>NC_044040.1:8076134-8737801 GCF_901765095.1 Microcaecilia unicolor | reverse complement strand
GAGATTGGGTGGCGACACCTGTAACTGGGAAGCAAAACCGGTGCTATGCAGACTTATACGGTCTATGCCCTGATCGTGACTGAATAGATAGGGATGGGCTGGAGTGTAAATTTTAAGGGACTTCAACGATAGCTTCAGAACTTTTAGTACAAGAACAGTGCTGGGCAGACTTGTACGGTCTGTGCCCTGAGAATGGCAAGGACAAATCAAACTCAGGTATACATATAAAGTATCACATACCATGTAAAATGAGTTTATCTTGTTGGGCAGACTGGATGGACCGTTCAGGTCTTTATCTGTCGTAATTTACTATGTTACTATATTTGATACGCATAGCAGAAAATATTTTTTTATTTTCTACCGCTTCACACTAACCGGGCGTTAATTGCCACGCGCTGATGATTACCACCCGGTTAACGTGTGAGACCTAACCGCTAAGTCAATGGGTGGCGGTAAGATCTCAGGCCAAAAATGGAGGCGTGCCAGTTTTTATTTTGCCGCCCTTCCATTTTCGACCAAGAAAAAAGGCCTTTTTTGCAAGTGCACTAAAAAAGGGACCTGCGTGCGTCCAATACACGCATCTACACCAGCACAGGCCATTTTTCATGCACACCTTAGTAAAAGGGACCCCAGTGTGTCCTTCCCTCTGTAATTTTTTGAAATGGCCGCGCGCTAATATAAACATTTTGTTGGTTGCACTATTGCAATATCATTTCTTTAGGGATATCCAATACGCTTCTCAAAAGACTACAGACATTGCAGAATACAGCTATTCGTCTCCTCTGTCGTCTACGGAAATTTGATCAGGTCTCGTCTGCTCTGAAAGATCACCACTGGCTACCGGTGACAGCGCATTCAATTCAAAACGTTGTTTTTGGCTTTCGTCAGGGTAGTCCCTTGTATCTTCTGACCATACCATACTCTTCAGCACATGTCTTGCGATTTAATAACGATCACTATATGGTACTTCCAGGACCACATTCTGCCCAACTAGAGATCACATGTCATAGTGCTTCTTTCTTTGTTGCTCTCCAAATTTGGAATTCTCTGCCTCTGACTATACATTTTGTAGATTGGGGGGGGGGGGGTTAATGCTTTTTGTTTTCTTTGTAAACCGCTGTGATCTGTTCATCAGTTTCAGCGGTATATCAAGTCTTCCATAAATAAATACATGGGCTTAGCCTGTGGGAAAGGCCTGCGTAAAGGCACACTAAGCCCATTTCTTAATGCAGTTTAGTAAAAGTGCCCCCTAATCTCTTATTTGGCCTCTTTGTCTGTCTATTGCTCTCACGCATGCCCTGTGGGAAACCAAGGACCCTAAAAAAAGCTAGCCTGAGGGTCCTGTAGCTCAGTGGCAAGTGTTGTGTTGTGTACAAGACCTAGCTTGACTTCCAGGACCAGGTATTCTGCACAAGGTTTGAATCATTGCCCTTGATGGACAGGCAGTCTCAATAGTGACACTTCAACAGGGGGAGGCAGTGGGTAGCTATGGGGGGGCCACGGGGGCCTGGGCCCCCCCAAATTCGCTCTGGGTCCCTAAAACGAGCGTGCCGGACCATGAAGGGAAGAGAGAACAGGGCAGGCAATGCGGCGGTGCCGGAGACCAGCGCTGGAGAAAGGCTTCAGCTGGCGGCGGTTGGGGCCCCCTGCCATCCATGATATATACAGCGGTGGCAGTAGGTGGAGAGCGGAGGGCGGCGGTGCGGCGGACCAAGATGTGTCCCCTCCACTTTGAGCTGTGGCCCCCTCCCACCTTGAGGTCTGGCTACACCCCTGGGGGGAGGATGCTGGGTATTGAGTGAACTATGGAAACGTGTACGCTGATCCTTCCAAGATGACGGGGAACCAATGAGTAGGATAACAGAAACAGGTTTGGATAAGGCGCGATAGAGTATAGAAGGTCAAGCAACTTAAGTAGATCCTCAGCAATGAACTTTACAGTGGAATAATGGGGTAGACAATGGTTCAATTAATCTTCATCTGCTGTTCGTTATTTTATTACGCTGTCGTTTGCTATGAAACCTTTCATCAGTGCACAGAGGTGGCAATGCCTCAGCTCCCATTGTAAGGGAGCACTTCAGAGGACAAGGGGTTAACGCTATCTTTTCAAGAGCTAAATATAAACGCCACAGTGATGCCAAAATATTAGAAATTATTGCCATTTCTTTAAAGAATTATACTGTCAATTGGCTCCTTGTGTTATTTTTTTTTTAAATCACTTATGACTTGCTTTTGAAAGCAGGGGCATAGCCAGACCTCACGGTGGGAGGGGGCCAGAGCCCGAGGTTGGGGGCACATTTTGAGTGCCGCCCTGCCGTCCCCCCCCCCCACCACACCTCTCCTCCTTGCCTCTCCCCCTCACAAACACCTTTGCTAGTGGGGGTCCCCAACCCCCGCCAGCCGAAGCCTTCTTCAGCGTCGGTCTCCGACGCAGCCGCGTTCGCTGCCTGCCCCCTGCTCTTCTTTCTTCTTGCTCCTCCTGTGCACGCTGACGCTCAGCGGTCTCCGGGGCAGTCAGCGAGAGCGGCTGTGCCGGAGACCGGCGCTGAAGAAGGCTTCGGCTGGCAGGGGTTGGGGACCCCTGCCAGCCAAACCAGGGGCCCGGATGAAATTTGCAGGGGCCCAGGCCCCTGTGGCCCCCCCATAGCTACGCCCCTGTTTGAAAGTAATCCTATTTTGTCTCCTCGTCTATGGACAGTTACAGGGCTGGTGCTAGAGGGCTGCAAACAGGGCAGTTGCCCTGGGCTCCCATACTACCGGGATCGCCAAGACACAGCCTGGTGGTGGTCTTTGGTGTCCCCTTTTAAATTTCTGCCCTGGGCCCCAGCATGTCTAGCAGTGCCTTGGACACTTACAAGCTTTTACCCATCCACTGGTTCTTGAGTCATTTGGCAGAACATTCTATATATGGCGCCTACAAAAATCGGCGCTGAAAAGCGTATTCTATAATTGGCAAGTAAAGTTAGGAACCGATTATAGGATACGCTCAGTTGATATTTCAGCGCCTAAATCTATGTGCATCCATTTACACCAAGGAAAACAAGGCGTAAATTTTGCACGTAGATTTAAGCGCACTAGGCCGTATTATATAACTAGCTGCCTAAATTATGGAATGACCACCAAACGCCCATTTCCCCACCCATGACCATGCTCATTTTTGCCTGCACGCATTAGAAGTTCTGCGCACATCATTGCCGAATACGCTTAGCGAGTTGTGCGTCTAAAATCTAATCAGTGCCAATTAGTGCTCATTATTGCTTGCTAAGCGCTCATTAAGCCCCGGCATACATGTCAGACCTCATAGATTTACCAACCAGGAACACAAAAAGGTCAGCACGCACATTCTTGAACCTCCACTACCCCAGTTGCGAAAGACTCAAATATAAATCAATATACGCATCTAGCTTCTCCTACATCAGCACGCAACTATGGAATGCACTACCAAAGGCCTTAAAAACAATGCACGACCGAACTGCCTTCCGGAAATTACTAAAGACCAACCTGTTCAAAAAGACATACCATAATGAGACATCATAAATGGCCTAACATCAAAACTCTACCAGAACCAGATAAAACCCAATTCTTTACGCCTGATTGCTTCAATCAGTTTGTCACCAATGAACATTAACGTCCTGCCCCCCCTATCTCTCATGCCTGAAATGAACTGTTTATCCAATTTACTTTATAATTTACTTCAACATTTATGAACTTTAATGTAATAATACGTTGTATTTCTCATTCCGGAAATGGCGATCGCCATTACGGCATACTGTAAGCCACATTGAGCCTGCAAATAGGGGGGGAAATGTGGGATACAAATGCAACAAATAAATAAATTAGCTAGTTAAGCTTTTTAAATTGCACCACATTGCTATAGAATCTGAGCTGGTTTTGGCGCCGATCTGCAGGCGCGCTATATAGAATCCAGGGGTCGATGCACAGATAAAGCTGCTGGAATAGACAAGCACTGAACAAGAAGATCAGTTTTGGAGCTCTGACTCAGAGCCGAAATCTGGCAGGAGAAGGGCCTTTAAACAAGATGTTACTTCCCACATGGGAGAAGCACTGCTCCAGGAAAAGGCCACATTTCATCCATCATAATGTCATGGCTCATATTGAAATGCCTTGTGAGACCTAAGGGAGGGTTGGGCAGAAGATATCACATCAATTTCCATGCAATGGCTGTGACTCTGAGCACCTCAGCCCTCCGTGATGAAGTTATGGTTTCACAAAAGGAGGTTATAAATAAGGTCCATGCATCAAGGCGAGAAGCAATTTGGAGAAGGCAGCTGATACGGCATTTGCATGTGGCTGAACATATGGTGAGGTACAAAAGGTTTATCATTACAGGCCATCTGAAATGAGCCCACCGCCTATGTCTATAGAGAAATGAGCTTGGCACCAGAGGTTTAAACCTGACAGCTTGGGAACCTCGTAGCTCTTGATTATTAAGATGGAAAAGTTATAGCTTACCCTGCGTTTGTTTAAATTAGCGTCTGATTATATGAAAGGCATGAATTAATAGTCATTAGGCAGCTAATTCCATCAAGACAAGAATTAACTTTTATGCACTTGTATAACTTTTATAGATAGATAGATAGATAGATAGATAGATAGATAGAAATTATCCCCATGACATGTTGGTAATGAGAATTGTCAGGAAATTCTTTTTCATGGCAGTGGCGTAGCCACAGGTGGGCCTGGGTGGGCCAGGGCCCATCCACTTAGGGCTCAGGCCCACCCAACAGTAGCACATGTTTGGTGGTAGCTGGTGGAGATCCCAAGCTCTATCAGCTGACTTCCCCCTGATGGCAAGCCAAGATGGAACGAAGCGTTTTCTCGCCAGCTAAGATATCTTTTGGTGTGTGTGGGGGGGGGGGAGAACATTTGGTGCCCACCCACTTCTTGCCTAGGCCCACCCAAAATCTGTTGTCTGGCTACGCCCCTGTTTCACGGAGAGGGTGGTTGATGCCTAGAATGCCCTCCCGAGGGAGGTGGTGGAGACAAATCCAGTGACGGAATTCAAAAAGGCGTGGGATGAACACAGAGGATCTCTTATTAGAAAATGAAAGGTATAAAAAAACAAAACAAGGGTTGCATGTCAAGTGGCACTTAGATGGCGACTCCGACTGTGAAGAATTAAGGCCATTGCTGGCCAAGCTTGTACGACTGGGTCCCGTATATGGCAATCTGGTTTAGGGTGGGCTGGAGAGGGCTTCAATGGAAACTCCAGTAATGTGGAATGTGAGGAAAGGGCCGGGCAAGCTTTTATGGTCTGTGTCCCACAAATGACAAGACGGATTTGGATAGGCTGGAGTGGGCTTCGACAGCAACTTCAGTAGTTGGAATGTAAGGACGGGGCCGGGCGGACTTCTACGGTCTAAGTCCCAGAAATGCCAAAGAGAGACAATGACCAAGTATTTTAAATCGCATTCATTGTTGGTTCAATCATGACTTGATTATGACTGTTGGACGGACTGGATGGACCGTTCAGATTTCTATCTGCTGTCATTTACTACGTTACCATTCTTAATCAATCTTCATTCAACTTTTGAGTAATTTACGGGATATAGATTCTATTTGTATTTGCACTTGTATAACACCACCGAGGAATTTTGAAATTAACTTTGAATGTGCCTAAACATCCCTACATGAAAAGAGATGTGAAGTCTTTTGCACCAATCTAGGTTCCAAAGTGGCTCGATAAATAAGAAAGGCGGCTTAAAAGATAAGCCTGCAGGCTCTGATTTATAGGTGCAAAAGTGAAAGACAAATCTCAAAAAGTTATGATGCAATTGTACGGCTCTGTTGTAGGATTATCAGAGCTCATCTCTGATCAATACCCATGAAATATGCCCCAGTATTTAGGAGCAAGAGTTAGTAATCTTTCTAAGGAGGATATGAATTGAAAAGCATGAAATACAAATACTTCAACTGCTTTTGTTAGGGTCAGATTTACTAACGGGCACTGCCCAAGCATTATATGCACCAGGGGTTACAGGAAGAAAGGTCAGAGGGGCTGTGGAAGAGAGGCGCTGTCCTGCAGTTGTGGGGTGCTGAAAAGATAAAATATTAAGGATACTGAGCAGACTTGGCTACATTATTTAAAGGAATAGATCAGGGTACAGACTAATCTAAAGAAAACATGTTTTAAAAAGTGCTGCAGGGCAGGGCCACCGAGAGACAGAGCTGGGCCCGAGGCAGGGCTGCTGCCGCCGCCCTCTGCCCCCTTACCTTAAGTACATAAGTAATGCCACACTGGGAGAAGACCATCGAGCCCAGCATCCTGTCCACGACAGCGGCCAATCCAGGCCAAGGGCACCTGGCGAGCTTCCCAAACGTACCTTCCTGCATCCGGTGCACGTAAAAAAATGAAATTACCGCATGGGCCACACGGTAGTTGGGCGGTAACTCCGAATTGTCCCATGTTGGGTGCGCATAGGCGCTTATGCAGCTTAGTAAGTATTTTCTCCACTTTACCTATCCGCTTTGAGCAGCATTTGAAATTCAATTCAGCATCTGCAAAAGTCCTTCTCGAGGGTTGTTCTAGTGCTCTAGTTGCTGGTTTGGTTCTTTCACATTTCAGATTCTATTTTAAGGCAAATGATGCATTTTTTTTTTTCCCCCTAACTGAAACAGAATATTTTTGTCATTTTTTTCCAGTTCTATTAAGCGTCATTTCTGACTCTAAAAAATTAGCTGTGCCAAGGTGGGTGTTGATTAATGGTGCTAAAAACACTCCATGTAGGGGTTTATGCTAATTACCCTTTATCCTTCTAATCCGTGTCAATTTTAACAATCCAAATTTGCATTTCTCCCAGGGCTTAAGAATGTGTGAATTGCAAAACTGGCTCAGAAAAAAAGTGAGTTTGCAGGGAGAAAATTAAGATGTTGTGCATTTTCATATCAGTATCTGTTACGGATACCGAAAACGCACAACTTTTTTTAAAATGATAAATATATTGCCCCCAATACAGCCTACCCAGCCCCCCCCCCCCTCAAATAATCAGTGTATTTGTTTTTTGTCTAAGAAATCATTATCAGTAGTTCCAGGTAATCATGACTGGAATAATGGATTTTCTTTGTGCAAAACAGCAGAAGCTCTTTGTTATTAAAGAACAGAACATGCTTTTAAAAGGACTCCTCAAAAGAAAAAAAAAAAGTAGTTAAAACCCTTGACTCAAATTAAGCTCTATTTTGGCCCATTTTGTTGTCTTGCAGGAAAAGAGAAATCTTTCCAATTTCTAAGCATGCCCTTAAGAGTAAGTAGCTGGAAACATGAGCATGCATAGACTGTTCTGTTCTTTCGGTTCTAATTAACATTTTTGGTTTTTGACATGCCAGTCCACTAATAGTGATACTTAAAGGGATCTAGGATTTCTCTCTTTTTGACCTTGCAGTTTCTTGTTCATTTTCTCATTGTCACTATAATCTCCACCACCTCACATGTTTACACTGTGTAAGCATGACGTCTCCACGGTCCCGTACATTTCACGATCACTAAATTGCATTTTGTCATGAACTGGATTTTTTTTTTTTATAACATGTCCACATCAGATGCAGACTTCACAATGTTCTTTTTCTTGACGTTATCCGCTTACTTAATGTACTGTAATTCTGACTTTGTGTTAAAATCTGAAAAAAAAAAAATCTTTCCTAGAGTTACATAATTAAAAACAAAAATGATGAGGCCCATTTGCTAAAGGGCGTTAAGCACTTAAGATGCAATTAATGCACGGAAACAGGCTACTAAGAGACTGCTATTATTAAAAACAAAATTACAGAGCACATCCGAGGACATGGATTACTGAGACCGAGTCAGCACGGCTTTGGTGTGGGGAAATCTTGCCTGACCAATTTACTTCAATTCTTTGAAGGAGTGAACAAACATGTGGACAAAGGGGAGCCAGTTGATATCCTGTATCTGGATTTTCAAAAGGCGTTTGACAAGGTACCTCATGAAAGGCTACAGAGGAAAATGGAAGGTCATGGGATAGGAGGAAATGTCCTATTGTGGATTAAAAACTGGTTGAAGGATAGGAAACAGAGAGTGGGGTTAAATGGGCAGAATTCACAATGGAGAAGGGTAGTTAGTGGGGTTCCTCAGGGGTCTGTGCTAGGACCGCTGCTTTTTAATATATTTATAAATGATTTAGAGATGGGAGTAACCAGCGAGGTAATTAAATTTGCTGATGACACAAAGTTATTCAAAGTCGTTAACTCGCGAAAGGATTGTGAAAAATTACAGAAGGACCTTACAAGACTGGGAGACTGGGTGGCTAAATGGCAGATGACGTTTAATGTGAGCAAGTGCAAGGTGATGCATGTGGGAAAAAAGAACCCGAATTATAGCTACGTCATGCAAGGTTCCACGTTAGGAGTTACGGACCAAGAAAGGGATCTGGGTGTCGTCGTGGATAATACACTGAGACCTTCTGCTCAGTGTGCTGCTGCAGCTAGGAATGCGAATAGAATGTTGGGTATTATTAGGAAAGGTATGGAGAACAGGTGTGAGGATGTTATAATGCCGTTATATCGCTCCATGGTGCGACTGCACCTTCAGTATTGTGTTCAATTCTGGTCGCTGCATGTCAAGAAAGATATAGTAGAATTGGAAAAGGTGCAGCGAAGGGCGACTAAAATGATAGCGGGGATGGGACGACTTCCCTATGAAGAAAGATTAAAGAGGCTAGGGCTATTCAGCTTGGAGAAGAGACGGCTGAGGGGAGACATGATAGAGGTATATAAAATAATGAGTGGAGTGGAACAGGTGGATGTGAAGCGTCTGTTCACGCTTTCCAAAAATACTAAGACTAGGGGGCATGCGATGAAACTACAGTGTAGTAAATTTAAAACAAATAGGAGAACATTTTTCTTCACCCAACGCGTAATTAAACTCTGGAATTCATTGCCGGAGAACGTGGTGAAGGCGGTTAGCTTGGCAGAATTTAAAAAGGGGTTGGACGGTTTCCTAAAGGACAAGTCCACAGACCACTACTAAATGGACTTGGGGAAAAATCCACAATTTCGGGAATAACATATATAGAATGTTTGTATGTTTGGGTAGCTTGCCAGGTGCCCTTGACCTGGATTGGTCGCTGTCGGGGACAGGATGCTGGGCTCAATGGACCTTTGGTCTTTTGCCAGTATGACATTACTTATGTACTTATGCGTTAAGAGGTTTTGTGGTGCACATACCGTATCCTTACTGGCTACTGGACAGTTAATGGAGGACCACTTACCATCACCTAAATAGGCGCTAATGCCCCAATTCTATATATGGCACCTAAAGTTAAGCACATTAAATTGGGTGCATGCCCAATTTAATGCATGTAACTTAATTGAATAACAAGCCAATCGGTGCTGATACTTGGTGATAACCAATTAGCACTACTTGGCCCTAATTAGGACTTTACACATACATATCATATTGTATAACACACATAACTATTTGGGGGTGTGGCTATGGGCATTCCGGGGCAGTTTCTAAATTTTATGAATGTACATATAGAATTGTGCCTAACTGCAGGCGCCTACAGTTAGGTGCAGTTATGTGTTAAACATGATTCTGTAAATGATGCATACTTCTTATAGAATCACACTAAACACGTAAAATTTTCAGTACTGATTTTTATTTATTTATTTGTTACATTTGTACCCCACATTTTCCCACCTATTTGCAGGCTCAATGTGGCTTACATAGTACTGTGAGGCGTAGCCACCTCTGGTGATGAAAAAATACAAAATGATGTTATAGTCGAATGAGATTCATGTGTTACAGACACATTAGGGAATCATAGAGTATTCATTACGAGCTTTGGTTTCGTTGTGTTGCAGGGTTCAGGCACTTAGGTTGGGTCGGTAGGGTATGCCTTTTCGAACAGGTTGGTCTTTAGTGATTTCCGGAAGTTAAGGTGGTCATACGTTGCTTTCATGGCTTTTGGTAGTGCAATCCACAGTTGTGTGCTTATATAGGAGAAGCTGGATGCATAAATTGATTTGTACTTGAGTCCTTTGCAGCTAGGGTTGTGAAGATTTAAGTATGTTCGTGATGTTCCGATTGTGTTTCTGGTTGGTAGGTCTATGAGGTCAGTCATATATCCTGGGGCTTCGCCATAGATAATTTTGTGGACCAGGGTGCAGATTTTGAAAGCAATACGTTCTTTGAGTGGGAGCCAATGCAGTTTTTCTCGAAGGGGTTTGGCGCTTTCGAATCGCTGCTTATAGAATTTGGCCCTAAGTGCTTCTATATTAACTGGGAGCAACTACAGCATGTTAATCTGAATGTTAACACTTGACCAGCAATAAATGATAGTGAGAACAACCCTTCTTGATGCAGCGTTAGTTTGGGGCTTTCCACGTGTTAAAATTCAGCATTATGGAGGGGCATTTTCAAAAAAATATCCAAGTCAGAATTGGGACGCCTTGTTCATAACATCCAAAAAAAAACCATCCATCTCATAGCCGTTTTTAAACAGGAAAAATGTCTGGTTCTGTTCAAAAATGTGTGAGAATGTCCAAAATGAACAGACATTTTCAAAAACTAAAACACCCAACTGATGAATGCTAAAAACCAGGGACAAGGATGTAATACCAAGAATCAAGAGATCAAAAGAAGGGCAAGAAAGATCACCAGTAACCCAAAAGACAACAGTTTTCTCCCGATTAAAAACGAGATAATGTTCATCCAACCAACGTGCATTGGAATCAAGACACAATTGTAACTGTGAAATATCTGGTTTAGAAGAATCAGTGAAATGAAGTAACAGAATATCATCTGCATAAAAGTGAAATGATATAAAAATATTTCTGAATAATTGTAGCTAAAGAATTCATAAAAAGGTTAAAAAGTATCGGGGACAAAATGGATCCATGGGGTACCCAACACCAAAGCGGTTTAAGATCTGACTTGGAAGATGACATTGGAAGATACAGACAACCAGGTTGCAATGTATTACATTAACGAACAGGGAGACTACCAGAATGTGTTCATGCAAAGCGTCTCAGAACCATTTACGCGACATGGAAGGACGACTCCCTGGCAGACAAGCTGTATCATATATTGCAGCAACATAAGTGATCCTTGGATGAGGAGTTGGCTCAATGAATATTGAAGAGTGGGGAATTCCTTTGATGGATCTATTCACTACTTCTCAGAACAGGAAGGTACCTTAGTTCTGCTTCAGGAGTGGAACACATGTCAAACTTGTCTCAAATTCTTTTGTTTAGACTGGAAGGAGAGTCTTCTGTATGTGTATCCTTCTATGCTTTTCATAGTGAGAACTATCCTGAGATGGGACTGGGAAACCGTGATTCTCCACAACTTCTCATTGGCCAAAGCAAGTGTGGTTCTCTCCTCTTTTGGAACTTTCCATAAGGAGTCCTATAAAACGGGGGGATTCCCAAATACCGATTACACAAGCATATAGAACTGTGTTGCATTCCATCATCAAATCCCTCACCTTCATAGCTTGGATGTTGAGCTAGTAACTATCACAAACAACACAGTGAAGATGACACAAGAATATGGTCTCAGAACAACGTTGAAAAGTTCAAATTTATTGTGTGGCTCTAAAGACTCGACACGGCCGTGTTTTGGCCAACCGGCCTGCCTCAGGAGTCTTTGAAGTCTTAAAATATTGTCTATAAATAAATCATAAGTCTGTCAAAATATTACCCAATAACAATTTTGTGGATGAAACTCAATATTCTGTGAATTCTGCTATGCAGAATTGACAGTGAAAAGTTGTCTTCTTCAACTCGTTTTAAGACTTCAAAGACTCCTTGAGGCAGGCCAGTTGGCCGAAACACGGCCATGTAAAGTCTTTAGAGCCACACAATAAATTTGGACTTTTCAACATTGTCCTGAGACCATATTCTTGTGTCATCTTTGCTGTGTTGTTTGTGATTTTGAGTGTGCGAAGACTGGTGTTCTCCTGTGTTTACATTGAGCTAGTAACTATAACTTCATTGAACTTGCTTGACAGCATTTACAGGAGAGAGTCTACTTGGAGGACTTTAAGTAGTTGTTCAACAGGGTGATTCTGTGCACTCATCCTTCCTAAATTAGGGGTCCTTTTACAAAGCCATGGTAAAACGTGGCCTGCGGTAGTGCGGGCACACCTTTTGGGCAAGTACTGGGCCACTTTTTACCGCGGCTGGGAAAAGGCCATTTTTTAATTGGCCGGAAAATAGGCCCGCGCTAATATTAAAACTAACGGAATGTCTATTTATGACCTGAGCCCTTACCGCCACCCATTGATCTAGCAGCTAACCATGCAGCAAGCGCCAATGTGGATGCGCTGACGGTTACCGCCGGGAATGCCCTTGCGGTAGGAAATAGAAAATGATTTTCTACCGCAGGAGTCGGCACTTGCCAAAATCAGAATTACCACCGAGCACACACGCTACCCTGGCGGTCGTGCCAATTGGGCGCTTTAGCCCTCACACGCCTTTGTAAAAGGGTCCCTTAGTGCTGAATTTCCATCTAAATCAGTCGATTGTCCTGCCACCATTATTCCCAAGCCTCATGTCCACAAAGGTGAAAACACGCTGCACACAATGGTCTCCAAGAGAGCCTTGGCTTTCTATTTGGTGAGGACTAAAGCCCTCAGAAAGTCCATTTCATAGAAGGTGCATATTAGAAAGATCAAAAGTTATAACAGCTTTTCTCATTTAAAAAAAAAAAAGAACTTCAGATTTAAGTTCAGGAATATATTTCATTCTAAATAGTCTCTGTTTTCTCGTTTGATTTTGAAGTAAAAAAATAATGTTGCTTATAAAGAAAATGAGATCTTTTAATACAGGGAGATTCACAGGAAAGACTCGCTATCTGCCAGATGTTGCGTTGCAGCAGACATTCAGAAGTAACTTATTCAGTGAAAGGCACAGCGGTGGATTTTGACATGAAATTCAAAGTAGATGATTGATAGTCTGTTTATTTCATTTCCTACAGACTGCAAATGAAAAAAGCCATACTTAGTCTGAAAGTAAAACTATAAAACATGCTTCAGATTGGTTGACATGTGCAACTGAATACAGCACATTTAGAATGGTTTCCATTTTGCGAGCAAAAAAAATCGTTCCAAATCTCCAACTATTTTTATCTAGTTTATTGATTTTTATCAACATTTTAGTTATTTTTTTAATGGTGTGGAAGCTTTTGATACAGTCCACTATCCAGCTCTATTGCTATTACCCAGCTTTGCAAATCTTGGAATCACTTCCATTGTTTTGTTACGGATTAAATCTTACTTGAAGAGTTGCTTTGTTAAAATAGTTCTTGCTAAGTTCTGTGGCCTCTCAGGGATTCTCTGTTGGTTACTGCGATGAAACGTATAGGAAGCTCCAGAAGAAATCCACCTGGGTGGAGAACTCAAAGATCCCACGGTGTGCAGGAAATGTAAACGAAGTGAGAAACGGACCACGGACTCCAGAGACAAGGAAAACAAACTCAATACTTCAAGAAGATTTATTGATCATGCACTCGACACAGGACCTGTGTGTTTCGGCCTACGGCCTGCTTCAGGAGTCTTGTGAATAACTAAATGATCAAAATCTTCAATGTCTTGTCTTTTAATCTTATGACACTAAAGATCAGTCTTTAAAAAGACCTTTGTGGTGGTACCACTAATGGAAGGTAAAGTCTGTGTTGTCTGAAAATCTTGTGTAGAGTCCATGACCGCCCCACCGCCCCCCCCCCCCCCTTCCTATGCCACTGCCCCTTTCGCTCCTTCATGATCTAATGTTTCCATGAATTCCCTCGCAGGCTTTCTGCTTCTGATGCAACTGGAAAAGTTACTACTTTGAGTTTTAACTTCTGTAGCAAGTTTCACTTCATATTCTCTTTTAGCCTTCTTTATCATTACTTTGCATCTAACTTGCTAGTGCTTTATGTTGTTTCTTATGTTCTTCAACTGGATCCTTTTTCCATATTTTGAAAGATGTTCTTTTGGCTCTAAAAAAGCTTCTTTCACATCACCTTTTAACTACGCTGACTTTTTGCTCTTCTTTGCAAGTTTATTAATACCTGGGATACATCTGATCTGGGCTTCCATATAGTTGTGTCATGTTCAGTATAAAACCGATTTTGTGATTTATTCTTATAATGATACGCTGAAACCTTCTGCTCAGTGTGCTGCTGCGGCTAGGAAAGCGAATAGAATGTTGGGTGTTATTAGGAAGGGTATGGAGTCCAGGTGTGCGGATGTTATAATGCCGTTGTATCGCTCCATGGTGCGACCGCACCTGGAGTATTGTGTTCAGTACTGGTCTCCGTATCTCAAAAAAGATATAGTAGAATTGGAAAAGGTACAGCGAAGGGCGACGAAAATGATAGTGGGGATGGGACGACTTTCCTATGAAGAGAGGCTGAGAAGGCTAGGGCTTTTCAGCTTGGAGAAGAGACGGCTGAGGGGAGATATGATAGAAGTGTATAAAATAATGAGTGGAATGGATCGGGTGGATGTGAAGCGACTGTTCACGCTATCCAAAAATACTAGGACTAGAGGGCATGAGTTGAAGCTACAGTGTGGTAAATTTAAAACGAATCGGAGAAAATTTTTCTTCACCCAACGTGTAATTAGACTCTGGAATTCGTTGCCGAAGAACGTGGTACGGGCGGTTAGGTTGACGGAGTTTAAAAAGGGGTTAGATAGATTCCTAAAGGACAAGTCCATAGACCGCTATTAAATGGACTTGGAAAAATTCCGCATTTTTAGGTATAACTTGTCTGGAATGTTTTTACGTTTAGGGAGCGTGCCAGGTGCCCTTGACCTGGATTGGCCACTGTCGGTGACAGGATGCTGGGCTAGATGGACCTTTGGTCTTTCCCAGTATGGCACTACTTATGTACTTATGCCCATGCAATAAAATAAAGGTCAGTCAGACTTAAAGAACACTTTCTGTTCATTTAACAGAACACATGAGATCGCTGCAGACATGTAAAGCAGGACCGTACGAGACTGGGAGACTGGGAGGCTAAATGGCAGATGACGTTTAATGTGAGCAAGTGCAAGGTGATGCATGTGGGAAAAAAGAACCCGAATTATAGCTACGTCATGCAAGGTTCCACGTTAGGAGTTACGGACCAAGAAAGGGATCTGGGTGTCGTCGTCGATAACACACTGAAACCTTCTGCTCAGTGTGCTGCTGCGGCTAGGAAAGTGAATAGAATGTTGGGTATTATTAGGAAAGGTATGGAAAACAGGTGTGAGGATGTTATAATGCCGTTATATCGCTCCATGGTGTGACCGCACCTTGAGTATTGTGTTCAATTCTGGTCGCCGCATCTCAAGAAAGATATAATGGAATTGGAAAAGGTGCAGCGAAGGGCGACTAAAATGATAGTGGGGATGGGACGACTTCCCTATGAAGAAAGACTAAGGAGGCTAGGGCTTTTCAGCTTGGAGAAGAGATGGCTGAGGGGAGACATGATAGAGGTATATAAAATAATGAGTGGAGTGGAACAGGTGGATGTGAAGCGTCTGTTCACGCTTTTCAAAAATACTAGGACTAGGGGGCATGCGATGAAACTACAGTGTAGTAAATTTAAAACAAAACGGAGAAAGGTTTTCTTCACCCAACGCATAATTAAACTCTGGAATTCGTTGCTGGAGAATGTGGTGAAGGCGGTTAGCTTAGCAGAGTTTAAAAAGGGGTTAGACGGTTTCCTAAAGGAGAAGTCCATAAACCATTACTAAATGGACTTGGGATAAATCCACAATTCCAGGAATAACATGAATAGAATGTTTGTACGTTTGGGAAGCTTGCCAGGTGCCCTTGGCCTGGATTGGCCGCTGTCATGGAAAGGATGCTAGGCTCAATGGACCCTTGGTCTTTTCCCAGTGTGGCATTACTTATGTACTTATGTACATTTGATGCATACATCTATTGAATTGTTCTGTGTAGTTTGATGACTAGGTCTGTCCTGTAGAGAAGGAGACAGATAGATGATATTGCTTCAGCAAGAGCAAAAATAGATTTTTACGTTCAAATCCTTGGAACCTTTGGGTCTAAATTCATGTATATACATGCAAATCTCTCTCATGAATATTCTTCAAGGATATCCTGAAATCCTGACTGGCTGGGGTGCCTCCAGGATCAGGTTTGGGAACCACTGGTGTGAGGGATTCACATCACCAAGAGTCAATACAGGACCTCCAGGCTCCATTCTGCCTATACAGAGACCTCCCCCCCCCCCCCCCCCCACCTGGCGTTTGGAGGTCATGTAATGCCTCATGGGGTTGTGAATCCCTCATAAGAAAAGCTTATGTTTGTACCCCTGATGCAGCCCATTGGTGAACCACGGTCATGTCGGATGTTATTTTAGCGTTATCAACCAATAAATTCTTCTGCGTTTCACCTTGTCTGCTTCCACAATATCCTTCCTTCGAGACTTAAACAGACTGCTAGCCATACTGTTTTGGGGGGGGGGGGGAAATAATTCACTGAGGAGCCCTTTTACAGATCGGCGAGAGGCTCACCGCTCGCTCTTCCGGGACTACTGCAGGCCCAATTCGGCCGCTGGTGGTAGTCCCACCCTGAGCACGCACCATTTCCGGGGGGAAAAAGAAAACCCTCAGAAATGGCTTGCGAGGTGCATCTCCTGCTGCCCAGTTACCGTCGGGTTATCGTGTGAACCCATATCGCCACCTGAATGGGTGTCGGTATGGGCTCCCCGCCGCATGACCACGCGATATGAGTTATCTCACCAGGTGGCCATATTTTTTTTGGGGTGGGGGTGTGGCTTTTACCGGCTGCAAAAAAAAACGGCCCTGGTGTACGGGGAAAATAGCCCCTGAATTCCTGCTTATTATACATTAGTAAAACAGTCCCATAATTTCAAATCCTCCAGGCAGAAAAGTAGAGGATAAGTACTCCTAACAAAAGTTAGGAGTGTGATAATTAAATAGACTGAAAAGAAATATGAGGTACTTTGGTTAGCTGACATGCAGGATAAAATGATAGAATTTTTGAAAGACAATTGATTTCTGTGGGTGGACGTTTCTCTGCATATTTATTATATAAAAGAATGATCTGATGGTTGAACAGTAGGGTATGATCAGGAATAAATCCTGAAGAGGTGTTTGAAAGCTAGAAAATTGAACCTATTACAACAGAAACTTTCTTTCAAATTCTTTCACTGCCTCAACTTCTCTACAGATGAAGAAAGGTATCTATCGTTCATATCAGGGATCACAAGAGCAAAGTCGGAGATGAGCAATACACAGAGACCTTAAAAATGACTATAGCACATTGTAGCTAATCTAAAACAGGGTCACAAGATAGAAGTTTGTGCAGCAGACTTTGATCCTGGGGAACTGGGTTCAATTCCCACTGCAGCTCCTTGTGACTCTGGGCAAGTCACTTAACCCTCCATTGCCTCTGGTACAAAATAAGTACCTGAATATATGTAAACCACTTTGAATGTAGTTGCAAAAACCTCAGAAAGGCGGTATATCAAGTCCCATTTCCCTTTCCCCCTTTCCCTTATGACATCACAATGTCAGAAGTGAGCCAAGTATCGGGCAATCAAGCCATTGTGACATCACTGATGAGGTTGGCTCTTATTGGTGGAATGAGTGGAGGAGTAGCCTAGTGGTTCGTGCAGTGGACTTTGATCCTGGGGAACTGTATTGGGCAATCAAGCCATTGTGACATCACTGATGAAGTTGGCTCTTATTGCTGGAATGAGTGGAGGAGTAGCCTAGTGGTTAGTGCAGTGGACTTCGATCCTGGGGAACTGAGTTTGATTCCCACTGCAGCTCCTTGTGACTCTGGGCAAGTCACTTAACCCTCCATTGCCCCTGGTACAAAATAAGTACCTGAATATATGTAAACCGCTTTGAATGTAGTTGCAAAAACCTCAGAAAGGTGGTATATCAAGTCCCATTTCCCTTTCCCTATTTAAGATTCTACATGGAATATTCCTACTATTGAGATTCTGTTGCTACTATTGAGATTCTACATGGAATGTTGCTATTCCACTAGCAACATTCCATGTAGAAGCCTGCCCTTGCAGATCAGCAACGCAGCCACGCAGGCTTCTGTTTCTGTGAGTCTGACATCCTGCCCGAGTGGAGGAGTGGCCTAGTGGTTAGGGTGGTGACTTTGGTCCTGAGGAACTGAGTTCAATTCCCACTTCAGGCACAGGCAGCTCCTTGTGACTCTGGGCAAGTCACTTAACCCTCCATTGCCCCAAGTACAAATAAGTACCTGTATACAATATGTAAGCTGCATTGAGCCTGCTATGAGTGGGAAAGCGCGGGGTACAAAAAAAATCCCATCACCTAATTTTAGGAGACCTATAGAGATTTACCCCCTGTGGTGGGGATTCTATATATGGCACCTAAAAAAAATCTGCGTGGAAAACATTTTCACCTAATTGTATTCTATAAGCAGCGCCTAGATTTAGGTGCGGTATATACAATTCACTTAAATGATATCCCAGCGCCTAAAACTACACACATCCATTTACACCAATGAATACATGGTGTAAATCCTGGCGCGTAGAATAAGCCAGTTATAGCATTCACACGTGTAGTTATAGAATGTTCACATTAATACATTCAATAATATCTCCAATAACCTTTGCTGCATTTATTGAACATTGACTCTTAACCAGGGCTTTTTTTGAGGGGGTACTCGGAGGTACTGAGTACCGGCACCTTTCCCATTGTCTGCTAAAATTGACCCATGGTCTCCAAGTTTTAATGAAAGAGCTCAGGCTCTACACAACAATTCTGCCTTATCATAGGTTCTGTTACTGGTTGCAAGGGGCCTGGCTATTGTGGGGTGGGTCCCTCAGTGATCACTCCCACCCCTGAAGGGTGGCCTGCCATTTGAGTACCGGCACCTTTTTCGCTAGAAAATATGCACTGCTTTTAACATACATACACACCAGGTAAAGTCCCTACTACGCCAGAAGCTCAGGGAAGTCAGGGTGTACCTAACGCTCTGATGAGGCTGCTAAAGGTCTCCTGAAGAAGTTATAAGAAACATGGCCTGCGTTGAGACCAAGACAGAGGTTGAGTTGATGTTGGAACGTGTGAATAATATCCAGATGGAGCCCCACTAAAGGATGCGTTTGTGACGGATTTTTGTTTCAGCAGCTGTGAAAGATTAAAGAACGGTGTGGCTGAGGTTTACGCTTACAGCGTAAGCTTGTTACCTATTGGATTCACATGATTGATTATCGATATCTGGACAAGTGATTGGCAATAGAAGTTGAACACGCTGGAGTGTTAAAATTCACAGAACATTTCAGACGGACATATATTATTATTATTATTAACATTTATATAGCGCTACCAGACGCACGCAGCGCTGAACAGTTATGGAACGCCACTGCCACGCAACTTAAAAATGACTTACGAACTAACCAACTTCCGCAAACTACTGAAGACTCAACTCTTTAATAAGGCATATCACAAAGATCAACGAATGTGAACAGACATCACTTATCCACATATATTCAAAACTGTCTTATAATATCTGCTTGTTGTATTACTATCATGTTTTATTCATTATCGTGTTTCCCAAGACCCTTCTGTATTTTCTCATATATTTCCACCTTTAATGATGTATTGTAAGCCACATTGAGCCTGCAAAGAGGTGGGAAAATGTGGAATACAAATGCAATAAATAAATAAAAACACCTGACATAGAGAGACAGTCCCGATTATCAAACCATCTTTAGGTAAACACACAGTGTTGGACATTATTACAGCTGTTGTAGGGTATTTGGTTTATGGCAAAAACTGTATTATTATTATTATTATTATTACATTTGTACCCCATGCTGTCTCACATAATGCAGGCTCAATGCGGCTTACATAGTAATTTGAAATACAAAGTTAATAGAATTTTAATAAAACAGTAGTAAAACAATGTAACATAGTAGATGACGGCAGAAAAAGACCTGCATGGTCCATCCAGTCTGCCCAAGATAAACTCATATTTGTATACCTTACCTTGATTTGTACCTGCCTTTTTCAGGGCACAGACCGTACAAGTCTGCCCAGCAGTATTTCCTGCCTCCCAACCACCAGTCCCGTCTCCCATCACCGGCTCTGGCACAGACCGTATAAGTCTGCCCTCCCCTATCCTCGCCTCCCAACCACCACCCCCTCTTCCCCCCACCTGCTCCGCCACCCAATTTCAGCTAAGCTTCTGAGGATCCATTCCTTCTGCACAGGATTCCTTTATGCATATCCCACGCATGTTTGAACTCCGTTACTGTTTTCATCTCCACCACCTCCCGCGGGAGGTCATTCCAAGCGTCCACCACCCTCTCCGTGAAAAAATACTTCCTGACATCTTTCCTGAGTCTGCCCCCCTTCAATCTCATTTCATGTCCTCTCGTTCTACCGCCTTCCCATCTCCGGAAAAGATTCGTTTGCGGATTAATACCTTTGGGCTTAGTAGTGTATGATAAGTTGAGCTAGATAATATATGACTAGGATAAAAGAGGGTAGACAGGATAGGATAGTGTAATTTGGGAGAAAGGGTAAGGAGGGATAAAATTAAGGAGAGATGGAAAGAGAAGGATGGAAGGTTGATATTTAAGTCGGAACAGAATTGGGGGTGGAAGTTGGCGAGATTAGGTTGGGGCATTTGGGTAGGCTTGCTTAAAGAGATAAGCTTTCAGCATTTTTCTAAAGGGCAAGAAGTCGTTTATTAATCGGATTGGTCTGGGTATAGCGTTCCAAAGCTGGCTGCCCAAAAAGGAGAAACTGGATGCGTAGTAGGTCTTGTACTTAATTCCTGTACAATTAGGAAGGTGTAGGTTAAGATAAGTTCATGAAGAATTAGATCTGTTTCTAGCAGGGAGGTCGATCAATTCATTCATGTAGCCAGGGGATTCGCTGTGGATGATCTTGAGGGTCATTGTGTTGATCTTAAAATTTATTCTTTCTTTGATGAGGAGCCAGTGAAGCTTTGCTCGAAGAGGTGATGCACTTTCGAATTTCGATTTGCCAAAAATAAGTCTGGCAGCCGTGTTTTGGGCAGTTTGGAGTCTTTTCAGTATTTGGGTTTTGCATCCTAAAAAGACACTGTTGCAGTAGTCGGCGTGGGTAATAACAGTAGTAGGGTGTGTATGTATGTTAAGAGTCAATCTCTGCACAAACATAGAAGAAAGACAGTCCCTGCTCAAAGAGCTTACAATCTAATAGACAAAAAAAGTAAGCAAATCAAATCAATTAATGTGTACAGGACGGAGGAGAGGAGGGTAGGTGGAGGCGAGTGGTTACAAGTGATTAGGAGTCAAAAGCAATGTTAAAGAGGTGGGCTTTCAGTCTAGATTTAAAGGTGGCCAAGGATGGGGCAAGACGAAAGACAGTCCCTGCTCAAAGAGCTTACAATATAATAGACAAAAAAATAAAGTAAGCAAATCAAATCAAATCAATTAATGTGTACAGGAAGGAGGAGAGGAGGGTAGGTGGAGGCGAGTGGTTACGAGTCAAAAGCAATGTTAAAGAGGTGGGCTTTCAATCTAGATTTAAAGGTGGCCAAGGATGGGGCACGATGAAAGACAGTCCCTGCTCAAAGAGCTTACAATCTAATAGACAAAAAATAAATAAAGTAAGCAAATCAAATCAATTAATGTGAACGGGAAGGAAGAGAGGAGGGTAGGTGGAGGCGAGTGCTTACAAGTGGTTACAAGTCAAAAGCAATGTTAAAGAGGTGGGCTTTCAGTCTAGATTTAAAGGTGGCCAAGGATGGGGCAAGACGAAAGACAGTCCCTGCTCAAAGAGCTTACAATCTAATAGACAAAAAATAAATAAAGTAATCAAATCAATTAATGTGTACGGGAAGGAAGAGAGGAGGGTAGGTGGAGGCGAGTGGTTACAAGTGGTTACGAGTCAAAAGCAATGTTAAAGAGGTGGGCTTTCAGTCTAGATTTAAAGGTGGCCAAGGATGGGGCAAGACGAAAGACAGTCCCTGCTCAAAGAGCTTACAATCTAATAGACAAAAAATAAAGTAATCAAATCAATTAATGTGTACAGGAAGGAGGAGAGGAGGGTAGGTGGAGGCGAGTGGTTACAAGTGGTTACGAGTCAAAAGCAATATTAAAGAGGTGGGCTTTCAGTCTAGATTTAAAGGTGGCCAAGGATGGGGCAAGACGAAAGACAGTCCCTGCTCAAAGAGCTTACAATCTAATAGACAAAAAATAAATAAAGTAAGCAAATCAAATCAATTAATGTGTACAGGAAGGAGGAGAGGAGGGTAGGTGGAGGTGAGTGGTTACAAGTGGTTACGAGTCAAAAGCAATGTTAAAGAGGTGGGCTTTCAGTCTAGATTTAAAGGTGGCCAAGGATGGGGCAAGACGAAAGACAGTCCCTGCTCAAAGAGCTTACAATCTAATAGACAAAAAATAAAGTAAGCAAATCAAATCAATTAATGTGAACGGGAAGGAAGAGAGGAGGGTAGGTGGAGGCGAGTGGTTAGGAGTCAAAAGCAATGTTAAAGAGGTGGGCTTTCAGTCTAGATTTAAAGGTGGCCAAGGATGGGGCAAGACGAAAGACAGTCCCTGCTCAAAGAGCTTACAATCTAATAGACAAAAAATAAAGTAAGTAAATCAAATCAATTAATGTGTACAGGAAGGAGGAGAGGAGGGTAGGTGGAGGCGAGTGGTTACAAGTGGTTAGGAGTCAAAAGCAATGTTAAAGAGGTGGGCTTTCAGTCTAGATTTAAAGGTGGCCAAGGATGGGGCAAGACAAAAGACAGTCCCTGCTCAAAGAGCTTACAATCTAATAGACAAAAAATAAAGTAAGCAAATCAAATCAATTAATGTGTACAGGAAGGAGGAGAGGAGGGTAGGTGGAGGCGAGTGGTTACAAGTGGTTACGAGTCAAAAGCAATGTTAAAGAGGTGGGCTTTCAGTCTAGATTTAAAGGTGGCCAAGGATGGGCAAGACGAAATACAGTCCCTGCTCAAAGAGCTTACAATATAATAGACAAAAAATAAAGTAAGCAAATCAAATCAATTAATGTGAACGGGAAGGAAGAGAGGAGGGTAGGTGGAGGCAAGTGGTTACGAGTCAAAAGCAATGTTAAAGAGGTGGGCTTTCAGTCTAGATTTAAAGGTGGCCAAGGATGGGGCTTCCCAATGTTTAGGCTACGTGCAAACTGCTATTATAAAATACTAGAATAAGTTGTTATTTATACACCATCGAAGTGCAGTGCTTA
The DNA here is from genome assembly GCF_901765095.1 of Microcaecilia unicolor. NCBI lineage: Eukaryota > Metazoa > Chordata > Amphibia > Gymnophiona > Siphonopidae > Microcaecilia > Microcaecilia unicolor. The sequence continues at coordinate 8,714,609 of NC_044040.1, read as the reverse complement.
CACCATGTCAATTGCTGATGTAAATGTCCCTAACTAAATGTTACAGTTGTGCAGGTAACTGTCCGTATTCTATAAATCTAGGATGTAAGTGCACACTCTGACCCATCAATGCCCTTCCTACATCCATATCTACCCCCCCCCCCCCCCCCCCCCCCCCCCCCAGCAGTTACTCACTAGAAGGCTTCTATGCTAAGATCTTAAAATTATGACTAAATGCAGTTATGCCCCTAATTAGTTCCAATTACCGTGTTATAATGCCTTTGTATCGCTCCATGGTTCGACCGCACCTCGAATACTGTGTGCAGTTCTGGTCACCACATCTCAAAAAAAGATATAGTGGAATTAGAAAAGGTACAGATAAGGTATGAGAAAAGGCTAAAACGGTTACGGCTCTTCAGCTTGGAGAAGAGACGGCTGAGGGGAGATACGATAGAGGTCTATAAAATAATGAGTGGAGTGGAATGGATAGATGTGAATTCCTTGTTTACTCTTTTTGAAAATACTAGGACCAGGGGGCTTGCAATGAAGCTACAAAATAGTACATTTAAAACAAACCAGAGAAAATATTTCTTCACTCAACGTGTAATTAGACTCTGAAATTCGTTGCCAGAGAATGTGGTAAAAGCAATTAGCTTAGTGGGGTTTAAAAAAGGTTTGGATACTTTCCTAAAAGAAAAATCCATGAGCCGTTATCAGGATGGACTTGGGGAATATCCACTGTTTATTTCTAGGATAAGCAGCATAAAATCTGTTTTAATCTTTGGGATCTTGCCAGGTACTTGTGACCTGGATTGGCCATTGTTGGAAACAGGATACAGGGCTTGTTGGACCTTTGGTCTGTCCCAGTACGGCAATGTTTATGCTGTTAACTCTAATTATAGCCAATTAGCAGCTAGTTTATCAATTAAGTCGTGCATATAAATGTCAGTATTCTATAACTTGTACACATAAGTTTGCATGGTAAGCACAAAATGTGAACGTAAGATTATAGAATGTGAAGCTACGTGCCTATATCCATGATTCTACACAAGAAGTGCTGTTGGGCTACCGCAGCAGCCCGGCGGTACTTATTCTGTCCTCTGACAGCCTTGGACTGGTTTATAATGTGAACCTAAAATGTGTTTAATGCCTTTACTGTTATTCTCATTTCTAAGGACGTTCATGGCTGCAGTTCTCACTGCAAAGATATGTGAGCAATGCATTGTGTGTAATGTAGTTTGCAGGTGAATGCAACCACACTTGCCTGTCTGTATAAGAACTGTTACCATTGGTTGCGCTGCTGCCTAGACCTTCTCTCTTTCTCAGCCAAGCTTGGCTCCTTTGTCTACCTGCTATCATTTCCTGGTCATTCTTACTATCTCTGTCCTGAGAGGTCAGCCAGGTATGACCTTTCCCTCCAATCGAGGGCTGTCCTCTTGGACCTCCCTTGCCACCTTATGGCAGGCTCTGTCCCGATTGGTCTTTGCCTCCTCGTCCCTGCGCTTGCGAGCCTTCTTGGCCTGCCTATCCCTCTGGCCATGAGGCATTCACCATCTTGCTTCAGACCAGCACTCGTCCTGCTCCCAACTCCCTGGAATGAACTCGGTTTTTTACCTTGAAATTATCTCCTCCCTACGGAGATATCGCACTCTCCGGTCACCCAGCTTTGAACTAATTCTATCTGCTCAACTATTTCTCACCTGCAATAAAGCTACCTTTCTTCAGATCTCTACCTCCAACCACTGCAATAGCTCTCAGGATTACGGAGTCTCTGTGCCCTGGGGCAATACTTCTGAACATCTGACTGTGAGTAAATTACCTGTGTTTATACAATAAAAGAAACGTCAGAAAATAATAGAGACTTCAGGTGTGCTCTGGTGTGCCAAGGTTATACTCCAAGATATTGAGACTTTAAGTTAACAAGCCTCAAGAGTCTTGACAGTACTTCCCACCCCTAGTGTGCCATCCTATCCGGCGCTACAAAAATATATTTATTTTTGTAGCACTAGTGTACCCGGCAGTAATCGGGCAGTGCCACGTGCTGCCTGGTTACCACTGGATTAGCGCGGGAGCCCTTATCGCCACCTCCACCAAAATGACCCCATGACAAGTGCTTTACTTGCCGCATGGCCATTCCCTGCAGGAAAGAGAGACTTCCCTTTTACCCACTGCAGTAAAAGGGGTCTCAGCGCGCGTGAAAAACACGCCGATGCCAGCACAGGCCCCCTTTTGCTGCAGTTTGGTAAAAGAAACCCTCAGATTGCTGTGGAGTTTTGTCACGATTTCCATCAGCTCTCTCCAACGGCTGCAGGTTTTTAACTTAATTATAGTTAAAAATATATGCAGATGATTCTTACAGGAAAGTGATGATGTGGTGCCCAAAGTAACCCATATCCTGTGATTTGTAATCTGTTTAACGATGCAAACTATAGCTAAGAGAAGTACAAAGCGTATATTTATAATTACAATTTTCAAGGACTTTGACTCTGCAAATCATTCAGTAAAGTTAACTTACAAAACAGGATTAAAATAGATATACATTTTAGCTGACTTAAACTAGATGCCAGCAGGGGCGTAGGGAAGAATTTCTCCAAGGGGGAGTGATGTGGTAGCCTTTTTAGTCCACTTTTAAAGGTAATAAATAGAAATAAAAACAAAACATAGAAAAGAAAAGAAAATCATACGTTTTTTTTATTGGCGTAACTTAATACATATTTTTATTAGCTTTTGAAGGTAACTCTCCTTCTGAAGAAATAAGCAGATGCTGCTAAATAACAGTATATATAAGCGAAAAACCAAAGCTTTCCAATGACCGTCTCACAGGAAGAGGGTGGGGTGGGTAAATTGAGAAACAAGATCTGGGTGGATGAGAGGGAGAGATGCAAGGTAGATAAGAGGGTGACAAAGCAGTAGAGTTTTATGGTTTACTAGTAAAAAAGGCCCGTTTCTGACACAAATGAAACGGGCGCTAGCAAGGTTTTCCTCGGAGTGTATATGTTTGAGAGAGTGCATGTGAGAGTGACTTTGTGTGAGAGAGAGAGTGAATGTGCGAGTGTGTGTGTGTGAGAGACAGAGAGTGAGTCTGGGTGCGAGTGTGTCTGTGAGAGAGAGTGTGTGTGTGTGAGAATGAGAGTGTGTGCAAGTGTGTATGTGAGACAGTGCAAGAGAGAGAAAGAGTGTGTGTTTCACACAGGTACAGTGTGTGTGAGAGAGAGTGTGTGTGTGTGTGAGACACAGACTCTCTGTGAGACTGAGTGTATGAGACCAAGAGAGTGTGTGAGTGACTGTGTGACACAGAGAGTGAATGTGATACAGTGTGAGACATAGAATGTGTGAGAGAGAAAGACATTGACTGTGAGAGAGAGAGAGTGTGTGTGTGTGACAGAGATACCTCCCCCCCCCCTCTGGTGTCAGGCCCCCTCTCTCTGGTGTCTGAGCGTTACTGTGCAGGACACTGAGCTCTGGCTGTGCTTCAAGGAACTGACCAATCCTATTTAATAGAATGCACCTCCAACATTCTGAAGCCGAGAAACCTCGTGTGGTTGGTCACTTCTGCTTCTGACGAACCCGGAAGTACGTGATGTCAATTCAGGAGATGGATACAGAGAGCAGAAATGCCTCAGCCATGCAGTCAGCTTCACAATGTTGGAGGTGTGTTTTATTATATAGGATAATGGGCTAGAGAACCCAGATCTTTGTTAAGTCTTGTCTGGTGGGTGTCAAAATATGTAATCATTTTGACTTCAATGGTCTTATGTTCCTGGGTTGTCTTAGTTTCCTTTTAGTATTCTCACCATAAAATCATTGATACAGTGTTCTGGTTTGTAAAGTGCTGTCCCACAGAGGTGACATCCTGGTTGGCACTGGCATTTTTCATATGATGTCTGTGTAAATTAAATCTCGTCTTTAGCATCTGGCTTGTTTCTCCAATATATTACCCTTCTTCATATTTTTTACATTGAATGATATATACCACATTTGAGGATGAGCATGTGAAGGATTCCCTTATGGTGAATGTTTTTACTTTGTGAATGACTATGGGATCCTGTGAAATGTGTTGGCACAGTTTGCAGCTGGATATATTGCAAGGATGTGTGGCACTCTCCTCTTTTTGAGTTTCTGGAAGGAGAGAGAAAGATGCCTCACCCACAGGTAGGGTTAAAAAAAAAAAAGTTGCATCATGGCAATGGAGGGGGGGGGAGACAGGGAAGAGAGATGCCAGACCCAGGGGGGGTGGAGAGGGAAGCAAGAAAGTGAAGAAAAGCTGGATGGGGGAGTACTGACAGGTTCTGTGATAGGAGGGTTGGGGAGATTGAGAAAGACATTGGATCCACGGAGGGGGAGAGATAGTATGTGTATGAATATGTATGTATGCAAATGAATATGGTAATGTGCCAAGCCCCACCCTTTGTCCCCCCAAATGAAACGGGCAAACTACGTCCATGAGTATGTAACAAAATAACTGGGTTCACAATCTATAAAGTGATGGTAGAAAAATCAATTCAACATAATAAATGATCACAACACTATTTGATTCGTTATTACAACCGTCAACACTATTTGAATAATTAGTGTAATAAATAAGATTATTAAAAACAATCTGACTACAGAAGTGACTCCAACCTCAAATCCACCATAATCAAATGCTCTCAAAAATTGTCCATATCATTGACTCACAAAGTACAATTTCCTGGATTATCTCAAGACGCAGTTCAGCAAACCACATCAATGAGAAAAATCCAAAATATCGATGACAAATTCCAACTTGCTTGAAATGTTCATTCTACTTTCAAATTCCACCAACCATTGGGTGTTGACAGCTACCACAGTTGAACCAAACCAACTTGCTTGAAGAAAATCAACACCCAATCAACAATGAAATGCTTGAAAAAAAGGTCACTGCTGAAGTCAGAGACACCAGGGCTCAAACTGAGATCTCCATCACATCGGCAAATATGCAACCAACGGTCCAGGCCCGACATGACATCATGTTTCGCCCGTAGACGTTATCAAAAGCCAGAACTGCAAAAAAGAGAAAATAGAAAAGGAAACACACACTGATACGAGCAGTGCTTCTTAAAACCCAACACTTTACCCCCGTAATAAACTGTAAAACCAATTTCTAGAAAGCTTATCTTAGAGAATTTCACAAAACTACTTAGAGTGCACTGCAGGTGACTCAACCTCCCGGAAATGAATTGCTCATATCAGGGGCACAGCCAGACAACAGATTTTGGGTGGGCCTAGGCAAGAAGTGGGTGGGTACCAAGTGTTCTCTCCCCCCCCCCAACCCCCCAAAATATATCTCAGCTGGCAGGAAAATGCTTCTTTCCACCTTGGCAGTCTGAAGTAGGCACGCACTGAACGCACAGGTGCCAGTATCATGGAGAGTAGCATTTTCATTACCATTAGGGGGAAATCTTCAGCTGGCAGAGCTTGAGATCCCCACCAGCTACCGTTAAACGTGTGCTACTGGGGTGGGCCTGAGCTCTAAGTGGGTGGGCCCTGGCCCACCTATGGCTACGCCACTGGCTCATAAATGATTCAGTTTTAGGCGGTGGGGTGACTGCACCCTCTCGACGGTATACTCCTTCGCAGTGTGGTCTAATTAGGTGGGCAATGGTGATGTGTATCTGCATTCAGGGGGGGGGGGGTCTTTTACTAAGCCATGGTAGCATTTTTAGCTCACGCTAATGATCAGCATTTGCTAAATGCTAGAGGCCCCCGCAATTTCTTTATTTCTGTGTTATGTTCCTATGTGAATCTTTGTTTGCTGGGTTTCTCTTCTGTTTTCCATTTTATTAATCAATAAAGAAGCTTCGCATTGTTTAGGTTTTAATGTATGTACCATATGTTTGGCTTAAACACTTAAATAAACAGATTTATGCATGAAGCGATAGTGGGACCTGGAGAAATCCCAAAAGTAATGCTAATTTAAAAATTAAATATACATAAATTAAACTGATTCCCCACATTACTCTGCCAGAAAAAAATAATTCTGGAGAACTGCATGGACTTCATTACAAACCATTAAACAGGCATAATTATGATCTACAAGGGAAATTAAAAATCTATTTCTACATTTTTTTTCTTTATTGTATTCATGAAATTCACTTTCCGGGAAATAATCGTGTGGCATATAGCTATTGTGTTCTTAGGCTGCAATCCCTTGTTAGAATCTCTATTCACGGTTGCAAATATGAAACCACAGATTAAATAAAAATTGTAGCTTTACTCTGCTGAAGTGAAGAGATGAACAGGCCCAACTTCTAGTGATTGGGGGAACCATTGGTACCAAAGAACAGATCAAAGTAAAGCATTGCCGTGGAGGGGCATAATCGAACGGAAACGTCTATCTCCATGGGCGTTTATCTCCGAGAACGGGTCCGTGAAGGGGCGGACCAAACCGTATTTTCGAAAAAAATAGACGTCCATGTTTTATTCGACAATTTGTGAGCTGGGCGTTTTTGTTTTTCAGCGATAATGGAAAATGAAAGCGCCCAGCTCAAAAACGAATAAATCCAAGGCATTTGTTCGTGGGAGGGGCCAGGATTCGTAGTGCACTGGTCCCCCTCAAATGCCAGGACACCAACCGGACACCCTAGGGGGCACTTTTACAAAAACAAAAAAAATGTAAAAGAGCTCCCAGGTGCATAGCACCCTTCCCTTGTGTGTTGAGCCCCCCAAATCCCCCTCAAAACCCACTGCCCACAAGTCTACACCATTACTATAACCCTAAGGGGTGAAGGGGGGCACCTACATGTGGGTACAGTGGGTTTGGGGGGGTTGGACGACTAAGCATTAAGCAGCACAATTGTAACAGGTAGGGGGGGGATGGGCCTGGGTCCACCTGCTTGAAGTCCACTGTACCCCCTAACAACTGCTCCAGGGACCTGCATACTGCTGCCAGGGAGGTGGGTATGACATTTGAGGGTGAAAATAAAAAGTTGTGAAACATCATTTTTTGTGGTAGGAGGGGGTTAGTGACCACTGGGGGAGTCAGGGGAGGTCATCCCCGATTCCCTCTGGTGGTAATCTGGTCATTTAGGGCACTTTTTGGGGCCTTATTCATGAAAAAACAATGTCCAGGAAAAGTGCTCTAAATTCTAGCTACAAACGCATACTTTTTTTCCATTATCGGCGAAAGGCGCCCATCTCTCCTCGGCCGATAACCACGCCCCAGTTCCACCTTCGCCACGCCTTCGACACACCCCTGTCAACTTTGTATGCTTCCGCGATGGAATGCAGTTGAAAACGTCCAAAATCGGCTTTCCATTATACCGATTTATACCGTTTTTGTGAGATAAACGTCTATCTCCCGATTTGGGTCGAAAGCTAGGCGTTTTTCTCTTTCAATTATAAGGTGGCTAGTCTACAACGCTAGATGTGCCAAGATAAGAACTGGGTGGTACTCAGATATTTATTTATTTATTTAGATTTTGTTCACACTTTTTTCAGCAGTAGCTCAAGGTGAGTTACATTCAGGTACACTGGATATTTCTCTGTCCCAGGAGGACTCACAATCTAAGTTTGTACCTGAGGCAATGGAGGGGTTAAGTGACTTGCCCAAGATCACAAAGAGCAGCAGTGGGATTGGAACTGGCCCCCTCTGGATTGCAAGACCAGTGCTCTAACCACTAGGCCACTCCTCCACTCCTGTTATATGTTAACAAAGCTCAATGATTATCCATGGCGTGAAAAAAGACCACCACATTAATTATAAGAGGATAATGCTTTTGTGTTATTTTAATAAAGAGGACTAGGGATGGATGCAAAACTTGTAACTTTGGATGTTATTTATTTATTAGGATTTATTTACCGCCTTTTTAAAGGAATTCACTCGAGACGGTGTACAGTAAGAATAGATCAAACATGAGCAATAGTCAATTACAGCAGTAAAATATTCAAATAATGATAGAAAGTATGGCATAGTAGACTACTTACAATGTCAACACAACACATAATAGAACATTTTAGTTGACAGTGAAGGGTGCATAGTAACCTATAGAACTTTGTAAGTCTAAGTGCTTTGAAAAGGAGTCCCCCTAGTTGATTTTGGGGAGTTTCCTATCCTTTAGGTAGCATCACATGACACTCAGTAATATTACTGTAAGAAGTATTAGCTATCAGGGGAATGATATTCCGCCGGCGATGATCATAAGTACATAAGTAATGCCACACTGGGAAAAGACCAAGGGTCCATCGAGCCCAGCATCCTGTCCACGAGAGAAGCCAATCCAGGCCAAGGGCACCTGGCAAGCTTCCCAAACGTACAAACATTCTATACGTGTTATTCATGGAATTGTGGATTTTTCCCAAGTCCGTTTAGTAGCGGTTTATGGACTTGTCCTTTAGGAAACCGTCTAACCCCTTTTTAAACTCTGCTAAGCACTGGGTGAAGAAAACGTTTCAGCATTTCTGGATATCAGGACTCAACCAGCCAAGTGCTGACTCTGCTCCAAAACACCCCCAAAATTGCCAGTTTTGAGTTTGGGGCTAACCAGTGATTTTTAGCAGTGCTAACCAGTTAAGTACCACTGAAAATGACCGACCAAGCCAAGAGCTGTTTCTGGCTGGTTAAATCTCATTGAATATGGACCCCAGGGCAGACAAGTAATGTGTGCTTGCATTGCATAATCGTTTCTAGGTGGTTCTAGTTTACTGCCATCTACTCTCTCAGATAATTCTTTTCCTACTTTAACCAGGGCAGAGGCAGAACCTGCTCCATGGGTTAACCTGACCTACCATCTTGTAAACTATCCAAAATGTCAGACACACTTAGAAGCAGGGAAGGAGACCGAGGACTCCCAACAGAATGCAAAAATTACATTTCGATCTCATCATCAGAGGCTTTCTGAGGGAATTCATTTGACTGGAATCATTAATTGTGCAATTTTCATTTTGATTGGCAGGCTTGGTTCTCTCCTCAGACTTTAATGAACCTGCTTTGCTTCAGCAGATTTAGACCAGGAGTTACTTTTTCCTGCATGAATTTACTCGGAGCACGATACTGACTTACAGATTGGGAGATATACAATGTCTTGTCTGACTCTCCTAACTGTGCACATTTTTTAGATTCTTCTGGCTAAAAAATAAAAGTCAAGATTCATGGTGCGAGTTAGAAGCCCTTTTTTCAAAGCACCGGTAGAGTTGCCGCTGCTTTGCTGCTGGCCAAATCGGGACTACCGCTGGGCTACCCCCCAGCATGCACCATTTCCAGCGCTACAAAACTATTTTCTATTTTTGTAGCGTCAGGGTGGCGGTAAGGGCTCCCCCCCCCCCCCCTGAAATGGCTGTGCAACAATCCCTGTGATTAGTGCATGGCATAAGTACATAAGTATTGCCATACTGGGACAGACCAAAGGTCCATCGAGCCCAGCGTCCTGTTTCCAACAGTGGCCGATCCAGGTCACAAATACCCGGCAAGATCCCCAAAAAGTACTAAACATTTTATGCTGCTGATCCCAGAAATAGTGGATTTTCCCCAAGTCCATTTAATAATGGTCTATAGACTTTTCCTTTAGGAACCCGTCCAAACCTTTTTTAAACTCTGCTAAGCTAACCGCCTTTACCACAGTCTCTAGCAACGAATTTCAGAGTTTATAAGTATTCCAGAGTTTTTATTTTTTTTTTAAAAAGCCCAGCCTTTTACCCGCTGTGGTAAAAAGGGGCCTCGGCACGCATCAAAAACACGCACCGACGACACTGCAGCCCCCCTTTTACTGCAGCTTGGTAAAAGGGTCCCTAAGTCTCATTGATCTATGCAACATACCCTAAGCTTTAAAAGACATAGAAATATTAAAAAGGTTATAAAGAATAAGAAACCAAGAAATCTTGATTTGAAGTCTTTACATCTTTTGTCATAACAAAACCCAGATTAGCTCTGGTTCCAAAAATTGCCTTAACAAGATTCGTAATAGTAGCCGTCCTTTCCTAATTCACCATTGCTCTGTGCATTAAAAGAATTGAGATGTTTCTGCTTTATGAAGTGAATTGAAGCAAATGTCTAAACATGCCAAACGTGAAGCTGCTAAAAACGTAAGGAAGAAAATTATTCAAAGGTACAGATTGGGAGAAGTGTATATGAAAATGTAGATGTATTTGGAAATCCATTGGGACACAGTCCATCACTACTACTACTACTGCTACTACTTAACATTTCTAAGGCACTACTAGGGTTACGCAGCGCTATACAATTTCACAAAGAAGGACAGTCCCTGCTCAAAGGAGTTTACAATCTAAAGGACAAAAATGTGCAATCAATCAATTTGGGGCAGTCTAGATTTCTTGAATAGGGGTATAATGGTTAGGTGCCGAAAGCGACATTGAAGAGGTGGGCTTTGAGTAAGGATTTGAAGATGGGCAGGGAGGGGGCTTGGCGTAGGGGCTCAGGGAGTTTATTCCAAGCATAGGGTGAGGCGAGGCAGAAAGGGCGGAAAGTGAGAGCGTTTGGCACCTGCAAACATTGCTTTAATTAGGTCATCTCTCCCAAGTTGTTGTGGGGTTCAGGAAACTGCTGAGGAAGGTTACTGTAAGGTAGTGATTCTCAAACTGGGTTCTACAAGTTCTTTTCAGGGGTTCCCCAAGCGAGAAAGTTGGGAGTGTGCTTCAGCTGCAGACACTGGCCCTCTCGCACATGCTCAGTTTAGCAGCATGAACTGAGCATGCACGGGAGTGCCAGTGTTAACGGCTAAACCATACTGCCAACCATAGGCGCCCGGTATAAGAGGCTTGGAGAGGCTAAGCCTCCCCTGCTGTGCTCTGAGGGGTTTAAACTGTTGATTTACCTCCATCCTCACAGCAGGAGCTGCAGTGAAAGCCCTCTAGCCTTATGTAACCAGTTGTAGAAATTGGTTTATGATTTGTTTACCTTACTACTGGGAGAGCAAGGGGGGTTGGCTGGAGGTGTCCTGGGTTGCCAGGGAGATATTTAAGGAGGATGACTTCCTGACCTGCACTGAGGACAGATAGCAGCAGAATCGGATACTGGGCCAGCATAATCAGAAAAAGTCACCAGACAACAAAGGTAGAAAAGATCATTTTATTTTCATTATAGTGTTTGGAATATGTCCACTTTGAGAATCAGGTGCTCAACATTAAAAGTTTATATTTATTTACTTATTTATGGCATTTTATCCCACATTAAACATGAATTAGGGTGTTTTGTGGCTCTGCATGAGAATTGTGATGATATGATCCCTTGTTTCATATTGTTGATGGTCTGCATTTTCCGTATGGGTGGTATATTGGTGTATTAGGTTCTGCCCAGTGTAACATTTATGGTACAGTAAGGTTCTGAGTGTGTTTTTGCACAAAGTTGTGCATAGTGTTTTGCAGTTGAGCGATTGTGCTTATAATATGCTTTGAGCAACCACTTTATTCTTTGACATATGATACATATCTAATATCTAAATTTAATAAAAGGTATTAATTGTGACTTTTATTTTTTTTTCTTGTGTTATCAGACAATTATGGATGTAAGCTCCACCCCTGGCCCCACCCCCCTTAGCCTCCCCAAACAGTTGGGCCACCGACCGCCTATGCTGCCAACCGCTCAGGTAGCAAGCAGTGGCGTAGCCAGAAGGCAATTTTTGGGTGGGCCAACAGGTTGGATGGGTGGGCAATAGAGTTGCCAACTTTTTTGAAAAAGAAAAAAACAGCAAACCTGATGCACCCATGCTCTGTCCCTACCCCACTCCCCATAACTTCAATGAGGGTTGCAGTGCAGGTTTCAGTGGCTGCAGGCCAATTGAGAGCTAAGGGAAGTACAATAGACTGCACTATTCAGCCCCACTGAGCCATGGTCCTCCAACACATATATGGTATTAAAGCCAAACACATTCTGCATCCAGAGAACCTCCTGGCCGTCCACCAACAATGGATACAGAGCACAGCAAGGACAATTCTCCATAAAACTCATCATATAAAGAAATTTTGTTTTCTAGTGTAATCTCAATTACAGACATATTATAAATTAACTTTAAAAAAATCTATAAAACAAAAGTCACTCAGAACCTTGAGCAAATCTACCATGCCAACACTAACTTCCAAAAACAAAGATCCTACCTATGAAAAAGAAGTGCCTTAAATATTATAGTAGGGCCCTACAATACAAATACATTTATCAGGAAAGCTGAACAAGCCAAATTACTACAGAATGCTACATGGAAACTTCATGCTAACAGAATACCTCAGTCACACACACAAGACACAAATGCCAAATACAGAATAAGTGACCACAAACTCTAGAAATATAAATTAAATGGAAACCCCAAGAAACTAGACCTTGCATGTAGTACAACACCAGAGAAACAAGAAAGAAAGGCATTTGCTCCTGTGCAAAATATAAAGATGGCACATGCCAGGGATGGTGTTAGGGGTTGGTTCCTTGGCCAGAGAAAGCCTGCATGCTGGAAGCTGAAGGAGCAGCCTGGTAATGGACTTTGGGGTCCTTTCCTAGATTTCTGTCCTGGGCCCCAGCCATGTTTACCATCAACTTTGGCAAGATGTACACTCCAAATCCAACATATTATATTCACAACATTGAAAATAAAATATTTTTTATACCTTTTTGTTGTCTGGTCATTTTTTCTCAAATCATATTGGTCCCAGTCTCTGGTTTCTGCTTCCCTCTGTCTTCTCTTAACTCACTTGCCAGGGTCTCCTATTTGACATTTCTTCTTTCTTCATGTCCATCATCCATCTCCCATCTCTGTTTTCCTATATTTCCTTGTTCAGTATCTCCCCTGTGTTCATATCCCCTCAGCCATCATCATTCCTCTGTGCACCTAGGCACCCCATGCCCAGCATATCCCTTCTGCGTTCCTATTCTCTCCCTTGTCTGGTATCTCTCCCCCCCCCCCCTGTGTCCATATACCCCCCTCTCCAGTGTCCAGCATTTTATCTCTATTCCATATCCCCATTCCCCCCCCCCCCCTCCTTGGTCAGGTATTACCCCTCTGTGCCCATGTGCCATCTCCATATAGCATCTCACATTTGTGTCCCTGTCCCCATGCTCCCACCTAATGCCCATCATCTCCCTTCTGTATCTCTATACTTCCCTATGTCCCCTTTCTCCCTCCTCCACACCAATGAGTCCCTCTCCTCTCTGATCCCACCCCCCCAACCAGCTTCTCTTCCTCTCCCTCCCCTTATGCATCTGGCTCTTTCTCCCTGCATCTCTCTCCCTTTCCTCTGCATATCATCATCTGCATATCCAGCACCTCTCCTTCAGCCCCCCCCCCCCCCACACGTCCAGCATCTGTCTCCCTTTCATCCAGCCCCCCCCTACATGTTCAGCACCTCTTTCCCTTTCATCCAGCCCCCATACATGTCCAGCACCTCTCCCCTTCACTTCAACCCTCTACATATCCAGCACTTCTCCCCTTTCCCTCCACCCCCCCTGCATATCCAGCACCTCTCCCCTTCCTTCCACCCCCCTATATATCCAAAACCTATCCCCTTCCTTCCAACCTCTCCCCTCTGCAAATCCCCAAAACTCTCTCCTTCCTTCCAACCTCCCCTCTGCAAATCCAAAACCTCTTCCATTCCCTCTGCAAATTCCAAAACCTCTCCCCTTCCTTCCAACCTCCCCTCTGCAAATCCCAAAACCTCTCCCCTTCCTTCCAACCTCTCCTCTGCAAATCCCAAAACCTCTCCCCTTCCTTCCAACCTCTCCTCTGCAAATCCCAAAACCTCTCTCCTTCCTTCCAACCTCCCCTCTGTAAATCCAAAACCTCTTCCCTTCCCTCCAACCTCCCCTCTGCAAATTCCAAAACCTCTCCCCTTCCTTCCAACCTCTCCTCTGCAAATCCCAAAACCTCTCCCCTTCCTTCCAACCTCTCCTCTGCAAATTCCAAAACCTCTCCCCTTCCTTCCAACCTCTCCTCTGCAAATCCCCAAACCTCTCCCCTTCCTTCCAACCTCTCCTCTGCAAATCCCAAAACCTCTCTCCTTCCTTCCAACCTCCCCTCTGCAAATCCAAAACCTCTTCCCTTCCCTCCAACCTCCCCTCTGCAAATCCCAAAACCTCTCTCCCTTCCCTCCAACCCTCTGCCCCTGGCAAGTCCAGCACCCTTCTGTTCCCTCCCCTCCCTGCCTCCCCTTACTTCTGGGCCAGCACGCAGCACCCCACTGACTTCCTCACCCTCTCCCACCCCTGCCGCAGCACTTCATTTAATGTTGTCGGCGCTGCAGTTACAATTTCCCACCCCCGCGGCGGCGCGTTACACTTTACCTGACAGCAACGCTACAGATGCAGCGCTGACGTCCGACGTCCTGCTCCGGGGCCTTCCACGCTGATGTAACTTCCTGTTACGGAGGCGGGACGCGGAAGGCCCCGGAGCAGGACGTCGGACGTCAGCGCTGCATCTGTAGCGTTGCTATCAGGTAAAGTGTAAAGCGCCGCCGCGGGGGTGGGAAATTGTAACTGCAGCGCCGACCACATTAAATGAAGCGCTGCGGCAGGGGTGGGAGACGGTCACGGTAAGCATCTGCTTCTGGGCGGGCCTGAGGCTAAACTGGGTTGGCCTGGGCCCATCCAGGCCCACCCGTAGCTACTCCCCTGGTAGCAAAGACATGCACCTCTTTGGCTGAGCTGAAGCAAAGGTAGGCCTCTCCAAAGCAGCACGAGGTAGTCGAGGAGAGAGGGAAGGTGCTGGCAGGACAATTCCACTGACTATCACCACAGGCCACCCAACAAAAAATTGGGCAGGTCTAGGGTGGCATTAGGGAGAAGCCGGGGGTTATGCAGGTGCTGGCAATATTCAGTGCCGAGACACTCATAACTAAGTGGGTGAATATTGACCAGGACCCGCATAAATGGATTTTAATTTCTAAGGCGTCCTTTTACTAAGTTGCGCTGAAACATGGCCTGCAGTAATGTAGACTTGTGTTTTGGGGCACGCAGAATCATTTTTCAGCGCACTTGTAAGAAAACACCTTTTTCTTATTTTTGCCGAAAATGGATGTGTGGCACAATGAAAATTGCCTCACGTCCATTTTGGGTCTCACCGCCAGCCATTGACCTAGCAGTAAAGTCTCACGTGGTAATCGGGCGGTAATGACCTACACACACCCTTGGCATGTGTAGCTGACGTGCGCCAGAAAATACAAAATATTTTTCGGACACGCATCAAAAATAAAATTACTGCAAGGGCCACGCAGTAGCCGGGCAGTAACTCAAGATTGACGCACATGGGGCACGCATAGGCACCTATGCGGCTTAGTAAAAGGGCCCCTTAGTGTCCAAATTATGTGTTTATACCTATATCCTCCAACGTTCGTGTACCTTATTTTGTTCTGCGGTTCAATATATAATTGCTTAAATTTATGCGGTGATAATATTTTGTGTGGATTATATCAGTAATTCAATATTCGATAGTGGTGGGGCTTTGTGAGTATCTATGGAAGAACCAGATTTGGAGCGCCAGTTTTAGAATAGCGCTCACTGCTAATTTTTTCAGCATCCAATTTTGGCCACCATTTACAGAATCTAACCATAAATATCAACTCCATTGTTTCTAGATAACTACGAAATGAGGAAAAGAGGAGATTTGAGAAACGCCAAACACAAAACCATAATAACAGAGAACTGAAATCACTATTCTTTCTCAGTCACATGCCTGTTTCTATGGAAATAAGGCAAGGTGGCTAGTTATTAATGGTCTATCCTGTTGCTCTGTCATTGATGCCTTTTAATCAGAGTAGCCATACTGGGTCAGACCAATGGTCCATCTAGCCCAGTATCCTGTTTTCCAAACACTGGACAAGCCAGGTCACAACTACCTGGCAGAAACCCAAATCATGGCAACATTTTTTTTGGTTACATTTGTACCCCGTGCTTACATGGGGCAATGGAGGGTTAAGTGACTTGCCCAGAGTCACAAGGAGCTGCCTGTGCCTGAAGTGGGAATCGAACTCAGCTCCTCAGTTCCCCAGGACCAAAGTCCACCACCCTAACCACTAGGCCACTCCTCCACTCATTCCATACAGAACCCCAAAAAGTAGCAAAATTCCATGTAGAACCCCAAAGAATAGCAAGATTCCGGAATCCTAAAGAGTGACAAGATTCTATACAGAACCTCAAACAGTAACAACATTCCATATAGAACCCCAATGAATTACAAGATTCTGGAATCCTAAAGAGTGAGAAGATTCCATGCAGAATCTCAGAGTAGCAACATTCCATACTACAAATCCCAGGCCAAGCAGTTGCTTCCCATATATGTCTCAATAGCAGACTATGGACTTTTCCTCCAGGAACCTGTCCAAACCTTTTTTTAATACCTCCATAGTATAAAGGCACAGGCTTCTTTCATTGGAAAGGAGAGATGAGAATTGAGCAGATTCTATATATGACGCTTATAAAAAAAGAGGCCCGTTTACAAAGGCACGGGAGGGCCTATGCATGTACAGTGCATGCCAAATCGGCGCTACCGCCCAGATAGCACGTGAGATGGGCAGTAATTCTGAATTTGGCAAGTGCCAAGTCCCATGGTAGAAAATATTTTTCTATTTTCTACCACAGGCCACTTACCCAGCAGTAAACAGCAGTTGGCAAGTGCTGCATGCTTACCGCGCAGGTAGTGCGTGAAACCTTACTGCTAGGTCAATGGGTGGCATTAAGATCTCAGGCCAAAAATGGACACAGGCTAGTTTCAATTTTAGCACACGTCCATTTTCAGGCCCCTTAAAAAAAGGGCCCTTTTTCCTAATGTGGTAAAAAAATGACCCTGAACACACCCAAAAGACTCTCTTGAACTACTGCAGGCCAGTTTTTACCACGGCTTAGTGAAAGGACCCCTAAGTGCTAATTACAGAATACGCTTAGTGATATCTCAGTACCTAAATCTACGTGCATCCATTTACACCAACGAAAATGTGGAGTAAATCCCAGCACTGGACCATATTCTATAACTACACATGTAAATTTCAGAATGCCCACAAAATACCCATTTGCCCGCCTATAATCATGCCCCTTTTTACTTGCGCACGTTAGAAGTTTGGCGCACTTCATTACAGAATACATTTAACGAGTTGCGCACCTAAATTTTAATTAGTGCCAATTAGTGCTGATTATTGCTTGTTAAGTGTTGGTATCAGCGCTCATTAGCTTGTTAAGCCAATTAAGTTGCACATGTTGTTATCAAATCCATGCCGAGTTCAGCACAAATCTCTAGGCATGCTATATAGAATCGGGGGTAAGAGTCTTCAGATGAAGATGAAAGGAGATAGACTCAGGAATCACCAAAACAAATGTAATGTGGTGATGCAGATAAGGGCAATATCTGTTAAGAAAGCACAGGGCAGGCACAGAGGATTCCTAAGAAAGGGAAGGAATCGTAGAACTTCGTAGTTGATGTGGATGGAAGATTGGATGGACCCTGTGGCCTTTATTAGCCATCATTTTTCTCTGTTTCTATGTAAGAGAGAAAAGAGACTACTGGGGAAAGTAAAAAAGAACGAACAGGGAAGGAAAAGAGACTGTAGGGAGGGAGGAGAAGGAAGAAACTAGAGAGTGGGAGGAAAAAGAGAGATTTATACACATTACATGATTGCTGAATCACAAACTGAGGCTGTTTGAGTCAGGAAGGGCAGATAATTTGTGGTCTGGATTCGAGCCTGCTCCACATTAATGTGTTCTGGCATGGATCTTGGGTTGGCTTTCCAAGTTGGCTCAAGTCCATTTTGTAGTCCAGTCCAATTTTCCAGACCAGCTCATATTTCCCTGACTCACCTCAACAATTTTTGTCAAGCTGTAGAGCAAGTTGGATGTCCGACCTAGTAGGTGGGCTGAGTGACAGAATTTTCATCGCAAACGAAAGAGCTCTCCAACATAAGCTTTGACTTTTGAAAACAACCACAACAATCAGCCATTAAGTGCAAATGTATTTCTCGAGTCACTCTTGTCCTGATTTAAGGATTTAAGTGAAAAATGGGAGTTAGGGCTGGGTTGGCTCCGACTTTACTAACACCAACTAGATCTGAATAAATTAGAGTTGCATTGAGTTTGAGCTGGACTTGAATCAGAAAATCTATCTATTCCAGATGTCTCTTGGTTTTAAAACCGCTTCAATTTGCTTGCGTCCCGTTTTCCCAGTGTTCAACTGTTTGACCCTCGCAAGATTCTACAGACTAAAATTCACACTCACAAAAAATTATTGCAATTACTGAGGGGCACTTTTACTCAGCTACCATGTGGTCAGAGCAGTAATTCCATTTTTTACGCGCGTCCGATACACGTGCCGGAAAATATTTTCTCTTTTCCAATGCATGGCGCTAACCGGGCAGTAATCAGCAGTGTTACGTGCCCAGTTAACGCTTGAGACCTTACCGCTAAGTCAGTGGGTGGCGGTAAGGTCTCAGACCCAAAATGGACGCGCGACAATTTTTATTTTGCTGCACGGAAACATGCAGGACGTCAGGCCTCACAGAACAGATCAGCGAACGCGCTGGAGACTGGCGCTGAAAAAGACTAAAGCTGGCGGGGGTTGGTGACCCCCGCCAGCAAAGGCACCCTGCGGTGGCGGCAGCAGCAGGGGGGGGAGGTGGAAAGTGGTGGGGGAGAGTCAGCAGGGGGGGTCAAAAGTAGAGGGGGCCAGGACTAAATCTGTGGGGGGCACATGCCCCCATGGCCCCACCTAGCTACATCCTGGTCTGGGAAAAAGGCCTTTGTTCCAATGGGCCGGGAAAAGGGCCTGCAGTAAAATTGAAACCAGCGAGTCCCTATATACGGCCTGAGCCATTAACATCACCCATTGATCTAGCGGTAAGGGCTCACGTGCTACAATTGCGGTGACTGGTTGTCGCTTGCCAATTAATGTTGGAAACCTTATGTGTGGTAGGTAATTTTAAAATAATTTGTCCCGGTGGTATGGGTGCATGCCAAATCTGAAATTACCACCAGGGGGTGCACTAGCCTGGCAGTAGTCTCGCTTTTCTGCACGCTGCACACGCATAGAGCCTACCGCGCCTTTGTGAAAGGGTCCCAGGGTTAATCATGAAACCATCTCAGCTAATTCTACCCAGCTCGGGTAGGAATCAGTTGTCACCTGTATAGACTTAGATTTATTAAGACTCACTATTCTGCCTTTACAAACAAATGTCAAAGCCAAAGCAGATCGCAATAAATTCAATCATACAATAAAACACAGGAGTCACTCGTTTTCATTTAATAATGACATGCAAGGATAAGTCATTCGCATTTCCCATGTCATTGCAAATGACAGCCCATCCCTCAATGGGTGGGTAGTAAGGGCTCCCCCCTGAAATGGCTGCTTGACCTGGGATTGGTAGCACGGAATCTCGTTACCCTTTGGGATTCCGGAATCTCGTTACTCTTTGGGATTCTGGAATCTTGTTTCTCTTTGGGGTTCTGGAATGTTGCTACTATTTGGGTTTCTGTCAGGTACTTGTGACCTGGATTGGCAACTGTTGGCAGCAGGATGCTGGGCTAGATGGACCCTGTATGGCTATTCTTATGTTCACATCCTCCTTATCTCCCTCCCGTGAGGTTTCCTAATTGAGTTGTGTACTAGGTAAAATTAAGATCACCTATTGGTCACTTTCAATACACCTGAAACTGACTTAGCGTCACTGTAACTCCAAGTGGCTTGCAAAACAAAACTACAGAAAAATGGAAGCAAACACCACTTTTATTTCTTATTTTTACAGCTGTCTGGGTGGCGCGGGGTCCAATTTTGGTTGACCTATGCTTCAGACATTGTGCTGTGGCTTTCCTCAAGGTTCTACCTAACAGAACCATTTCATTTCCTTTGCACAACTGTTGAATTTAGTTGTGACAGTTGGCTGCATTTGAAAAAAATAAATTGTGACCCGCTGAGAGAAAAGGTAGCAAAAGTGGAGTTACAAGGGACAGACAAACAGGCTTATTTTTGAAAGAGAAGGGCGCCCATCTTTCGACACAAATCGGAAGATGGGCGTCCTTCTCCCAGGGTCGCCCAAATCGGCATAATCAAAAGCCGATTTTGGGCGTCCTCAACTGCTTTCCGTCGCGGGGATGACCAAAGTTCACAGGGGCGTGTCAGAAGCGTAGTGAAGGCGGGACTGGGGCGTGCTTAACACATGGGCATCCTCGGCCAATAATGGAAAAAAGAAGGGCGTCCCTGACGAGCACTTGGCCGACTTTACTTGGTCCATTTTTTCTTGCGACCAAGCCTCAAAAAGGTGCCCGAACTGACCAGATGACCACCGGATGGAATCGGGGATGACCTCTCCTTACTCCCCCAGTGGTCACTAACCCCCTCCCACCCTCAAAAATAAACTTTTAAAATATTATTTTGCCAGCCTCTATGCCAGCCTCAAATGTCATACCCAGCTCCCTGACAGTAGTATTTAGGTCCATGGAGCAGCTTTAGTGGGTGCAGTGCACTTTAGGCAGGCGGACCCAGGCCCATCCCCCCCTACCTGTTACACTTGTGGTGGTAAATGGGAGCCCTTCAAAACTCACCAGAAACCCACTGTACCCATATGTAGGTGCCCCCTTCATCCCTAAGGGCTATGGTAGTCGTGTACAGTTGTGGGGAGTGGTTTTTTTGGGGGGGGGCTCAGCACCCAAGGTAAGGGAGCTATGCACCTGGAGCAATTTCTGAAGTGCACTGCAGTGTCCCCTAGGGTGCCCGGTTGGTGTCCTGGCATGTGAGGGGGACCAGTGCACTACGAATGCTGGCTCCTCCCACGACCAAATGGCTTGGATTTGGTCATTTCTGAGATGGGCGTCCTCGGTTTCCATTATCGCTGAAAACCGGGGACGACCATCTCTAATGTCGACCTAAATGTTGAGATTTGGGCGTCCCCGTCGGTATTATCAAAACGAAAGATGTACGCCCATCTTGTTTCGATAATACGGGTTTCCCCGCCCCTTCACGAGGACATCCTGCGAGGACGCCCTCAGGAAAACTTGGGCGCCCGATTCGATTATGCCCCTCCATGGCTATAAAAGTTTGCAGGGGTAAATTTGGGCAACTTTCATTTAGTTTTGTGTACTGTAGGGTCAGTAGAAAAGGACTATGCCAGGTTTTTTTTTTTACAGCTTTTATGTTTTTCGTGATCTTTTAAATTTGCTATTTTTCGAATGCATTTTTCTAAAACTACATTTATATTGATAAACATTTCTTATTTTTTTAAAGATGTAATTAGTCCATTCCTGAGACTAAAAGTTTGCAGGATTATACAGTTGATATTCCTGTGTCTTGTGGTATAAATAAGTCACAGACCCCACTGTTGTTACCTTTTCCCTCGGCAGGTTACAAACGACTTTAGAATTAATATAAATGAATGAAATGCAGTAGAGCACAAACAACCCTTACAGGCGATGCATGAGTTTAAAATATTCTACAAAATATCGCTGAAGGAAAAAAGGAGGAAGAGAATGATGATACACACCAGAGCATTATTTCAAAAACATATGATAAGGTGGTTTGGGGGCTCATTTTTAAAAGAGAAAAACATCCCAAAAGTGGTATAAATCTGCATTTGGACGTTTTTCTATGAAATCCATCAGAAGTGTGTTCACATCACAAGGGGGTGTGTCAGGGGCGCCTTAAGTGTGGGATGTGGGCTTTCCTAACACATGGATGTTTTTCTGCCATAATGGAACAAACTAATATCTCTATCAGTGGCATTCCTAGGGGGGCGGACACCCGGGGTGGCGCCCCCCCCCCCCGGGTGCAGCGCCCCCACCCCGAGGGAGCGCGGACCCCCCCCAGCGAAAGACCCCCCCGCGAAAGAGCCCCCCGGTTGCATGCCGCTGGGGGGGGGTGCCGCAGCGCGCGCCTGCTGCGAGTTTACTAACTTTGCTCGTTCGCTGCAGCTCCCTCTGCCCCGGAACAGGAAGTAACCTGTTCCGGGGCAGAGGGAACTGCAGCGAACGAGAGAAGTTAGCGAACTCTCACAGCAGGCGCACGCCGCGGCATCCCCCCAGCGGCATGCACCCGGGGCCGACCGCCCCCACCGCCCCCCCCCCCCTTGGTACGCCACTGATCTCTATAGCATCATTAGAGAAGCCGGAAGATACATTAGGCGGAACACCATAAGAAGGCAACATTGATAGAGGTTCGGCTCCTAACGAAGCAGAAGCGAAACAGGAGCTCGCTGTAGAGCGAACCTACCAGAAAAACGCCCGTAAAAAAGATAAGTGCTAAAATTGCAAAACATTTATATAGACTGTATAACAGCAATTAATAGAGGAAATTTTGACTGATGAGGATTCCCGCATGTTACCGCACTGGTATTCGTAAAAACCAGCGGCAAAGCGGAGCGGTGCTGTTCAAAAGAGAGGGAATGGCACCGGGGATCTGAAGTCTTTTTACCTCTTAACTAAAATTATTATTATTTATTGCATTTGTACCCCACATTTTCCCACCTTTTTGCAGGCTCAATGTGGCTTACAGAGTAAGGTTATGATAAAGTCAGTACATGATTTAAATACAGTTGATCATAAGCTGAGGTAAGAGAGGTGATAGATGGGCTGATGTTGGGTAGGTTGTATGAGAAATGTTTTAGGTGTGTTCGGGTGATTTGGGGGATGAATTGTATCATTGAGGGTGGTTATTGTAAGCTTTGTTAAAGAGGTGTGTTTTCAGAGCTTTGCGGAAGCTGGTTAGATTGTTCATGGTTTTCAGGGTTTTGGGTAGCGCATTCCAAAACTGTGTGCTTTTGTATGCAAAGGTCGTAGCATAAGCTTGTTTGTACTTCACTCCTTTGCAGCTGGGGAAATTCAGGTTTAGGAATTTGCGGGCCGATCTTTTGGCGTTTCTGGGCGGTAGGTCCACTAGGGTTAGCATATAGAGTGGGACATCTGCATGAATGATTTTGTGCACGGTTGTGCAAATCTTGAATTCAATTCGTTCCTTGTGCGGAAGCCAATGCAGTTTCTCTCTTAGGGGCTTCGCGCTTTCATATTTAGGTTGTGTAGGTACATATAGTTTGCTATAGAGATATTAGATAGTTGAACTCGCAGAGCAAAAAAAAACAGACGGTTTAAATATATAACATAATGGAACAAAGCAAAAACATCCAGGTGTATAAGTTGGATGTTTTGGACTAGATCTGTTTTTAAGCCAGAAAAAAAGTGCCCTAAATGACTAGATGGCCACTGGAGTGAATCAAAGATGACATCCCCGTACTCCCCCAGTGGTCACTAACCCCTCTCCCACCATTACTTATCAGCCTCAATCCCAGCCTCAGATGTGATACTCAAGTCCACTAGAGCAGCATGCAGGTCCCTGGAGTAGTCCAGCGGTGGGTGCAGTACAGACAGGTGGACCCAGGCCCGTACCTGTTACACTTGTGGTGGAAACGGTGAGCCCTCCGAAACTCACCAGAAACCCACTGTACCCACATATAGGTGCCCCCTTCACCCATTAGGGCTATTGTAGTGGTGTATAGTTGGGGGTACTGGGTTTTGGGTGGGGTTTGGCGGGGGGGGGGGGCTCAGCAGACAAGATGTGTACCTGGGAGCATTTATTCGAAGTCCGCTGCAGTGCCCCCTAAGGTGCCCCATTGCTCTCCTGGGACATCTGTGTGGCCAGTCTACTAAGAATGCTGGCTCCTCCTACATCCCAATGGCTTGATTTTGTACATTTTTCACTTGGCCTTTTTTTTTTAATGGACCAAAAAGATTAATGCACAGAGCACAAGCACACCTAACAAACAGCCATTTAAAAAAAATTTATTTGTTACATTTATACCTCACATTTTCCCACCAATACAATTTGCAGGCTCAATGTGGCTTACAAAGTATCGTAAGGCGATTGCCATTACGGTCGATAACAAATACAAGGTTGTGTTATGGTCACAGGTAGAGATGTTTCAGGCGTCATGGGGCCAAGGATAATAAATTGTCAAGTACGATCTTTGATTATGTTGTGTTGCTGGGTGTGGGGATTTATGTTGGATCGGTGGGATAAGCTTTTTTGAAGAGGTGGGTTTTCAATGATTTCCTGAAGTTTAGGTGGTCATGTATTGTTTTCACTGCATACGGGAGTCCATTCCATAGTTGTGCGCTTATGAAGGCGAAGTTAGATGCGTGAATTGTTTTGTATTTTAGCCCTTTACAGTTCGGGTAATGTAGGTTTAAGTATGATCGTGCTGATCCGAGTCTGTTTCTAGTTGGTAGATCAATGAGGTCCGTCATGTATCCTGGGACTATGCCTTAGATGATTTTGTGGACTAAGGTGCAGATTTTGAAGATGATCCGTTCTTTGATTGGGAGCCAGTGCAGCTTTTCTCAAAGATGTTTTTATGTTTATATCCCCCACTTGAATTTTGGATGTTTTTAGCAAAACATCCAAAGTTGGACTTAGAAGTCATATCGAAAATGCCCCTCCAAGTCTGTTCCCTGGGAGCCAATCAGAATATGGCTGGTTTCAAACCTCTGTCCAACTGGACCTAGACATGAAGTTTGAGACGCAAAAGGTTGAAGAGAAAGAACAGAAACCAACAAGAAATATTATATAATAGCAATATGTGACTGTGAATGTGAAGTGGTTAAGTAGTATTTATTGAAAGGAAGATTTCCTCTTTGCAAATTAATTCCATCGAGTATGTGGTTTGGCAAATCTAGCCTCAAATGCTCAAAATAATGAAGATAACGTATTCAGCAAATGTCCGACATACAGGCATTGCTTAAAGTTGTAACATGTAATTTGATCAAGCTAAAATGAACTTCATTGCTTAAACATTTTATTTTCTGTAAGATTTCAGGCCCTAGGCAGCATTTTTTAATTGAAACATTTGCACTGTTGCCTCCGCCGTGATTTTGGAAGTGGTTCCATCGCACGCGCCATGCCAGCCATTAGGCACTTTCATTCAACAATGTCTTCTTTATTTAATAGGCCTGAAATATTGATTAGCATTTTTACAGATTCAATTTGAAAAACTGCCAGAGGTTGGAAAGAGGCAGAGAGTTCTGGTTACAGCAACCGATCGGCGGGAGGGGGGTCCAGATCCCGAGGTGAGGGGGCACATTTTAGCCCCCCCCCCCCCCCCATTGCTGACATCCACCCCACCATTGCCGACCCCGCCACCGCCACCACCACCAACAACAACTTTGCCCCCCCTGCCAACGACCCTCTCGACCCCCCCCCCTCCTGCTGCCAACCCGCCGTCGACCCCAACCCCCGCTAGCCGAGGTCCTCTTCTTCTCACAAAAGGCTTCCTTCTGTTTCTGACGTCCTGCACGTACAACGTGCAGGACGTCAGACTCACAGAGCAAAGCCTTGCAGATCAGCTGACCTGCAAGGCTTTGTTCTGTGAGTCCGATGTCAGAAACAGAAGGAAGTCTTTTGCGGGAAGAGGACCTCGGCTGGCAGGGGTTGGGGTCCCCCGCCAGCAAAGGCAGGCGACGGCGGGTTGGCAATGGGAGGGGGGGTCTAGAGGGTCATCGGCAGGGGGGTCCAGGGCCAAATCTACGGGGGCCCAGGCCCCCCTGGCCCCACGTAGCTATGCTACTGCCGAAAACCAAGGTACAGTACAGTCTCCAGCTGGGACTGCCAACCTATCCAATGTACAAAGCCATATCTCACAAGACATCTGGGGGCCCTCTTACTAAGCCCAACATGTGCCAAAGGTTTCGGGGGCGCGTAACAGATACGCGTCAAGTGGCATTTGACGCGTGTAGGTCATTACCGCCCAGTTACCGTGTGAGTCTTTACCGCTAGGTCAATGGCTGGCGGTATGGTCTTAGACCCAAAATGGACGAGCAGCAATTTTGATTTTGCCGCACGTCCATTTTCGGGGGGAAAAAAATAAAGGCCCTTTTTACAGACGCGCCTACATTGCCGCAAGCCATTTTTCAGCGCCCCAAAAGTCCATCAAGCCCAGCATCCTGTTTCCCAACAGTGGCCAATCCAGGTCACAAATACCTGGCAAGATCCCCAAAATGTAAAAAAACATTTTATACTGCTTATCCCAGAAATAGTGGATTTTCCCCAAGTCCATTTAATAACGGTCTATGGACTTTTCCTTTAGGAAGTCGTCCATACCTTTTTTAAACTCTGCTAAGCTAACCGCCTTTACCACATTCTCTGGCAACGAATTCCAGATTCGTTTTAAATTTACTACATTGTAGCTTCATCGCATGCCCCCTAGTCCTAGTATTTTTGGAAAGTGTGAACAGACGCTTCACACCTACCCGTTCAACTCCACTCATTATTTTATAGACCTCTATCATATCTCCCCTCAGCCGCCTTTTCTCCAAGCATAGACTCAGCATATCTTGAATCTGTTTTAGAACCCAGCCATAAAAACTTGGGGCCCCTTTTACTAAGATGCGTAGGTGCCAACAAGCCTACAATACGCGTCAAATTAGAACTACCACGCAGCTACCGTGTGCCCCGGGCGGTAATTCTAATTTCTATGTTCTTCCAAAATGCACAACAGAAAATAATTTCTATCTTCTATCATGCGGTGCTAACCAGGCAGTAATTGGCAGTGTACGCGTGCTGACAATTACCGCCCAGTTAATGCTTGAGACCTTACCGCTAAGTCAATGGGTGGTGGTAAGGTCTCAGGCCCAAAATGGACACGGGCTGACTTTTATTTTGCCGCACGTCCATTTTTAGCAAAAAAAAAAAAGGCCTTTTATGCAGGCGTGTTGAAAAATGGACCTGCGCAGGCCATTTTTCGGCACACCTTAGTAAAAGGACCCCTTGGTTATGCTCTTGTTTAATTTGAGCCTATGGAATATAATCCAATTGTCTATTTTATGAACACAGGGTCTAATATGGGATAACGTATCAGACCACAGTTGAGAAACTTTTAGAATCACAGTGATGTCATCTGCATATATAAAATGTTTTTTTTAAACTTAGTTTGATCGAGAGCAACACCCAGAGACTACATTAATAAATTGAAAAGGGAGGGCGAAAGTGGGGAACCTTGAGGAACCCCAACTTGAAGGACTCCATATCTTTCAGAAAATAAGGTGGATAGTAACATAGTAGGTGATGGCAGATAAAGACCTGTCCGGTCCATCCAGTCTGCCCAACAAGATAAACTCATTGTATGAGCTACTTTATATGTATACCTGACCTTGATTTGTCCTTGCCATTTTCTGGGCACAGACCGTAGAAGTCTGTCCAGCACTAGCTTTGCTTCCCAGTTACTGGTGTTGCCACCCAATCTCCGCTAAGCTTCTGAGGATCCATTCCTTCTGAACAGGATTCCTTTATGTTTAACCCCACGCATTTTTGAATTCCGTTACCGTTTTCATCTCCACCACCTCCCGCGGGAGGGTATTCCAAGTATCCACCATCCTCTCCGTGAAAAACTACTTCCTGACATTGGTCCTGAGTCTGCCCCCACTTCATCCTCATTTCATGTCCTCTAGTTCTACCGCCTTCCCGTCTCTGGAAAAAGGATTGTTTGCAGATTAATACCTTTCAAATATTTGAACGTCTGTATCATATCACCCCTGTTTCTTCTTTCCTCCAGGGTATACAGTTCCAGCTCAGGGATAAAACAAATATTTCATTAGTCAGACTCGACACAGATCTGCATTTTGGCGCAGAAGTGCCTGCCTCAGGAGTCAGCAGGTCTACACGGAGCAATGTACATATGTAAATGCAGAATCCCATACAAGCAGTGTACAAAATGCGTGCATAATAAAGCTCTCAGCAATGTAAATATCAGCGAGATCAATATTGTGTGTAGCAGGAGAGCTGATGTGTAATGTAAATACCATTTTAGCAGTGCTTTCAAATCTAGGCTCCATAAATAGAATCCAGGGGGTAAGTTATCCTATATAATGCGCCTTAATTTCTATGCGGAAATTGAGGCATATTCTGTAACCGTGCAAGCAATATAATTAGTTAACTAGCTAATCATCGCTGTCGATTCAATGTTAACAAGCAATTATCAACACTAATTGGCAAAACACAGCAGCCAGACTCATATTTGGAAAAATGAAATACGAAAGTGCCATACCCCTAAGAGAAAAATTACACTGGCTCCCACTAAAAGAACGTATTACGTTCAAAATCTGCACTCTGGTTCATAAAATCATCTACGGAGAGGCCCCAGTCTACACATCAGACCTCATAGACGTATCACCCAGGAACACTAAAAGATCAGAACGAACATTCCTGAATCTCCACTATCCTAGCTGCAAAGGTCTAAAATATAAATCAACATATGCATCCAGTTTCTCCTACATCGGCATGCAGCTATGGAATGCAATACTACTTGCCGTGAGAAAAATCCGCGACCTAACTAACTTTCGGAGATCGCTGAAGACCAGCCTGTTCAAAAAGGCATTCCACAATGATACAGCCTACCTACCAGACAACGAAACTCAAGCCTGAACTAGATGAATCCCAACTCTCTACACTTGACTACCAAAGTCTACTCTACCACGAAGGAACTCTAACGCAATACCTCTCTATCTCTAATTCCGAATATGAACTCTTTACACTTGACTGTTTAACCTACTCACGTCAACCATGATTTCTAATGTAATACCACTTGTATCTCTCACTCCGGAAATGGCGATTGATGACGGAACAATGTAAGCCACACTGAGCCTGCAAATAGGTGGGAAAATGTGGGATACAAATGCAACAAATAAATAAATAAATTATGATTTACATGCAGAACTTAGGCGTGTAGGTGCCAAATTGGAACTACTGCCCGGCTACTGTGTGCCCTGGGCTGTAATACCATTTTTGATGCCCATCACAAAACACGTGATATAAAATATTTTCTATTTTCTACCGTGTGGCACTTGCTCGGTGATAATTAGTAGTTTACGCGCAATGACGCTTACCGCCCAGTGAGCGCATGAGACTTTACTGCTAAGTCAATGGGTGTCAGACTGGAAAACGGACACACGCTGGTTTTAATTTTGCCGCACGTCCATTTTTGGCCACGAAAAAAGACCTTTTATCTAGGCGCGCTGAAAAATGGACCCGAGAACATCCAAAACGCACGCCTCCACCTACGCAGCCCACTTTCAACATGCCTTGGTACATAAGTACATAAGTATTGCCATACTGGGAAAGACCAAAGGTCCATCAAGCCCAGCATCCTGTTTCCAACAGTGGCCAATCCAGGTTACAAATACCTGGCAAGATCCCCAAAATGTATAAAACATTTTATACTGCTTATCCCAGAAATAGTGGATTTTCCCCAAGTCCATTTAATAACGGTCTATAGACTTTTCCTTTAGGAAGCCATCCAAACCTTTTTTAAAACTCCGCTAAGCTAACCGCCTTTACTACCACATTCTCTAGCAACGAATTCCAGAGTTTAATTACACGTTGAGTGAGGACAATTTTTCTCCGATTCGTTTTAAATTTACTACATTGTAGCTTCATCGTATGCCCCCTAGTCCTAGTATTTTTGGAAAGCGTGAACAGATGCTTCACATCTACCTGTTCAACTCCACTCATTATTTTATAGACCTCTATCATATCTCCCCTCAGCTGCCTTTTCTCCAAACTGAAGAGCCCTAGCCGCTTTAGCCTTTCCTCATAGGGAAGTCGTCCCATCCCCTTTATCATTTTCGTCAGCCTTCTCTGTACCTTTCCACTATATATTTTTTGAGATGCGGCGACCACAATTGAACACAATATTCGAGGTGCAGTCGCACCATGGAGCGATACAAAGGCATTATAACATCCTCATTTTTGTTTTCCATTCCTTTCCTAATAATACCTAACATTCTATTTGCTTTCTTAGCCGCAGCAGCACACTGAGCAGAAGGTTTCAACGTATCATCAACGACGGCACCCAGATCCCTTTCTTGGTCCGTGACTCCTAACGTGGAACCTTGCATGACGTAGCTTTAATTCGGGTTCCTCTTTCCCACATGCATCACTTTGCACTTGCTCACATTACACATCATCTGCCATTTAGACGCCCAGTCTCCCAGTCTCGTAAGGTCCTCTTGTAATTTTTCACAATCCTCCCGCGATTTAATGACTTTGAATATCTTTGTGTCATCAGCAAATGTAATTACCTCACTAGTTACTCCCATCATTAGGTCATTTATAAATATGTTAAAAAGCAGCGGTCCCAGCACAGACCCCTAGGGAACCCCACTAACTACCCTTCTCCATTTTACTATAATCAATTTCCACATGCAAAACATGCTATATATGTGGAAAATATTGACCTAGGACTTAATTCGGCAAAACTCCTATGGCCTTAGGAGGAAAATATCTGGAGGAGGGAGGAAGCAGCTATTTGGAGGAGTCTAGCAAAAACATCCATTCGAGTCTGCAATTAAAATATTTAAGATGAGTAAAGGAGGAGGAGCCTCTATGGACACACCACGGACATCTACCACTCCGCCCACAGACGTGACCACAAATACCCATGCGCCTCTAGAAGCCCTTAAACGTTCAACATATCTTTATTCTTGCTAAAGCTGAGACAACAACCCAAATGAAAAGTGAAGTCATTACTTCAGGTAATATCTCACCTATTGATAATGTTTGTCAGGCTAAATGGCTTCATGGTGGACTTACCCATCGCGGCAGTCCTGAAAAAAAAGAGAACATTTAACCTTACAGCAATTTACTCCACATGTAATTGCTTACACTTCTCTAGCTTATTAATGATTTTTTTCTCTTCTGATGTGCACGTTCCATCACATGCCAGCCTTTTCCTGCGGCTTGATCCTGCAGTCAAGTCATCTTAATGAGGCATTTCTGGCATGAACAGGATTTTGATATCACCAGCTTAACTTACAACTTCACTGCAAGTGCAGCGAGGAGTCCAACACTGAAAAATAAACTGCATTCTCTACTAACGTAAGACTGCGTGTCCCTAAGGAGGGAATGAATTTGACAGACCATCCATTACAGGATGGAAAGCAGTATAAATTATAGAGGAGGAGGTCCTGCCGTATGAAGCTGACTGATTTCTTTAATGAGGCGACCGGAAACTTAAATCAGAGAGAAAGCTGGATGTGGACTGGGTAATTCTCAATGAGGCCTTCAGCACTGTCGTAAATGGGAAAGTCAGAAACTGAAATCAGGGAGAAAGCTGGATGAGGACTAGATAATTCTCAGTGAAGCCTTCAGGACAGTAAATGGGCAGCTCACAAGCTTAGATCAGGAAGAAGGCTGGATATGGACTAGATAATTGTCAGTGAGGCCTTCAGGACAGTAAATGGGCAGCTCACAAGCTTAGATCAGGAAGAAGGCTGGATATGGACTAGATAATTCTCAGTGAGGCCTTCAGGACAGTAAATGGGCAGCTCACAAGTTTAGATCAGGAAGAAGGCTGGATATGGACTAGATAATTCTCAGTGAAGCCTTCAGGACAATAAATGGGCAGCTCACAAGTTTAGATCAGGAAGAAGGCTGGATATGGACTAGATAATTGTCAGTGAGGCCTTCAGGACAGTAAATGGGCAGCTCACAAGCTTAGATCAGGAAGAAGGCTGGATATGGACTAGATAATTGTCAGTGAGGCCTTCAGGACAGTAAATGGGAAGCTCAAAAGCTTAGATCAGGAAGAAGGCTGGATATGGACTAGATAATTCTCAGTGAAGCCTTCAGGACAGTAAATGGGAAGCTCACAAGCTTAGATCAGGAAGAAGGCTGGATATGGACTAGATAATTGTCAGTGAGGCCTTCAGGACAGTAAATGGGAAGCTCACAAGCTTAGATCAGGAAGAAGGCTGGATATGGACTAGATAATTCTCAGTGAGGCCTTCAGGACAGTAAATGGGCAGCTCACAAGCTTAGATCAGGAAGAAGGCTGGATATGGACTAGATAATTCTCAGTGAGGCCTTCAGGATAGTAAATGGGCAGCTCACAAGCTTAGATCAGGAAGAAGGCTGGATATGGACTAGATAATTCTCAGTGAGGCCTTCAGGACAGTAAATGGGAAGCTCAAATCAGGAAGAAGGCTGGATATGGACTAGATAATTCTCAGTGAAGCCTTCAGGACAGTAAATGGGAAGCTCACAAGCTTAGATCAGGAAGAAGGCTGGATATGGACTAGATAATTGTCAGTGAGGCCTTCAGGACAGTAAATGGGAAGCTCACAAGTTTAGATCAGGAAGAAGGCTGGATATGGACTAGATAATTCTCAGTGAGGCCTTCAGGACAGTAAATGGGAAGCTCACAAGCTTAGATCAGGAAGAAGGCTGGATATGGACTAGATAATTCTCAGTGAGGCCTTCGGGACAGTAAATGGGAAGCTCACTCTACTACTACTACTACTATTACTTAACAGACATCCATATTTCATGGACGTGCAAATACCGATTTTATAAAGCTGGGATATAGACATCCATATGGCAAGGAGGCATGGTCTGGGCATGTTTTGGGCAGGACAGTCAGCTACTTTTCTTTATGAGTGTAACAGGACAGAAGTGTACCTATATTTTGAGCATGATCACTTCCACCAGCCGTAGAGCTAATATAAACTCTCACACCTAGATTCTTGAAGAATGCACATGCACGGGGCCCCCAAAAGGGGGGCGGGGTTCTGCCGGGTTCTTGGGGCCTGGATTGGCCACTGTCGGAGACAGAACGCTGGGCTTGATGGACCCTTGGTCTTTTCCCAGTATGGCAGTGCTTATGTGCTTATGAATCCCGACTCTTGGGATATGTCTATCGGCATATTTCAACTAACGTTTAGTTTGAAATGCTCATCGGTCAGCCCAGAAACAAGACTACCCAGAAAGCAGTATTGACTTTGACAGCGCCTCAGAAATGTACTCTTACTAGAAGCAATAAGCTGACGTGGAAAAAAAAAGAAAAGCAAGACAACAGATATATACCAATCTCTCACCCCTTTGTCTGACATTTGCAGAGATTTCAGACAATGGAGTAAAACCTGCCTTAGACAGTAATTCATCATCCTGTATCTCAACTGTTCACTTCAGTTAGCTTAGACACATCTGGAAACTTTTATATCATTTAGCCCTTGAAGAAGACTTCATTCTCGGCTATTGTAATCTCAAAATGCCCTCGTTCTTCATCAAGTAAAGAAAATGAAAATGATGGGCCTTTAAGGGGTCAATTCAAGAAACATCATCGAAGGATAGGCACCTAAATTTTGAGCACTAAGGGCTAGATTCTATATATGATGTCTGAAAAAACTGCGCAGAATAAATTTCCACCTAAGCGTATTCGATAAACGGCAGCTAGATTTAGGTGCCTAGAACTACGTACATCCATTTACACCAAGGAAAACGTAGCGTAATACCAGTTGTGTCAGGGGTTTTATACAGTGGTTAGGATAAATATCACCACAATGGTTTGACCCAGTGGCGTAGCTACGTGGGGCCACGGGGGCCTGGGCCCCTGTAGATTTGGCCCTGGACCTCCCTGCCGACGACTCTCTCGACCCACCCTCCCGCCACCAACCCTCCCCCGCTGCTGCCGTCGGCTACCTTTGCTGGCAGGGGACCCCAACCCCCGCCAGCCGAGGTCCTCTTATTCCGGCGCAAGGCTTCGTTCTGTTTCTGTGAGTCTGACGTCCTGTGCAGGACGTCAGACTCACAGAAACAGAACGAAGCCTTGCAGATCAGCCAGCGGCCGCATTGCTGGCTGATCTGCAAGGCTTCGTTCCGTTTCTGTGAGTCTGACGTCCTGCACATACAACGTGCAGGACGTCAGACTCACAGAAACAGAACGAAGCCTTGCGCCGGAAGAAGAGGGCCTTGGCTGGCGGGGGTTGGGTTCCCCCGCCAGCAAAGGTGGGCGATGGCGGCGGTGGGGGAGGGTTGGCAGCGGGAGGGGGGTCAAGAGAGTTGGCGGCAGGGAGGGGGTCAAAGTTGGTAGTAGTTGTGGCAGCGGCGGGGGGGCGGCAATGGTGGTGGGTGGCGGGGGGGGGGGCTAAAATGTGCCCCCTCACCTTGGGCTCTGGACTCCCCTCCCGCCGAAGGCTGGCTACGCCCCTGGTTTGGCCTAACTCATGGAGCTCCTCTGGGTTGAGTCCAACTTGAACCCCCAACACTCAGTTCCTTTTCCTTGTTACAGCTTGAAGCCTCCTGTCCCAATCACTTGACTGGTTCCTAGCCTCAAGGAATCTTGCTCCCTTGGCCCAGACACTGAACCTTCTCTTCCAAGTTTCTCTGTTGCAAAAGGATCTCCAGCCTGGAGATAGGCAAGGAGGGGGCTGTGCTCCAGTGGGGGTAAACTGCCTAGATGGCAATGCCATAGAGCGGGATAAAAAGTGTATAATAAACTTGGAAACTTGAAAGAGAAGGTTCAGTGCCTGGGACAAGGGAGTGTTATTCTGTAACCAGCAGTCCACGTTGAGGACTATTTCTAGAATAGCGCTTAGATCCGATTCCCGTGCCGGGTACCGGTACTTATGCTAGCGCCCCACTCTTGGCATTTGGGTGAGGGAACGGCGCTATTCTATAACAATGCGTGCAATTCTTTGGAATGTCCCTGCCCCGCTCCTGCCCAAGCCACCTTTTCAGCTGCATGCTAGCGCATTTCTGCACCCTGTGTTAAAGGATAGCGAGCAGGAAAATGTGCATTCAAATTCCAATCACTGCTAGTTGACTGCAATAATTGTTAATATTAATCTGTTGCAAGTTAATGGCTCATCAACTAATTCATTTGCGTGCGCATCTTCGATCCGCATGCAAATTTTGATGTGCATTTTCCAGTGCCATATAGAGAATCCAGGGGACTGAGACTGGTTCTGGGACACTATTTCATAAAGGCACTTGGGCGCATATTTTCTCTTTATAAATAGATACATTTTTGGACTTTTCAACTAGGTGTCCCTTTATAAATTCAAGCCCAGTGTCTCTTTTCCTTAACTTTAACACACACAGCAGCACCAAATTTGGCCAACGACATGCATAAGCTGAATACGATTCTTTTCCTGACCACAATTCCTCAAAAGCCTGTTTCCTTTTCCTTATAACCGGGGGGGGGGGGGGGGGGGGGGAGGGGTTTGAGGGGGGGGGGGTACTGAGTACCGGCACCTTTTCTACTGTCTGCTAAATTTGACTCATGGAACCCAAGTTTTAATGAAAGAGCTCAGGCCTTACACACCAATTCTGCCTTGTCATAGATTCTGTGACTGGTTGCAGGGGGCCTGGCTGTTGTGGGGTTGGTCCCTCAGTGATCACCCCACTCCTGAAGGGTGGCCTCGCACTTGAGTACCAGCACCTTTTTTGCTAGAAAAAAACGCACTGCTTATAATTCTGTGATACCTACGGAATCAAGGCATGTGCACCGTGCTTTGTATCTCCTCTGGGTTGGCCTTTGTTCAGATTTTAGCCGCAGTGACTCGAGCTTACGTCCTTCTGCTTACTGTGTTCTTTGTGTCGTATCGGAGGGCTCCAAGATAAATTCAAAGGGTCTTTTTAATTTGCTGTTGAACATAGCAGTATTTTCACCTGCATGTTCTTTTAGAACGGATGGAGGGTCTCCTAGCCTAGGGAGAAAAAAAGAGACTAACGTTGGGTTGTTAAGGGATTAGGGGGAAGAGGGATAAAATGATTCTCTGCTCCTGGACCGCAGGAAAAGCAGAGGGGGCTGAATTGCCCCTGCTGCTTTTCTTTGAACTTCAGCTCATATGAAAATATTTCCAGATAAAAGGCCCTGCGTTCCGAGGAACAAAACAAGAGTGATAACACCATATGCGCAGAACACTTACCCCGAGGCGTAGCTCATAAAGTGCAGTTTATTTTTGATTACATCACCCTGACAGCTCTGAATGGGGAAAGTGAAAGAATTGAGACAATCGTTAGAACCCACCATGCCTTTCAGTTCATCCACTTTTTCTATGTGTGCTATCAATGACCGAAAAGGAAAAAAGAGGAAGAAAAAAAATCATCTGATTTAAGTACATTTGAGTGTCAGCAGCAAAGAAAAAGCTTCGTGGCTAAAACTGTCAATGTGTAAAGAAATGAAAGAAGATATATATATACAGAGAGAACCAATAGTATTTCTTCATTTTATGTGTCGGACCTATGGCTTCATGGTAATGCTGTGCACTGCACTGTGGGAAGTCTGGGTTTGATTCCCAGGTTAGATTTTCCACTTCCTGGGTCAGTCATAAGTTACACCAAAAGCCTGTAACAAATGGAATTCATAAGTACAGTGGCGTTCCTAGGGGGGCTGACACCCGGGGTGGATCACCGATGCGCCCCGCCCCCCCCCCCCGGAACAGCGCAACGCCCCCCCCCCCCCCGGCGAAAGAACCCCCGATCCCCGGGCAAAAGAACCCCCCCCCCCGGGTGCACGCCACTGGGGGGGGGTGCCGCGCGCCTGCCGGCTCTTCATTTTCATGCTCCCTCTGCCCCGGAACAGGAAGTAACCTGTTCCAGGGCAGAGGGAGCATGAAAACGAAGAGCCGACAGGCGTGCGGCACCCCCCCCCCCCAGCGGCATGCACCCGGGGCGGACCGCCCCCACCTGATACGCCACTGCATAAGTATTGCCATACTGGAGCGGACCAAAGGTCCATCAAGCCCAGCATCCTGTTTCCAACAGTGGCCAATCCAGGTTACAAGTGCCTGGCAGAAACTCACAGAGTAGCAACATTCCATGTAGAACTGCAAAGAACAGCAAGATTCCGGAATCCTAAAGAGTAACGAGATTCCATGTAGAACCCCAAAGAGTAGCAACATTCCATTTAGAATCCCAAGTACATAAGTAATGCCAGACTGGGGCAGACTGAAGTTCCATCAAGCCCAGCATCCTGTTTCCAACAGTGGCCAATCCAGGTCACAAATACCTGGCAAGATCCCCAAAAAAGTTCAATACATTTTATGCTGCTTATCCCAGAAATAAGCAGTAGATTTTCCAAAGTCATTTTAATAATGGTCTATGGATTTTTCCTTTAGAAGGCCGTCCAAACCTTTTTAAAACTCCGCTAAGCTAACCACATTTACCACATTCTCTGGCAATGAATTCCAGAGTTTAATTACACGTTGAGTGAAGAAAAATTTTCTCCAATTCGTTTTAAATTTACTACATTGTAGCTTTATCGCATGCCCCCTAGTCCTAGTATTTTTGGAAAGAGTGAACAGACGCTTCACATCTACCCGTTCCACTCCACTCATTATTTTATAGAGTTCTATCATATCTCCCCTCAGCCGGCTTTTCTCCAAGCTGAAGAGCCCTAGCCGCTTTAGCCTTTCCTCATAGGGAAGTCGTCCCATCCCCTTTATCATTTTCGTCGCCCTTCTCTGCACCTTTTCTAATTCCACTTTTTTTAGATGCGGCGACCAGAATTGAACACAATATTCGAGTTGCAGTCGCACCATGGAGCGATACAAAGCCATTATCACATCCTCATTTTTTTTTCCATTCCTTTCCTAATAATACCTAACATTCTATTTGCTTTCTTAGGTGCAGCAGCACACTGAGCAGAAGGTTTCAACGTATCATCAACAACAACACCTAGATCCCTTTCTTGGTCTGTGACTCCTAACGTGGAACCTTGCATGACATAGTTACAATTCGGGTTCCTCTTTCCCACATGCATCACTTTGCACTTGCTCACATTAAACGTCATCTGTCATTTAGGCGCCCAGTCTCTCAGTCTCGTAAGGTCCTCTTGTAATTTTTCACAATCCTCCCGCGATTTAATGACTTTGAATAACTTTGTGTCATCAGCAAATGTAATTACCTCACTAGTTACTCCCATCTCTAGGTCACTTATAAATATGTTAAAAAGCAGCAGTCCCAGCACAGACCCCTGGGGAACCCCACTAACTACCCTTCTCCATTGAGAATACTGACCATTTAACCCTACTCTCTGTCTTTTAACCAGTTTTTAATCCACAATAGGACACTACCTCCTATCCCAAGACTCTCCAATTTCCTCTGGAGTCTTTCATGAGGTACTTTGTCAAACGCCTCCTGAAAATCCAGATACACAAAATCAACCGGCTCCCCTTTATCCACATGTTTGTTCATCCCTTCAAAGAACTGTAGTAGATTGGTGAGGCAAGATTTCCATTCACTAAATCCACGTTGACTTTGTCTCATTATTCCATGTTTTTGAATATGCTCTGTAATTTTCTTAATAATAGTCTCTACCATTTTGCCTGGCACCGACGTCAGACTCACTGGTCTATAATTTCCCGGATCTCCTCTGGAACCTTTTTTAAAAATCAGCGTTACATTGGCCACCCTCCGATCTTCCAGTCCCATGCTCGATTTTTTTGTGCCTTACTCATTATAAAAACAGGTCTAGCTCAAAACGTCTGGTTTAGTCCTGGATGATTTTGTTTTGTTCCATTATGGCTGAAAAATGTCTAAGTCGTAGGAACGCCAAGTCCTGGCCTGAACACACCCCTGACACACACACCCTTGAGATTTGGATGCACTTCTGATGGACTTCATAGAAAAATGTCTAAGAATAGGTTTTGAAAATACTGATTTGGATGTTTTTGTGAGGAAAATCATCCAAATGCTGCTTTATGCTTCTTTTTAGACGTTTTTCTGTTTCGAAAATGAGCCCGATAGAAACCCTATATATACAGTCATGCTGGTGTTCTGTAAAAAGAAGTAGATACCCGGAGCTGCCAAGGGGGCCAGTCCACTCAGTGGGAGATTTAGGGTCAGCCCCAGCCCACCCCAGCTCTGCCCCACCCTGCCCATTGCTCCACCCACAACTCCGCTCATTTCTCTACCCCAGCAGCACAGCTGACTCACAGAATAGTTTCCCCGTCCAGCAGCAGCAGGAAACGCCTTCATAAAACGTCTTCTCCTGCTGCCATGGGACGTGAGATCAGCGGTAGCAGGAACGCCCATAGGAATATAACGGGCATCTTGGCATTTACCACCAGCTGATTTCTACCACAGGCTAAAATGCGCTATGTGGCTTACTAAAGTACCTCCTAAGTTTTGTACCTGAAGCAATGGAGGGTTACGTCATAAAGAGCTACAGTGGGAATGGAACCCAGTTCCCCAGGGTCTTAACCAGCTGCACTAACCATTATTTATTTATTTATTTACAGCATTTATATCCCACATTTTCCCACCCATGGGCAGGCTCAATGTGGCTTACATCAATCAAGCAACAAACATTTCAGTTGAAGAGGTTGGTGAGTAATTACAGAGGGGAAGAATTTGAGAAAGGGTAGTAGAGTTCAATACGTCCGTATGACAGTTACAGTTCAGGAGTTATTGATGCAATGCGGGACTTCAGCGTAAGCTTTTCCAAATAAGGTGGTCTTCAGAGATATTCTGAAAGTCGGATGATCGCTAAGTAGTTTTTACTGATTTAGGTCATCCGTTCCGTAAACGAGCGGTAATAAAGGGAAAGCTGGATGCGTAACTGGTTTTATACTTGAGGCCAAAACGTGTTGGGTAGTGCAGATTTAAATACGAACGAGATGATCTGTGAGAATTCCTGGGTGGTACGTTGATCAGAGTAGCCATTAGGGCAATTCCTCCACTCCTTCATTCTGCACGTCTGGTGTTCTTCTAAAGTGGCTCCAGGGTAGACAGGAAAAAGGAAGAGCAGACTGAGGGTGGTAGTGCATTAGGCCTAAAATATTGCTCATTTCATTGCTTTCCATATGCTGCAATTATTTTTAAAAAATATTCTTTTGCAGCCTCTCAGTAGGAGAAGGGACATGAAGAATATGAGAATATTCGCTCGCAGATCTTACAGTGAAATGTTCCTATACTTGTTTCTTGTTTTCTGAGTAACACCAACCATACATTATTCCTAAGTAAAAAACAAAAAAAAGCTGGTTCCTGCAATATTCATGTAACTTTAGGAAAGAACATTTTTAGAATTAGTTAGCAGCATTAAAATCTAAGAGATGCCAGTTTTCTTTGTATGTCCAATTAAAGGCAAAGAGAGCAGGACATGGGTGAGCAATACCCCTACCCCATCTCTAAACTACCTTTCTCTCTTCATCTCATTGCTGCAAAGCATGAAGGCAGGGTCAGCTTAACCTTTAGGCACATGGGGGCAGTGGCCTAGGGTGGGAGCTTCCCAGGGTGGCAGCCTGAGAAAACGATTAGACAGCCACACAAACTCAAGGAAAGTGGGCAATTTTGAAATAGCTCATTTACCTTCATTGTGGCCAATATTCAGCCTGACGGAGGCTGCCTGCCCAAACACCATTATCGGTGCTGACCCTGGATATTCAATACCGGGACATTTCCAGTGCCGGGACATTACATAAGTATTGCCATACTGGGACAGACTGAAGGTCCATCAAGCCCAGTATCCTGTTTCCAAAAGTGGCCAATCCAGGTCACAAGTACCTGGCAAGATCCCAAAACAGTACAATTACATTTTATGCTGCTTATCCTAGATATAAGCAGTCGATTTTTCCCCAAGTCCATCTTAACAATAGTTTATGGACTTTTCTTTCAGAAAGATAGCCAAACCTTTTTTAAACCCCGCTAAGATAACTGCTTTTACCACATTCTCTGGCAACAAATTCCAGAGTTTCATTACACGTTGCGTGAAGAAATATTTTCTCTGATTTGTTTTAAATTTACTACTTTGTAGCTTCATCATGTGCCCCCCAGTCCTAGTATTTTTGGAAAGAGTAAACAAGCGATTCACATCTACCCATTCCACTCCACTCATTATTCTATAGACCTCTCTCATATCTCCCCTCAGCAGTCTTTCCTCCAAACTGAAGAGCCCTAGCCACTTTAGCCTTTCCTCATAGGGAAATCGTCCCATCCCCTTTATCATTTTCATCGCCCTTCTCTGCACCGTTTCTAATTTCGCTAAAGTTAGGTATCTAGCTTGTGGTACACTATCCACCTTATAATTGAAAGAGAAAAACGCCTAGATTTAGACCCAAATTGGGAGATAGACGTTTATCTCACAAAAACGAATAAATCGGTATAATGGAAAGCCGATTTTGGACGTTTTCAACTGCACTCCATCGCGGAAGCATACAAAGTTGACGGGGGCGTGTCGGAGGCGTGGTGAAGGTGGAACTGGGGCGTGGTTATCGGCCGAGGAGAGATGGGCGCCTTTCGCCGATAATGGAAAAAAAGTATGCGTTTGTAGCTAGAATTTAGAGCACTTTTCCTGGACATTGTTTTTTCATGAATAAGGCCCCAAAAAGTGCCCTAAATGACCAGATTACCACCAGAGGGAATCGGGGATGACCTCCCCTGACTCCCCCAGTGGTCACTAACCCCCTCCCACCACAAAAAATGATGTTTCACAACTTTTTATTTTCACCCTCAAATGTCATACCCACCTCTCTGGCAGCAGTATGCAGGTCCCTGGAGCAGTTGTTAGGGGGTGCAGTGGACTTCAGGCAGGTAGACCCAAGCCCATCCCCCCCTACCTGTTACAATTGTGCTGCTTAATGCTTAGTCGTCCAACCCCCCAAACCCACTGTACCCACATGTAGGTGCCCCCCTTCACCCCTTAGGGCTATAGTAATGGTGTAGACTTGTGGGCAGTGGGTTTTGAGGGGGATTTGGGGGGCTCAACACACAAGGGAAGGGTGCTATGCACCTGGGAGCTCTTTTACCTTTTTTTTTGTTTTTTAAAAGTGCCCCCTAGGGTGCCCGGTTGGTGTCCTGGCATGTGAGGGGGACCAGTGCACTACGACTCCTGGCCCCTCCCACGAACAAATGCCTTGGATTTATTTGTTTTTGAGTTGGGCGCTTTCATTTTCCATTATCGCTGAAAAGCAAAAACGCCCAGCTCACAAATTGTCGAATAAAACATGGACGTCTATTTTTTTCGAAAATACGGTTCGGTCCGCCCCTTCACGGACCCGTTCTCGGAGATAAACGCCCATGGAGATAGACGTTTTCATTCAATTATGCCCCTCCACATAGAATTAGAGGAACTGTGTCCTACAGGGGTTTGTGCATTTACATCAAGGGTATGAGAAGCAGAGAGACGTTGAAATGGAGACAGAAATGGAGAGGCCTCTGAATTTTCCATGGGTGTTAGGGAAAGTTCATCCCAGTTAAAGAATATAACACACTTAATGTAAATTATAATCTAAGCTGACGGATCCATTATGGTTTTATACAGTTCAGGTTCTTAGCACACAGGATTAGTATTAATTCAACAAGCATTTCACCACCTTCAAAGAATCCAGGGGCCATGTTTACTACGCCGCGCTAGAGGTGCATTAGCGCGTACTAACCGTACAGATAAGTACATAAGTGTTGCCACACTGGGAGAGACCAAAGGTCCATCAAGCCCCGCATCCTGTTTCCAATAGTGGCCAATTTAGGTCACAAATACCTGGAAAGATCCCGAAAAAGTTCAATACATTTTATGCTGCTTATCCCAGAAATACTACTTATTTCTGGGATAAGCAGCATAAAATGTAAGTAGTGGATTTTCCCAAGTCAATTTAATAATGGTCTATGGACTTTTCCTTTAGGAAGCTGTCCAGACCGTTTAGACCTTTTTGTTTTTAAAACCCTGCTAAGCTAACCACCTTTACCACATTCTCTGGCAATAAATTCCAGCGTTTAATTACATGTTGAGTGAAGGAAAATTTTCTTCTATTCCTATGGGCGTGTACACAGTTAGCACGTGCTAATTTTTAGCATGCGTTCAGAACGCTAGCGCACCTTAGTAAACAGAGCCCAAGTTTTCTCTTGGAGCAATTCAACCCCTTGAATTCTGCTGCATGAGACAGCTTAGATAAAGGAGAGTATACAAATGATTAGTGTTTTTCATTTTATCCACACGGCGACCTCAATCCTTTGCCTGCACCTGGTGCACTGTAGGCTGTGAACTGCCGCATTCTCCATTTTTCTAGCAAGACGTAGGTGAAGGACCTTTGAGCTGGCCACAGCCTCTGTCACCAGTTGATTTAATGGTTCATATTGAGCTGTGACAGTCAAAGTTTAGGGAGCTTTAAAAACTCCTCCAATATGTTAGGATTCTGGCCTCACTTTTTCACATCAGACGGCAAGACATTTTTAATTGCCTTGTTAAGAGAGGTTGGCAGCTGACAATTGTTTTGTTCAGAATCACAGAGCTGATAATACCTTGTCCATGAAACACAGCACGTTAATGATTCGTGCGCTGATGTTCCTCACACTCGATTGTGCACACTTTGCTTCATAATTTCAGCTTGTCATTTCCATTCTGTAGGAAAAAAAAAAGCCCTTCCTTTCATGGAAGACTTTTCGATAAGTGTGTAATTAGATCTTTGATGTTCCCCCATTATTTATGTCTTGTTCAGCAGAGTTGAAAGTCTTTATAAATAATTTTTCATATTTTAGAATATAATTTCTTTCTTAAGGAAGCACTGTGAATGGTAACTGGGACTTAGCTCTTAATGCCAAAGGGGAATGGAGCGTGTGTAAAAAAAAAAAAAAAAATTTCTTTCATAAAAATAAAAAGGAATTTGGGAAGTCAACACTGTGATCATATATAATGGACTAGCCGTTGAGCCCGTGAAAACGGGCTACTTTTGGAATGGGGGGGTTTCCGAGCCGCCCCACCCCGCCTCCCCCGGAGTCGCCGCCGCTGCCTCTCCACCCGGCCCGAGCAGCACTGTAAACTCACATCAGCACGCAGCAGCAGGCACATCAGCAAAGCTGCCGTCGGGGCGGGCTTCCTTCTCTGCCTGTGTCCCGCCCTCGTGTGCCGTAACGTCAGCGAGGGCGGGACAAAGGCAGAGAAGGAAGCCCAACGGCAGCTTTGCTGATGTGCCTGCTGCTGCGTGGTGATGTAAGTTCACAGTGCTCGGGCCAGATGGAGGGGTGGCGGCGATTCCGGGGGAGGGGGGAGGGGGAGCGGTTCCGACGTCTGCAGCATGCCAGTAGAGACTTCCCTCTCTGTCCCGCCCCCGTCATCACGTATTGACGCGGGGGCGGGACAGAGAGGGAAGTCTCTACTGCGCATTTGCGAGTGAGTACGGTCACTCGCCGTTTATATGTTTGATAGTGGTTTGGTGGACACCTGGGGCCCCTTTTACTAAACGCTGGTAAACCCAACGTGGGCTTACCACTCGCTAATCAGGAAGTCCCGCTGGGTACTTCCCATCCCTAGCGCGCCGTCGAATTTTCGGACGCACGTCAAGTAGCATTTGATGTGCGTGGGTCATTACTGCCCAGTTACTGCACGAGACTTTACCAATGCTTGGTGGAAAGGTCTCAGACCCAAAATGGGCGCGCGCCAATTTTGATTTTGCCGCACATCAATTTTCGTGAAAAATTTAAAAAGGCATTTTTTTACAGGTGCGCTGAAAAATGGATCTGCGCGCGTCCAAAACACACACCTACACTACCGTGGGCCATTTTTCAGCGCACCTTAGTAAAAGGACCCCACAATGTGTCAGAATTTCGCAGTCACTATGAATGTGCACAGTGTTCACCCCCAGCATTAACACAGACCTTTAATAAGTTTGGGAAGTTCTTAATAGCCTTGTTGATTGCTGAAGCAATATCATCTATCTGTCTCCTTCTCTACAGGACAGACCTAGTCATCAAACTACACAGAACAATTCAATAGATGTATGCGTCAAATGTACATAAGTACATAAGTAATGCCACACTAGGAAAAGACCAAGGGTCCATCGAGCCCAGCATCCTTTCTATGACAGCGGCCAATCCAGGCCAAGGGCACCTGGCAAGCTTCCCAAACGTACAAACATTCTATACATGTTATTCCTGGAATTTTGGATTTATCCCAAGTCCATTTAGTAATGGTTTATGGACTTCTCCTTTAGGAAACCGTCTAACCCCTTTTAAAACTCTGCTAAGCTAACCGCCTTCACCACGTTCTCCGGCAACGAATTCCTGAGTAATTATGCGTTGGGTGAAGAAAACTTTTCTCCGGTTTGTTTTAAATTTACTACACTGTAGTTTCATCGCATGCCCCCTAGTCCTAGTATTTTTGGAAAGCGTGAACAGACGCTTCACATCCACCTGTTCCACTCCACTCATTATTTTATATACCTCTATCATGTCTCCCCTCAGCTGTCTCTTCTCCAAGCTGAAAAGCCCTAGCCTCCTTAGTCTTTCTTCATAGGGAAGTCGTCCCATCCCCGCTATCATTAATCAAATCTTTGATAGGCTTTGGTTTATGGTTTTAG
Source organism: Microcaecilia unicolor (assembly GCF_901765095.1). NCBI lineage: Eukaryota > Metazoa > Chordata > Amphibia > Gymnophiona > Siphonopidae > Microcaecilia > Microcaecilia unicolor. The sequence continues at coordinate 8,669,659 of NC_044040.1, read as the reverse complement.
GGCCCTGTTTACTAAGCAGCGTTATAGGCATGTTAACATTTTTAACACATGTTAACCATGTATGTGCCTACAATATCTCTATAGGCGTCTACATGGTTAGCGCGCACGCGCGCTAAGTTTAGGCCTGGTAAAAACACTAACGCACCTTTGTGAACGGGGCCATTAATTAGGCAGGTTCCCAAGCCGAGCTGAAGACAAGTTTCAAGACAAGACCAGTAGGTAGGTGCATTGTTGTTAGAAGGATCTGAAGCATCTTATTTCCTGGCAACTAATCCACTCAAGGAACGTTACCAGAAGAAAGTCTACTTCTGCTAATGGTTTACTTGAGAGTTCACGTCTCCTCTGCACTAATGTGAGCCTATACATGGTCATCTCACTTTCACCAAGCTTCTACAAACATATCAGGATTTCCAAATGCTTTTCCCTGTGAGCGTGTTCTTTTACATTGGATTTTTTTATTTTTGAGATAAACAAGATTAACAGTGGATTTCATTTTAATTTTCAATTACCAGTTTTCTTGGCAAATGCATAAACTCATTAAGCTTGAGAATGTTTCAAACATTTAGGGCATTCTTGTCTTGAATGAGTATGCCTATAAACAACGTTCAGTTCATTTCAGGAGTGAATATGAGTAAAATTTGATTAACACACATAATTCAACCTTTATACACATTAATGCGAAGGCATGTTTTTAAATGTTATTTTTGTTAGAAATCAAAATACTTCACAAAGCATGTAAACTAAAGAATTCAAAGAAAATCTCTATACTTCAAAATTATGATGATGATAGTCCACAAGAAAGAGGGAATCCGAGTCAAAAATTCAGGGAACGCTGAAACTTCAGGAACCTAAAAATAAGGAAACAAGTGGGTATAAATCCTCCTACGTTAATACTGTCTTTCATAAACAGCAGGGTAAACTCAATTCTGGACAGAACTGAGATAACTTTGAGATCTGAGGAAACCTCATAATTGTTTCGGATGTGAAGCCATGTTCACGTGTACAAAATTGATGTAGAAGGGTATTATTTATGGCGTAAAATGTTTCCGAACTGAAATTACAAACCAAATGCTTAATTAACAGTGAGTAAATGTTGCTTTGAAATTCAGTTCTGAAACACCACTTCCCTCTTAACCTACCAGCAAGTAGGAGCTCAGGGCCTTGAAACCTGAGTAACGTGGAGGGCCATAATCGAACGGGGGTGGCCATCTCTAACGCCGGCCCCGTCAAGCGACGTACCCGACTGTATTATCAAACAAGATGGCCGGCCATCTTTCATTTTGATAATACGGTCGGGGCCAGCCAAATCTCAACATTTGGCCTGCCCTTAGAGATCGCTGGCGTTAGAGATGGCCGCCATTGGTTTTCACCGATAATGTAAACTAATGGCGGCCATCTCAAACCCGGCCAAATCCAAGGCATTTGGTCATGGGAGGAGCCAGCATTTGTAGTGCACTGCTCCCCCTCACATGCCGGAACACCAACCGGGCACCCTAGGGGGCACTGCAGTGGACTTCACAAATTGCTCCCAGGTACATAGCTCCCTTACCTTGTGTGCTGGGCCCCCCAAATCCCCCCCAAAACCCACTACCCAGAACTGTACACCACTACCATAGCCCTTAGGGATGAAGGGGGGCACCTATATGTGAGTACAGTGGATTTTGGGGGGGGGGGGGGGTTGGAGGGCTCCCATTTACCACCACAAGAGTAACAGGTAGGGTGGGGATGGGCCTTGGTCCGCCTGCCTCAAGTGCAGTGCACCCACTAAAACTGCTCCAGGGACCTGCATAGTGCTGTCATGGAGTTGGGTATGACATTTAAGGCTGGCAAAAAAATATTTTTTATATTTTGGGGGAGTGGGTGAGAGGGAGTTAGTGACCACTGGGGGAGTAAGGGGAGGCCATCCCCCATTCCCTCTGGTGGTCATCTGGTCAGTTGGGGCACCTTTTTGAGGCTTGGTCGTGAACAAAAAGGGACCAAGTAAAGTCAGCCAAATGTTCGTCAGGGCCAGCTTTCTTTTTTCCTTTATCAGCTGAAGTCGGCCATCTCTTAACCACGCCCCTCTCCTGCCTTCGGTACACTGCCAGCACACCCCCTTGAACTTTCGCCAGCTCTGCAACAGAAAGCAGTTGAAGCCGGCCAAAATCGACTTTCGATTATACCGATTTGGCCGTCTTTAGGAGAAGGCCGGCCATCTCCCGATTTGTGTCGAAAGATGGGCGCCCTTCTCCTTTGAAAATAAGGTGGATAGTAGGTTATTGCAGAGAACGACCAAATTGGCCCAGTCAGTTCAAGTCAGATTCTTCTGCGTTGGGTAAATAAACTCACAAAAGGCAATTCTATAAATTGTCACCTCAGTGTAGGTGCCCTGAGTCTGTGCACTTAACGCCAATTCTATGATGGTATCTTGGCACCAAGATTCCATTATAGAATACTAGCACAAAATTGGCGTTGGCATCCCCATGTCCTGGAACACCCTCTTACACCATGTCAATGGCGGGCATACGTTGATGCTCCTAGAGGCACCAATTGACACGTATAGTTTAAAGTATTCAAAAAACTATGCATGCACCTGGAAGAAATGCACATGTCCCGCCTGTGGTCTACCCGTGTGTGTGCCCCCTTGCAGTTGGGTGCTATATCACTTAGGCATTACCTTATTAAAAAGTGCCTAGTATATATAGGTGCAAGGTCATTTTCAAAAAAAGAAAAACGGCTATCTTTTTTTTTTTTTTTCGAAAATACTGTTTTGAACAAGGTTTCGTGATTTGGACATTTTGTTTTTTTAGTCCAAAACACATAAAATCAAGCCATTGGGATGTAGGAGGAGCCAGCATTTTTAGTAGACTGCCCCCCCCCCCCCCCCCCCCGGACATCCCAGAAAGTCAATAGGGTACAGGGGACACTGCAGTGGACTTCATAAAATTCTCCCAGGTACACATCTCACTACTGCTCCCTTATCTTGTCTGCTGAGTCCCCCAAAACCCACTACCCCCAACTGTACACCACTACCATAGTCCTTACAGGTGAAGGGGCACCTATATGTGGGTACAGTGGGTTTCTGGTGTGTTTTGGAGAGCTCATAGTTTCCACCACAAGTGTAGCAGGTAGGGGGAGGTATGGGCCTGGGTCCACCACTAGACTACTCCAGGGACCTACATGCTGCTCTAATGGACCTGAATATAACACCTGAGGCTGGCAAGTAATGTTTTTAATCACATTTTTGGGGGGTGGGAGGGGGTTAGTGACTACTGGGGGAGTAAGGGGAGGTAATCCCTGATTCCCTCCAGTGGTCATCTGGTCATTTAGAGCACCTATGTCCTGTTTGTCTGTCCTAATTAGATTGTAAGCTCTGTCGAGCAGGGACTGTCTCTTCATGTCCAGTGTACAGTGCTGCGTACATCTAGTAGTGCTATAGAAGTGATAAGTAGTAGTAGTAGTAGTGGTAGTTTTTGGGATTCCAGAATCTTGCTACTCTTTGGGATTCTGCATGGAATCTTGTACTCTTTGTCATTATCCCTTATTTGTCCTGCTTGTCTGTCCTAATTAGATTGTAAGCTCTGTCGAGCAGGGACTGTCTCTTCATGTCCAGTGTACAGTGCTGTGTACGTCTAGTAGCGCTTTAGAAATGATAAGTAGTAGTAGTAGTGGTAGTCTTTGGGATTCCAGAATCTTGCTACTCTTTGGGATTCTGTACAGGATGTTGCTACTCTTTGGGATTCCGGAATCTTGCTACTCTTTGGGATTCCAGAATCTTGCTACTTTTTGGGATTCTGCACAGAATGTTGCTACTCTTTGGGATTACAGAATCTTGCTACTCTTTGTCATTATCCCTTATTTGTCCTGTTTGTCTGTCCTAATTAGATTGTAAACTCTGTCGAGCAGGGACAGTCTCTTCATGTCCTGTGCACAGCGCTGCGTACGTCAAGTAGCGCTTTAGAAATGATAAGTAGTAGTAGTAGTGGTAGTCTTTGGGATTCCAGAATCTTGCTACTCTTTGGGATTCTGCATGGAATCTTGTACTCATTGTCATTATCCCTTATTTGTCCTGCTTGTCTGTCCTAATTAGATTGTAAGCTCTGTCTAGCAGGGACTGTCTCTTCATGTCCAGTGTACAGCGCTGTGTACGTCTAGTAGCGCTTTAGAAATGATACGTAGTAGTAGTACTGGTAGTCTTTGGGATTCTAGAATCTTGCTACTCTTTGGGATTCCAGAATCTTGCTACTCTTTGGGATTCTGCACAGGATGTTGCTACTCTTTGGGATTCCGGAATCTTGCTACTTTTTGGGATTCTGCACAGATTGTTGCTACTCTTTGGGATTACAGAATCTTGCTACTCTTTGTCATTATCCCTTATTTGTCCTGTTTATCTGTCCTAATTAGATTGTAAGCTCTGTCGAGCAGGGACAGTCTCTTCATGTCCTGTGCACAGCGCTGCGTACGTCAAGTAGCGCTTTAGAAATGATAAGTAGTAGTAGTAGTGGTAGTCTTTGGGATTCTAGAATCTTGCTACTCTTTGGGATTCCAGAATCTTGCTACTCTTTGGGATTCTGCACAGGATGTTGCTACTCTTTGGGATTCCGGAATCTTGCTACTCTTTGGGATTCCGGAATCTTGCTACTTTTTGGGATTCTGCACAGAATGTTGCTACTCTTTGGGATTACAGAATCTTGCTATTCTTTGTCATTATCCCTTATTTGTCCTGTTTGTCTGTCCTAATTAGATTGTAAGCTCTGTCTGTCCTGTGCACAGCGCTGCATACGTCTAGCAGCACTATAGAAATGATAAGTAGTAGCAGTAGTAGTACCTACCTGACAATTAATGGGGTATTTGATGCATGCAAGTAGTGCGTAGCTGTAGGAGCCACTTTATAGAATTAGCCCAACCCAACATCATCTCCTGCCCATGCCCCCTTCTCATCTTGTCTTTACCTCACCTCTAAAGTCTTTATCTATTAATGGCCTCCACATACGGCCCAAGCATGTCCACTTCAGCTTTTCCTTTTCTAAGACCAATATTTAATCGATACTAATGCAACTCCTTGGTGCTGCCAACATAAAGCAAAGGAAATGGGAGGGGAAGATGTGTAGAGGTGCGTGTTTTCCTTTAGGTTTCCGAAATGTTTGCCCTGGAAGGCGGCTGACTATCGAGACTCGCTTCTTTGTTTAGTCCATGGATTCCAGTTGGTCTGGCCTATAATTAACTTTCATTCACAAAAGAGAGATTACAGCATTTGAATGCATTGTAAATGCATTTATATTAATCTCATACATTTTGCAACTCGATCCAATTAGGGGCACTATATTTACAATTGCACTCTTCTATTCTAATATCCTGATGCTCTTATTTACTTAAGAAGTTAATCCCCAGCTTTGCATAAAACCTATTTCATCACTGTAGTTGGCTTAGGTGCTCATTTTCATAGCATGTAGACTTTCGTAAGTCAATGTTCTTTGAAAATGAGCCTCTTAATGTCCTGTTATACTGTATATCCGTTCAGAAAACTCTGGGGTCAGTTGTCAAAAAAAATTCTAGATTTACCTGTAGCCAGTAAACATTTAACATCCGTATCCGTAGATTTTGAAAAGCTATGGAGATTGCACTGGGCTGAAAATAGGTTTGACTTTCCCAGCACTTTGGGCAACTGTATGGATAATTTGGTTTAATCCTGCCAAATTGAAGACCTAAACAAAAAAATATAGCAGCTGCAGCGTAGGCGTGTGCGCTTGCCCAATGCGCAGGTCAAAATGGAGTTACCGCCTGGCTACCACACGGCTCTTGCGGTAATTTCACTTTTGGCGTGTGTCCAATGCGCGCATCCAAAAAATTATCTTTATTTTTGGACGCACATATTGGACGTGCGCCAAGTGGCATTTGACACACGTAGGTCATTACCGCCGTGTGAGACTTTACCGGTAGGTCAATGGCTGGCAGTAAGGTCACGGACCCAAAATGGACGCGTGGCAATTTTCATTTTGCCGCATGTCGATTTTCGGCAAAAATTTTTAAAAGGCATTTTTTTACAGGTGCGCTGAAAAATGATTCTATGCATGCCCAAAACCCGCGTCTACGCTACCACAGGCCATTTTTCAGCATGCCTTTGTAAAAGGACCCCACTGTGTCAGGCTCCCGTAGCTTAGATTAAATACTGTACTGTAATACACTTTTATTTATTTATTTATTTATTTATTTATTTATTTATGTATTTACTTACTTTTCTATCCCACATTATCTACAGCTGAAAGTTTTACATACTTATGATCAGTCTGTGTTATTTCATTTCCTTCCTACACATTACAAGCAAGCACGGTCTATTTTCCTGTGATCGGAGCCGGATCTGCTTCTAACCCTACTCCTCGACAAGAAAAGAAAAAGCCTCTAGTGACCTGTGTCAACTTGGACCATCCAAAGATCTCAGAACCAGAACCTGCAAAGTGAAACAATGACTTTATGTATGAGTTGAAAATTTATCCATCCGATATTTATCCGGCCAGGAAATCATCCGGCAATATTCGGCGGGATATATATCACACTGAATATTGTCGGTTAGCGCCTAGCGGACAACCAGTTATATTGTGTGATAAAACCGGCTATCCGTCTTATATTCAGTACATCGCCTGCTAAGTTTGGGGGCCAAATTTGGCTGCCAAAACAGCAGATATACCTTTGGCTGGTTTTAAACTTAACCGGCAAGTGCTGAATATCAGCTTGGCCTATTAAATTTTTTTTTTCATTAGATTTTAAAAATCAGGGCCGTGCCGACACGGTAAGCGAGGTAAGCATGGCAGGAGGGCGCCATCCTCTGGGGAGCGTCCCGCCGCACCATGCTTACCTCGCCCTCTTCTCCCCAGATCCTTGTCCTTTTTTTTTTTGTTTAAATTTACCTCTCCGGCGCATGGCAGCGTAGCGTTAGTGAGGAGGCGGCGCTCCCCCGCCCCGACGTGTCAGTCTCTTCCCTTCGCTCGGTTCCGCCTTCTTCTGACGTCAGAAATGACGTCAGAAGAAGGTGGGACACTGAGCAAAGGGAAGAAGACACGTCGGGGCGGGGGAGCGCCGCCTCCTTCTCACTAACGCTACGCTGCCGCGCGCCGGAGAGGTAAATTTAAACAAAAAGGAAAAGGATCTGGGGAGAAGAGGGCGGGTAGTGTAGCGATCGTTTTCGGGGGGGGGGCGCCGGCAGGGCCAACTGCAGGGGGGCACCGGAGACCCTAGGCACGGCCCTGTTAAAAATACAGCAAAAACAGAAAAATCGTAGAACAGAACAAAGTAGACAAAGCTGAGTCCACGACCTAATGGCAGGCCGTAGTTGAAAGAAAAAGGTCTAAAGATTTCCATTTTTGAAGACCAGCTTTATGTCCTAGAATAGAATTTACGGCCGACTGCTCGTGTTTTTTGTACAGTCGAATCCAGTTCCACCAAACCACTACGTTCACTGGAGAATTGTCCTTCCAATGCGAGTTGATCAGTTTCAATGCAACTGAGACCAAGAAGTCAAACAATAGAGAAATGAGATGCAAATAGATTTCCATATTACATATTTGGGTGAAAAAGATTCGTGGAAACCAAAAATCTCTTTCAATTTTCCCCAGACATCTGACCAAAACATTACGAGATGACGACATTCCAACAATAGATGTACAAGAGTGGCTCGGGCAGTAATTTCTGGTGCTCGGCGCTAACCGGGCAGTAATCAGCAATGTACGCACGCTGATGATTACCGCCCAGTTAACACGTGAGACTTTACCGCTAGGTCAGTGGGTGGCGGTAAGGTCTCAGGTCCAAAATGGATGTACGGCAATTTTTATTTCGCCGCACGTCCATTTTCGGCTTTAAAAAAAAAGGACCTCTTTTTGCAGGTGCGCTGAAAATGGACCTGTGCGCATCCAATACGCGCGTCTACACCAGTGCAGGCCATTTTTCGGCACACCTTAGTAAAAGGACCTCTGACATTTTTAAATCTCTTACTTCAGTCATTCACACAACACAGATATATAATGGGTGCTTCTATCATTAGCATATGCTCGTTTTTAGCACACGTTAAAAAGTGTGCACGCCTACAATGAGGCTTAGGAAGAAATAAATACAATGGATACAGGTCCCTGGAGTAGTGTTGTGGTCAGTTCAGTGCACCATGGCTTGGGGGACTCAGGTCTTTATCACCCCTCTACCTGTCATATTTGTGGTGGAAACTGTGAGCCCTCCAAAACTCATCAGAATCCCAGTGTGCCCACATACAGGTGTCCCCTTCAATCATAAGGGCTACTATAATGGTGTACAGTTGGGGGTAGTGGGTTTTGGGTAGGAGCAACGGTGAGATGTGTATCTGGGAGCATGTTTTTGAAGTCCACTGCAGTGCCCCCTAGGGTTGCACCATTTATCTCCTGTGATGTCTGGGGGACCAGTCTACTAAAAATGCTGGCTCCTCCTACATCCCAATAGCTTGATTTTGTGCATTTTGCATTTGGGCATTTTTGTTTTTTGAAAATGGACCAAAAAAACAAATGCCCAGATCACAAAATCTTGTTCAAAACAGTATTTTCGAAAAACAAAAAAAAAACTTTTTCTTTTTTTGAAAATGACCTTCTTTTCTATTCAGATTTTGGGCATATTTTGGAATGCCCTTCCATGTGTCTGCCTCTGACCCTGATCTTTCGTCATTGCAGTTATGTTTGAATAAAGTTGCTCTTTGGTTACATGAGCATCATTTGATCTTAAATTATTATTATTATTATTATTATTTATTGCATTTGTATCCCACATTTTCCCACCTCAAAAAAGACGAACTGTTTGTTGACTTACCGGCCAATGTTCAGTCCCTTCTCTGATACCTGTATTATTTGGCAAACCCATAACTCCTGTTGATTGTTTTAAATACCTTGGGGTTCTGATTGATTCCAGATTAACATTTTCTAATCAGAAATGGGGGGGGGGGTTCGTGCTCTTCGGAGAATAAGATCAGTAGCAGGTATTTATTTTCCAGGGTTACATACATTATTTCATGCTTTTGTATGTTCACAGTTAGACTATTGTAATGTGATTTATATTGGTATTCCAAACTCTGCAATAAAATGTTTGCAAACTCTCCAAAATATGGCAGCTCGTTTACGATGTCATGCCAGACGCTCTGATCATATTGTTCCTTTTTTGCTACAATTGCACTGGTTACCTTGTACATTTGAGGATACAGTTCAAGATTCTTATCCTGGAATATAAAGAGGGGCATTTTCGAAAGAAACGTCTATGTTTTGATTTGGAATTCTTTGTAAAATGTCCAAATCCGAGGGCAGGGAAAAGAGTATTTTTTGAAAAAAGATGAATGTCCATGTTTTATTACGAAAATACCAAGGATGTCCTTAGACATAGATATCCCTAGATATGGAGGTCTTTGACTTTCGGCGATTTTCAAAACCAAAGACGTCCATGTCAAAAACGTCCAAATGCAAGCCATTTGGATGTGGGAGGAGCCAGCATTTCTAGTGCACTTGTCCCCCTGACATGCCAGGACACCAACCGGGCACCCTAGGGGGCACTGCAGTGGACTTCATAAAATGCTCCTAGGAACATAGCTTCCTTACCTTGTGTGCTGAGCCTCCCAAAACCCACTACCCACAACTGTACATCACTACCATAGCCCTAACGGGTGAAGGGGGGGCACCTATATGTGGGTACAGTGGGTTTTGGAGGGCTCGCTGTTTCCTCCACAAATGTAACAGGTAGGGGGGTATGGGCCTGGGTCCGCCTGTCTGAAGTGCATTGCAATACCCACTAAAACTGCTCCAGGGACCTGCATGCTCTGTCATGGACCTGAGTATGACATCTGAGGCTGGCACGAAATATTTTTAAAGATTTTTTTTGAGGGTGGGAGGGGATTACTGACCACTGGGGGAATAACAGGAGGTCATGCCCGATTGCCTCCGGTGGTGATCTGGTCATTTCAGGCACCTTTTTGTGCCTTATTCGTAAAAAAATAAGTCCGGGTGAAAACATCCAAGTTTAATTTAGGACGTCCTTGCTTTTTTTCAATTATGGCTCAAAGATGTTCAAGTCTTAGGCATACCCATGTCCCACCTTCACCAAGCCTCCGGCATGCCCCCTTGAAATTTGGACGTCCTTGTGACGGACTGCAGTTGGAGACATCCAAAATCGGGTTTCAATTATACCGATTTGGACGTCCCTGGGAGATGGACGTCCATGTTCCGATTTATGTCGAAAGATGGACATCCATCTCTTTTGAAAATGAGCCTGAAAGCGATTCATACAGGTCTGCCTGATTATTTGGCATTATTAACTATCCCTTATGCTCCAGCGCATTGCCTGCACTTGCTCAATGATCACAGACTTTTCTTGCCTAATCCCAGACAAGCATATTATGAAGTAACAAGAAAAAGTGCATTTTATTTTTTGATCTGGAGAATAAACAAGCAGATCAAAGTGACATCCAAAGGATTTTATTAGAGATATCGTATATAAGAAAGTTGCCCGACACAGGCAGTGTTTCGCCCAAAAATGTATCCTGTTTTTCCAGCTTCAGTGACGGAGTACTGCTTTGTGAATTGAGCACATAATATTGTTCCTTTTGGGAGGATACATTTTAGCCCCTGACGCAGCCCTCTGTAGGCAAAACACGGCCTGTGTCGGGCAACTTTCTTATATACGATATCTCTAATAAAATCCTTTGGATGTCACTTTGATCTGCTCGTTTATTCTCCACGTTGGATCTTGCAGATCGCTTGCCTTGTTGTTTTATTTTTTGGCTCCATCTTTGTGCAATAGTCTTCCCTTGTACATAAGAGCAGAGCGTTCGTTAAAAAACTTCAAAGTAGCTTCAAAAACATATTTTTTGAACTATTTAGTGTGTTTCTACTTTTGAAGGAGATACAGTAGTTATGCAGGCAATATTTGTATCTATTTTGATGTAATTCTGTTCATTTCTATATATTTATTTGCATTCCTTTCTATTTTCCATATGTTTTTAATTTTTCTTTGATTTATTTGTTTAAAAAGGTGATTCATCAAGTTTAAATAAATGTAAACATAAAACCATCCATCTCACAGCCATTTTTTAACAGACAATCTGGATGTTTTTCTTGTTTGAAAATGGCAGTGAGATAGACATTTTTCTTGGACGTTATGAGCAGGACGTCTTCATTCTGACGTGGTCATTTTTTTAAAATGACTCTCTAAGGGGTCCTTTTACGAAGCCGCGTAAGCATCTAAACATGCCCAACACGCACCAAAATGGAGTTACTACTCGACTACCATGTGAATCTTACGGTAATTTCATTTTTGGCACGCATCTGATACGCGCGTCTGAAAAATATTTTTTATTTTCAGGCGCGCATAGCGGACGCACGCCAAGTGACATTTGGCGAGCGTAGGTCATTACCGCCCGGTTACCGCGTGAGTCTTTACTGCTAGGTCAATGGCTGGCGGTAAGATCTCAGAACTAAAATGGACGCGCGGCAATTTTCATTTTGCCGCACGTCCATTTTCGCCAAAATTTTTAAAAGGGTCTTTTTTACAGGCGCACTAAAAAAATGGATCGGCGTGCACCCAAAACCCACGCCTACACTACCGCAGGCCATTTTTCAGCGCGCCTTTATAAAAGATATCTGTGGACAGAAAGGACAAAAATGAAATTGTACAACGTTATCATGAAGAGCTCTGGCAGTGAATCATTTTCTCTCAAAAGTACAAGCTACCTAGAAATTTCCTGAGCCTGTTTTCGAAATGCCTACAATATGCAATCTTCATGGATCAGTGGTAATCAGGTCTGTGACACAGTTTTTGCATGTTTTAAACAGAAAGGCTTAGTTAGCCTTTTCGTTCTGCTCTTGCAAGGGGAAGGGAACTTGCAGCTGGTTCGTTCATTTGTTTTCTGATTCTCCTCTACTCCTGTTCCACTGACATACATAAAGCTGACATCCGGAGATGCTAGTTCTTGGTCATTCAAGTGTAGCGGGCTCAGGGCATCCACTGTCAGCCTGACTGGCCCGCTGGATGACTGTGCACTGATCCAGAAGGATTCAGTCTGAACGCTGTGCAACCTGTTGGCAGTTTCAAGTGTCCCTGAAAGGACCTGACAGATGCTTTTGTTCTGCATCTTCATTATCTGTGAGCAGCAATTTTAATTCCTTTACAGTATAAAGAAATTGGGGTTTTTTTCATATTTCTTTTGCCCTCTACCGCCCAGACTTTCGAATTATCTCGTATCTATGTTTTTTGCACTAGAAACTACCGATACAATATTCAAGCTATGGCAGTCAGCATTTTTATACCAGCATCACAGCAGGAACGGACCTTCATAGATGTTTCCAATCTTGGATGTTCGGTATCGGACCATATCTTAGGGCCCCATTTACCAAGCTTATCAGTAGTAAACTCCCAACACAGACTGAAAAAGAAAAGAAGGGCATATTTCCCAGTAGCACATCCAGCTGCAAGCTATGCCAAAACATTTCACAGGACCCCACAGTCATTCACAAAGGAAAAGTATTCAACATAAAGGAATCTTTCACATGCTCATCTTCCAATGTGGTATACATCATTCAGTGTAAAAAATGTAACGAAGGATGCTATATTGGAGGAACAGGCCAGATGCTTAAGACAAGATTCAATCTGCACAGACATCACATGAAGATAGCCGGTGCCAGTCAGGTTCCCACCCCGGTGGGCCAGCATTTTACAAGACCAGGACATTGCACCAGTGATTTCATAGTTAGAATCCTGAAAGGTAACTTTAAAACAATACAGGAACGTAAGACCTTTGAAGTCAGAATGATTGAATATTTTGACACCCAACATGTCCCCATGCATACCTCCTAACCACCCCCAACTCCACCCTCCCACCCTGTCAGACTGTCAAAGTAATGCTTGGATGTTTCACTTATATATACTATCTGCTACCACATTTGCTTATTTCCGATCTGACGAAGAAGGGCAACCTTCGAAAGCTAATCAAGAAATGTATTAAGTTATGTCCAATCAAAAAGGTATCATCTTATTTTCTTTTCCATGTTTTATTTTGTTTGATTTCTATTGATAACCTTAAGAGTGGACTAACACGGCTACCATACCTCTCTACTGGAGGATGTGGTAACAGCAGTTTAGTGTATCTGGGTTTAAAAAAGGTTTGGACAAATTCCTGGAGGAAACGTCCTTAGTCTGCTATTGAGACAGACATGGGAAGCAACTACTTGCCCTGGGATTTGTAGCATGGAATGTTGCTACTCTTTGAGATTCTGTATGGAATCTTGTCACTCTTTAGGATTCCAGAATCTTGCTATTCTTTGGGGTTCTACATGGAATGTTGCTACTCTTTTGAGATTCTGCATGGAATCTTGTCACTCTTTAGGATTCCAGAATCTTGCTATTCTTTGGGGTTCTACATGGAATGTTGCCATGAATTGAGTTTCTGCCAGGTACTTGTGACCTGGCTTGGCCACTGTTTGGAAAACAGGATACTGGGCTAGATGGACCATTGGTCTGACCCAGTATGGCAATACTTATGTTCTTATATGCTTCCATATTTAGACTATTGTTACTCTTTATATAGAGAAGTGACAGACAAACTGTTAGAATAATGGCAGATTTTACAAAATACATCTTTTCCATTGTTATTGAAATTACACCGGCATCCAATTAGGTTGAGGATAAAATTTTAAATTGCTTGTTTAGTTTTTAAATCGTTATACAGATTAAGTTCCAATAGGCTAGTACAGTATTTGAATATTCCAAATTGGTTTCTTTCTTCCCGTATTCTGCATTGATTGAAATTGAATTATCCATCTTTAAAGAATATTTGTCGTAAAATCTATTAGAGTGTTCTTTCACATACCAGGGGATTCATGTACGGAATCAGCTTCCTCTCTGGATAAGGCAAATTGATTCTTATTTTTCCTTTCAAAAGGCTTTAAAAACTTATCTGTTTGAAGTTAGGAATTAATGGTTATTGTATGGGCTTTTGTAGTTTTTCCTCTAACAGAGAACTTCTTGATTTGTGATCCACATTGAATCCAAGAGGGAAATTGCAGAATATAAGATACTGAATAGAATAGAATAGTTAAGAGCTCGTTAACCAATTAATTGGCGTGCATATCTCAGCATGCACCCAAATTTGGGAATCATATATAGAATCCATGGGAATGTAACTCTGCTCTAGCTCCCCATAAACACCACCCCTGGGAATACCTGCACACGGGCTGCATATATGTTTACATGCTCTTTTTATGGAGGAGTGGCCTAGTGGTTAGAGTGGTGAACTTTGGTCCTGGGGAACTGGGTTTGATTCCCACTTCAGGCACAGGCAGCTCCTTGTGACTCTGGGCAAGTCACTTAACCCTCCATTGCCCCAGGTACAAATAAGTACCTGTATATAATATGTAAGCCGCATTGAACCTGCTATGAGTGGGAAATCGCGGGGTACAAATGTAAGAAAAATAAATAAAACATGATTTACATGCAATGAAATGACCTGCAAAGCAATAGCAGGGTAGGTATAAGTGGGACTCTAGAGAAGAGAGGGCAAGTATTGGAGAGGTTGGAAAGGTTAACGGGGTAGAGAGGAGCGGTAGTGTAGGCGTGTGTTTTAGGCGCACGCCAGGCCAGTTTTTACTGCATCTGCAAAAAAGGGCTTTTTTTTCTAATGGGACAGGAAAAGGGCATAAAACTGAAACCAATGCGTACCTAAAACCGGCCTGAGCCCTTAATGCTACCCATTGATCTAGCAGTAAAGGCTCACGCCCTACATGCACTGTGACTGGTCGGTGCGTGCCAACTGCCGATTACCTCCAGAAAGGCCGCGCATGGGAGTAAATAAATAAATAAATAAATCATCCGGGCATTATGAGTGTGTGGCAAATCTGAAATTACCACCAGGGGGCACAGTAGTCTCATTTGGGCACATGCTACACGTGCGTACAGCCTAATGCACCTTTGTAAAAGGACCCCTAAATGCTTTTACATTAACGGGGGCAGGTACCACACATTAATATGAATTTTAGCTCATGACATGCAATAAAATATAAAGGGAACCCGCTTTCTTGATGCAGCATAAATCTCTCTTACCTGCACCCTTCTCCTCCACTGCTAACTCCAGACTCCATTCCTTTTATCTTGCTGCACCATATGCCTGGAATAGACTTCCTGAGCCGGTACGTCAAGCTCCATCTCTGGCCATCTTCAAATCTAAACTAAAAACCCACCTTTTTTATGCTGCTTTTAACTCCTAAACCTTATTCACTTGTTCAGAACCCTTATTTCATCATCCTCACTTTAATATTCCCTTATCTCTTGTTTGTCCTGTTTGTCTGGCCTAATTAGATTGTAAGCTCTGTCGAGCAGGGACTGTCTCTTCATGTTCAAATCTACAGTGCTGCTTACGTCTAGTAGTGCTTTAGAAATGATAAGTAGTAGTAGTAGTAGCATTAGATCTGGGCTAGGTGCACATTAAAATTCTATGCTATAGCACATCAAGCTCAAAACTTAACGCATTGTGTTAGAAACGCACCAAAGTTTGTTTTCTTTTTACTTGCCTATTACTTTATGCATGTTATTTCACACTTGACTACTGCAATGTCTTCTTTGAAGGATTATCTGCAAAAAGCACAAATAGACTACAACATATTCAGAACAATGCAGTTGACTTGACTAACTTTGGTTCGAGTGAACATATTTAAGTACATAAGTACATAAGTAATGCCATACTGGGAAAAGACCAAGGGTCCATTGAGCCCAGCATCCTGTCCACGACAGCGGCCAATCCAGGCCAAGGGCACCTGGCAAGCTTCCCAAACGTACAAACACTCTATACATGTTATTCCTGGAATTGTGGATTTTTCCCAAGTCCATTTAGTAGCGGTCTATGGACTTGTCCTTTAGGAAACCGTCTAACCCCTTTTTAAACTCTGCCAAGCTAACCGTCTTCACCACATTCTCAAGCAAAGAATTCCAGAGTTTAATTATGTGTTGGGTGAAGAAACATTTTCTCAGATTTGTTTTAAATTTACTAAACTGTAGTTTCATCGCATGCCCCCTAGTCCTAGTATTTTTGGAAAGCGTGACCAGACGCTTCACATCCACCTGTTCCACTCCACTCATTATTTTATATACCTCTATCATGTCTCCCCTCAGCCGTCTCTTCTCCAAGCTGAATAGCCCTAGCCTCCTTAGTCTTTCTTCATAGGGAAGTCGTCCCATCCCCGCTATCATTTTAGTCGCCCTTCGCTGCACCTTTTCCAATTCTACTATATCTTTCTTGAGATGCGGCGACCAGAATTGAACACAATACTCAAGGTGCGGTCGCATTGGATCACCATTGCAAAATGACTTTTAAGTTGTTGGCGTTAGCTTTTGAGATGGGGTGGGGGTAGGGGGAAGTTGTATTATGTCTCGTATTGGTACGTTAAAAAGGTATCAAAGCTGGGAGATAAGGGTCATGTTATTAGCAACTGACATATATAAGGAATTGCCTTGGATGAATCGCTTCATAGCGGCAGTTAATAAATTCCAATAAATAAATGTGTTAGCTATACTTGTGTGGATAATAAGATATTTTGTGATGCAACTGCAATAAAGAGATGTTTAGTTTATAAAATTACCCCACAGGTACGTCTACATTAGGTACGTGTAGGCATATTTTTGTGGAAGAGTTGGAGTTGTAAAGTTTGCAATTTCATTATAAATTATGCTGAACTAAGTAGATTATTCATAAGTACATTTACATGAGCACCAAGTGGTGTAAATATCCGTGACTTTAATCCAGCTGTGATTCATTTTAGTTTACCCTGGTATTTTATAAAGGAAAATGGGACTTGATATGCCGCCTTTCTGAGGTTTTTGCAACTACATTCAAAGCAGTTTACATATATTCAGGTACTTATTTTGTACCAGGGGCAATGGAGGGTTAAGTGACTTGCCCAGAGCCACAAGGAGCTGCAGTGGGAATCAAACTCAGTTCCCCAGGATCAAAGTCCACTGCACTAACCACTAGGCTACTCCTCCTCTCATAAAGAAACCCAAGGTGCCTAAGAGGCATATTTTCAACAAAAATTGTATTTATGAGTTAAAGAAATTAAATAAGCCAAACAACTCGAACATAAAAGCATTACACTAAAAAACATTTTAGAAGCCCTATTCGTGTTCTAAATGTACATAAACTGGCATTTAGACATCCATGTTGCCTGGATGTCCAAATCCTGATTAAACAAAGTCAGGATATGAACATCTAAAACTAGAAAATGTGCATCTGGCAAGAGGGTGCAGTCTTGGCATGCAGTACATGAGACTTAGGTGTACTTAAAAATAGATATTCATTCTTGAACATCCATATCCAAACATTCGCCAACCTATTCTCCGCAGTTCTATCATTGTTTCAAAATTACAGCACACAAAAATACTAGGTTTTATCCTTGATGAATCATTGTCTTTTCATAGTAACATAGTAAATGATGGCTGATAAAGACCCTTCGGGCCATTCAGTCTGCCCAACAAGATAGACTCATTTTCTATGGTATGCGATACTTTATACTGTATGTATACCCCGAGTTTGATTTGTCCTTGCCATTCTCGGGGCACAGACCGTAGAAGTCTGCCCAGCACTTTTTTTTGTACTAAATGTTCTGAAGATTCTGGAATCCTAAAGAGTTACAAGATTCCAGAATCCCAATTAGTAGCAACATTCAATGTAGAACCCCAAAGAGTAACATAGTAAATATCGACAGATAAAGACGTGAACAGTCCACCCAGTCTGCCCAACAAGATAAACTCATTTTACATGGTATGCGATACTTTATATGTATACCCGAGTTTGATTTGTCCTTTTCTTTCTCAGAGCACAGACCGTAGAAGTCTGCTCAGCACTGTTCCTGTACTAAAAGTTCTGAAGCTAACATCGAAGCCCCTTAAAATTTACACTCCGGCCCATCCCTATCTATTCAGCCACGATCAGGGCGTAGACCGTAGAAGTCTTCCCAGCACTGGTTTTGCTTCCCAGTTACCAGCGTCGCCACCCAATCTTATGTTCTTATGTAACAATGGCAGGGGTGGGGCTACAGTTTCAGGTTTCATTTTCAGCGGAACCCAAATCCGGATTTCACGTCAATTTCGGTGCCGAATCTGGAAACAACAAAAAACAAATCTAAAATGCATCTCCACAACCAAACCGTCTTAAGCCTCTACAAGAGATGAAGAGGTAAAACAAATGCCATCTTCAAAAGAACAGTTGCATGCCTCCATCTCCAGGCCTTCATATTTTCTATAGAAACACAATGCATTTCACCAGACATTTATATCTATTGCATCAACGCTTTTCCAGCTACTGACAATGACTTTCATTGCAACTGTCAACATAAAATCAGAGAGACATCTTCTTCAAATAAACCTGCTTCCAGTACTAGACACCTCCAGATCAATATTTTCAGACAGAATTGTCTGTGCATGTCAAAACTCCTTAAGACTCTATCCCACTCTTGCTGCATCCAATAATCTGATAGAGGGACAACAGTAAATCATATGTACCAAAGTACTAGTACCCGTACCGCACTGCCAATATTTATCCTGCCCGTTTGATACAAACTTTGCCACCTCTACTGGTATCCAAAGATGGCTACAACTTAAAAAAATACATCAACTGAGTAATAAATAAAATTGGCCTTAGCTCACGGGAGTGACGGTGTACAGGTGTGCTATGGCCGATTTATTTCCACTCTTCGGTAAAAGGGCCCTGAATTATGCTAAATGGGTGTTTCATATGATATTGTATCCTGTAATTCTCTCAAAGGCATCCTGTTTAGAAGGAATGGATCCACGGAATCTTAGCGGCGATTGGGTGGCAACACCGGTAATTGGGAAGCAAAATCAGTGTGGACAGACTTCAACGGTCTACGCCCTAATTGTGACTGAATAGATATGGATGGGCTGGAGTCTACATTTTAAGGGGCTTTGGCGTTAGCTTCAGAACTTTTAGTACAAGAACAGTGCTGGGCAGACTTCTATGGTCTGTGCCCTGAGAATGGCAAGGACAAATCAAACTCAGGTATACATATAAAGTATCACATGCCATGTAAAACGAGTTTATCTTGTTAGGCAGACTGGATGGACTATACTGGTCTTTATCTGTCGTCATTTACTATGTTACTATGTAAATAACAGGAGGCTTGAAGCGTAGCCTGCAAGACTACATTTTCTACACATCTGCTTGGAAATTAGATACGTAGAACGTATTCGGCCTAACAGTCACTTCTTCAAAAATCAACCACATGGGTTTGTGAATTTGAGACATACCTTGAAACCATAATGTCCCTTGATACAGTAGGAACGAGGCATGATAGTGTTTGAAATAGAGGAATTTCACTAGAGATGGGAAGCTAGAAAGTGTGTGATTCACGTCATTTCCTGTATCATTTATGGGCATTTTTGTTCCATTTGTTTTCGTTTCGCCGTTTTGTCAGTTTCCAATAATACTGTGCACTCTTCAAAAACAATGCACAGTAATGGACCAAATTCTATAAAAAGCACCGAAAAATCAGTGCCAAACAAGAACACTCTACGGGGCTCATTTTCAAAGGAGAAAACTGTCTAAAAAGTGGCATAAAACAGCATAGGGATGGGTTTTTTTTCTCACGTCCAAATCAGTATTTTTGAAACTCATTTTCCAGATGTTTTTCTATGCTGTTTAATTAATAATCCTTCTCTCCCTTGTCGTTTACAATAGAGAATATCATTCATGCTCACCCAGAGTGACAACCAGGGAGGGTATTTTTTGGAGGTTTTAAAGAAGCCTCAACAGTGCTCCCCTGTTTTAGTTACTACTTTAAACCGACTGGGGGCCTCCACTCTCATCATCGGCTCCACTTCCTGCTGGTTTTCTCGCTTCTCTTTCACTTTCTTTCTTTTTTCTTTTTTCTTATTTTTACTATTATTTTTTAACACTTATCTGGGTTAGCTGTGTTGTACACTCTAGAGGGCCACGGTCGACTATGGCCAAAGTTTCGGTCCTTCCTCAGGGTCCGTGGCACGTTTCTATCACTCTTCCAACGAGCCGAGCTGCATGAAGCTCGGAATTAGTCATTAATAGAAGTTTCTATGCTGTTTGCCAGCAGTGTGTCCAGATCTCAAGGGGGCATGTCAGAGTCGCATTAAGGGCAGGATTTGAGTGTTCCTAAGACCTGAACATTTTATCAGTCATAATGGAACTAAACTAAGATGTTTTGAGCTAGAACTGTTTTTAGAATGAATAAGTCACAAAACAGTGCCCTAAATGACCACTGGAGGAATAAAGGAATGACCCCCCTTACTCCCCCAGTGGTCACTGACCAAATCCCACCCCACAAAAGATGTAAAAGAAACAGGTCATAACAGCATCAGATGTTATAGCCAGTTCTATTAGAGGAGCAAGCAGGTCCCGGGTGTAGCCTAGTGGTCGACGCTGTAATGGATCATTCTAGCAGAGAAAATAATGGCCTCTAGCGTTTTTCAGAGGAGAACAGAAAGAAGAATTTGAGAGTTAATAGACAAGAAAAGAAAAGAAGACAAGAATGCAAACTAAGACCAAGAATATTATAATTCCTCTGTATCGTTCAATGGTGCAACCTCACCTTGAGTACTGCATTCAGTTCTGGTCATTGTGTCTCAAAAATGACACAGCAGAATTAGAAATGGTTCAAAGAAGGGTGACAGAAATGATAAAGGGAATGAACTCCTTCCATATAAGGAAAGACTAAAGAGGTTAGGGCTCTTCAGCTTGGAAAAGAGACGGTTGAGGGGGAATATGATTGAGGTGTATAAAATCCTGAGTGGTGTAGAATAGGTAGAAGTGAATCCATTTTTCACTCTTTCAAAAAGTACAAAAAACAGAGGACACTCAATGAAATTACATAGAAATACTTTTAAAACAAATAGGAGGAAATATTTTTCCACTCAAAGAATAGTTAAGCTTTGGAACTCGTTGCCGGAGGATGTGATAACATCAGTTAGCGTATCTGGGTTTTAAAAAGGTCTGGACAAGTTCCTGGAGGACAAGCCCATAGTCTGTTATTTAGATGGACATAGGGGAAGCCATTGCTTGCCTTGGGATTAGTAGCATGGAATATTGCTACTAATTGGGTTTCTGCGAGGTACTTGTGACCTGGCTTGGCCACTGTTGGAGGTAGGATACTGGGCTAGATAGACCATTGGTCTGACCCAGTATGGCTATTCTTATGTTCTTATATTCTTTACCCTGTATGTATTTCCAGAACCAGCTCCAACACTATTGGATCCATTGGTAGCTCTAAGGGGTGCTGAGTTGTTCCTTCCTTTTCTTTAAGGAATTACTGTAACCTTCTGACCTACTGTCTTAAGAATCCTGGGAATCTTGCCATTCCACTTTGTGATGCCCAATCAGCATAATCCAGTACCATCTGTCAGGATTGCAGGAGGTCAAAATTATTGCTGGACATACTTATATTAATATGAAATCAGTTTGACAATATTAAACCACCTTCTGACCTCTGATAAACTCTCCCCCCCTCCCCTTCAGGAACCATTGAGGATGAATTAAGGAGGAGAGAGAGGAAACCAAGTCCCTTTAGGACATCCCAAGAGGAAAAATGGTCATAGTGGCTCAAAACACTGAAAACAAGGTACAAAGGAGGTCCCAATTGTAAAAAAACAAAACAAAATCCCTAAGATTCTTTCAGTAGGAAAATCCAACACAAAGCAGACCATGAAGGATGCTTCTGAAATGCAATTTGAGACCACAAATTTGCCTTCTAGGAAATGTGTATTCTGTTAAATCATTTGTTTTATTGTGTAAGCACACTTCTGAGTGAAGAATGTTTCTTGGAGAATCTGAGTCCTACCCTAAGGGGCCCTGAACTCAAGCTTCCTCCAGTTTGGAACAAAACCTAAGGCTGCATGTAATGATCTGTGTCCAGCCTCCTCAGCAGTATATCCTCCACTTTTCTAGGAATTTGGATCTGGATTTTACACGTATTACCTACTTTTTCCAACTCCAAGCTCAAGGCAAGTTACATTCAGGTTTACAACTTATTTCCCCGTGCAAGAGATCTCACAGTCTAAGTTTGGTAGTTTTGATTTGGAACATTTTATGCATGCAAAGTATTCACACATAAATCAATTTCACCCTCTCGTAAACCTTTGGATTAATGTCCATAAGGCTCATTTAAAAGTGTTTAAAAAATTTTTGATACATACTAAACAAGTTTTGTGCGCATTCATTTCTGAACTGAACCAAACAAATTGTCCAAAACTCAACAAAAAAAATCCAAAAATGAGCTGAAAATTTTCCCCCTACGTGTTTGGTGAGGACACACCCATAATTCTAGGCGTCAGTCACAATTCTTACTGCATTTCACAGTTCATAAACAGCTCGGCCTGAAAAGTTATATTGACCCGAAAACGTACCAGGACTCATGGCGCAGCACTAGAATATATTTCAAGGCAAGAAGACCTATGTGTGGCTAAATTGAGACCTATTTTTGTCTATACTCTTAAGAAATGAACTTAATTTACTAGTGTAAAATTAGTGCCATGTAAAATCATCCTTCTCCCGAACCTGTGCCTCAGGATATACTGTTTTAAACGTCCTATTAATGGAAAACTGTCTAATGAATATCTATAGGGCAGTTTTACTTACAGCATAACCACTGCAATTCAATAGGAATTAAATCTCTAAATTATGCATCTTTGCCCGAGCACTTCAAGCAATTAACGTGTTGGCAAATGAATTCCGCCAGCCAGCTACTAAAAACATGAGTCAATTATAAAAAGAAATTTATTGATTTCTGTTTGTGAAAGCGGGTTTCTGGCCATAAAACAGTAACTCGGTGGCATTAATGTTCCTTTAACTAAAGCTTTAGTCTCTCAGATCACGCTACTGTTTGAAGCACTGGAGTTTAATTTCCAACCACGTTCCCCTAAAAGATGCTAACTTCATTGAGGGTAGAAATGATGCACTGCAGGAATCTAGTAAAGAGATCCTTCTCAGTAATTATGGTGTATGTGAACCCCCAGCAACCTCCTCATTAAGCTCACACTGTCATGAGAGGACGCAGCTGGCGCTAGTGAGGATCGCTCAACCACTTCTAGGAAGAAAAGCGTGATAATATAGAGGGGATAAGGTAGTGGAACAAATTTATCTTGCTCAGACTCTCCATAGATGGGAATAACACTTTCTGAATGACCAATGTTATAGCTCTTTTGACTGAACTATAAAAGAAAGGGGTGAACTCTGAATGCATGTTTGAGGTCAGCATTGTGTCCTGAATGGGCTACGTTGGCATTAGCGCATGGCATGCAAGCCCAGAAACCAGAGGATACCCTACTCCTTCGCCTACCCAACTGCAGAAATTGAACCTACAAAACCGTCTACACAGCTGGTTTCGGCTACCTGGGCTCCACATCGTGGAACTCAATACCAAAAGCAACAAGAAGCATCAGTAACTATTTTCAGTTCAGAAAAGAAGTGAAAACCTCTTCAAAATGTTCTGTAGCCAACCGCAAAAGCAATCGAATTCCAACCTCTTTAAATCCTACCTCGTCAAAAATGACATGGCCAAACACATAAGCTATTGATGTTCCTTCCAAATCTTGACTGCAAAAGCTATTATAACGGCACCAAACTGCAAAATTTAAGCCATTTTGAACCGAATGCATAAATAAATAAACGGGGGGAGGGGGGAGAGGAGAAAGCAATATTATTTGTACTACTAATCGGAAGCAAGGCAGCTCAGAGTTTCTTCCAATAGCTCTTAATTTCCTCAGTAGAAAAAAGCTGCTTTTAACTACTGGCTATTCCCCTCAACTCCTAAAATACATGTACTAACTTCAAACTTAAATATATTTTCCCAATAACAAAGATTTCTTTTCTTATTATCCCTCGGATTCTATATACCACGACTTAAGTTATGTGTACAAATCTGATCGTATTCTGGATTTGCACGCAACTTAATTAGTTAACAAGCTTATCAATGCTGATAATTGCTAATCAACAAGCAATTATTCTCAATAATTCGCAATAATTAGAATGTATGCGCAGAACTGTCTAAGCGCATTCTGTAACATAATGCGTGTAAATTCTAAGTCGCGTGGAGGAACATAATCGAACGGGGGCGCCCATCTCTAAGGGCGGCCATCTCCGTGGACGGCCCCGGGAAGGGGTGGAGCCAACCGTATTATCGAACAAGATGTGCGGCCATCTTTCGTTTCGATAATACGGTCGGGGCCGGCCAAATCTCAACATTTAGGTCAACCTTAGAGATGGTCGACCTAAATGATGAGATCGCCGGACTTAGACATGGCCAGCCTCGGTTTTCGCCAATAATGGAAACGGAGGCCGGCCATCTCAAAACTGGCCAAATCCAAGTCATTTAGTCGTGGGAGGAGCCAGCAAAACCCACTCCCCACAACTGTACACCACTACCATAGCCCTTATGGGTGAAGGGGGGCACCTACATGTGGGTACAGTGGGTTTTGGGTGGGTTTTGGAGAGCTCACATTTACCACCACAAGTGTAACAGGTGGGGAGTGGGTGGGCCTGGGTCCGCCTACCTGAAATGCACTGCACCCACTAAAACTGCTCCAGGGACCTGCATACAGATGTCATGGAGCTGGGTATGACATTTGAGACTGGCATAGAGGATGGCAAAAAAATGTTTTTAATTTTAATTTTTTAGGGTGGGAGGGGGTTGGTGACCACTGGGGGAGTATGAGGAGGTCATCCCCAATTCCCTCCGGTGGTCATCTGGTCAGTTTGGACACCTTTTTGAGGCTTGGTCCTGAAAATAAATGGACCAAGTAAAGTTGGCCAAATGCTTTTTTCCATTATCGGCCGAGGGCGCCCATGTGTTAACCATGCCCCTGTCCCGCCTTCGCTAATCCTCTGACACGCCCCCTTAAACTTTTGCCGCTCCTGCGACGGAGTGCAGTTGAGGGCAGCCAAAATCGGCTTTCGATTATGCCCATTTGGCCACACCTGAGAGAAGGGCGCCCATCTCCCGATTTGTGTCGGAAGATGGGCGCCCTTCTCCTTTGAAAATAAGCAGGATAGTTGAAAAGGGGACATGGCTGAGGGTGTGGAATGGGTGGATCATGGGCATTTCTAAAATCTATGCGCGTTGTTACCTGGTCCACACTTAATTTAGGCGTTAGCGTGTATACCAAGTTTTACTTGGCATAACTGCCCATGACTAAATTCTGCGTGGAATTTTAGGCATATTCTATAAAGTATGCCTAGACGTATTTTTTTCAGCGCCAAATTTTTAGGAGTGATATATAGAATCTAGTCCCATGTTCTTAACTGGGCCCAACCATAAGAATTTTGATTTATCCTGGATGAGGTTTAAATGAAAACGGGTAACCTCTACACATTCCTGTATTCTCCTCAGCATTTCTTCATGGTCTTTAGGAGACGGCATCAAAATCGTAATGTTATGTGCATAAACAATAAATATAACTCTAATCTATCAAGTGCTTTACCCAGTGGTTGTAACTGGAGATTCAACAGGATGGTTGAAAGGGGTGAGCCCTGCGGCACTCCACATAGAGGGGTCAAAGCGGTCTCCTGCATCTTTACCCTATAGCAACAACCAGTCAAAAAAATCTTGAACCAACTCAACACAGTACCTTGTACTCCAAAACTGTCTAACAGAAGTAGTAATATTTCATAATCCACTAGGTCAAAGGCACTTGACAAGTCAAACTGAATGACAATAGATCAAAGACGTTGGCTCAACAAGTATTTCCTTTGCGTTACTAAGGCCCCTAAGATGGTTTCAGTACTGTATCATTTACGGAATCCGGATTGAGAAAAATGTAATAAATCAAATTTATCTATATAACCTACCTATTACTTCATGACCCAGCCCTCCATGATCTTTATTAATAATGATATTGAAGCAACTGGCCTATAGTTTAGAGACCTCCTGCAGGTCTCCTTTAGCATTTTTCAATAACGGGGTTAAAATGATTTCTCCACCATTTTCAGAAAACAAACCCTTGTGAAAACAATAATTAAGCCAATCAGCCAAAAGAACTAAAAATGAAGAGAAGGCATTAATTTCACATGGCAAGCATCCAGAAAACATGTGGATTTAGCATAGTCATTCACCAGTCTCGTAACTTCAGTTGCATCTATACTATCAAACTGATTCCCAATTCTAGCCACGGCTATGATGGATTTTCCTGGAAAATCCAAAGCCAAACTCTGTGCCCTCAATGCTTCAATTTTATATTTAAAGAAAACAGCTAAGTCCTCGGAGAATGGGGTGGGAGGGGGGGAAGATCCTCCAATTTGGTCACATGATCTACATTCGTTAATGAATTAACCACCTTAAACAATACCTTCACATCCAGTTTGTCAACATCCGTTGCTACTAATTGGGTTTCTGCTGCCAGGTACATGTGACCTGGATTGGCCACTGCTGAGAGCAGGATACTGGGCTAGATGGACCATTGGTCTGACCCAATATGGCTATTCTCATATTCTTATGTTCTTAATTTAGAAAAATATTCCCTTCTATTCAAAGAGATGACATGTTGGCACATCTCCAATTCCTCATTACTTTCTGTTGGAATTGTGCTCCAAATTCTCTCTAATCTTCTGGAATCCTGTTTTAATCATTTCAGCTCTTCCTCAAACCATTTTAATGATTCCCCTACTCTGATTCTCTTCATTTTCCAAGGAGCAGTATCATCTAATACATTTTTACTAAAAACATTCCAGTTATCAAACAAATTTTCTTCATTAAAATTCCCAAGAAAAATTAAACTATCAGTTTTGGCCCAAAAGACACTATGGTCAATCCTACCCCTAGTATTTCATATATAATTATTTACATTTCTCCTTTTCTTCGTCCCTGACTCTCTCCATCTGATAGTAAAATCGACCAAATAGCGGTCGGTCCAAGGAACTGGATTACTAGAATTAAACCAGAAAATAGAATCTGACATCTATAGAAAGCAAAAAAAAAAAAAATCCAAATGAGGTCCCTTGTTATGTAATCTTGAAAATAAGGGGCGGATCATCATATCCACACGCTTCGAATAAAGGGGAGGCGCTGTTGCTGATTTGGATTGGAACGTCCCGTTGGTAGAACTGCAAAGAAACAGAGAGATCGTGCTTTGCTCAGACAAATGGTGACGGAACCCACGCGGGAAGAGGCGACACTGGATCCAGCACTGACAAATAGAGGAAATATTTCCAGCGTCCAGGCCTCTATCTCACTCTGTCACACTTGTGGTGGAAAGTGTGAGCCCTCCAAAACTTACCAAAAACCTACTGTACCCCCATATAGGTGACCCCCTTTATCCATAAGGGTTATTGCAGTGGTGTACAGTTGGGGGCCGTGGATTTGGGGTGGGTTTTGGAGGGTTCAACAGACAAGATAAGGGGGTAGCAGTGAGCTGTATACCTAGGAGCTTTCATATGAAGCTCACAGAAGTGCCTCCAAGGGTGCCTCATTGCTCTCTTGGGATGTCTCTGTGGCCAATCTACTAAGATTGCTGGCTCCTCCTACATCCTAATGGCTTGATTTTGTGCATTTTGCACTTGAATATATATTTTTAATGGACCAAAAAGATACACTGGATCCTTCCAAGTCTTGTGGGTGAAGTTCTTCGGGAGTGGAGGAGTGGCCTAGTGGTTAGGGTGGTGGACATTGGTCCTGGGGAACTGAGTTTGATTCCCACTTCAGGCACAGGCAGCTCCTTGTGACTCTGGGCAAGTCACTTAACCCTCCATTGCCCCATGTAAGCCGCATTGAGCCTGCCATGAGTGGGAAAGCGCAGGGTACAAATGTAACAAAAATAAAATAGATACTATTGGAGATTCTACACGGAATGTTGCTACTATTGGAGATTCTACGTGGAATGTTGCTATTCCACTAGCAACATTCCATGTAGAAGGCTGCGCAGGCTTCTGTTTCTGTGAGTCTGACATCCTGCACGTACGTGCAGGATGTCAGACTCACAGAAGCAGAAGCCTGCGCGGCCACATTGGTGATCTGCAAGGGCCGACTTCTACATGGAATGTTGCTAGTGGAATAGCAACATTCCATGTAGAATCTCAAATAGTAGCAACAGTGGAGGAGTGGCCTAGTGGTTAGGGTGGTGGACTTTGGTCCTGGAGAACTGAGGAACTGAGTTTGATTCCCACTTCAGGCACAGGCAGCTCCTTGTGACTCTGGGCAAGTCACTTAACCCTTCATTGCCCCATGTAAGCCGCATTGAGCCTGCCATGAGTGGGAAAGCGCAGGGTACAAGTGTAACAAAAATAAAATAGATACTATTGGAGATTCTACACGGAATGTTGCTACTATTGGAGATTCTACGTGGAATGTTGCTATTCCACTAGCAACATTCCATGTAGAAGGCTGCGCAGGCTTCTGTTTCTGTGAGTCTGACATCCTGCACGTATGAAGCCTGCGCGGCCACATTGGTGATCTGCAAGGGCCGACTTCTACATGGAATGTTGCTAGTGGAATAGCAACATTCCATGTAGAATCTCAAATAGTAGCAACAGTGGAGGAGTGGCCTAGTGGTTAGGGTGGTGGACTTTGGTCCTGGAGAACTGAGGAACTGAGTTTGATTCCCACTTCAGGCACAGGCAGCTCCTTGTGACTCTGGGCAAGTCACTTAACCCTCCATTGCCCCATGTAAGCCGCATTGAGCCTGCCATGAGTGGGAAAGCGCAGGGTACAAATGTAACAAAAATAAAATAGATACTATTGGAGATTCTACACGGAATGTTGCTACTATTGGAGATTCTACGTGGAATGTTGCTATTCCACTAGCAACATTCCATGTAGAAGGCTGCGCAGGCTTCTGTTTCTGTGAGTCTGACATCCTGCACGTATGAAGCCTGCGCGGCCACATTGGTGATCTGCAAGGGCTGACTTCTACATGTAATGTTGATACCACACCTCTCTCCATGTAGAATCTCAAATAGTAGCAACAGTGGAGGAGTGGCCTAGTGGTGGACTTTGGTCCTGGGGAACTGAGGAACTGAGTTCGATTCCCATATCAGGCACAGCTCCTTGTGACTCTGGGCAAGTCACTTAACCCTTCATTGCCCCATGTAAGCCGCATTGAGCCTGCCATGAGTGGGAAAGCGCAGGGTACAAATGTAACAAAAATAAAATAGATACTATTGGAGATTCTACACGGAATGTTGCTACTATTGGAGATTCTACGTGGAATGTTGCTATTCCACTAGCAACATTCCATGTAGAAGGCTGCGCAGGCTTCTGTTTCTGTGAGTCTGACATCCTGCACGTATGAAGCCTGCGCGGCCACATTGGTGATCTGCAAGGGCTGACTTCTACATGTAATGTTGATACCACACCTCTCTCCATGTAGAATCTCAAATAGTAGCAACAGTGGAGGAGTGGCCTAGTGGTGGACTTTGGTCCTGGGGAACTGAGGAACTGAGTTCGATTCCCATATCAGGCACAGCTCCTTGTGACTCTGGGCAAGTCACTTAACCCTTCATTGCCCCATGTAAGCCGCATTGAGCCTGCCATGAGTGGGAAAGCGCAGGGTACAAATGTAACAAAAATAAAATAGATACTATTGGAGATTCTACTCGGAATGTTGCTACTATTGGAGATTCTACGTGGAATGTTGCTATTCCACTAGCAACATTCCATGTAGAAGGCTGCGCAGGCTTCTGTTTCTGTGAGTCTGACATCCTGCACGTATGAAGCCTGCGCGGCCACATTGGTGATCTGCAAGGGCTGACTTCTACATGTAATGTTGATACCACACCTCTCTCCATGTAGAATCTCAAATAGTAGCAACAGTGGAGGAGTGGCCTAGTGGTGGACTTTGGTCCTGGGGAACTGAGGAACTGAGTTCGATTCCCATATCAGGCACAGCTCCTTGTGACTCTGGGCAAGTCACTTAACCCTTCATTGCCCCATGTAAGCCGCATTGAGCCTGCCATGAGTGGAAAAGCGCAGGGTACAAATGTAACAAAAATAAAATAGATACTATTGGAGATTCTACACGGAATGTTGCTACTATTGGAGATTCTACGTGGAATGTTGCTATTCCACTAGCAACATTCCATGTAGAAGGCTGCGCAGGCTTCTGTTTCTGTGAGTCTGACATCCTGCACGTATGAAGCCTGCGCGGCCACATTGGTGATCTGCAAGGGCTGACTTCTACATGTAATGTTGATACCACACCTCTCTCCATGTAGAATCTCAAATAGTAGCAACAGTGGAGGAGTGGCCTAGTGGTGGACTTTGGTCCTGGGGAACTGAGGAACTGAGTTCGATTCCCATATCAGGCACAGCTCCTTGTGACTCTGGGCAAGTCACTTAACCCTTCATTGCCCCATGTAAGCCGCATTGAGCCTGCCATGAGTGGGAAAGCGCAGGGTACAAATGTAACAAAAATAAAATAGATACTATTGGAGATTCTACACGGAATGTTGCTACTATTGGAGATTCTACGTGGAATGTTGCTATTCCACTAGCAACATTCCATGTAGAAGGCTGCGCAGGCTTCTGTTTCTGTGAGTCTGACATCCTGCACGTATGAAGCCTGCGCGGCCACATTGGTGATCTGCAAGGGCTGACTTCTACATGTAATGTTGATACCACACCTCTCTCCATGTAGAATCTCAAATAGTAGCAACAGTGGAGGAGTGGCCTAGTGGTGGACTTTGGTCCTGGGGAACTGAGGAACTGAGTTCGATTCCCATATCAGGCACAGCTCCTTGTGACTCTGGGCAAGTCACTTAACCCTTCATTGCCCCATGTAAGCCGCATTGAGCCTGCCATGAGTGGGAAAGCGCAGGGTACAAATGTAACAAAAATAAAATAGATACTATTGGAGATTCTACACGGAATGTTGCTACTATTGGAGATTCTACGTGGAATGTTGCTATTCCACTAGCAACATTCCATGTAGAAGGCTGCGCAGGCTTCTGTTTCTGTGAGTCTGACATCCTGCACGTATGAAGCCTGCGCGGCCACATTGGTGATCTGCAAGGGCTGACTTCTACATGTAATGTTGATACCACACCTCTCTCCATGTAGAATCTCAAATAGTAGCAACAGTGGAGGAGTGGCCTAGTGGTGGACTTTGGTCCTGGGGAACTGAGGAACTGAGTTCGATTCCCATATCAGGCACAGCTCCTTGTGACTCTGGGCAAGTCACTTAACCCTTCATTGCCCCATGTAAGCCGCATTGAGCCTGCCATGAGTGGGATAGCACGGGGTACAAATGTAAAAAAAAAAATGCTCAGAGCACAAAACCATCTAGCATTTGGCCATTTTTGAAAAAGACCAAAAAAAGAAGATATTTTGCTATTTCAAACATGGCTATATTTGCTAGTCGGATTTGGGGCGTTTAGTGCAAAATGTCCAAAGTCTGACTTAGACGTCATATCGAAAATGCCCCTCCACTTTACTTCCTGGTGCACATGCTTCTGTTGCTTGCACTGTGTCTGAGGAACAAAGCTGTGGAGCTTGGAGGGACAGTCTTGCAGTCTTCCTGATAGTGACTCCAGTCCTTTTGCATCTCAGCAAAGGTGGGGGGGGGGGGAGGGTACTTACTAACCCGTAGCCATATCATTGCAGAAGATCTGTTCCATGGAGATAAAGGAGGCAGGGGCTCCTCAGGCTGGAAATATCTTGTGAGACAGACGTTTGACACCTCTGTTTTACCAGAATCAGGTGAGTTCCCACCGGGGACAGTTCCCACCCACCAATTCCCCTCTGGACAATTCCCACCCATGGGGGACAATCCCCTCCTGGGACTATTTCCCACCCTGGAAAGTCTTTTCTTACTGGGATCTAGTGTTCGGTCTTTCTTTCCTCCGTCTTTTGGGTTTTATTTATTTATTTATTACATTTGCATCCCACCTATTTGCAGGCTCAATGTGGCTTACATAGTACCGTAAAGGCATTCGCCAATTCCGGTATGAACAAATACAAAGTGATGTTGTGGTAGAATAAAGACATGTGTAACAGACACATTAGGGAATCGTAGGGAGGAAGAGTTGAGCTATGTCCAGTACGAGCTTTGGTTTTGTTGTGTTGCAGGGTTCAGGCATTTAAGTTGGATCGGTAGGGTATGTCTTTTTGAACAGGTTAGTTTTTAGTGATTTCTGGAAGTTTAGGTGGTCATACGTTGTTTTCAAGCCGTTTGGTAGTGCGTTCCATAGTTGTGTGCTTATGTACGAAAAGCTGGATGCATAGGTTGATTTGTATTTGAGTCCTTTGCAGCTTGGGTAGTGGAGATTTAGGTATGTTCGTGTTGATCCTCTTAGACAGGATGGAGCTTTTAGGGATTTAGCAATTTCTAGGACAGTCTGGGACCACTGGTTGGGTGAATTAAAGGTAGGGATGGGTGCAGGAAGGATAAAAGGGGGTGCAAAACTTAAAAACAGGTAAAGGATGAAAGTCAACATAGTTCAATCAAACCACAGAAAAAGCAATATGAAACCAAGGTAATAAAGTCCAATGAAAGCAATCAAGAGTTCAATCCCTAGAATTAAAGACTGTACCAGGGCAAATTGATTAGAGGCCAGTCTCCAGACGGCCCACCAGATATGCGCAGGATGTACCTTCCCAAAATTATGGGTTTTAATTTTTGTCATTCAAACGTTATGTCCTTTAAATCAATTAAGGGGTCAAGTGAATGTCCTTCAGATGAACAAAAGAATCATCTCCTTCCAGCAGGACGGCTGTGGGAGTGACAGTCTTTACAGAGTATGGTCCGACATACAATGGATCCTTCCAAGTCTTGTGGGTGAAGTTCTTCCGGTAGACCTTGTCTTCGGGTGAAATGTTGGGGGGGGTGGAGCTTCTACCAATGGGGATGTTTTGGTTTTGATGGAGGCTGCTGGTTGGAGTGATGAAGGAGATCCTCGCTAGAAAAGAAGTCTTTTTGTTGCAGAGTTGTTGCTGGAGCCTGGAGAAAGTCTGGTCAGGGATGTGTGTGTAGTCTAGCAAGGGCAGGCTCGGTGAAGATCCAGATCAGGAAGCGGACAAAGAGAGCAGGGCCAGTGTCGGAATTTGCATAAACAGCACTGTTGCATGGAGGTGAAGCTGCGTGTCGTTGACTGTCACCCAGGTTTGTGGAAAAAACTGGATTTGTGATCATGGAATCACGTGGGAGTGGGTGGGAATTGTACTGTGTTTGACACTTGTAGGAAAGGTAATTGTCTAGGTATGAGAAATTTAGTGAATGTGATTGGAATCGGGTTGTAATGATTTTTTTTTAAATGTTTGTGTGTCAGGTTGCATCAGGGGTTATAGTTTATGCTCTTTAGTTTGTATGTTCTTTATTTGAATTTTGGTTTTTTAATTTATTTATTTTGCGTGGGGTATGGGGGCATTACCCCTCCTCCCAAACAAGCTGCATGTCTGGAAGGGGAAAGCGAAGAATACAGATGCCAGACCTTGTTCTATTCTAATTGCAAAGGGTGGGAATTGTCCTCCCTGGAGAGTTGGAATTGGTTGGGTAGGAGTTGACCTAGGTGGTCATTTTCCAGATGGGAATTGGTGGGTGGGAACTGACCTAGAACCGTTTTACCACCTGCAGTATGAGAATATAGAAAATCTGTAGCAAATCCTTTGCCAACCAAGAGAAAGGTAGGAACTGCATTATTTAGAATGGTTCCTTTGCCAATTTCAGATACACAGCGGTCAAAGCAAAGGAAGTCTCTTGCTCAATTTTTATGGACATGACTTTCCCCTGATACGTTGCTCGATAATGCTCCAAAATCTGGTTATGCTCGTGAGCCTCTGCAGACGTTCCGAATCAAAATTCACAATTAAGTATTCCAGTCTGCATGTAGATCTTCAAAGCTAAACCTCCATTCATAGATTTTGATTGTTTTTAAATGCATGAGTAATATTTACTGTGCATCTTTACACAAGCCCAGCAAAACCTCTCTCTAAAGTGTTAAAAGATGGTGAAGCCCCAGCAGTGAGAAAGAGTCTCAGCATGGGCTGAGCAGGATGTGGAAAACTATTGTCAGCCAAACAGCAAGCCTGTACTTTCAAATGACGAAAATGTCAGTTCTTCACCTCCCTGCCTTTAGGTTTTCTGCTTTGCTGAATAGCAACAATTAGGAAGCAAACGGTCTGTTATTTGCAGCTGAATTTTCTGACAGAAATCTGTGTTACATGCATTGTAAACTGGCTTTACTTTGCACAGCTAAGATTTATGTAAATTGTATGGTAGGGATAATTTCATCGCTTAAAGAAAAACTCACTTGAACTTTATTAACTTATGTAAATAATATTATTGAACTTTCTTTAAAATAATATTTTACAGCTGCTATAAAATTATGGTTGTTTACTATTAAACAAGTAGATTAATAATAAATAATTGCAATTTAATTATTCTAGCATTTGGGTAATCATGCATATTCCTATCAGCTTCTCACAGCCTTCTGAAGTCATTCATATAATGTCTTTCTTCTGCCGGACGCAGCAATCGAAACGGATCTGGCTTTGCCTCGTCAGACATTTCCTCCTGTTTTAAGTCGTACGGCTAAAGCATTTTTTGTGAAAATAAGAACACAAGAATATAAGAATAGCCAATGGTCCATCGAGCCCAGGGGTTCTCAATCCAGAGCTCAGGACACACAAGGCCAGTCTAGGTTTCATGATATCACAATGAATATGCATGAGATAAATTTGCATGCACTGCCTCTGTTCTATGCAAATTTCTTTCCTGTATATTCATTGTGGATATCATGAAAACCTGACTGGCCTGGTTATGTCCTGAGGACTGGGTTGAGGACCTCTGATGTAGCCCAGTAACCTGCTTCCAACAGTGGCCAATCCAGGTCACAAGTATCTGGCAGAACCCCGAAGAGTAGCAACATTCTGGAATCCCAAAGAGTAGAAACATTTCCATGCTACCGATCTCAGGACAAGCAGTGGCTTCCTCATGCCCATCTCAATAACAGATTATGGACTTTTCCTCCAGGACATTTTGGCAGGAGAATGAGGAATTTGGTGGGGTTATTTTGCAGACTACTGGTTATAAAAAGAAATAAAACCAAAAAAGAATATAAGATGATACCTCTTTTATTGGACTAATGCAGTGGTTCCCAAACCTGATCCTGGAGGTACCCCAGCCAGTCAGGTTTTCGGGTTATATCCACAATGAATGTTCATGAGAGAGATTTGCATGCAGCGAAGGTAGTAACATAACATAGTAAATGATGGCAGATAAAGACCTGAACAGTCCATCCAGTCTGCCTAACAGTCACACTCAGAAACAGAAGGAAGCCTTTTGCGGGAAGAAGAGAACCTCGGCTGGCGGGGGTTGGGGTCCCTCACCAGCAAAGGCAGGGGACGGCGACGGCGGGAGATGGGGGTCGAGAGGGTCATCAGCAGGGGGGTCCAGGGCCAAATCTACGGGGTGTGAAGAGTAAGGGGCTGTCTTGTGCTGGGTAGGCCACTAGAGGGCGCTGTTTCCATAGAAATGGGGAAAAATGCCCAGGATGAGTCACTAGAGGGAGCCAGTAGGGGAATGTCCAGCTGGAGGTTGCTAGGACCAAGGAGAGTCCTGGGCTGGAAACAGGTGTAGGTGGTTATGGGCTGGGTCCTGCCTGGAATTAGGGAGAAGAGCCTAAAGGGGTGGAGAAGCTAATTAACCACCTTATACCTGCCTGTGTGGTGATAGAGAAGAAAGGAACTGGAGACCTGGCAGCTGGAGGAAGAAGATCCCCTTGAAGGTACTGGCTGCAGACTTTTGAAGCTCTCTGCTGAAATGGTCACAGCTGCACTACCCTCTGAGAAAGAAAAGTAAATGCTTTTGTTGGGCTGTTTGAACTGTGAAAGTTGGGGAACTGCTTTAAATGTTTGAATTGAAGGAGAAATGTTTAAGTTAAAGAAGGAATAAGCCATGAAGATTATGTTAAATGGCAACTAATAAAGCCTTTAGTTATAAGAAGCCTGGTGTTGGTGAACATTTGTGGAAGGTGAAGAGGAGGCAGAGAACTCCCCTGTGTTTGGGGCAGAGTCCTGGTGAATTACTGAGAAGTGTAGAGCCCAACCATGACTGTGTGTGAAGGAAGCTAAGCAGCATCAGCCCTGGCCAGGTCCTGGAAGGGTGACCAGTTCACAGGGGGCCCAGCCCCCCCTGGCCCCATGTAACAATGCCACTGGTTTATAATATGATAGGAAACCCAGCACTTTGCAAGACCAGAACACTGCGTCAGTGACTTTATGGTGAGAATACTAAATGCAAATATTAAGACAATCCATAATTGTAAGACCTTTGAAGTTAAAAATGTTTGGAAATGTGGGATATAAATGCTGCTATAATAATAATAATTAAAAAATGAAGACATATTTTGACAGTGGCAGATGCACCAAAGTCCCGGTAAAGCACCGATTGCTATTTCCACCTCGGTAAAAGTGACTGAGGTTGAAATATCAAGTGATGCCCCCCAAAAAACAGCTGCAAATGAGCTTTTTGCAAAAGCAGTGAGCAGCTCGGTAGAAGGGAAGCCAATTGGTCAACTGAGCATGTGCAGAACAACCAATCGCTAAGCATGGCTGCTCTGCACATGCTCAGAGCACTGAGTGCTACTACGGCTTTCGTACACACATACAAACTGTGTGTATGAAAGCCTTGTGTAGCTTTTTTTTCTTTTTTCAAACTTATCAGCGGCACAAGTGCTTTTCACAGGAAGCTCTACAAAGCAATGATGACAGCGAGCCTGATTTCTGGAGAGATGTGCTCTCCCCCTGCCCGGTAGCAGCACGGAGCTGCAATTTAAATGGGCTGTGTCAGCATTGCCGCGCAGCTTCAAAAACAGGGAGGGTTAGTCCAAATGTAGAAGAAGTGTATAAATAACACTTACCTCAAAGCTATCTCAGTCCAACTGGGTTCAGCAAAACTCCGTTTCAGAAAGTAAATCCTTCTTCAGGACCCCCTCTGATGGACATCAAAAGTTGCGCGGAGACACTGATGCTGCTCAAAGATGGCGGCTGAGAAAAACCAGAAATGACATCACACAGTCAACTTAATTTCACAAAAAGCTGATTACAACCCTATGAATGCAACCTTAAAAGGGCTATAGGCAGCTGCCTAGGTGGAGTATTTGTCCAAATTACATTTTGAAATTCTGCCTCTGAGGTAGGCACTAGATGCCAAAACATGTTGGACTGATGGACTAATATAAAAGAATTTCCACTCACTATAACGTTGGTTTTGATTCATTTAAGGAACAGCTAATGCCTCGTTATTGCTGCTTTGTTTTTGCAATGCAACTGAAAATTCAGTGCCAGAAAAATTCAGGTGGATCCTGAACCTGACTTTTGGGTGCCGTACTTATGTCTGTTAAAAGTAGGTGTAAATACCGGAGCCCAACTTAGGCGTGCTTTTGGCGAATTCTGTAAATCAACATGCAACTATTTAGAACATAGTAACATAGTAGATGACGGCAGAAAAAGACCTGCATGGTCCATCCAGTCTGCCCAACGAAAAACTTATAAGTGTATACCTTACCTTGAATTTGTACCTGTCCTTTTCAGGGCACAGACCATATAAGTCTGCCCAGCAGTATTTCCCGCCTCCCAACCACCAGTCCCGCCTCCCATCACCGGCTCTGGTACAGACCGTATAAGTCTGCCCTCCCCTATCCTCGCCTCCCAACCACCACCCCCTCTTCCCCCCAACTGCTCCGCCACCCAATTTCAGCTAAGCTTCTGAGGATCCATTCCTTCTGCACAGGATTCCTCTATGCATATCCCACGCATGTTTGAACTCCGTTACCGTTTTCATCTCCACCACCTCCCGCGGGAGGCATTCCAAGCGTCCACCACCCTCTCCGTGAAGAAATACTTCCTGACATCTTTCCTGAGTCTGCCCCCCTTCAATCTCATTTCATGTCCTCTCGTTCTACCTCCTTCCCATCTCCGGAAAAGATTCCAGACATGCCCATGGCCACGCCCCCTTTTCACATATGTGCAATTGAAGTTAGACGCCATGCTTTATTGAATAGCGCACAGTGAGATGCACACATAAATATTTAAGACTGCCAATTAACATCAATCGTAGGTTGTCAGTACCCAACTATTGATGTCGTTGAGCGCATTAGTCAATTTATTTGCACGCACATCTCTGATGCATACATAAAGTTGGGTGCGGAAATTTTGGCATGATATATAGAATCTGGAGGATACCATATAACGATTTAGGGCCCTGTTTACTAAGGCACACTATGGGCACGCTAACATTTTAGCGCCCACTAATGTTAAAGACACCCATAGGAATACATGGGTGTGTCTAGCGTTAGCGCGCGCTAATTTTTAGCATGCACTAAAAAGTTAGCATGCCCAGGGGCGTAGCTAGGTGTGGCCACGGGGGCATGGGCCCCCACAGATTTAGCCCCCCCTGCCGCCGACCCTCCCTCACCACTTTCGATCCCCCCCCTTTCCCACCGCTGCCAGGTACCTTTGCTGGCAGGGGTCCCTAACCCCCGTCAGCTGAAGTCTTCTTCAGCGCCGGTCTCCGGCGCATTCGCTGATCTGTTTCTGTGAGGGGGCAGGCAGCAAACGTGGCTGCGCCGGAGACCGCGCTGAAGAAGGCTTCAGCTGGCGGGGGTTGGGGTCCCCACCAGCAAAGGTATTTGTTTGTGAGGGGGTGAGACGGTGGGGGGTCAAGGTGAGGCAGGCAGTGGGGGGGGGCGAGGAGGTGAAGCGGTAAGGGGGCGGTGGGGCTCTGGGGCTCTGACCCCCTCCCACCGTGAAGTGTGGCTATGCCCCTACTTACACTAATGGAGGTTCCACTAAGAGTAAAAGTTATAGTGGACTGATGAGGAGGCAGGCGAGCCAAGGGTACACTGGCTATTGTGAAAAGAGTCGCCACTGAGGTCCTCAACCAACATAACAGCTGTAATCTGCTAAAAATCATTTTTATGACTGTTGTAAGTTTTTTTGGGTGTTGTTGGTCATCCCTGCCTAACTTCTGTTTTTGCACCTAACGTTACATGTCGAATTGTCACCTAACTTTTGGTGCACTATATACAATTAGGGGGTACGATTTTTAAGGCACAGTAATGACCTGAAAGGACAAAACGACACAAAGAGTGGTTTAAAAAAAGGGGGAATCTGCTCTGGTACAGGCAAAAAGGTTGGTGGGGTAGCCCAAGGTGCATGAGAGAGAGAGAGAGAGGAACCGAGAAAGACTTGTGGAGTTAAATGTAATTCTAGCTAAGCTGAAAGGTACAGGTCTCTTGAACACTGCCTTCTGTGCACCTGTGGCTACCTTGATCATAGCAGTGTCACATTTTGTCGAACAAGGAAGTTGTAAAATTTTGGCAGAATTGATATTTGCAGAAAGCTTCCTATGGCCATGTGAAAGAGACAATCCTTCGCCGCGACGGCATGCTGAAAAAAAAAGAGGCAGCTCATTTTGCCGAATCTCATCTCCACATGCAGCTCATCTGTGCTGTCAGCGGCTGCACATGGAAAGAAAGTCTTGTAATTGAAGTTCAGGTATTTAAAGACTTCTCATCATGTAGCAATGGATGAATTTCCAATTAACATCGCTCAGAAGATGTGGAGCTGTCCTATGTGAAATATCAAACCTAACAATGTTCAAGTTTAAAGTTCCTCACTACCTTTTATTCCGATGCTTTCTCAAGCACATTATTCAGATTAGTTATAGCTGGAGCCGTAGTAATAGCTCAACAGAATTTATTTGATTATTTTATTCAATAATTTATAGTCCACACAACCTACAATCCTTCGTGGATTACAATAAAAATATACAGAATAATAAAAATAGCTTTGCACATGTCTAGACACTATGGGCCAGATTCAGTAAGTGACGGCAAATGTTAGATGGCGGAAAGATCCGTGATAAACTAGTATTTTAGAGGCCCTTTTACTAAGGCGCGCTGAAAATGGCCTGCGCAATAGTGTAACCAAAAGAAAAAAGCAACACTGGGCCTTCAGAACTAGGACAACAGGAGTACTTTATTAATTGATGACCCGACATGGGCCGTGTTTCGGCGCCAACAAAGGCGCCTGCCTCAGGGGTCGATGTACTGATGCAATAATGTGCGGATGACAAAGCACGAATGCCTTTAGGCACTGAGAAATTGTCTACAGTATTCGCTATGGTGAAAAAAACACTAATAGCGCTGGCTCCAACAAAGAACCTTCTCCTGTGTTGTAGTCGATTATATATTGTTACGCTGGAAAGCACTGAAAAGCGCTAGCTCCGATAGAAAGTTTTTTTCTTGTATGGCAAAAAATAGCTATTTGGTTTGTCTGATTGTATACTGTATGGCCCTCTCTGTCTGTACTGCACGATAGTGTAGACATGTGTTTTGTCCGCTTGCAGAATAATTTTTCAGCGCACCTGTAAAAAAATGCCTTTTTAACATTTTTGCCGAAAATGGACATACGGCAAAATGAAAATTGCCGCGCGTCCATTTTGGGTCTGAGACCTTACCACCAGCCATTGACCTAGCGGTAAGGTCTCATGCGGTAACCGAGCGGAAATGGTCTAGGCGCGTAAAATGTCGATTACTGCCCACGTGCCAGAAAATAAAAATATTTTCTGGCGCACGTAGTGGGCGCGTGTAAAATATGAAATTACCACAAGGGTCACTTGGTAGCCAGGTGGTAACTGGGAATCGGCGCACATTGTGTGCGCATAGGCGTTTATGCGACTTAGTAAACGGGCATCTTAGAAAGGTTGCGCTGTGCTGAGAACCCTTTATAGAATAACAGATTAGCGCAAATTTTTGTACCTAACTAGGCGCCAGCATTTACAAACCTGGGGGTTTGTTTACGAAGCAGCACTAGCAGCTGTCCATGCACTAGTGCTGACACGGCCCATGGGCCGTGTCGGCACTAGCTCATGAACAGCCACTGGCATTGCTTAGTAAACCGGAGCATTGGTGTAAGTGGATTTCATAGATGCGAGACGCTGACTTGAGGAGCTCTAGTCTATATTGTTCCGAGCAAATTTTAGCATTGCAAGTTCCCTGAAGAGACACCTGGAGAGTTGTTTATACAGCCATATTCAATACAATTCATTCACAAGCAGGGGCGTATCTGCGTGGGGCCACAGGGGCCTGGGCCCCCGCAGATTTTGCCCTGGACCCCCCTACTGCTGTCAACCCTCCCCACTGCCGTTGTTTACCTTTGCTGGCGGGGGACCCCAACCCCCCGCCAGCCGAGGTCCGCTTGCCGCCTTTTAAGATATTTCTTCAGCTGGCGGGGGACCCCAACCCCCGCCAGCCGACCCGACATCTTTAAAGTTCTTCTTCGGCCTCCGTGGCCGTGCTGTAGTTGACTGTTCAATCCAGTTCGGAGTCTGACGTCCCAGCACGTTGTCCTGCACGTACAATGTGCTGGGACGTCAGACTCCGAACTGGATTGAACAGTCAACTACAGCACGGCCACGGAGGCCGAAGAAGAACTTTAAAGATGTCGGGTCGGCTGGCGGGGGGTTGGGGTCCCCCGCCAGCAAACGTAAACAACGGCAGCGGGGGAGGGTTGACGGCGGGGGGGAGGGGGGAGAGTCGTTGGTGGGGAGGTTCTGGTAATGGCGGCAGTGGCGGCGGCGGCGGCAGCGGCGGCTGGGGGGGTCGTTGGGGGGGCTAAAATGTGCCCCGTCTCTCTGGCTCTGGCCCCCCCTACCGCCAGAGTCCAGATACGCCCCTGTTCACAAGTCTTTCTACATATCAATAAAAAACATCTGATGTAGAAATAGAGAAAGGCACAGTTTAGGCTGTCCTTCTTCCAGCAATGCACCTTTCAGGGCTACACTCTCCTTGGACATGCTCCCCCTGTCCTGGTCCTGCTTCCAGGCTGAAG
Source organism: Microcaecilia unicolor (assembly GCF_901765095.1). NCBI lineage: Eukaryota > Metazoa > Chordata > Amphibia > Gymnophiona > Siphonopidae > Microcaecilia > Microcaecilia unicolor. Next base: position 8,627,843 of record NC_044040.1, on the reverse strand, counting down.
CTCTCACACCCTCTCCGGTTTAGCCAGCTTGTAATTACTCCTTCAGGCCTGGATCTCCCAATGCTCCAAAGGGTCCTGGAGGGAGTACAGGCAGCCAAAGACCTCTGTCTTGTCCCTCATCACAACTCCTTTTATTAAACCCAAACGCCACCCCTGCTGTCACTCTCTACAGGGGTACCACTTTCTCTCTGCAGCTTATTTCAACACCACTCCCTTGGGCTGGGCTTCCTCCCACCCAGGGACATCCCACCAATCCAGCCCTCTGGCAGGGACCTCCCTCCCCCCAGGACCTCTCTGGGAAAGGTCTTGCATAAATTTAGTAATACCTATTCCATGGGGTATTACATTCACGAGAAGATGCATGAAGGGGAAGGGGAGACAGAATAGAATTACATATGTATGTGGTTTGGACTTGGAGACCAGCAAAAGGAAAAAAAAAAAAAAAAAGCTTACAGGCAGCAAAAGAGATTCAGGCACTTAATATTGGCACATCTAGTCTGTTTTCTTCCCTCCATGCAGGACTGGAAAAAAAAAACCCCATCCCATACATTGTCTGACAAATGTACCATGCGGGGTTGTCAAGAGTCAAGCAGCCTTCCGTGAGATATATTTCAGTTCTGGCATGCGACTTATAATGTGCAAAATGAAATATGAGCGAGGTGGCCATGTCTGCAGGTTGATCATGATCTGTGCTATTTCCAATTTCAGATGATTTGTCTGTGAGCTGAGTGAAACTGTGCTCTCTCTTCCCTTTGTTTGATCTAACAGAACCATTATGCACTGTCATGAATGTATACACAGCAGGTTAGGGCCCAAGTAATAGGTGCTTTCACAGAAAGGTAGAAAGTGATGACCCCAGCACCAGTCAAATATGTGAGAATTTGTAGGTGATGCATCAGATTGTCAACGGAGTGACAGAGGGAAGAGGTAATTGAAAAGCCCTGGCCTTGCCAGTATTCTGCTCCTTAAGGAGTAGGCGCTTTCACATGCAGACTTCAGCCTTTTAATAACATGGTATCGATTGGACGGTGTCCAATTAAAAAGGGCAATCAACTTCCCATACGACCGTGTACAAAACACAAGAACCCGTGTTATTTAATCAACCCTGCAAGCTTATCAGGCGTTACGCTGAGAATCCAATTGCATTCCAATTGAAAGAGAAAATAATCCCGCTCTCCTCATTCTAAATGCATATGTAATATGGCCTGGTTCTATTGCCCCTTCTTCGGCCTATCACCTCCCACAATTTCAAAAACAGCTATTATGATTGCAGTCTTCCCTTTCCTGTTTTGTTTTTTTTTTACAGAGAGGCTCAGCTAGTGGAGAGAGGCCATGTTGGGAGACAGATTCTGCGCTAAGTTCTTCCGGATGAGACCATTCACCATTCTGTATCTCTCATCAGTGTTTGGGTGTAGGGTACAATATAGTAAATGAAATGACGGCAGAAGAAGACCTGCTCGGTCCATCCAGTCTGCCCAACAAGACAAACTCATATGTGCTACTTTTTGTGTATACCCTACTTTGATTTGTACCTGTCCTCTTCAGGGCACAGACCGTATAAGTCTGCCCAGCACTATCCCCGCCTTCCAACCACCAGCCCCGCCTCCCACCACTGGCTCTGGCACAGACCGTATAAGTCTGCCCAGCACTATCCCCACCTCCCAACCACCAGCCCCGCCTCCCACCACTGGCTCTGGCACAGACCGTATAAGTCTGCCCAGCACTAACCCCACCTCCCAACCACCAGCCCCGCCTCCCACCACCGGTTCTGGCACAGACCGTACAAGTCTGCCCAGCACTATCCCCGCCTCCCAACTACCAGCCCCGCCTCCCACCACTGGCTCTGGCACAGACCGTATAAGTCTGCCCAGCACTATCCCCGCCTCCCAACCACCAGCCCCGCCTCCCACCACTGGCTCTGGCACAGACCGTATAAGTCTGCCCAGCACTATCCTCGCCTCCCGCCACCGGCTGGCTCTGCCACCCAATCTCGGCTAAGCTCCTTAGGATCCATTCCTTCTGAATAGGATTCCTTTATGTTTATCCCACGCGTGAATGAGGAAACCTTGCACAGCAAATCCTTCCCCTCCAAACTAGATATCTTATCGGCTTCCATATTATTCACACCAATTGCTCTCCATGTAACACATTTTAAAGGAGCTCCCACAGCTGGGGTAGGTTCAACTGAGAAGATCAGGAAGTGGCTGCAAGAGAGCCCCCTTCTTCCATTCACACACCCTTTCCCCCTCCCCCCTCCTCACACACTACAGGGGCTGCTTCAACTCAATTTAAATCACTGTGATAACCACAAAAATCAATTTGTAGGGCCCTAACACACTTTTCATCTGCAAATCATTCAGCCTATCGTTTTCCCTGTTTCATGCCATTAGCCTCTCATCATAAAGTCAGTTGCTCTGAAATCCCACTTACAATTAATTTTGCTGGTGGAAAACCCCACACATGATTCTAGTCAGGCTACACTCTAAATAGCCCTGGAAAACAAAACACCCTCACGTTCTCTTTGAGCAGATTTTCACATCTGGGGACTTATTTTCAGAAAGGAATTTCTATGCCACCCTTATGACAAGCCTCGTCTCTAAATTGCCCTTCTGGAGTATTTATCCCCTCCGCATTTCTGCAGAATTGGGTTATTTTATTTGTCAGACATCCTTCATCGTTAGCCGAGAAATGTGAGGTCCTAATTACTCACTGGAGGCATCATTTTAACCAGCTTTACGTCATTTAGAAAAAGCCTGAAGTTGATTAGAATTGTAATGAACATCTTGGCATGAGAGCCATCAAAAACAACATTGAATGACTGCATATAATATGACCATATGCCGGTTTAATTCCGTTTGATTGTATCTCCATTCTGGGAGGTTCTGTGTATTTTGAGAACGGGGAATTTTCTGCTTAAATAGTGTGAACTGTCAAAAAACGGCAACTTTTCCCTTCTTTCAACAGAAACATCTTCCCGCCATAAACTAGGGTAACAACAGTCATCTTCAAATGAACAGATTAACTTAATGACCTTCTTAAGGGACACCTCAATTTTAAGGGATTTCCAGATGGTTAAATGTCCAGTACAGGAGGCCTAAGCAATCACTGAGAATGGTGATCCTTTAGGACTCTGACATCCCTGCCCATGAACTAAGGAAAAATAACATGGGGGAGGGGGGCAGTGGCATACCTACCTTGGTTGCCATCCAGAGCGGAGCAGCCCCCTCCTCCAGGCGTGTCCCCCTGCCTCCCTCCTGCGAGCAAGGTGGTTCACCAGGGGCGTAGCCAGATCTCAAAGTGGGGGGAGTCCAGAGCCCAAAGTGAAGGGGCACATTTTGGCCCGCCGCTCCCCTCCCCCCCCCAATCCCACATACCTTGGCTGGCAGGGTGCCCAATCCCCGCCAGCTGAAGCGTTTCTCCAGCGATGCTCTCCTTACATTGCCTGCCCTGCTTCCCCTCACGTTGTACATGCTCGATTTTAAATGAAATTGAGCATGCACGAAAGTGTCGAGCATGCTCAGTTTCACTAAAACTGAACATGCACGCAACGAGAGGGAAGCAGGGCAGGCATATATGTAACGAGAGCAGCGCTGGAGAAATGCTTCAGTGGGTGGGGGTTGGGGACCCCTGCCAGCCAAATCAGGGGTCCTGGATTCCTTTTGGGGGTCCCAGGCCCTCGTGGCCCCCCCCCCCCCCCCCATAGCTACGCCACAGGGGTATGCTGAGCAGTCACGCAGCTGTCTGCTCTGCCGGTCCCCTGCCCTCACTAACATCAACTTTCTCTTCTGGAGGACTGGCAGAGCCAACAACTGCACGACTGTTTAACGCCAGGGGCGTAGCCAGACTTTGGCGGGAGGGGGGTCACATTTTATCCTCCCCCCGGCGCCGCCAACCCCCCCACCATTGCTGACCCCGCCGCCACCACCAACTTTGCTCTCCCTGCCGACGACCCTCTCGACCCCCCCCCCCTCCCGCCGCCAACCCGCTGTCGCCTACCTTTGCTGGCGGGAGACCACAACCCTCGCCAGCTGAGGTCCTCTCCTTCTCGCAAAAGGCTTCCTTCTGTTTCTGACGTCCTGCACGTTGTACAAACTTCATTTCAATGCTTTAACTAGTTATTAACTCTATATCTCCCTTTCTGGTCTTATTCCAAGGTCTCGTCCCTCTTTTGTGCGCAATCACTCATGTCATAGGTAAAGTACACCATTAATTATAAGTTAATTGGGAGGAAGAAAACGTGCAGAGAAGGGTGATGTGAAGAGTCTGTTTGCTTTTTCGAAAAATACTTGGACTAGGGGGCATGCGATGAAGCTACAACGTAGCAAATTTAAAATGAATCAGAGAAAATGTTTCTTCACTCAACATGTAATTAAACTCTGGAATTCGTTGTCACAGAATGTGGTAAAGGTGGTTTAGCTTAGCAGGGTTTAAAAAAGGTTTGGACGGCTTCCTAAAGGAAAAGTCCATAGACCATTGTTAAAATGGAGTTGGGGAAGATCCACTGTTTATTTCTGGGATAGGATAGGCAGCATAAAATGTTTTGTAGTTTTTCGGGGATCTTGCCGGGTATTTGTGACCTGGATTGGCCACTGTTGGAAACAGGATGCTGGGCTCGATGGACCTTTGGTCTGTCCCAGTATGGCAATACTTATAATAAGATTGTGCCCATCCAACGTGCTTACGTGATATCTGTTTACCACTTTATCTGGACTATGTTCTATTAAAAATTTCACAGCAACATGAAGATAGGAAAATATAAGTTGTGTACGTGAAAATGTCTACGTGCTGGTTGCTTTTCTGATAAAGGTACGGCAGGCTTCCCGATATAATTGGGATCTTGTTGATTGAAGTAAAAGGCAGAACTAATAATGGAGCCCATTTTCTGAATCCCCTTGTACCTCCTGACAGCTGCTGAGAATTTAGTATGAAACAGACACTAAACACTAAAGTTATTGGGGAAGGGGGAAAAGATACAAAGTAAGACGCAGCAATCTCAAAAGAATTGTTCCCTTCAGAAAAGGAACTAGGAAGAGACAAGTTTTTGTTTTCTGATCTTATTGGGGGGAAAAAACTGTGTTATTGCTGTATGGTTAGTGGGTTTCTGAGCGCTTATAGAGTTTGCTAGTTAGCCTTCTGTATAGACCCCGGGAGTTTATCTATCTTCGCTTTGAATCATCTGGGTTCTCAGATTCACTTTGCAGCCTTTCATGTTCCAGAAAAAATTCTCCCCAGGCACTGCTACATCCTACAGGATATTAAAGCAGCCTGTGAGTTAGATTTCTCTGAAACCTCAACTTACTTTTATTCTTGTCTCAAAGGTTTCTTTGGCTTTAGCCCTACAGTTCCTTCTGGGGTCTTTCGATTACCCGGCATCAAAGCCACAATGGTAATACATGTTTTTAGGTTGTTGTTGGGGTTTTTTTTTTAATGTTGATATGCACAGTATAATAGCTGTACCAGTGCACTTTTGGTAGCAAAAAAAGGTGCCTGTACTCAAATGCTAGGCCACCCTTCAGGGGTGGGGTGAACACTGAGGGACCCACCCCACAATAACCAGGACCCCTGCAACCAGTCGCAGAATCTATGACAAGGCAGAATTGGTGTGTAGAGCCTGAGCTCTTTCATTAGAACTTGTGGACCATGGGAATTTAGCAGACAATGGAAAAGGTGCCAGTACTCAGTACCCCCTCAAAAAAAGCCCTTCTAAAGAGTGACAAGATTCCATGCAGAATCTCAAAGAGTAGCAACATTCCATGTAGAACCCCAAAGAATAGCAAGATTCTGGAATCCTAAAGAGTGACAAGATTCCATGCAGAACCTCAAAGAGTAGCAACATTCCAGGTAGAACCCCGAAGAATAGCAAGATTCTGGAATCCTAAAGAGCAGTGTGTTTTTTCTAGTGAAAAAGGTGCCGGTATTCAAATGCTAGGCCATGCTTCAGGGGTGGGGTGATCACTGACAGACCCACCCCACAATAGCTGGGCCCCCTGCAACCAGCCACAGAATCTATGACAAGGCAGAATTGGTGTGTAGAGCCTGAGCTCGTTTATTAAAACTTGGGAACCATGGCTCAATTTTAGCAGACAATGGAGAAGGTGCCGGTCCTCAGTAACCCCAAGTACCCCCTCAAAAAAAGCCCTGGCTGTTACTGTGGCCATGTGAAATGCAGAAGAGCTGTGGCAATGCAGGTTTTTTTAGTCTTTACTCTGTGCAAACTGACCAAACATGAAAGGGACCTCTAGCATAAGGAAAGTGTCCTGGCCCTCGCAGGTTTCCAGGCCTCTACCCTCTGTCCTGGTACATGGGTCTGCATTTCTGCCGTCCAACAGTGGTTGGCCCTCTGGCTCTGGGACCCTGACCCTCTACCCCTAATCTTTCTGAACGGTGAGTGGGTCCCTCTTCCCCAAGCATAATTGGGTCTCCACAGCCCTGGAATACCTTCTCCTGTTGCAAATTGCACAAGCTTTTGTGGTCCAGAACTCACACTTGGGTCCTCTGCAGCCTCTATCAGGCAATGTGAGACCAGTGCAGGATAAACGCTTAAGCTGGAGAGGGTTAGGGACCCCCGTCAGCCTAGGTTCCTTCACAGCGGTGACGGGGGGGGGGGGGCAGAAGCGGTGGTGGCGGGGAGGCGGGGCAAAATGTGCCCCCCCCCACACTTTGGGCTCTGGCCCCCCCCCCTCCTGATGAGGTCTGGCTACACCCCTGCTACATCTCCCTCCCAATGATCTAAGAAATTCAAGGCAAAGTAGTTAAGAAACTGGCACCTCATGCATGCTGACTCAATATCTGCTCTTGAATCATAACCATTTATTAATTAAATTTTTAAAGTACAGAAAACTCTATCTAAAATGGATTAAAATATTACCCTGGATCCCCTTGTGCTGGAATCCAAAAATACTGAGCATTCTGGCTGCAGCTGTTACAGGATAAATGATCAGAGTGATAACTCTGCATTTTGAAAGACTACAGAAGGAGATAGTGTACACTTTTGCTCACAATTAGGAATGTTCTGCCACTGTACCAAGGAGCCTTTTACAGATCGAAAGGAAAGCAAAAAAGCCAATGGCATCAAAGTTTATTTGTGTTGCGCCTTTGCAAGAAAAGCTCAGGGCAAATAACAGAAACACACACCATTAAATAACAATTGATAAAACTTAGCTGAAGGCCGTCACATAGTTCCGAGTTCCTCTGAAATGGACAATCAAAGACTCTAAACAGAATTATTTCAAATCTGGAAATGTACTAAGTCGACGTGGATTGTGTGAGAATCCGGGTAATGAAGGTGTCAGCTTCGTTGAGTTTTATTTCCTTTCTGCAGTCAGACTGACCTCCCACTACTTATCAAAACTTCCTCATCCCCCTATCTACTACTACTACTACTTATCATTTCTATAGCGCTACTAGACGTACGCAGTGCTGTACACTTGAACATGAAGAGACAGTCCCTGCTCGACAGAGCTTACAATGTAATTAGGCCAGACAAACAGGACAAACAAGAGATAAGGGAATATTAAAGTGAGGATGATAGAATAAGGGTTCTGAACAAGTGAATAAGGGTTAGGAGTTAAAAGCAGCATCAAAAAGGTGGGCTTTTAGCTTAGATTTGAAGACGGCCAGAGATGGAGCTTGACGTACCGGCTCAGGAAGTCTATTCCAGGAATATGGTGCAGCAAGATAAAAGGAACGGAGTCTGGAGTTAGCAGTGGAGGAGAAGGGTGCAGATAAGAGAGATTTACCCAGTGAGCGGAGTTCTTGGGGAGGAATGTAGGGAGAGATGAGAGTGGAGAGGCACTGAGGAGCTGCAGAGTGAATGCACTTATAGGTCAATAAGAGGAGTTTGAACTGTATGCGGAAACGGATAGGAAGCCAGTGAAGTGACTTGAGGCGAGGGCTAATATGAGTGTAACGACACTGGCGGAATATTAGTCTAATTGATATTTAAATTCACTAGCTCACTCTGACCCCAATGCTCAAAACTCGGGCATGGTTCCGAAGAGCAGTGTAAAAATCCTACTGTAACAGCGCAGAAAAACAACGCCCTAATGCTCAACGCTAATGAGATGTAAATATAGGCGTGCTTATAGCGATGAGCATTAGAGAGTTCAGCTGGAGGATTGTGCTTGATATATGCACAGAAGAGTTCAACGGTAAGCTTGTCTCCTCTGCGCATGCGCCTGGTAAAACACGAACACGAAGTACACGTTGGTATCTTGTATTTAGATTAGAGAATGACACGGGGACAAAGTTTGTCCCCATCGCCGCCCCATCCCCCTGGATTCTGTCTCCATCCCCGCCCCGTCCCCGCAGACCCTGTCTCCTTCCCCATGGGCTCCGTCCTCATCTGCAGAAGCCTTGAACAATTATGATTTTATATTTAAATCTTTTTATTAAAGTATAAGACAGAACAATATTCTACTAGATTATCACGTACGTACCTGAATCTCCACTACCCCAACTGCAAAGGTCTAAAATATAAATCAACATGTGCATCCAGTTTCTCTTATATAAGCACGCAAATATGGAATGAATTACCAAAATCAATAAAAACAACACACGACATAAATAAGTTCCGAAAATTCCTGAAAACTAACTTATTCAATAAGGCATACCACAAAGATCCATCCTAAATACCAATAACAAAATTTACACAGTCTAATCTACTACGATTGAAGTTTTATCCAATTATCTTTTATTTCTTATTATGAAAATGAACTTTATTTATTTGACTACTTAATTCCACTCTGTCGCCTCCATATTTTAACTATGTATTTCTCTTTTCCGGAATTGGTGATCACCATTACGGAACAATTGTAAGCCATATTGAGCCTGCAAATAGGTGGGAAAATGTGGGATACAAATAAATAAATAAATGCATACATTACAAATAGAAAACAATAATAACAGTGAGCAGCTATATTAACCCTCCTCACCACCACCCTCTACCCGTCCAACCCCAGCAATAACTGATTTCTGCTACCCTAAGGAATCCTAATCCACCCTGTTAAAATGTCCAGGGGTACACCCTAGAGGGGGGAAATATGCCCTATGAAGCACTGTTATGATTTTTTAAATCTGTGGATGAATAAGAAGTCATCAACCATCTCAGGATTCAGTCTAGCTCTCCTGTCTTCCACAGTCCTTCCTGCAATAGAAGATGTCTCCTTAGAAGATGTGCTGGTAGCAGGATATACAGGATCCCCCATGCAAATTTTGCTAGTTGTGGCCAGCATGTTTGCTTGTTTTTCCAAAACATCGTTGTCTGCATCACTCAAACATAAATAACAGTCCAGTTCATTAACAGGCTTCAAAGTAGAAAATGACACAGGGACAAAGTTTGTCCCCATCCCTGCTCCGTCCCCGTGAGCTCTGTCCCAGTCCCCCGCCCCGTCCCCATGGGATCTGTGCCCGTCCTATCCCCACAAGCTCTGTCCCTATCCCCATCCCCGCTGTTACTGCGGGTCCCCGTCTCCGTGTCATTCTGTAATTTAGATGCAGGAACCAGACACCAAGGAGTGCAATGGGTGTTTTCGTTAGCATGGCCGTTTTAAATTTGGAAACAGGAAAGAGAATGGCGATGTGTGCTTTCACTTGGTTCTGCTGTTTCTCACAACCAGCACTCAAGAGCTTGCATGGGCTTCCTTCCGCTTCCAAAAGCAATCAAAAGTGGCAGATTTTGCAGAAAGAATCATGGGAAATCTTCTCTTCCGGCGCCCTGACGTCTGCTCCAGACCTGGCGTCATTTGTTTACAGCGCTAAAGGCAGTGCTGACTCCTAAAGTGGAACCTAGCATCAGGTAACTATCATTCAGATTATTCTTTCCAATGTGCATCACTTTGCATTTGTCCACATTTATTTATTTGCACATTTATATCCCACTTTTTTTCCACATGGATGCAGACTCAAAGTGGCTTACAATTGTTACAAATAGAATAACGTGAAACAGGAGTGAAGGAACAGAGTAGAAGAAACAGAGAAAAGGAATAGATGACAGTCCTAGAAAGGCTGGTCTTCGTTGAACTCCAGATGTTGAGGCAGCTCTGAGTAGCTGGTGAAATAACCATCCAGACCAGGAGAAAGTAGTAGGCCACGAGTTGGCCATTTGGATGCCCAGTCTTCCAGTTTCATAGTTCCATGTGTTAAAGGTTTTGCTCTAGGTCCTGCTGTTGGTTTTGTTGCTAATTTTGTTTTACCTCCAGAAACATCCTTCGTTACATTATTACAGACGGCTAATTTAATTTAATACTGATTGCCGGGTATAATGAACAGACTCAATTTAAAAGTGCTTTGCAGCAGACTGCAGAAACTCCCAAAGATTTTGATTCTACTGGAGTTTTGGCAGCATGTCACACATTGCCTCTGCATGGTTCACTTAACAGCGCTGGAATGTAAGCTCCATTACGTTTCCAGACCCTCATTCCATTCTGAACTCTTAATGGGACACATCCCCCATTAGCAACTGGCACAGACTAGTCACCAGCAAAAACCTAAGGAAAAAAGAGGGAGTGGAAAAGAAGCCATTTGTAGGCATTGAAAATAAAAACAAAAAAAATTAAATCTTGACTGCACCCGCGGCTAGTTGTCGTCATGGATGGCTCAGCTATAAACCAGCGGGGCGTATTTCAAATTATCCGAGCAGCTTTAGAATGCTGAAAAATCACCAGATTCAAAAGTCTGGCAGAGTTTAATCAACTGGAATATTAGTCGCTATAAATCAATTTATATAAATACCTTCTTAATAAAAATACTTTATGTAAGGCAGCACATTTTGACACTCCATTACACATGGTGGGGGGACTAGAGAAGAAAGCATGCTTACCACAGAGCAGCTCACCCTAATTGTTAGGGATTTATTTTTATTTGTTGCATTTATATCCCACATTTTCCCACCTATTTGTTTTTTTTTACATTTGTACCCCGCGCTTTCCCACTCATGGCAGGCTCAATGCGGCTTACATGGGGCAATGGAGGGTTAAGTGACTTGCCCAGAGTCACAAGGAGCTGCCTGTGCCTGAAGTGGGAATCAAACTCAGTTCCCCAGGACCAAAGTCCACCACCCTAACCACTAGGCCACTCCTCCACTGTTGCTACTATTTGAGATTCTACATGGAGTGTTGCTATTCCACTAGCAACATTCCATGTAGACGTCGGCCCTTGCAGATCACCAATGTGGCCGCGCAGGCTTCTGCTTCTGTGAGTCTGACGTCCTGCATGTACGTGCAGGACGTCAGACTCACAGAAACAGAAGCCTGCGCAGCCTTCTACATGGAATGTTGCTAGTGGAATAGCAACATTCCATGTAGAATCTCCAATAGTAGCAACATTCCACGTAGAATCTCCAATAGTATCTATTTTATTTTTGTTACATTTGTACCCTGCGCTTTCCCACTCATGGCAGGCTCAATGCGGCTTACATGGGGCAATGGAGGGTTAAGTGACTTGCCCAGAGTCACGAGGAGCTGCCTGTGCCTGAAGTGGGAATCCAACTCAGTTCCTCAGGACCAAAGTCCACCACCCTAACCACTAGGCCACTCCTCTCTCTTTTGTTCTCTATATACAGTGGTGGAAATAAGTATTTGATCCCTTGCTGATTTTGTAAGTTTGCCCACTGACAAAGACATGAGCAGCCCATAATTGAAGGGTAGGTTATTGGTAGCAGTGAGAGATAGCACATCACAAATTAAATCCGGAAAATCACATTGTGGAAAGTATATGAATTTATTTGCATTCTGCAGAGGGAAATAAGTATTTGATCCCCCACCAACCAGTAAGAGATCTGGCCCCTACAGACCAGGTAGATGCTCCAAATCAACTCGTTACCTGCATGACAGACAGCTGTCGGCAATGGTCACCTGTATGAAAGACACCTGTCCACAGACTCAGTGAATCAGTCAGACTCTAACCTCTACAAAATGGCCAAGAGCAAGGAGCTGTCTAAGGATGTCAGGGACAAGATCATACATCTGCACAAGGCTGGAATGGGCTACAAAACCATCAGTAAGACGCTGGGCGAGAAGGAGACAACTGTTGGTGCCATAGTAAGAAAATGGAAGAAGTACAAAATGACTGTCAATCGACAAAGATCTGGGGCTCCACGCAAAATCTCACCTCGTGGGGTATCCTTGATCATGAGGAAGGTTAGAAATCAGCCTACAACTACAAGGGGGGAACTTGTCAATGACCTCAAGGCAGCTGGGACCACTGTCACCACGAAAACCATTGGTAACACATTACGACATAACGGATTGCAATCCTGCAGTGCCTGCAAGGTCCCCCTGCTCCGGAAGGCACATGTGACGGCCCGTCTGAAGTTTGCCAGTGAACACCTGGATGATGCCGAGAGTGATTGGGAGAAGGTGCTGTGGTCAGATGAGACAAAAATTGAGCTCTTTGGCATGAACTCAACTCGCCGTGTTTGGAGGAAGAGAAATGCTGCCTATGACCCAAAGAACACCGTCCCCACTGTCAAGCATGGAGGTGGAAATGTTATGTTTTGGGGGTGTTTCTCTGCTAAGGGCACAGGACTACTTCACCGCATCAATGGGAGAATGGATGGGGCCATGTACCGTACAATTCTGAGTGACAACCTCCTTCCCTCCGCCAGGGCCTTAAAAATGGGTCGTGGCTGGGTCTTCCAGCACGACAATGACCCAAAACATACAGCCAAGGCAACAAAGGAGTGGCTCAGGAAGAAGCACATTAGGGTCATGGAGTGGCCTAGCCAGTCACCAGACCTTAATCCCATTGAAAACTTATGGAGGGAGCTGAAGCTGCGAGTTGCCAAGCGACAGCCCAGAACTCTTAATGATTTAGAGATGATCTGCAAAGAGGAGTGGACCAAAATTCCTCCTGACATGTGTGCAAACCTCATCATCAACTACAGAAGACGTCTGACCGCTGTGCTTGCCAACAAGGGTTTTGCCACCAAGTATTAGGTCTTGTTTGCCAGAGGGATTAAATACTTATTTCCCTCTGCAGAATGCAAATAAATTCATATACTTTCCACAATGTGATTTTCCGGATTTAATTTGTGATGTGCTATCTCTCACTGTTACCAATAACCTACCCTTCAATTATGGGCTGCTCATGTCTTTGTCAGTGGGCAAACTTACAAAATCAGCAAGGGATCAAATACTTATTTCCACCACTGTACCCCGTTCTTTGCTTCTTCCTCCAAGAACCCCTCACCTATCGTTTCCTCATCTCTGGGACTCATCAGTCACCCTCCCATAGTAGAAAGAAAGAAGCGGTGCTTAGCTGTTACTTTCTTCTTCCTCTTCCATCGATTTGATGATAACATAACAGATTCCTTTTTGGACTTTTTAAATTATATCCTGGTCCATATCATGGACTAATGAAGTCATCTTCTGTTGCTGGTGTGAATTTGTACATTCTGTGCATGCAAAAGAAACCTCATGCGACATGTATCCCTCAGATTTACAATATATTTCCTTTCCTCTACACTGAGAATAAAAGCTTAAGTAGATCAGAACAAAAACATGATTATTAAACTTCTACTCAGGAAATGTTAGGCTGCCTGAGCATGGTTAACCCATGCTGAAGAAGGTCATTTTGTGATTGAATTGCCCACCTCTTTGGTCTTCACGTCCTAACGTTCAATAACTCAGATTTATACTCCTATGAGTGATACCAGAAACTGGCAATTAAACTTCTTTGCTCTAATAAAAATATAAAATGATTAAATAGATCAACGTGCCCTTGAGCCTGACACTTTGAAGACCTCAAGTTATTAAACTTAAAAAGGGACTCTTCACTACCCAGTTCACTCAATTAAAATGAGAGCTCTGAAAATGCAGGTGGAATTGGCTTGAAATGGAAAGGGAGAAAGTCTCAAGTCTTTGCATATTCCCTCCACTCTCACACTTTGGTCTCCTTGGTCACAAGCTGTCGAGATCAGAGATAGTGAACTCCAGACCCTGGTGGTGGCCTGACTGGTATCAGGAAAGCCAAATGGTGCAAATGTGAACCTGGTTCCCGGATCAAACATAAACAAACGTATCTCATGAATATTTACATAGAAACATAGAAAAATGAAGGCAGATAATGATCGTACGGCCTATCCAGTCTGCCCATCTGTGGAAACGTGAACAAGGGCAGGCCTGGAGCCAGGACAAACCGGAGCCACACAACAGGTTAAAATGAACAAAATAACATTCATTTTGAAGTGTCAGGTAGGATCACATAACTACATAAGTAATGCCACACTGGGAAAAGACCAAGGGTCCATCGAGCCCAGCATCCTGTCCACGACAGCGGCCAATCCAGGCCAAGGGCACCTGGCGAGCTTCCCAAACGTACAAACATTCTATACAATCAAGCCATTGTGACATCACTAATGAGGTTGGCTCTTATTGGTGGAATGAGCCACTATGACATCACAATAGGTTAAATCACTGCTCTATGTAATAAAAGTGAGCCAAGTAGAGGACATAAGTACATAAGTAATGCCACACTGGGAAAGACCAAGGGTCCATCGAGCCCAGCATCCTGTCCATGACAGAGGCCAATCCAGGCCAAGGGCACCTGGTGAGCTTCCCAAACGTACAAACATTCTATACAATCAAGCCATTGTGACATCACTAATGAGGTTGGCTCTTATTGGTGGAATGAGCCACTATGACATCACAATAGGTTAAATCACTGCTCTATGTAATAAAAGTGAGCCAAGTAGAGGACATAAGTACATAAGTAATGCCACACTGGGAAAAGACCAAGGGTCCATCGAGCCCAGCAACCTGTCCACGACAGCGGCCAATCCAGGCCAAGGGCACCTGGCAAGCTTCCCAAACGTACAAACATTCTATACATGTTATTCCTGGAATTGTGGATTTTTCCTCAAGTCCATTTAGTAGCGGTTTATGGACTTGTCCTTTAGGAAACCGTCTAACCCCTTTTTAAACTCTGCCAAGCTAACCGCCTTCACCACGTTCTCCGGCAACGAATTCCAGAGTTTAATTATGCGTTGGGTGAAGAAAACATTTCTCCGATTTGTTTTAAATTTACTACAGTGTAGTTTCATCGCATGCCCCCTAGTCCTAGTATTTTTGGAAAGCGTGAACAGAAGCTTCACATCCACCTGTTCCACTCCACTCATTATTTTATATACCTCTATCATGTCTCCCCTCAGCCGTCTCTTCTCCAAGCTGTATAGCCCTAGCCTCCTTAGTCTTTCTTCATAGGGAGGTCGTCGCATCCCCGCTATCATTTTAGTCGCCCTTCGCTGCACTCACAGGTAGAGGAGAAAAGAAAACACAAACTAATCCTTTCATACAAGAATGCACTTCTGCGGTCTGTTCCTGCAGTGCCACAGCATGCAGCATGCACTGCTGCACTCTGGGCTGGCTCCAAGACTTACCGGTGCAATTGTTAGCAGTTTAGCTCGACCATCTTGAGTCTAGGTGACTCAAAGATACCAAGTTGCAAGGTTCTAAGTCAAATTTGGCCTACCAAATTGTTGCGGTTGCAGTTTGAACGTAGGTGGTGGAGGGATATGCAGTTTTATTGCGTTATTTATATACCACCTTTTGGCGAACAGTCAAAGCAGTTTACAATTCAAGTGAAACTGAAAAGAACTCCATCAATTCACAGGACAACAGAAAAGGAGACTAAGAAGTAGATGAGGAGGGAAAAACCCATCACGCTTTCCTCTCCATCACAGATGTCATCACTCATCCCTGGAGGCCAAAGAGCAAAAACCAAAACTAAGAAAGATTAGTCCACAAATGCCTGGGAAAATAAAGTTACGTTTGCTGAGCTGGCGCTAATGAAAATGCAGGGTGAGCTACAAGATTATATACTTTTAAATTGTCTTTTTTTCCTAGATGGAGGCTTAGAGCCGATGTCTGGGGAATGTAATTTAATCTATGGGTCTATGTATTTGCAGGGGAAGGTCCTTGAGACAGCCCAGGTTTGGGCGAAACGTGCATGTCAGACAACTGTCCCCCTGGGTCCGACAATAAAGCAAGACGCAATGAGATAAGTGGAAACGTTTTGATAATTATAAGCGGAGGTTAGGTGTAAAAGAACCAGTGAAGATTTAGATGTTGTATATATCGCTGCAAATTAAAATTGTAGCGATTAACATCACTGAGGTTCTGGGGAAATCAGTGTGAGATGGTTTGAAGATACTAAGATATAAGTTACAAAGATATATGACTCTGAAACATCTTGAATTAGTATGATAAGAAGTTGTATGTATACATTGCTACTGGATTTCAAAAATTTATGATCTATGGTGATTGAAGATCCAGTTTCAAAATTATTAATTTGTCTTAATATTTAGTTATTGGGAAAATAAATGGGCTTTCAAAAGCCTCCTAACATAAAGATAAGACAATTCAGCACAAATTCCTTGGGGGGGGGGGGGGGGAATTAATTCAGCACAAATTCCTTGGGGGGGGGGGGAGAATTCCAAAGAAATGGTACTACTGAAAAGAAGGCTGAATGACAGGTAGATTCCAACCGTGTTGCAAATAAGGGCGGGGTAGTGAGCTGATGGGCTGAAGAGGAACATAGGGCTTTTGCAGGTCTTTAGGGTGTTATAAAAGAAGCCAGGTAAAGAGTGGTACCTTTGTGTTGAACCTTAAAGCATAAAATAAGGGTGGTGTTGTTTCCCGTTGGACCTTCTTAACCTAGTTGTGCCCTGAGCATTTACACTTCCTAGTTCCTGCTCTCCTGGCTCCACCTTTCCTATGTCATTTCTCACTTGGGTGGGATCTTAAGGTGGTTCTGACACTGTGAAAGAGTATCCTTAAGGGGCAGTGGCAGTGTCCTGTAGACTCCCTAACACCATCAACACCATGTACTATCCCTTCCACTCCCTTAAGATCCTATGTCCTTGTCTTAAGTTTCCTTGAATTCAGATGATTATCCACAAAGGAAAGATATTCAACATAAAGGGATCTTTCACTTGCTCATCTTCCAATGTGGTATACAGGGCCGTGCCAATGCGGTAAGCCAGGTAAGCAATGCAGGGGGGCGCCTGCCTTCGAGGGGCGCTGCTGCCCTGCGGTCCCTGCCTTCCACTCACTTGCAAAATCTTTTAGCTGAAGTTGCGATCGCCCCTGCCCTAAAACCGGAAGTGAAAGCAACAGCATTATTGACTGAGGCAGGCAGGCTCTTCAAGTTATTTTAAAGAATGCAACCAAATTGCTATATATGCTGTGGTTTGTGGCTAATTCCTCACTCAGGGTGAGCTTCAGAGCTTGAACCGCATTCAAATTAAAGACAACCTGAAATTTTAAAAGTGCTAAAAATAAGTTTTAAAAGTATTTGTATTAAATCTAATTGCAGAATTCAGGTGCTGGGACTCTGTACTTGGTTGTCATATGCTCAGATTTGTTTAAATCGTATGCAAATTAGTCCGTTTTTGGGAGGTTCTCATTTGCATATTTATGAATAAAAAATGATGGAAGTGTTTACAGCCTTAATGTTAGGGCATGGCTCTGATCAAAAGTGTGAAGTTTGATCCAAAAACGAAGGGTTTATCTAGTGTTTTTGACTAAAAGTTCCCATTACAGTGTCTGTATGTTAATCTGCATTCAAATAGAGCTCTCTGATTGGATGATCAGCTTTTGTTAGAAATCTGCCCGGAAGGGAACAGAGTGAGACAGCAACTGACTGTCGGTTTGGCCAAGAGAGACATGCAGCTGTGAGTTCCTGTGTGTGTTGACTGAAATTATAAAAGACTGCCAGATTATGTGGTAAATGAGAAAATATGAATGAAAAGAGGTTGGTGGAGATTGAAGTTTGAGATTTCTCTAGTGAAAAAGGATCTGAATATTTCAGGATTACTTGAAGTTTATGAAGAATAGAAAAGGGTGAATTTCAGTTTAAGAGTGTTTAAATCCTATAAGCTATATAAAGGCTAGGTAGATTTAAGTGACTGTAAGCAAGGAAACCTTAATATTTAATCTGAAATAAATATTTGATCTGAGATAGTTGATCAGAGACAAATGTTTGATCTGAATTATATCCTTTGGTGCAAAGGAGATTAGAAAAAGAATCTTTGGAAACTAAGAGGACTTTGCTCACATTTTGAATTAGCATTCCTATTTTGAGTTGGAAATCTTTGAAGTGTTATGAAAATACATTTTGCTTTAATGAAATTGCTAAACTTTAGAGTCAGAGCCTTATCAATGAGGGATACATACAGTGCTATTTTTTTCCTGAGGTCCAGCTTACTTGCCTGCTCCCTTCTGTTCCTGCTTTGCTAGACGGAGGGGGTGGGGGCGCCAACTGATAGTCTGCAGGGGGGCACCAGAGACCCTAGGCACGGCCCTGGTGGTATATATCATTCAGTGTAAAAAATGTAACGAAGGATGCTATATTGGAGAAACAGGCCAGATGCTTAAGACAAGATTCAATTTACATAGACATCACATGAACAATACAGCCAATAGGGCCCCCACCCCAGTGGGACAGCACTTCACAGAACCAGGACACTGTACCAGTGATTTCACAGTAAGAATACTGAAAGGTAACTTTAAAACCATACAAGAACGTAAAACCTTTGAAGTCAGAATGATTGAATATTTTAACACCCAACAGAAAGGACTTAACAAGGACCTGGGGTTCCTAGCCCATTATAAACCATAAAGCTGTATGTCTCTGTTGATCACCCCACCCCTCACCTATCCACACCCATCCTGTTAGACTATCAATGATATGCTTTGATGTCCCCATGCATACCTCCTACCCACCCCATCCTCCCACCCTGTCAGACTGTCATAGTAATGCTTGAATGTTTTCACTTATATACACTGTCAGCTAGCACATTTGCTTATTTCCGATCTGACGAAGAAGGGCAACCTTCGAAAGCTAATCAAGAAATGTATTAAGTTATGTCCAATAAAAAAGGTATCATCTTATTTTCTTTTCCATGTTTTATTTTGTTTGATTTCTATTGATAACCTTGAATTCAGATAAAGTCTTTATCTTCACCAGTGCGTCTTTGCACTACTATCCTATAATGGGTTAGGGGAACTTTAATGCCATTATAGAATTGACACGTGGAAGGGCATAATCGAACGGGGAAGACCATCTCTAAGGACGTCCCGGCGAAGGGGCAGGGAAACCACTATTATCGAAACAAGATGGGCATCCATCTTTCGTTTCGATAATACGGTCGGGGACGCCCAAATCTCAACATTTAGGTTGACCTTAGAGATGTCGATCTAAATGTTGAGATGGTCGACCTTAGAGATGGTCATCCCCGGTTTTCGACGATAATGGAAACCGAGGACGCCCATCTCAAAAATGACCAAATCCAAGGCATTTGGTTGTGGGAGGAGCCAGGACACATGCCAGGACACCAACTGGGCACCATAGGGGGCACTGCAGTGGACTTCACAAATTGCTCTCAGGTGCATAGCTCCCTTACCTTCGGTGCTGAGCCCCCCAAACCCCCCTATACACTCCCCACAACTGTACACCACTACCATAGCCCTAAGGGGTGAAGGGAGGCACCTACATGTGGGTACAGTGGGTTTCGGGTGGGTTTTGAAGGGCTCACATTTACCATCACAAGTGTAACATGTAGGGGGGATGGGCCTGGGTCCGCCTGCCTGAAGTGCACTGCACCCACTAAAACTGCTCCAGGGACCTGCATACTGCTGTCATGGAGCTGGGTATGACATTTGAGCCTGGCATAGAGGCTGGCACAATTTTTTTTAGGGTGGTAGGGGGTTGGTGACCACTGGGGGTGTAAGGGGAGGTCATCCCTGATTCCCTCCGGTGGTCATCTGGTCAGTTTGGGCACCTTTTTGAGGCTTGGTCGTGAAAAAAAATGGACCAAGTCGACCAAATGCTCGTCAGGGACGCCCTTCTTTTTTCCATTATTGGCCGAGGACGCCCATCTCTTAAGCACACCCGAGTCCTGCCTTCGATACGCCTCCAACACACCCCTGTGAACTTTGGTCATCCCCGCAACGGACTGCAGTTGAGGACGCCCAAAATCGGCATTCGATTATGCCGATTTGGGTAACCCTGAGAGAAGGACGCCCATCTCCCAATTTGTGTCAGAAGATGGGTGCCCCTGTCTTTCGAAAATGCCCCTGTAAGCGTTTCCCTTTGTCTCACCTACATTTAGACATCACTGTATGGAATTGCAGCCAAAGGCATAAATAGCTAGAGACCGCTTTTAATTATAATCCAATTTCCATTTATTGGGCTCTCCAATACTGTACGAAGAAATACAAAATGATGAGGCAAGTAGTGGATAAGAGCAAAGGAAAAAATTTACAAAAAGTATCAAAAAGTTTCAAAGGATTTATAACTCTTGATCTCCTCTGAGCAGTGCTCTCTACTTCAGTCTCATACATCCTTCACAACTCTTTGCAGAGTGGACAGTTGTTAAAATCCTTATTCCTCAGTAATGTGCCTTTAGTCTCCTCTAAGTTGATCAATAGTCTCTTTCCTCTTTTTCAGTCCTTCACAATTATACTTAAACTCCTGGCCATAAGTTAAGCTCCGCACTCTTCCTACACTCGTTAGTAGGGAAACAGGTCTTCTGTGCCTCAACCACACTTTTCTCCAATGTCTCACTCTTTCTAGGTTCTGTGTTCCCCAGTGCTTCCTTTATCACGGAGGTCTAGCAAGAATGGGCTCTCTTTCTCAGGGTATGAGTACTCATCAACTCCACTACTCCTAGCACCCAAATCCCTTCCTTGACAAGGACTGTAGGTTAGCAGCAGCTTCACTCTATCACCCTTTCCCTGATGATCTATCCCTCCTCTTTTATGACACTCTACGCCTAAGAGGACATCTGTAGATCAGACTGACAATTTATGTGCTTTTCCTCTTTTCCTTTAGCTCTTTGAGAAGGAAACCAAAGCTCCTGTGGTTATACATGCTCCTTGCTGGACCACCTCTAGGTAAGAAAGAAGGCAAGGCTCCTCCCTGAAATACCATTGATTCAAGACAACCTTCTGGATAGTTACCTTGAACTGTGTTTGGTCTTCAGTCAGATGTTATTAGAGCGGCATCCATAGCTGTTGTTATTGAATTGATCCATTGTGTCGCTGGTCTTCCTATTTTGCATTGACCTTCAACCTTACATTGACCTTCAACCTTGCCAAACATGATGTATTTCTCTAATGATCTTTCTCTTCACAAGACGTGTCTGAAGTATGAACATCAAAGTCTTGTCATTTGAGCTTCCAAAGAAAGCTTAGGTTTGATCTTCTCCAACACCAACTGATTTTTTTCTTTGGACAATCCATGGAATACACAGCATTCTTCTCTGGTATCACAATTCAAAGGCATCGATTTTGTTTGTGTCTCGCTTTTTTGTTGTCCAACTTTCACTTCCATATTACATTACTGAAAATACCATAGCTTGGACAAGTCAAATCTTTATATGCAGAGAAACACCTATGCACTTGAAGATCTTGCCTAGGTTCTTCATAGTCATTCTGACAAGAGCAATATATTATTGGATTTCTTGACTGCTTGTTGTTTTAATATTGATCCAAGCAGGTTGAAGTTGTCTACTATTTCTATTACTTGTCCGTCAAGAATGAAATTATTTATTTTGCTAGTTGTCAGGATGTTCTTTTTCATGTTAAGGTGCAGGCCCATTTTGAGACTAACCCTCCGATATTCAGCGCTATTTAACTGGCTAAAATGGCTGGTAACCAGTTAAATAGTGCATAACCGGCTATCCACCGATATTCACCGATATTCAGTGGGGGATAACCGGCTATCCTCTGCTGAATATCCTCCGTGAGCAGCTAGCAGATAGCCAGTTATATCACCCAATATCAATCCATCAATTTTTAGCAACCATATTTGACTTATGAAAACATAGGATATCTTTGGCCGGTTTAAAGATAACCGGCTAAGTCTGAATATCGATGTCGCTGGTTATCTTTAAACCAACCAAAAATAAACTGGATATTCAATGTCGGTCACTGTGAATGGCCTGGCATTGAATATCCAGGCTCAGCACCGATCACGGGAGTTAGCTGGTCTAACTCCCATGGTCTAAGTTCTTTGATCTTGATAATCAGATCATCTTTTTTTTTTTTTTATTAAATACTGCCTGCAAGCCCAGAAGCTATCAAAGCAACGTGGTGTACATTCAGGTATAGTACCCAATTATACAACAGAAATCACCAACGAAATCAAGCTCAGCTTAAACCAGTGGCGTAGCCACGTGGGGCCAGGGGGGCCTGGGCCACCGTAGATTTGGCCCTGGACCCCCCCTGCCGACAACCCTCTCGACCCCCCCTCCTGGGGGACCCCAACCCCCGCCAGCCGAGGTCCTCTTCTTCCTGCAAAAGGCTTCCTTCTGTTTCTGACGTCCTGCACGTACAATGTGCAGGACATCAGAAACAGAAGGAAGCCTTTTGCGTGAAGAAGAGGATCTCGGCTGGCGGGGGTTGGGGTCCCCTGCCAGCAAAGGTAGGCGACGGCGGGTTGGCGGTGAGGGGGGGGGGGGTCGAGAGGGTCATCGTCGGGGAGGGGAAAAGTTGGTGGTGGTGGCTACGGGGTCAGCAATGGCAGGGGGGTCAGCGGCACCGGGGGGGGGCTAAAATGTGCCCCCTCAACTCGGGCTCTGGACCCCCCTCCTGCCAAAGTATCTGCTATTAACCTACTGGGCAAACGCCTTGACGGTACTATGTAAGCCACATTGAGCCTGAAAATAGGTGGGAAAATGTGGGGTACAAATGCAATAAATATGAGTGAAGAACCAGTATCTTGAACTGGATGATTCTGAACTGGATAGGAAACCAGTGATAATACATTAATATTTTTACAGATTTCAATCGATGAACACCACAGAGACCCTGCATGTCCCTCAGGGGTCCAATCAAGTCAACCTATTTCCTATCATGTGGCTTTTCCTGCCAAATAACTAACCAAGGGGGTCTTTTGCTAAAGCTTAGCTCAAGTTATCTGCAGCAGGGTCCATGTTATTCCCATGGGGCCTGCTGCAGATAACTGGAGCTAAGTTTTAGTAAAACACCCCCCAAATTGTGAATCCCCATCACCACCCTACCACCATCATTCCAGGAATAACATGTATAGAATGTTTGTACGTTTGGGAAGCTTGCCAGGTGCCCTTGGCCTGGATTGGCCGCTGTCATGGACAGGATGCTGGGTTCGATGGACCCTTGGTCTTTCCCAGTGTGGCATTACTTATGTCCTCTACTTGTCTCACTTTTATTACATAGAGCAGTGATTTAACCTATTGTGATGTCATAGTGGCTCATTCCACCAATAAGAGCCAACCTCATTAGTGATGTCACAATGGCTTGATTGTATAGAATGTTTGTACGTTTGGGAAGCTCGCCAGGTGCCCTTGGCCTGGATTGGCCGCTGTCGTGGACAGGATGCTGGGCTCGATGGACCCTTGGTCTTTCCCAGTGTGGCATTACTTATGTACTTATGTCCTCTACTTGGCTCACTTTTATTACATAGAGCAGTGATTTAACCTATTGTGATGTCATAGTGGCTCATTCCACCAATAAGAGCCAACCTCATTAGTGATGTCACAATGGCTTGATTGTATAAAATGTTTGTACGTTTGGGAAGCTTGCCAGGTGCCCTTGGCCTGGATTGGCCGCTGTCGTGGACAGGATGCTGGGCTCGATGGACCCTTGGTCTTTTCCCAGTGTGGCATTACTTACGTACTTATCACTACTGCCACTTGCACACTTATCTGATATGAAGTATGTTTCTATTCAAACATCACTTGCACTTAGAAATACAGTGCCCTTTGCAGGAAGCGGTACATGCCCTCTGCGGCCTGTTGGTCTTGCTTCCCTTTTGAAAATGGCCTCCACAAAGCAAGGCGTCTATTTGCAACACGCTCGTGTTAGTTTGTGCGGTCACAGCGTGCGAGTGAGTCAGTCGAAAGCCTTCATTTTCATACTAATCAGCATTCATATTCCCTTTTCTCTGCTACATCTGTGATCACACAAGTTTCCTTCCTGTTTCACACCTGATGTGTGACTAGCTGCTACCCGACATTCTGGTCCTGGTACAGTAGCAAGAAGGGCTTGCTGAAGAAAGTCTGTCTCAACCATCAGAAAGGAAGGAACAGCTCGGCAGTTCCCACGTACCAACTGTCTTCCTAATTCTCTCCTTGTGAGGTAAGGGCTAAGAGCCCCTGTTATGGCTGATATGATGAGGATGTAACTGGTATGTGCTGCTTTCCATTCAAGGTGGTGTCGGATACTGTGTTTTCCAGAGAAGATGTACATTGTGTTTGAACTATGTACCCTATAGATCTGTGAAAGCAGGGCTGAGCCTTTCAGCTACATTAACTGTTTCATCATACATTTAGCAAAAGATTAAATAACTGTTTTACTGCCTTTCAAATGCTTTGCAAGAGAACACTTTTTCATACTTACTGAAGTCCCGCACCTTACAAATCTGTGCCTGAATGTAGATTTAGAAAGTATGCATTTAAATACCTGGATATTAGCACCCACCCTTATGCATCGATTGATTGTTAGAATCTGTTCTGTTAAACGTGACTGTTTTGTTTTAATTTCCAAATGCTCCAGAAATGGAAGTGCGGACTTCTTAGAGATGTTAATTTGCCTTACCTTTGCCTGTATTCTTTTTATAAACACACACACAAAGATTTTCAGGTGGTGATTCAAGAAGCAGATTTTAAAAATTGGGATGTTGCAGACTTGAAAGCTTCTCTCCCCCTTACTTACTGTTATGACCTTGAGCGATTTGTTTGATCTCACCGGGTGTGCTTTATTTGGATTGTAGATGTGATATTAGTAACATCCATGGTCTTTTCTTGGTTCTCTTCCTTGGAAGACGTGAGACGGTGGGAAGTCAGACCTCCTGCACTGGTGGTTAGCACTTTTCACCCACGTTATCAAAGTGAACTGGTAGGCGATCCTGTTTGAAAGAAGGCGGCTGTGTTTAATGTTTGGTTTCTCAAAAGTGTGCTTCCAGAATCGCTAATCATACAGATGCGCTGCTTCCCTTGTTTACCTATTTGATCTTACTGCCGGCTGCATTTACAGACATCAATACTGTTCCATCTTAAAGTACGTTTGCCTCGTTTAATCACTTTGCATTCACTAGAGTGATGCTTAGTACTGGACATAACTTAACTCTTCCTCCTTACGATTCCCAAGTGTGTATGTCAAACATGAACTTTCCTCTGCCAAAACATTACTCTGTATTTGTTCATACCGGTATTGGCGATCGCCTTTACGGTACTATGTAAGCCACGTTGAGCCTGCAAATAGGTGGGAAAATGTGGGATACATGGAGGGGCATAATCGAACGAAAACGTCTATCTCCATGGGCGTTTATCTCCGAGAACGGGTCCGTGAAGGGGCGGACCGAACCGTATTTTCGAAAAAAAATAGACGTCCATGTTTTATTCGACAATTTGTGAGCTGGGCGTTTTTGTTTTTCAGCGATAATGGAAAATGAAAGCGCCCAGCTCAAAAATGAATACATCCAAGGCATTTGTTCGTGGGAGGGGCCGGGAGTCGTAGTGCACTGGTCCCCCTCACATGCCAGGACACCAACCGAGCACCCTAGGGGGCACTTTTACAAAAACAAAAAAAAAGGTAAAAGAGCTCCCAGGTGCATAACACCCTTCCCTTGTGTGTTGAGCCCCCCAAATCCCCCTCAAAACCCACTGCCCACAAGTCTACACCATTACTATAGCCCTAAGGGGTGAAGGGGGGCACCTACATGTGGGTACAGTGGGTTTGGGGGGTTGGACAACTAATAAGCATTAAGCAGCACAATTGTAACAGGTAGGGGGGGGGATGGGCCTGGGTCCACCTGCCTGAAGTCCACTGCACCCCCTAACAACTGCTCCAGGGACCTGCATACTGCTGCCAGGGAGGTGGGTATGACATTTGATGGTGAAAATAAAAAGTTGTGAAACATCATTTTTTTTGTGGTGGGAGGGGGTTAGTGACCACTGGGAGAGTCAGGGGAGGTCATCCCCGATTCCCTCTGGGGGTAATTTGGTCATTTAGGGCACTTTTTGGGGCCTTATTTGTGAAAAAACAGGGTCCAGGAAAAGTGCCCTAAATTCTAGCTACAAACGCATACTTTTTTTCCATTATCGGCGAAAGGCGCCCATCTCTGTTCGGGTGATAACCACGCCCCAGTCCCGCCTTCACCACGCCTCCGACACGCCCCCGTCAACTTTGTACGCTTCCGCGATGGAGTGCAGTTGAAAACGTCCAAGTTCGGCTTTCGATTATACCGCGTTATTCGTTTTTGTGAGATAAACGTCTATCTCCCGATTTGGGTCGCAATATAGGCGTTTTTCTTTTTCGATTATAAGCTGGAAAATGTAACAAATAAATAAATAATGTTTATTTATTTAACATATTTATACCCCATATTTTCCCAATAGTTGCAGCCTCAATGTGGCTTACACAATACCGTAGAGACAGGCTCCGGTTGGGTAAAATACAAAATACAATATAACACTAAACATATAAGTAGCATGAATAAGAGAAACAAAGATATAATAAGAAGGGAGTCCAGGTACAATCCATCGTTTCAGTGTGTCGCAAAAATGAGAAGATCAGGTTGGGTCTGGGGAATGGGCCTTCTTAAACAAGGTGGTTTTCAGTGTCTTCCTGAAGTTGAGGTGGTTCTGAATTGATTTAACGGTTTTAGGTAATGCATTCCATAGTTTTGTACTTATGTAAGAGAAGCTGGACGCATAAGTAGATTTATATCACATTTATAGACAGTTATACAACAATGCTTATACTATTACAGCCCATAGCCGCTTGGTATAAGAGGTTCGGGGAGGCTAAGCTTCCCAGGCCACAAGCACACCCAACAAGCCTTCTCACGGTACCATGCAACACTGCACAGGACAACAGGAAAGACAAAGCAAGAATCCATTAGTGATGCAGCCTGCGGGATCTGTCATCCCTTATCCCCCCAACCCTATTCTCATACACTGTAGTGGTTGGCTCTCTAACGATCGCAGCAGGCCTGCCTAAGGGACTCGGCCTTCCCCCCACGATATGTCCCACCTCCTCTAATGTAACTTCCTGCTTCTATGAGGGCAGGACGCACCACAGGAAGAAGGCTGAGTCTTCAAGGCAGGTCTGCTGACATCGCTAGAGCGCAGACTGCTACCAGTAGCACTGCACATTGCAGCAGGGAGACATGCAAGGCAAGTGTGGGACTGATTCTTTGGGAGAGGGGGAGGGAAAGAGTGGGACTAGGGAGAGACTGGAACGATAGGGCCTGGGGTGGCAAGAGAAGAGACAGGAAAAGATGCTGTATAGAATGGACATTGATCTTGGAGGGGGGAGGAAGAGGGAGAGAGAGATACGCAAGTGCTGCTCTGATGGACCGGGGTGCGGACTGGACAGGAAGAAAGGCTGGACTAGGGGAGAAGAAACAGGGAAAGATGCTGGATGGGATGGAAGAGAGAGGGACAGACACTGGCCCCAGAGTGTGGGGGGGGGGGGAGGATCAGACGGGAAGAGGTGCTGAACTTAGGTGGACAAGTGGGGGAGGAGAGAGAGAGAGACACACACACACACACACACAACTGCATTGGGGGAGGGGAACAAAGGGGAAATGATGCTGAATGGAAAAGAGGGGGCGAGACACTGGACATAGGAGGGAGAAATACTGAACTGTGAAGGGGTGGTGGGTATTGAGAAGGAGAGATCCTGGCCCCAGAGAAAGAGTAGAGTCACAGAGACAGAGAAGAGAGGCTGAGCATGGAGGGAGCATAGGGACAGGGACACAGAAGGACAATGCTGGTCAGAGAAGGAATAGGGACACACAGGGGCAATGCTGGACATGGGTGGGGGAATTGGAATACAGGGCAAACTGCTGATCATGGGGAGAAGGATAGGGGCACGGGGAAAATGCAGGACTGGTCATGGTAGGCACACAGAAGGGAAATGCTGAACATCGGAGAGGATAGGGACACTAAGAGGGCAGATTCTGAACATGGAGGAGGGGAATGGGACAGGGACACAGAGGGGAGATACTGGACTGGACAGGACACGTAGGGAGGCAGAAGGAAGATGAATGGTTGACATGAAGTGAGAGGAAATGTCAAATGGACAGAAGACCCTGCAAACACAGGAAAAAAACAGAGAAAAGCAGGAAAGAGATCCTGAGAATAAAGAGAATAGAAAAATGAAAGACAACAAAGGTAGAAAAAAGTATTTTATTTAGAATGTATTAATTGGAATATGTTAGCTTTCGGAAATGTAGAAAAAAAAGGGAGTATGACTTAGAGGGGCATAATCGAAAGGGATGCCCAAGTTTTGCTGAGGACGTCCTCGCAAAACGTCCCGGTGGAGGGGCGGGGAAACCCATATTATTGAAACAAGATGGCCGTCCATCTTTCATTTTGATAATACGGTTGGGGACGCCCAAATCTTGAAATTTAGGTTGTCCCTAGAGATGGTCGTCCTTAGAGATGGTCATCCCCGGTTTTTGGCGATAATGGAAACCAAGGACGCCCATCTCAGAAACGACTAAATGCAAGCCCTTTGGTCATGGGAGGAGCCAGCATTCGTAGTGTACTGGTCCCCCTGACATGCAAGGACACCAACCGAGCACCCTAGGGGGCACTGCAGTGGACTTCAGAAAAAGCTCCCAGGTACATAGCTCCCTTATCTTGTATGCTGAGCCCCCCAACCCCCCCCCCCAAACCCACTGCCCACAATTGTACACCACTACCGTAGCCCTTACGGGTGAAGGGGGGCACCTAGATGTGGGTACAGTGGGTTTTTGGTGGGTTTTGGAGGGCTCACATTTATCACCACAAGGGGGAATGGGCCTGGGTCTGCCTGCCTGAAGTGCACTGCACCCACTAAAACTGCTCCAGGGACCCGCATACTGCTGTTATGGACCTGAGTATGACATTTCAGGCTGGCATAGAGGCTGGCACAAAATATTTTTAAAGTTCTTTTTTGAGGGTGGGAGGGGGTGACCACTGGGGGAGTAAGGGGAGGTCATTGCCGATTCCCTCCGGTGGTCATCTGGTCATTTCGGGCACCTTTTTGTGCCTTGGTCGTAAGAAAAACTGGACCAGGTAAAGTCATCCAAATGCTCGTCAGGGACGTCCTTTTTTTTTCCATTATCGTTCGAGGATGCCCATGTGTTAGGCACGCCCAAGTCCCACCTTCACTACGCCTCCAACACACCCCCGGGAACTTTGGTCGTCCCCGCAACGGAAAGCAGTTGTGGACGCCCAAGGTCGGCTTTCGATTATACCGATTTGGGCGACCCTGTGAGAAGGACGCCCAGCTTCCGATTTGTGTCGAAAGATGGGCGTCCTTCTCTTTCGAAAATAAGCCTGATTGTGTCAAATATGCCTTATTTTTAGTATCTTTGCCATAAAATGTAAAGACAGTGAAAAGAGAGAAACGTGTCTAAAGTTCTGATCAGAGGATTCTATTGATCATTGCCCTTAAATGTGCTAAGAGATCAAACGCCATATGTGCCATGACCTGCTCTATTAGATATAGGTTTGTGGCCTGTGAAGCTGGTTTCCAGGGTTACGAAAAACAATAGGGCCAGTATTTGGCAGGACTCATTCAGGCAGAAATGGCTCTTACCCAGATAAGTCTCCCGAATATCCGGACAGAATGCCTCAGCGCTATCCGGTTAATTTGGGTTGTACCAGGAGTTACCCGGTTTGTTGTGATGTTTATTCCACCAACTGGGTAACTTGGTGGATAAAAGTAAGACAGAAAAGCTGTCCTAACTTCATCCAGTTACCTATGCGGGGACTGGTCTGAATATCACCAGGTACCCAGAAACTAGCGCTGAATAGCCAGGTATAAAATTCCTGCGGCAGCCAGTGGTTTTTTTTTAATTGACTGGCAGGGGCTGAATATCAAAAAGAAAGTTCTGGCATGTCTCCCCTTCCTTCCTCCATCCATTTCCATGAGTTTATCTTTCCTCCATTTTCCAAAAGCCAAACACTGTCCTCTTCTCTACTGCGAAACACCTATTCAGTGGCTATGTCGAAAAACAAATCTTCAGCAGTCCCACTATCATACAGATAAAGAACGATATTTTTGGTTTTTGGGACCCAGCTTCTTACTCATATGTTCTTTTAAATGACAAATTCAGCATCACTCATTCCCTCTTCTCTACTGCGGCCACCTCTGAGGAAACAGGAAGTTCCATCGGAGAGTCGGGCTGCAGTAAAGAGAAGAGGCAGGTGCCGGAAGCAGCACAGCGTTTGGGAATCGCTGCCGACGACAACTTTTTAAAAAATGTAAAAAGAAGCTAAACTTGGAGAACAGAGTAGAGGAAGGAAGGGGGAGATGCCACTCCTGGAAGAGTGCTGCCTGAGCCCCCCCCCCCCCCCCCCCCTCAGATGGCCTAATGGTTGGGTCAGCCCTGGGCATGAAGACTTACACCAGTAACATAGGAAATGACGGCAGATAAAGACATGAACCTGAACGAGAAGGGGGTCACCAAAAACAACCCTTGCCCCACTACCTGTTTTGTGTAGTGGCTGCCGTAGACATATATATATTTCCAGCTCCGAACCTGGAATATTGAGAAGGTCGTTTTAGAAGGTGTGGGTGGCATTTGCATATGTAAGTAGTGAGTTCACACATGTAAATAACCCTAGGCATGTTAAGTAGTGATTTTACTGTACATATGCACAATTTTGAAGGGGGTGCATTTTTGGTATGGTTTGGCAAGGCCTGAAAGGTATCTGTATTTCTTAATTTGCAACAGCATTAATGTATACTAAAAATTTGCCTGTTGGCATTTATACCTGCCCCAAGTCATTTGCAAATGTCAGTTAACTGCCTGTTCAGACCTAGGTTGTGGGGGTAGGGTTCATGAGCATTGTTCCCTCTAAGCTGATTGAAAGTCCTCCAACTGCATTGCTGGCAGTAGGGGGCAACGCTTCAATATTGTGTTTTCAATCACTAGGGACAGGCAGATTCCCTGGAGTCCTGCAGTTCTTATCTGTCCCTCATTATTGAAAATGTACCTATGAAACAGCACCCCCCAGTGGCAGAGGACTCCCACTCAGATTCGAGGCACTTCTCTATGTCTAAGCTAGCAAAATCTACCCTTTTCCATAGGTAAGTGCAGGCGTTGAATGTTTAATTATCAAAATGACTGTTCCCACTTAACGTGCTGCAAAATGCATGTGTTTCCCTCCTCTTTCTCTTGGTCAACAAAAGGCTCATTGGGAATCAAATTCATGACCTTCAGGCCTAGAGGCTGAAGGGTTTATAGGTAAATCCATATAACCAAGGCAAGATGGCAAGACATATCCCTGGAGGGAACCCATTGGATCAGGATTTGGTCCTAATTCAAGACACACCATGTTGGCCAATGGACTTTTTGGCATGTGTTTCACCCGCCTTTGCTCCTGAGGATATGGGTTTAATCCCTGGAGAGCCTGCCAATAAGACAGAATAGAGCCACCTTAGAAAGAGAAAAGATTGAAACTTTTTTATGATTACATGTTAGCCTCAGTTTTTGATCCCTTAGCTGATGATGTCATCATGAGTCTGAGGGCAGCAATATTTCCTTCCCATTTCTCATTGGATGGGGGAGAACATAAGAGTTTCCCTACTGGGTCAGACCAAGGGTCCATCTAGCCCAGTATCCTGTGGCTCTCACACTGGGAGGTGGACTCTGCCTCTAAGGAGTGTTTGAGTAACGTGATTTAATAGGACAGCGTCAACACGGATTCAAGGGAAATCTTATGTCACCGATTTGCTACATTTTGTTGAAGGCATGAATAAACATGTGGATAAACGTAGATTTTCAGAAAGTTTTTTTTTTACAAAATCCTTCATGAGAGAGTCAAGACAATTTAAAAAAGTCATGGAATAGGAGGCAGTGTTCTTTTGTGGATTGGAAAGTGATTGAAAGACAGAAAACAGATAGTGGTGTTAAATGACCAGCTTTCTAAATGGAGGAGAGTGAATAGGAAAGTGCCACAAGGATCTAGACTATGATTGGTGTTTTCTAATATTCCCATTTCCAGGTCATTTATAAATATAATAAGTACATAAGTATTGCCATACTGGGAAAGACCAAAGGTCCATCATGCCCAGCATCCTGTTTCCAACAGTGGCCAATCCAGGTCACAAATACCCGGCAAGATCCCAAAAATGTACAAAACATTTTATACTGCTTATCCCAGAAATAGTGGATTTTCCCCAAGTCCATGTAATAAAGGTCTATGGACTTTTCCTTTAGGAAGCCGTCCAAACCTTTTTAAAACTCTGCTAAGCTAACCGCCTTTACCACATTCTCTGGCAACGAATTCCAGAGTTTAATTGCACATTGAATGAAGAAACATTTTCTCCAATTCGTTTTAAATTTACTACATTGTAGTTTCATCGCATGCCCCCTAGTCCTAGTATTTTTGGAAAGTGTGAACAGACGCTTCACATCCACTCCATTCAACTCCACTCATTATTTTATAGACCTCTATCATATCTCCCCTCAGCTGCCTTTTCTCCAAGCTGAAGAGCCCTAGCCGCCTTAGCCTTTTCCTCATGTGAGTGAGGTGAAAAGATTTGCAGATAACACAACACTATTCAAAGCTGTTAAATCGCACACAAATTTCGAGAGGTTGCAGAAGGACCTTGGGAGACGGGGAAGACAGAGCATCCAAATGGCAGGTGAAGTTTCATGTGGACAAGTGCAAAGTGATGCACATTTGGAAGAATAACCCAGTTTGTAGACACATGATGATAGGTTCCACAATAGGAATCACCTCCAAGGAAAACAATTCAGGTGTCATCAAAGACAGTACATTGAAATCTTCTGCTCAGTGTATGTTGCAGCCAAAAAAAGCAAATAGAATGTTAGGAATTATTAGGAAAGAAATAGAGAAGAAAACAAGAATATCATAGTGCTTGCAAATTGCTCCATGGTGTGAGTATTGTGTAAAATTTTAATTATTTTTTTATTGTTACATTTGTACCCTGCGCTTTCCCACTCATGGCAGGCTCAATGCGGTTTACATGGGGCAATGGAGGGTTAAGTGACTTGCCCAGAGTCACAAGGAGCTGCCTGTGCCTGGAATCGAACCTAACCACTAGCCACTCCTCCACTGTTTCCACTGTTGCTACTATTTGAGATTCTACATGGAATGTTGCTATTCCACTAGCAACATTCCATGTAGAAGTCGGCCCTTGCAGATCACCAATGTGGCCGCGCAGGCTTCTGTGAGGCTGACATCCTGCACGTACGTGCAGGACGTCAGACTCAGACTCACAGAAACAGAAGCCTGCGCAGCCTTCTACATGGAATGTTGCTAGTGGAATAGCAACATTCCATGTAGAATCTCCAATAGTAGCAACATTCTATGTAGAATCTCCAATAGTAGCAACATTCCATGTAGAATCTCCAATAGTAGCAACATTCCATGTAGAATGTCCAATAGTATCTATTTTATTTTTGTTACATTTGTACCCTGCGCTTTCCCACTCATGGCAGGCTCAATGCGGCTTACATGGGGCAATGGAGGGTTAAGTGACTTGCCCAGAGTCACAAGGAGCTGCCTGTGCCTGGTGGGAATCGAACTCAGTTCCCCAGGACCAAAGTCCGCCACCCTAACCACTAGGCCACTCCTCCACTGATGATGAGACCAATTATCACATCTGAAAAGTGATATAGTGGAACTGGAAAAGCTACAGAGAAGGGCGACCAGAATAATTAAGGGGATGGAACTCTTCCCATCTGAGGAAATATTAAAGAGGTTACAGCTCTTTAGCTCGGGGAAGAGAGGGCTGAGAGGAGATAGGATAGAGGTCGATAAAATCCTGAATGGAGCGGAAATGGTATTTGTGAATCAATTGTTCGCTCTTTCAGTAATACAAAGATTAGGAAACACTCCATAAAGTTTTACATAGTAGTAGGGTAATGACAGGACAAGTCAGAAAGATGGGAAAGAACAGTAGGATTATACAAGGGATTTTTTTTTTTCACTCAGCTTATAATTAAGCTCTGAAACGTGTTGCTGGAGCAAGTGGTAAAGGCAGTTAATGTAGCTGGGTTTTAAAATGGTTTGGACATATTTCTGGAGGAAAAGTCCGTAAACCATTAATGAGGTAGATCTGGAGAAAGCCACTGCTTATCCCTGAGGTTAAGTAGCTTGGAATTTGCTATTTTTCTGGACCCTACCAGGTACTTGTGACCTGGATTGGCCACTATTGGAAACAGGATACTGTGCTAGATGGACCCTTGGTCTGACCCAGTAGGGCAACTCTTATGTTCTAAGATGTGGGTGGAGGATAAGTGTACAGCAGCTCACAGACAGTGGAATAGATTGAGGTCACTGGGGCTTTGGCCCAGCCAACATTTTCCTCTGAATGGTATGGTTGAGCTTGGGGTAAGGCTGTCCACTGGATCCAGATATAGTAACATAGTAACATAGTAGATGACGGCAGAAAAAGACCTGCACGGTCCATCCAGTCTGCCCAACAAGATAACTCATATGTGCTAATTTTGTGTATACCCTACTTTGATTTGTACCTGTGTTCTTCAGGGCACAGACCGTATAAGTCTGCCCAGCACTATCCCCACCTCCCAACCACCAGCCCCGCCTCCCAACCACTGGCTCTGGCACAGACCGTATAAGTCTGCCCAGCACTATCCCCACCTCCCACAACCAGCTCTGGCACAGACCGTATAAGTCTGCCCAGCACTATCCCCGCCTCCCGATCTTGACTAAGCTCCTGAGGATCCATTCCTTCTGCACAGGATTCCTTTGTGCTTATCCCACGCATGTTTGGATTCCATTACCGTTTTCATTTCCACCACCTCCCGCGGGAGAGCATTCCAAGCATCCACTACTCTCTCCGTGAAAAAATATTTCCTGACATTTTTCTTGAGTCTGCCCCCCTTCAATCTCATTTCATGTCCTTTCGTTCTACCGCCTTCGCATCTCCGGAAAAGGTTCGTTTGCGGATTAATACCTTTCAAATATTTGAACGTCTGTATCATATCACCCCTGTTTTCTCCTTTCCTCCAAAGTATACATGTTCAGGTCAGCAAGTCTCTCCTCATACGTCTTGTAACGCAAATCCCATACCATTCTCGTAGCTTTTCTTTGCACCGCTTCAATTCTTTTTACATCCTTAACAAGATACGGCCTCCAAAACTGAACACAATACTCCAGGTGGGGCCTCACCAACGACTTATACAGGGGCATCAACACCCCCTTTCTTCTGCTGGTCACACCTCTCTCTATACAGCCTAACAACCTTCTAGCTTCACAGGAAAGGTTGATCCAGCCCTGGGTTTATCTCGTTGCATGCAGGAACTTGTAGTTCTGATTTCCCTATTGCATTCCCTAAGAAAAGCAAGACTATAAGTCCCAGCATGCACTGGGATAAACCCAGGATTGGATCAGCCCTATTCTGTGAATCTGGATCCAGTTGGCAGCCTTAGCTTGCAAAGGGGAAAGTTCATTTGTCCCCCCATGCAAAGATGTTCCACTGCCTCTACAGAAGCTGAAGGTGTGGTTC
The DNA here is from genome assembly GCF_901765095.1 of Microcaecilia unicolor. Classification (NCBI taxonomy): domain Eukaryota; kingdom Metazoa; phylum Chordata; class Amphibia; order Gymnophiona; family Siphonopidae; genus Microcaecilia; species Microcaecilia unicolor. The sequence continues at coordinate 8,592,357 of NC_044040.1, read as the reverse complement.
TGTGGTGACTGGTGAGACAGGCGAGGTCCAAAAGACCAGTGACTGAAGGACATTGGCAAATGCATTCTGATGACCACCACAACTCTTAGACTGCAATGGAAACAGCACACTGATGTCACTGGAACAGATGCATCTTGGGATACATCCTGGAGCCTGCAGAGGGAAGGCAAAATGGTTGAATTCAAGTTGATCCTAGGAATTAGGAATAAAGCAACAGCCTGAAGAATAAAAATAAACCTTGTTATCTGCAAATTCTACTAAGGTAAGGTGCATAGTATATAAAACCCGTCTAGAAAGTATTTGGCCTTTAAAGTAGCTTCTAGCTAGGTTTACTCTCAAGAGAATGTATTAGAGCATAGAACATTCTCCAAGGATAAACCATTCCAGAGAAATCCTATAATATCGAGATACAGGATCTAAATGGGGCTGTAGACTAAAGTCCAACTTTTGATATCTGTTGCAAAATAACTCTCCTCTCGTGTGTCTGGGCAAAAAACTCTTTATTTGGGAGTCAATCCCCTTCTTATATACTCTATGAATATTCATGGATATTACATGTATTATCATTACTATTGGTTACATTTTGCTTACACAACCATGATCATGCATTGCTTACAAGAACAACTCTACATGAACAGCTCGTGAACCTGCTCAGGAATGTACAAACATCACCTGCTATTCTGCTACTTTCTCAGGAAAGAACAAAAACATCACATGCTAGATTCTCAGGAATATACAAAACATCATCTGCTGCCTGTATCCAAATACATTCTATCTACATCTCCACCTTTTTTTTTTTTTTTTTTTTTAATGAAATCTCCGTGGTGTGCCAGCTGGAGATGGAGGTGGAGATGTTTGTAATAGCTTATAAACATATTGAGCAGAGTGACGTGTTGGAGCGAATGGACGAGGAAAACATAAAGAAAAAAGGTTAGGAATGCATTGTATACAACAGCAAAAAATAGTGAAAACAAAAATACCAATGACTAAATACTGGATAATAGGGCGGAGCCAGGTCCAAGGGATCCATTGCCACAATTGATCCCATACATCAGAGAGTAGGTTATTATGAATAGTAATATGAGTAGTTAAATTCCGTAGGAAAGCTAATTGTTTGTCAATGGCCTTTGAATTGTCAGATAAATTAAAACAGCACATGTCCTGAAACTCTTCGCAACCATGATGGTTAAGTAATAAAAGATAATCAATGGCTGCTCGATTTTGTAAAACTCCATGACGTAATTGCTGTTGCTCAGCATTAAGTAAACTAATAGCAGTGGAGGTTGCATTGATTGATTTAATTGCCCAACAGGCTAATTCACGAATATTTTTTGCATTTGCCGCTGCCAATGCAGGGACACCTATTAATGAAAATGCAAGTGCCAGATATTCAGTTTGACTCAGAAATTTAACATTATCATTGCAATTGGCAGCAAGGGTCATACGCTTGGATCGCATATGTGAGGAGTTAGAAAATAAAATATGTTTACTGGGAAGTACCATAGTGAGTCGACTTAGACAGCATGTAGTACCATCAGATATATTAGCTGGAATATAATTAAAGGTATACATTCCACATGACCAAAACCAGCCAGGGGGTAAATGAGTAAATTTATAAATATATGAAACATTTTCGTAGGAGCTACAATTTAACAAAGTTGGTCCAAAATTAACACAATTTGATCGGGTACAATTAACCATACGAGCACATGTCATATTGATACTAGCTATTTGATTGGTTCTCACATGCATTGCCAAAGTAGGCGGCAACAGGGTTTGTGTTCCCCAATTATGGTATTCATAAGAAGCATTTCGATAGGATGAATTAACAGGAAGCTGTGAATAAAACCAAGTATCATTTTGCATATCTTTAGGATCATGACATACTGGAATCAGGCAAGTTGCCAAAACTTCTCCAACTGCCTTTTGATGAGAAAGACAGAAATCAGTTTGGTTCAGTGAAATTGCAAACGCTTCCCAAATATTTTTTGTGGGAAGTAATTGTGACTGTCCACAAGGTATGTACAAACAACAACACAGTAGAAGCAATGTAATGGAATTAGCATTAAGCGCTGCAATAATAGCCACTACGAAGTTATCATCAGTCTTTTCAATATGAGCTTTTTCTAAAGTCTCTGTAGCTTGTTGACTCAAGGCTTTAATTTGTCCCCAAGTAACAGGAGCATTAGGTTGACGAGTCACTGACCGTTTGCGTGTTTGCATCTGCGGTCCTTGAAGGGTGAGTGTGAAATTGGGAATTGGGTTGTGAAGACCTTGATGCCACGACATGAGGTTTCACCCACTTTGCTGGAATCCACACCGGGCCAGAATCTGTTTGAACAGCAGCGTAACCACGACCCCAGGTAAGGAGAGGCACAGGGGAACTCCACTGATCAGAAGGTAGTTGTCGGTATATGACCAAAGGACGAGATAAAGGTGGGGCAGGAGTACGAAAATGTTGTTCAAATCTGGAAGAAAAAGTTTTTGTAGCAGGATTATTGATGAGATTGAGATGATTCAGTGTGTAAAGGATTTGTGCTAAGCATTCATCAATGCTTACTCTATGACGGAGAATACCGTCTTTTTTTGTAGTCAGATTACTTAAAGCAGTTTTCAGTGTGCGATTAGCACGTTCAACAATAGCTTGACCAGTGGAGTTATAGGGGATACCAAAAAGGTGCTCAATATGCCAGAGGGTCAGGAACTCCTGTAAGGAGGTGGAAGTATAAGCAGGGGCATTGTCTGTCTTGAGAGTTTTAGGAACACCCATGACCGCAAAAGCTTGGAGAAGATGAGAGCGGACATGAGATGTAGTTTCCCCTTTTTGTGCAGTGACCCACAAAAATCCAGAATGAGTATCAACAACCACATGAAGCTTAGACCATTGACCAAAAGGGGGAAAGTGAGTAACGTCCATTTGCCAGAGGCTATTAACTTCCAGACCACGAGGATTAACTCCAGGAAAAAAGGTAGTAGGAGCTGAAAAGGAACATTGTGGACAATTTTTGATAATAGCTCTAGCTTCTTCTAAAGAAATTTGAAACTGGCGAGCTAGGCTAGGTGCATTTTGATGATGAAGTTCATGACTGCAGTGTGCTGTGGAGAAAAAATGAAGATGGCGATCCGCTCGAGCATTCCCTTCAGACAGACCACCAGGAAAAGGTTGATGACTGCGGATATGACCTATAAAGAGAGAAGAAAGGCGATTCTCCAAGTAACCTTGGAGGGTTAACAGTAAAGCATAAAAAGAGGCATCCATTTTGAATGATACATAACTGTCGGGCATGCGACGGACAAGATTAGCACAATATTGACTGTCAACAATAAGATTCAGTGGTTGATCTGAAAATAAAGAAAGAGCCAGGATGATGGCAGCAAGCTCTGAACGTTGAGCAGAGGTTTGTGGAGAGGTAAATTTGACGTGCCATTTGTTCAGATTGTACCAAGTAACCACCCCACGAGTGGGACTACCATCTGTAAAGACGGTGAGAGCAGTAGGGAGTGGACGTAAAGAAATGGGATCATGAAGAGTGATTGGCAAAATGGATGTGCCCTGTATGCGAGGGTCTTTAGGATAGTGGCAATCTATAATACCAACATAAGTGGCTAAAATAAATTGCAAGTCGTCGGAGAACTGAATCATTTTTTCCCACTGCCACAAAGAATGAGGAATGATGAGTTTAAGAATGTCGAAACCAGTCATGAATGTTGCTCGCTCTCGAGCTTTAGTAATCAGCAAGGCTAGTTGCTGGGGCCATTGTGTAATAGTAGAATGGAGAGTATTCTGTAAATAGACCCATTCTATCAATTTCGGAGGAGTTGTATCTTGATATAAGACACCAAACGGTTGTCGGTGGGTGGGGTCTTTGAGAACGCAAAAACAAAAAAGGGCAAATGCATCTCGTCTATCTGTCCATTTTGTTTGTAAGATTTGATCCAATTGTGACAGAATTGTTTGTTGCGATGCAGTGAGTGTAATTAATTCAGCAGGTGTTTTATGACCTTTTAATGCGAGAAACAGGGGTTGTAAAAATTCTGTAGGAAGTTTCAAGTAGGGACGTAACCAATTGAGATTTCCTAAAATCTCTTGTAATTGATGTAATGTCGTGGGAGACTGTAAATTGAGATGAGGAGCGACAGGTTGGGCTGCAGCTTTAGTCATACGGAAACCTAGATATAAATAGGGTTCCTTTTCTTGAACCTTCTCTGAGGCAATTGTTAATCCTGAGGAGGCCAAGATAGAAATTAAAGTAGATTTCCAAGAAGGGGGAAGAGTTATCCCTGCAATTAGTATATCATCCATATAATGATATACCAAAAGTTGAGGGAAATAGGCACGAAATGGTTGCAAGGCTTGATGAACATAGTATTGACAAATAGTGGGTGAATTTAACATTCCCTGGGGCAAAACTTTCCAACAATACCTAGTAGTAGGGTGTGCATTATTGTAAACAGGTACAGTAAAAGCAAAGTATTTATAATCTTTTTCCTGGAGAGGAATTGAAAAAAAACAATCCTTCAGATCTATAATAGCTAATTGATAATCATAAGGAATCAAATTAGGATTTGGAATACCACATTGTAACGGGCCCATTGGTTCTAAAATCGCATTAATAGCTCGTAGGTCATGTAAAAATCTCCATTTTCCGGATTTTTTCTTGATCACAAATACCGGAGTATTATATGGAGAATTGGTAGGCTCAATGTGATTTAATTGTAATTGTTCTTCCACCAATTGATGTAAAATCAACAGTTTTTCTCTGGTAATCGGCCACTGCTCTACCCAAACAGGTTTGTCAGTTTTCCATTCCAAAGGAAGAGAAAAAGACATATTTATGAACTGTTAATCAGGTAGGATCAATGATGCATCTAATTGTTCCAAAAGGTCACGACCCCATAAATTAAAGGGTACTTGTAAAATACAGGGCTTAATATGTCCTAGAACCTTGGTATCGTTAGGATATGTAATAGATAACCATTGAGAACTTTGGGAGGCTGACTGAGTTCCCCCTATTCCTGTCACATGTGAAGTATCTTCAATGGGCCATTCCACAGGCCATTGTTTATAAGCTATGACAGAAACATCCGCCCCGGTATCTAATATACCAACAAAGGGCTTTTGTTGCAATAAAAATTGAGCAGTGGGTCGTGCATTAGAAACCGGTTTTAAAACTGCACTTACCTGTCGCGTAGATCCAAAGCCCCCTGTACGAGAGACAGTAGAAGGAATAGGTGCTGTAAAATATGGTAAAATAATTAATTGTGCCCACGAGTCCCCGGGAGAAATTGTTAAAGGTGATGAGGACCATACTTGAATTTTAACAATGCCTGTGTAATCAGCATCAATAACTCCAGGGATAACATGAATACCTGCCTTCGATGCAGAGGAGCGAGGTAATACTAAACCTACAGTAGCCGCTGGAATGGGTCCTTTAAAGGTAGTATTATATACCAAAACTTCATGAGGTAAGATGGCAGTTTTACATTCCGCTGCAATAAGGTCAATTCCTGCACTACCTTGTGTAGCAGTAGTACTATGAGCAAAAGACCCTTGCACTCCCTTTGGACCGAGGTTAGGAGTTAACCCGGAGCAAAGTTTTTTGGGGGTGGCGGTGTGGAATTAATTGGATTAGAGCGACATTGATTGGCCCAATGATATCCTTTTTGACATCGAGGACATTTTCGAGAAGGTCGAGAAGGTCCTTTTGCAAAGTTGGCACCCCCTCCTGGGGCTCTACACTGAGCTCGAAAATGTCCTGGTTTCTTACAATTAAAACACGTCCCCTGTGGCTTATTACCTTTTTGTATAGCTCCTGCTAACAAATTCATAGAATAACCATGAGTCCCCACATCTGCACATGCGCTCAATAAATCTGCTAAAGTAATTCCTGGGCGATGAGCTACAGTCTGCAATGCCTTTTTGCAATCTGAATTTGCATTTTCTTGGGCTAATTTAATCAATAACTCTGTTTGCGCATCAAGATTATCAATTTGCCTAGTTACAGCTTCCTGCAATCGATTAACAAATTGAAGGTAAGATTCGGTTGCACCCTGTTTAATTGATGCAAAAGATTTTGTTGGTTTATTCCCTTCTGGTGTTCTTTTAAATGCTCGCAAGATACAAGTGCCTATGGCTTGAAAACAGGTATCGTTTTGTTGAATTTGCATATCAAGGGTTGAAAATGGTCCCGATCCATAAATTTGATCAGGCACCAAATTAGTCCCAGTGATAAGTTGTGCTGCTTGCTTATATTCATTATCCCACACTACATATTGCGCAGGAGTTAACAGCATACGGAAAAGGTCTTTCCAATCTTTTGGAGTCATTAAGTAACCGTTACTAATCCCTTCTATCATGCCTTGAACAAATGAACTTTTTAAACCTGATTCTACGATAGCTCTACGTAATTCTCTCAAAACTTGATAAGGTAGAGCAGTCCATTCTGCATGATGTGTTTCGTTCCCTGCCTCTATTGTTGTAGTTCTAGTAACTGGGTATAAATTAGGATTAGGTTCCGAATTATCCCATAGATCATCGTTCCAAATGAATTCACCATTTTTTCGTGCTTGCTGTATACCTAATTGAATTAAACTAGGTCGTTCTACGCTCTTTGGTGTTTTGGTAATAATAACGCTATCATTAGCGTTGTTGTTTTGGATATTTTCAATTGGTTTATTAGGGGTAGTAGTAGTAAAGTCAGGAGTTTTGTTTTGCTCTTCCCTTCCCATATCGGTGGCCAGCCGACAAGAAGGAGGAGAAGGTGTAGGTCCAAGAGTCGCGGGAGGTAAAAGAGACCAGGTCTTGCCTGGCAATTTGTTGGATATATTTTCGTTAGTAATGCCTGTCAATCCAGAAGAGAGAATTACTATAGTAGAATATATCTCTCTCCAAGTCAATAATATAGGAGTCGAAACTCTAGGCTCTAAACGAAACTGCTGCCCTATCTTTTCCCATGTTTGAGGATCGAATGATCCCTTCTCTGGATACCAGGGACATTGACAAACTATTTCCTCAATTAAACGCTCTATATCTTTAAGAGTTATTGGATTTCGGGAGGAACCATATCTTTGCGTTATAGTATATAGCTCCTGTGCATGTTGTTTATGTGATGATGTTAAATTTCCCCCCATACTTACAGTGTTCCGTAGAAGGAATGGCGCGCTGACTGTTCCAGTCGTAGTAAGTACGTCACGTTTTCACCGATCACGTCGGGGTCACCAGATGTTGCAAAATAACTCTCCTCTCGTGTGTCTGGGCAAAAAACTCTTTATTTGGGAGTCAATCCCCTTCTTATATACTCTATGAATATTCATGGATATTACATGTATTATCATTACTATTGGTTACATTTTGCTTACACAACCATGATCATGCATTGCTTACAAGAACAACTCTACATGAACAGCTCGTGAACCTGCTCAGGAATGTACAAACATCACCTGCTATTCTGCTACTTTCTCAGGAAAGAACAAAAACATCACATGCTAGATTCTCAGGAATATACAAAACATCATCTGCTGCCTGTATCCAAATACATTCTATCTACAGATATCTTCTTGCAGAATGTTTAGTAAAAGGCCATGTGTTTTAATCATCCTAGTGCACAAGACGAACTATTTAAGAGTGCTCACTTCTATTTCCGTAATAAAAGAGCTCTATTTATATGAATTCGGCAGATATAAGCCGCTTATAGCGAGAACAGCACTTCAAAAGCAGAGCAATGTTCCTGCTGCCTTTAATAAAGATACTTTTAAACCATGCTTTAGGAGTTCAGCAGGCCTTGTAATTAAAAACAATTAAAACAAACATTTCAATGCAACAGAATTAATCTAAGGTTCTGTAGTTGCAATAATTCTAAAAATACATTTACCTATTTAAAAAGGATAGAAGGTTTCATGTGTAAGTGTGGAAATGATACTGAATTTCATCACACGTGATTTTAGGAATTGAAACATTGGAGAAAAGCAGAAGATTAATGTGAAAAGTTCCTTTCTGTGGCTCAATAAGCCGTGGCTGACAGAAAGCGAGCACAGCTTCAACTCCCTTCCGACCGTGCTGTTAAAAGTTCAGTGCCCTTTGGCTGGCAAGTGATGTCTGCTGGTCATCTGGTGGGCCACTTGGCATCCACTGTGACCATACCCATTACATTACATTACAGGACACGTAAACCCCGCACATGCCTCATGAGTTCAGTGTAGCTTACATGTCAAAAAGACAGGGCATTCCCACGACTATTACATCACTAAGATCATAATATGTTGAAATGGTTCTAGGTCAGTTCCCACCCACCAATTCCCATCTGGACAATTCCCACCCATAACCCAAAAAATGCAAAACACACTAGGACAAATAATCTTCCTCCCTTTTCTCTTCCACATCATTTGGGGGGGCCAGTTACCCCTTTCTGACTTCATGTGCAACTTTCTTAAATTAATCCCCTTATTTTCTTACTTTTGCTACTCTCTCTTGCCTATCTATATGTTACTACTACTACTACTACTATTTAGCATTTCTATAGCGCTACAAGGCGTACGCAGCGCTGCACAAACATAGAAGAAAGACAGTCCCTGCTCAGAGAGCTTACAATCTAATAGACAAAAAATAAATAAAGTAAGCAAATCAAATCAATTAATGTGTACAGGAAGGAGGAGAGGAGGGTAGGTGGAGGCGAGTGGTTACGAGTCAGAAGCAATGTTAAAGAGGTGGGCTTTCAGTCTAGATTTAAAGGTGGCCAAGGATGGGGCAAGACGAAAGACAGTCCCTGCTCAAAGAGCTTACAATCTAATAGACAAAAAATAAATAAAGTAAGCAAATCAAATCAATTAATGTGTACAGGAAGGAGGAGGGTAGGTGGAGGCGAGTGGTTACGAGTCAAAAGCAATGTTAAAGAGGTGGGCTTTCAGTCTAGATTTAAAGGTGGCCAAGGATGGGGCAAGACGTAGGGGCTCAGGAAGTTTATTCCAGGCGTAGGGTGCAGCGAGACAGAAGGCGCGAAGTCTGGAGTTGGCAGTAGTGGAGAAGGGAACAGATAAGAAGGATTTATCCATGGAGCGGAGTGCACGGGAAGGACGAGTGTGGAGAGATACTGGGGAGCAGCAGAGTGAGTACATTTATAGGTTAGTAGAAGAAGTTTGAACAGGATGCGAAAACGGATAGGGAGCCAGTGAAGGGTCTTGAGGAGAGGGGTAGTATGAGTAAAGCGACCCTGGCGGAAGATGAGACGGGCAGCAGAGTTTTGAACCGACTGGAGAGGGGAGAGGTGACTAAGTGGGAGGCCAGCAAGAAGCAGATTGCAGTAGTCTAAACGAGAGGTGACAAGGGTGTGGATGAGGGTTTTGGTAGAGTGCTCGGAAAGAAAGGGGCGGATTTTACGGATGTTGTAAAGAAAGAAACGACAGGTCTTGGCAATCTGCTGGATATAAGCAGAGAAGGAGAGAGAAGAGTCAAAGATGACCCCAAGGTTTCGAGCTGAGGAGACAGGGAGAATGAGAGAGCCATCAACAGAAATAGAAAATGGGGGGAGTGGGGAGGTGGGTTTGCTTATACCCTATGCTGTCTATTAACATGTTTTATTGCATATTGTGTTGATATTGTAACGTAGCGCACTGTGCCATAGTTTGTACTGTTATGGGAATATTTTTACTGCTGTAATTGTCTTATTCTTGTTGTACACTGCCTTGAGTGAATTCCTTCAAAAAGGCAGTAAATAAATCCTAATTGTGAGCTTGAGAGATTGTGTGAGACTCAGTGGCGTTCCTGGGGGGGGCAGTGGGTGCGGTCCGCCCCGGGTGCACGCCGCTGGGGGGGGGGGTGCCGGGGCAGAGGGAGCATGGAACGAACGAAGGACAGGCGCGCGCGCGGCACCCCCCCCCCCCCTCAGCGGCGTGCACCCGGGGGGGTGTCCTTTCGCCGGGGGGGGGGGTCGCGCTGCATCCGGGGGGGTGTGGCGCATCGGTGATCCGCCCCGGGTGTCAGTCCCCCTAGGAACGCCACTGGTGAGACTGAGCAGTGGGACCATAAAGATATTAAAATAGATCGGAGCCAGTGTGGAGCCCTAGAAGACACCACAAGGAAGAGAACAGGCTGGTATTGCAAGTCCTGCCACAGGGCAATGTTACTCCAACGCTAAATATGAGTTAAACCAATCGAAGACAATAACAATGATACCAATATCTTGCAGATTACATGGAAGAAAATCTAAGTGGGGCCTCATCAGTGATTTGTACAAGGGCACTAACACCTCCTTCTTCTGGTTATGCCTCTCGCTATACAGCCTAGCGTCCTTCTAGCTTTGGCTACCGCCTTGATACATGGTTTTAGGGACAGGGAGAGCTGTGGAGTGGATGCAGAGTTATCAGAACGCGGGGGGGGGGGGGGGTCGGAGGAGTTCTAGAGGCAGGAAAAGTTATGGAGTGGAAACTGGAGTTGTAGGAACGGGGGGGGGGGGGGGGGTCAGAGTTATTTATTTATTTATTGCATTTGTATCCCACATTTTCCCACCTATTTGCAGGCTCAATGTGGCTTACAATACATCATGAATGGTGACAACATGAGAAAATACATTTAGTGTTACAGAAGGATCGTGGGAACATGATAAAAAAACATAATATTAGTTTAGCAAGTAAAAGTTGTAAGACATTTCTGGATATATGTATAGGAGTGCACATTTATTGATCTTTGTGGTATGCTTTGTTGAATAGATGGGAACAGGGGGAGCAGTGAGGTGGGTACCTGTATTATATGTTGATAATGTCTAACAGTGAGAGACTGAGCTAGGCCTGGCTTTACTTCCACTGAATGTGTAGCCTTGTGGTTTCTCTACCAAGCCTTCTGTTTTAACTTAATTTAGTAACTGATAGACTACTGAGTCAAGCAGTTATCTTTTAAAGAGGTGTACAGTAGTGTTAAGATAACCCATACTGAATCAGACCAAGGTCCATTGAGTCCAATACCCAGTCTCTAACAGTGACCAGTCTAGGTTGGAAGCACCCAGCAGATCCCCAAAAAAGGAGCTCCACATTTCCCAGCTGACTTCCAGGACTGAACAATGACATAAGTACATAAGTATTGCCATACTGGGAAAGACCAAAGGTCTATCGAGCCCAGCATCCTGTTTCCAGCAGTGGCCAACCCAGGTCACAAGATCCCAAAAATGTACAAAACATTTTATACTGCTTATCCCAGAAATAGTGGATTTTCCCCAAGTCCATTTAATAACGGTCTATGGACTTTTTCTTTAGGAAGCCGTCCAAACCTTTTTTAAACTCCGCTAAGCTAACCGCCTTTACCACATTCTCTGGTCACGAATTCCAAGTCTACCTGCCTAGTGTGGCTTCCTTAGGGCACAATTACACATGGTCCAGCAATCATAGGGACAGAAGCTCCTACAGAATAAGGTAGTGGGGGGGGGGGGGGGAGGGGAGGGGGTTGGGGAAGACATGGAAGGTTGCATCAGAGAAGATTAGTCACTGTGCTGTGTGGGAATCAGGTGAGCTCGTTCCCCAGAAATGGGTATGTGACTGTTACAAAGAGGGGAGACCAGGGGCCTCTGGGCAGCCCTTGACATCTAACATTTTTTGCTCTTACTTTGCCTGGCATTTTCTGAAATGTAAACCCAGTCGGTCCAGAGGGCGGCTACAAAATTAGTAACGGTCTTGAACGGAAAAATTATAGGGACAGGCTTATGAACCTCAACATGTATACGCTGGAAGAGAGGAGGGAGAGAGGAGACATGATAGAAACGTTTAAATATCTCAAAGGCATTTATGTACAGGAAGAGAGCCTTTTCCAAATGAAGGAGAGCTCTGGAATGAGGGGGCATACGACAAAACAGTGGCATTCCTAGCCTGGATGGCACCCGGGGCGGATCGCCGATGCGCCCCCCCCCCCCGGGTGCAGCGTGCCCCCCCCCCCCCGCCTGCGAAATGACACCTTCCCCCCCCCCCCGGCGAAATGACACCCCCCGGGTGCACACCGCTGGGGGGGGGTGCCGCGGCGAGCGCCTATGGGCTCCGACTTCGCTAATTTCGCTCATTCGATGCAGCTCCCTCTGCCCCGGAACAGGAAGTAACCTGTTCCGGGGCAGAGGGAGCTGCAGCGAACGAACGAAGTTAGCGAAGTCGGAGCCCACAGGCGCGCGCCGCAGCACCCCCCAGTGGCGTGCACCCGGGGCGGACCGCCCCCCCCCCCCCTTGGTACGCCACCGTGACAAAGTTAAGAGGGAATAGGCTTAGGAGTAACCTAAGGAAGTATTATTTCACAGAAAGGGTGGTGGAGGCGTGGAATGGCCTCCCGGTGGAGGTGGTGGAGTCAAGGACTGTTCCAGAATTTAAAAAGGCATGGGATAAGCATGTGGGATCGCTTAGGAACAGGAAGAATTAGGGGTTACAGAGGATGGGCAGACTGGATGGGTCATGTGGCCTTTATCTGCCGTCATGTTTCTATGTTTCTATTATTGTCTTAAACTAGAACCCTGTATTTTCACCGTAAAGTTGTTGAATATTCTGATGACTATTGTACTGTGTCCAATACTGAGGGAACAGGCAACAGCCACAGCTGACGGTTCATTCAAGAAGACAGTGTGAGAAATTGCTTTTCAGGCTACTTCAAGGTTTCTACTTTTTAATTCAAAGAAGACGATATTGAAAAGGGAACAGACAAAGCTGTAGCAAAGGTAAATAGTGGTTGCAAGAATCTAAATTGGTTTAGAAATTCAAATACATTTCCATTACGATGGTATGAATGTGTGATGTTATGAGACAATACAGTCTTAGAAATAGAGCATGTACTTTCATGGTATTCCACAGCAAAGGTGTTTTAAAATAATAATATTTGTTTGATTGCTTTAGCTGCGAAATATCACACCGTGACCATTATGTTACCCAATGGAAAGTGAAGTCTGAAGCAACGATTTCATTCTTATCAGCTGCAACATTCAAATCCCCGCTGGCTGGCTGCCACTGCTGAGGCTCTCCGTTTCCATCCACGGCCGCACCCTGAGCACGCTGCCTGGTGGGGGGGGAGAGAGAGTTTGCAGAGACTGCCCAGGTCAGGAAACCAGGGATTAAATCAGCAAATCTGCCATAAACTAACTTTGAGGCCCTTTTACTAAGGCGTGCTGGAAAACGGCCTGCGGTAGTGTAGACGTGTGTTTTGGGCGCGCGCAGAATCATTTTTCAGCACACCTGCAAAAAAATGCCTTTCTTTATTTTTGCCGAAAATGGACGTGCGGCAAAATGAAAAATTGCCGCGTGTCCATTTTGGGTCTGAGATCTTACCGCCAGCCATTGACCTAGCGTTGAAGTCTCACGCGGTAACCAGGCGGTAATGGTCTACATGCATAAAATGCCACTTGGCGCATGCCCATTATGCGCGTCCAAAAATATCGGATGCTCACCAAAAATGAAATTTAGTGCAAGACCCGCATGGTAGCCAGGGACCCGCGTGGTAGCCATTTTGGCATGTGTTGGGAGCACATAGATGCTTACACGGCTTAGTAAAAGGGGCCCCTTTGTGTGCTATTGCATCTGCTTGGGAGATAAAGGAGTGTTTGGGGGAGGGGATGTGTCTAATGTGGACTTGGTTCCACAGGTATGTTCTTAACCCCATTCACACATCCCAGTACTGCTTAAAAAAGTGCATAGCAGTAACCGGCAGAGATAAAGGTTATCCCCCTAAGTCTATAATCTGGTGAGGGTCGATATTCAAAGAGATTTAACTGACCAGGAGAAGCTACTGGCTGGATAAATTGGGTTCCTGAAGAAGGGGTGTATTCAGAAGCGGAGTTAGGTTGACGGCGCGGGGGGAGCGAAAGCGGGCTTCCGCCGGCACACATTTTGAGTGAAACACGACGAGAAAAAAAATAAGTGCCGATACTGGCAGAACTCCGTTTGGGGGAGTGGCTGCTCCCCTGTCGCCCCACCTAGCTACACTACTGGGTGAATTCTCCGAAAGGGAGTTCTGTAGAATCTCACTGCTCCATGGACATTTTGCATGTTCTAGGTAAGTGGCTTAATTCATTTTTGGACTGCATTATGTGGCAGCCCATTTGATTTGAACTCCGAGGACTATAAGGTTATTTTTAATTGTTGGTATGCTTAACACATTGCACATACAAGTTTTGTAACACACGAGGAGTCTTGTGATAGTGTGGAGCTGGGTAGACCTTCAAGATTAAGGATCTTGGCTGTTGAGTGAGGTGAGCATTGTGGTGTTGGGCGTACTGCACCTATGATATGACTCAGACCACATACCGAGGGCTTCTCAACATACACCAAAAATTATTGATAACAAATATATAAAATTTAAAAAAATAATAATTTTGTTCCTTACGTCCTCAATGTTGTGATACCCTGGGGAATTCTTATTATTTGTAGTACCTGAGGAAATTCAGAAGAAACCCACCTGGGTGGAGAACTCTGAAATCCCACAAAATGTAGTCGAAACAAAAGAAGAATTGGAAATGGACCACAGACTCCAGAAATGAGGAAAGCAAACTTGACCAATGTTTACTAAAGTTTCGCTCAAGTTATCTGTAGCAAGACCCATTTTATTCCTATGGGCCCTGCAGCAGATAACTCGAGCTAAGCTTTAGTAAACAAGCTGCTTGGTGCTTTAAGAAGATTTATTGATCATAGACTTGACAAAACTGTGTTTCGGCCTGCGGCCTGCTTCAGGAGTCTTTTGATCATGAATAGGTTACAAAATCTTCAATATCGTGTCTTTTCAATCTTGTAGCACAAAGGATGGGTCTTGAAAAAGGACCTATAGAATGATGTTGCAAAAGGTTGAAGATATTGGCGTCTTCTAATCGTATGGCTTGAAAACCGAGTGAAAATACCTGCGGAAATAACAGCTGCCTTCATCATGAAACGATTAAAAAAATAACAGTAAACAATTCAAAAACTGACAGTAATAAGATAAATGCAAAAAGAGAAAACTAAGAAAAGTAGAAAATAAAAAATGAAAAAGAAAAAACCACAAAAAACAAGCAGATAAAAGGTAAAATCAAAAAAAGACGACACAAAAATAATGATAAAACTTATGAATTTATTAAGGTGATATGACTCAATACAGCTGTGTTGAGTCATATCTCTGAAACACAGCTGTGTCGAGTCATATCACCTTAATAAATTCATAAGTTTTATCATTATTTTTGTGTCTTTTTTTGATTTTACCTTTTATCTGCTTGTTTTTTTGTTTTTTGTGGTTTTTTATTTTTCATTTTTTGTTTTCTCTTTTTGCATTTTTTCTTTTTTTGCGTCATCTTCGCTGTTTTTGATTACTGGTTGTTTTTTGCGGAGACTGGTTTCTTCTGTGTTTTGGATAGTAATAAGATAAACCCATAAAAGTCCAATGTACATAAATCTCCATAATACTCCACGTAGAGGTAAAATGTAAAGGGCTTATCCCAAACAAGAAAGGAAAAAAAGATTTATCCCAAACAAACCTCACCGATCATTATCAGCAGACTAAAAAAAAAAGAGAATAGTTAAAACCTATTAACCCCAACTCTAATTTCATATATGTGGGGGTAATTCTATAGCAGGGCGTTAGGTGTGAGAACGTATGCTAGTTATAGAGCTGCTTTAATGCTTGTACCTAAATTGTATTTATTATTTATTTATTAGGATTTATTTACCGCCTTTTTGAAGGAATTCACTCAAGGCGGTGTACAGTAAGAATAGATCAAACATGAGCAATAGACAATTACAGCAGTAAAAATATTCGAACAACAATACAAAGTATGGCATGGTATACTACTTACAATGACAACACAATACGTAATAGAACATTATAGTTGGTAGTGAAGGGTAAGGCAAAGTTGTAACATATAGATGAGTAAGAAAGTAGGAAGAATTAGAAAGTAAGGTGATTGATTTGAAGAAAGTTGCACGTGAGGTCGGAGAGATGGTTAAATATTATCTCAGATAGGGTAGGAGTGGATAAACATGTCCCGCTGCAGTATGTGCAGCCCGAGTCAATCCTTGTGTGTGAGTGAGACTAACAAGTTAGTTACTTCTTCCATTAAAGGCTTGGTTGAAGAGCCAAGCTTTCACCTGCTTCCTGAAGTAGAGGTAGTCTTGTGTTAAGCGGAGCATTTCAGGCAGTGCGTTCCAGAGAGTGGGGGCTACTCCAGAGAAGGCTCGCTTGCGGGTATCACATCGTGCCAGAAATAGGTTCATTACTTTTTTAGGGTCCCTTTTACTAAGCCGCGTAGGCGCCTACGTGTGCCCAATGTGCACCAAATTGGAGTTACCGCCCAGTTACCACGTGGTCCTTGCAGTAATTTCAATTTTGGCGCGTGTCGGAAAATTATTATGTATTTTCTGACGCACGGCAGCTACATGTGTCAAGTGGAATCTGACGTGCGTAGACCATTAACACACAGTTACCGCGTGAGGCCAAAACACGCGGCTATACTACCACAGGCCATTTTCAGCGCACCTTAGTAAAAGGACCCCTTAGTATTCTATACGTTACAGGGGTAATTCTATAATGGGGCACCAAAGTTAGGTGCAGGATATACCACGCTGAGCACTAATTCTATAATGGCATCTAGGCCCCAAGTTTCCATTACAGCTATTTGTCTTTAATTAGGCACGCTCACGGACACTATGCCAATAGCAGGTGTAAATAGTTAACTACATAAGTATTGCCATACTGGGAAACAGGGGCGTAGCCAGACAACAAATTTTGGGTGGGCCTAGGTAAAAAGTGGGTGGGCACCAAGTGTTCTCCCCCCTCCCAACCACCACCAAAAAAAATATTTCAGCTGGCGGGAAAATGCTTCTTTCCACCTCGGCAGTCTGCAGTAGGCATGTGCTGAAAACGGAATGTGCGCAGGTGCCAGTATCGTGGAGAGGTGCGTTTTTGTTACCATCAGGGGGAAGTCTTCAACTGGCCGAGCTTGAGATCCCCATCAGCTACCGCTAAATGTGTGCTACTGTTGGGTGGGCCTGAGCACTAAATGGGTGGGCCCACCTGTGGCTACGCCACTGCTGGGAAAGACCAAAGGTCCATCAAGCCCAGCATCCTGTTTCCAACAGTGGCCAATCCAGGTCACAAATACCCGGTAAGATCCCAAAAAGTACAAAACATTTTATACTGCCTATCCCAGAAATAGTGGATTTTCCCCAAGTCCATTTAATAATGGTCTATGGACTTTTCCTTTAGGAAGCCTTCCAAACCTTTTTTAAACTCTGCTAAGCTAACCGCTTTTACCACATTCTCTGGCAACGAATTCCAGAGTTTAATTACACGTTGAGTGAAGAAAAAATTTCTCAGATTACTACATTGTAGCTTCATTGCATGCCCCCTAGTCCTAGTATTTTTGGAAAGCGTGAACAGACGCTTCACATCTACCCGTTCAACTCCACTCATTATTTTATAGACCTCTATCATATCTCACCTCAGCCGCCTTTTCTCCAAGCTGAAGAGCCCTAGCCGCTTTAGCCATTCCTCATAGGGAAGTCGTCCCATCCCCTTTGTCATTTTCGTCGCCCTTCTCTGCACCTTTTCTAATTCCACTATATCTTTATTGAGATGCAGCGACCAGAATTGAACACAATATTTGAGGTGTGGTCGCACCATGGAGCGATACAAAGGCATTATAACATCCTCATTTTTGTTTTCCATTCCTTTCCTAATAATACCTAACATTCTGTTTGCTTTCTTAGCCGCAGCAGCACACGAGCAGAAGGTTTCAACATATCATCAACGACGACACCTAGATCCCTTTCTTGGTCCGTGACTCCTAACGTGGAACCTTGCATGACATAGCTATATTCGGGTTCCTCTTTCCCACATGCATCACTTTGCACTTGCTCACATTAAACGTCATCTGCCATTTAGACGCCTAGTCTCCTAGTCTCGTAAGGTCCACTTGTAATTTTTCACAATCCTCCTGCGATTTAACGACTTTGAATAACTTTGTGTCATCAGCAAATTTAATTACCTCATTAGTTACTCCCATCTCTAGGTCATTTATAAAAATGTTAAAAAGCAGCGGTCCCAGCACAGAGCCCTGGGGAATGTAGGGTGAAAATAAGTAATTAGGCCAAGACCAGCTTAGGCTAGATCACAGGGAAATACCCCTACAGGAACCCCACTAACTACCCTTCTCCATTGAGAATATTGACCATTTAACTCTACTCTCTGTTTTCTATCTTTTAACCAGTTTTTAATCCACAATAGAACACTACCTCATATCCCATGACTCTCCAATTTCCTCTGGAGTCTTTCATGAGGTGCTTTGTCAAACGCCTTCTGAAAATCCAGATACACAATATCAACTGGCTCCCCTTTTTCCACATGTTTGTTCACCCCTTCAAAGAAATGTAGTAGATTGGTGAGGCAAGATTTCCCTTCACTAAATCCATGTTGACTTTGACTCATTAATCCATGCTTTTGAATATGCTCTGTAATTTTGTTCTTAATAATAGTCTCTACCAATATAGGAGGTAGTCATCCCCTTCTCCGTTGTCTTCTAGGGATAAGAAAGTTTTGAGAACAGGACAAGAAAAGAATGAAAAATTAGCTGAGGAAATGTGTGCGGACATACCCAGAGTCGAGTGGCTCTTGATGGCTTCTGTTTACTGTTCAATGTGACCTTATTCCTGTTCTTTACTAATCCTTTTGCAAGGTTTAAAATATTAGACAGCAAAGATTGTGTAAAAACCTCTAAGATTCTGTCTTGCTTAGATTGCAGAGACCTCTAGTGGCACCACTGAGGTACTGTATTGTGACTTTTGTTCCACTTACAGTTTCTATATTGGGAGAGGATTCTCTACAACGACAAAGAAGTGAGGCAAAGAAAACAAGGGTATCTAAAGCTCATTGTATAGGATCTTTAATATAGTCACAAAATCAACACATCCGGGTTTCCCCCGGAGCCACAACGCTTCAGCGCAGTACGAGTGTCTCTGTCTAGTACGGTAAACTAAAAGGCACTTTGATCAACTAAATGTAGGACCATATTCCACCAACATATGCTACAGGCTTGTTGACCCCTGAAGCAGGCTAATACGCCATAACGCGACCATTTTGGGTCCTTGATGTGTTGATTTTTGTGACTATATTATAGGTCCTATATACCGAACTTTGGATAGCCTCGGGGTTTTTTGCCACACTTTTTTTTTTTGTTGTCTACACATCCGTGAGGTTTGGACTTTCTCCTTTGTTTTGTTTTCCTTGGAGGATCCTCTACACCGGTGCTATAATGACAGGAGTAGACCTGACTTTTACCAAGCTTTGAATACCCTTGTATTCTTTGCCTCACTTCTTAGGAGTGGAGGAGTGGCCTAATGGTCAGTGCAGCGGGTTTTGATCCTGGCAACCTGGGTTTGATTCCCACTGCAGAACCTTGTGACCTTGGGCAACTCACTTAACCCTCCATTGCCCCAGGTACCGAAACTTAGATTGTGAGCCCTCTAGGGACAGAGAAAGTACCTGCATATAATGTGTACAGCGCTTTAGACATGATTAGTAGCAGTAGTAAAATTGAGCTGGCCTAAATAGTCCGCTCAAGAATGTTAGCTGTCTTTGGCTAGTTAAGCCATTGCACGTACCACAGGGAATAGAGGATTTATTTATTTATTGCATTTGTATCCCACATTTTCCCACCTTTTGCAGGCTCAATGTGGCTTACAATACATCACGAATGGTGGAAATATAATTAGGAAATAGACATTTAGTGTTACAGAAGAATCTTGGATAACATGATAATGATAAAACATGATAGTAATATAACAAGCAAATATTATAAGACAATTCTGAATATGTGTGGAGGAGTGGTATATGTTCACATTTGTTGATCTTTGTGGTATGCCTTATTAAAGAGATGGGTCTTCAGTAGTTTGCGGAAGTTGGTTAGTTCATAAATCGTTTTTAAGTTGCGCGGCAGTGCGTTCCATAACTGTGTGCTCAAGTAGGTAAAGTTTGACGCCTGCATTAGTTTGTATTTTAGGCCTTTGCAGTTAGGGAAGTGCAGATTGAGGAATGTGCGGGATGATCTTTTGGCATTCCTGGGTGGTAAGTCTATCAGGTCTGACATGTAGGCTGGTGCGTCTCCGTGAATGATTTTGTGAACTAGGGAGCATATTTTGAACGTGATGCGTTCTTTAAGTGGGAGCCAGTGTAGCTTTTCTGGTTTGTGAAAGGTGACAGGGGTTGTTTGGGCCTCTACATTTCACAGACAGTGTCCTCTTGTTAACTACACCAGCACACCCTGCTCTCTGCAGAGGAAGGAGTAGCAGGATGAAGAAGCCTTGCAGTAACAAGCCCTGATTGTGGAAAAGAGAAGAGGAAGGTACGGCATACGTCCCTGGGATCTGAGACAAGAAGGGCCAGGTTCCTCAAAAATAGTAGTAGAGGAGTGGCCTAGTGGTTAGAGTGGTGGACTTTGGTCCTGAGGAACTGAGTTCGATTCCCACTTCAGGCACAGGCAGCTCCTTGTGACTCTGGGCAAGTCACTTAACCCTCCATTGCCCCATGTAAGCCGCATTGAGCCTGCCATGAGTGGGAAAGCGCAGGGTACAAATGTAACAAAAATAAAATAGATACTATTGGAGATTCTTATGGAA
Source organism: Microcaecilia unicolor (assembly GCF_901765095.1). Taxonomy (NCBI): domain Eukaryota; kingdom Metazoa; phylum Chordata; class Amphibia; order Gymnophiona; family Siphonopidae; genus Microcaecilia; species Microcaecilia unicolor. Next base: position 8,571,774 of record NC_044040.1, on the reverse strand, counting down.
TGTTGCTACTATTGGAGATTCTACATGGAATGTTGCTACTATTGGAGATTCTACATGGAATGTTGCTACTATTAGAGATTCTACATGGAATGTTGCTGCTATTGGAGATTCTACATGGAATGTTGCTATTCCACTAGCAACATTCCATGTAGAAGCCTGCGCGGCCACATTGGTGTGACTCTGGGCAAGTCCCTTAACCCTCCATTGCCCCATGTAAGCCGCATTGAGCCTGCCATGAGTGGGAAAGCGCAGGGTACAAATGTAACAAAAATAAAATAGATACTATTGGAGATTCTACATGGAATGTTGCTACTATTGGAGATTCTACATGGAATGTTGCTATTCCACTAGCAACATTCCATGTAGAAGGCTGCGCAGGCTTCTGTTTCTGTGAGTCTGACGTCCTGCACGTACGTGCAGGACGTCAGACTCAGAGAAGCAGAAGCCTGCGCGGCCACATTGGTGATCTACAAGGGCCGACTTCTACATGGAATGTTGCGAGTGGAATAGCAACATTCCATGTAGAATCTATAGAAATCAAACAAAATAAAACATGGAAAAGAAAATAAGATGATACCTTTTTTATTGGACATAACAATACATTTCTTAATTAGCTTTCGAAGGTTGCCCTTCTTCCTCAGATCGGCAATAAGCAAATGTGCTAGCTGACAGTGTATATAAGTGAAAACATTCAAGCATTACTATGACAGTAAAATAGATACCATTGGAGATTCTACATGGAATGTTGCTACTATTGGAGATTCACATGGAATGTTGCTATTCCACTACGTGCAGGATGTCAGACTCACAGAAACAGAAGCCTGCGTGGCCACATTGGTGATCTGCAAGGGCCGACTTCTACATGGAATGTTGCTAGTGGAATAGCAACATTCCATGTAGAATCTCAAATAGTAGCAACAGTGGAGGAGTGGCTTAGTGGTTAGGGTGGTGGACTTTGGTCCTGAGGAACTGAGTTTGATTCCCAGTACAGGCAGCTCCTTGTGACTCTGGGCAAGTCACTTAACCCTCCATTGCCTACCGCATTGAGCCTGCCATGAGTGGGAAAGCACGGGGTACAAATGTAACAAAAAAAAATAAAGCAACTATGATCACATTGGAGTCCAATAAATCTAAAAAAAAAACCAAACTGCTGACCTGGACTGAATTATTGGAAGTTAGGGGAAGGGAAGAGGATGAGTGGGTTGTGGTACCAATGGCCTCCCCGTTTTACTGGTCCTGAACCCTAAATTCCCAGACAGTTAAACCTGCAATTTACAGTTGTATCTCCTTGAGGGTTTGCCCCCAGTTTTCCGCACAACAGAAAAATAGCCATGGGGGACGGTTCACTTCAGACGGGCATTTAACATAAACACCCAAAGGCATTGCCACATGTCCAATACCTGCACACACATTTTTCTCATTAAAAGAGAGAGAAGAAACACAACTTCCGTTCTGTATAAAAGTTATTTTTTTCTAATAAAAATTATAGAAGAGAGCGGTCATTAAAGAGACTGGAAATAACTTACGGCAATGCCAGCGTGACAGCTACTGGATATTTAGAGAGAATATTGACGCTCCTCGAAGCAAGCGTGATTGGATTTTTGAACCGGATTCACATTCTGCAGATCCTTTTACCAGTCAGTTGAGGAATCATGTAATTGTTTATGTGGCGGAGGGCTCGGAGTCTTGGCTGGTGAATTTAATTACAGCGCTTGTCAATAACTATTGACCTGCCTGGATCATTTAAAAGCTTTAGAAAACAGAGGACTGGGAACCGAAGAGTGATGAAGACTTCCCCAGTTCTTCATACCCCTGGCAATATCGGTGATGGATTAGAGTATCCTGAGGGAAACTAGTATGAGGGAGAACTGTCACGTTGGAAGATGGTTTTGATTAAGCAACGTACACAGTCACCTCTTGAAAATTCTTATGTTGATTCAGTGAAAGGTATTAGAGCCTTCAAAGAATCCACTAGCCATAGGATGGTCTCTGTTAACCAGGCATGGGCAGGATGTGAAATAATACAGAAAACTGTTTTCCACTGGGTAAGTGTCCATTTCATTAACTTAATGCAAGTTGATGCCACTTGGTCCAGAAATGGGATAGAAAGTTGTCAGGCCATGGAGTTCTGCCCTCTCTATCTGGGTATCTCTCCACACTCGTCCTTCCCTACACCTCTTCCCGTGCACTCCGCTCCAAGGATAAATCCTTCTTATCTGTTCCCTTCTCCACTACTGCCAACTCCAGACTTCGCGCCTTCTGTCTCGCTGCACCCTACGCCTGGAATATACTTCCTGAGCCCCTACGTCTTGCCCCATCCTTGCCCACCTTTAAATCTAGACTGAAAGCCCACCTCTTTAACATTGCTTTTGACTTACCCTCCTCTCCTCCTTCCTGTACACATTAATTGATTTGATTTGCTTACTTTATTTCTTGTCTATTAGATTGTAAGCTCTTTGAGCAGGGACTGTCTTTCGTCTTGCCCCATCCTTGGTCACCTTTAAATCTAGACTGAAAGCCCACCTCTTTAACATTGCTTTTGACTGGTAACCACTTGTATCCACTCGCCTGCAGCTACCCTCCTCTCTTCCTTCCCGTTCACATTAATTGATTTGATTTGCTTACTTTATTTTTTGTCTATTAGATTGTAAGCTCTTTGAGCAGGGACTGTCTTTCTTCTATGTTTGTGCAGCGCTGCGTACGCCTTGTAGTGCTATAGAAGTGATAAATAGTAGGTTAGTAGTCTCTTGTAACCAGAGCTAATAGTGTGATGTCATAATGCCTCAGTCCACCAATAAGAGCCAACCTCATCAGTGATGTCACAATGGCTTGATTGTCCTATACTTGGCTCACTTTTATTACATAGCTCTTTGAGCAGGGACTGTCTTTCTTCTATGTTTGTGCAGCGTTGCGTACGCCTTGTAGCGCTATAGAAATGCTAAATAGTAGTAGTAGTAGGGTTGCCTTATTTCTCTCTCATTTAGGAATGCTCTGTCTCTTAAATTGTGGACACTAAATTAAGGGCTGCTTTATTTCATTGCTTTTCATTTCCTTTCACTATTGATTTTTGTAAGATAGCTTCTTCTTTCTTATCAAGTATCATACTTGTATTTCAATTTTGGAAATTGTGAGTGGAGGCAGGGCCGTGCCAACGCGGTAAGCGCTGCAGGGGGGGGCGCCTGCCTTCAAGGGCGCCACGCCGTCGTGTTGTATTTAAAAAAAAAAAAAGAAAACCTTACTCCTCCGCTCCCCTCCATCTCCGATTCCCCGGCACTTTAAATTTACCTCGCTTCGCCTCCGACATCTGCGCAGCGTCAGTGAAAGCGCTGCCTGTCTGACGTCTCTCCACCAGCCTTCCCTTCGCTCGTTTGTTCCCTCTGTGTCCCGCCCTCAAGGAAATGATGTCAGAAGAAGGCGGGACACAGAGGGAACGAACAAGGGAAGGCTGGGCTGGTGGAGAGACATCAGACAGGCAGCGCTTTCACTGACGCTGCGCAGATGTCGGAGGGAAGTAAATTTAAAAGGCCGGGGGGGGGGGGGGTGCGTACACGCGCCAACTGATACTCTGCAGGGGGGCGCCAGAGACCCTAGGCACGGCCCTGTGGAGGAGTAGCCTAGTGGTTAGTGCAGCAGACTTTGATCCTGGAGAACTGGGTTCGATTCCCACTTCAGCTCCTTGTGACTCTAAGCAAGTCACTTAACCCTCCATTGCCCCAGGAACAAAATAAGTACCTGTTTTTATGTAAACCGCTTTGAATGTAGTTGCAAAATACCACAGAAAGGTGGTATATGAAGTCCCATTTCTCTTTCCCCTTAAATATAACATTTTTAAAAAGGCAACTCCTGTCCATTCCAAACTCTCGCCTAGTGTTCCCCCTCCCCATTCAAGTATCTCATAATTCAGCACAATTTGCGCATAACCCTCTGTTTTGCATCCAGAAAAATGTCTTCTTTATTCACACTCGTTTTCTGTGTCTTATGTGACAGAGAATGATTATCCGCCTACTAGGCTGTAGTGAAAATTGGCAATAGTGCACCCATACAGGGGTTGTTCCCGTGTGCTAAGGCCATTTTTTTTCTACAGCTGTATGTCACGGTCTTACTGTGGCTTCATTTGCTCCGATGGCGTCCTTCCGCACCCACACTCGCCCTCCTCCTAGGCCATGCATGCACACTGTGACCTACTAGATTGGGGTTAACGGCAGGACGTCAGGGGAGGGGCACACCTAGGTATCGTCAGAGCTGAGTGCTCTTAAGGGAAGCTCATTTCCACCTAGAGTGCCTTTGCAACAAGCCTGTCTTTTTCCTGGTTCCTGCCATGTCTGTCTGTCTTCCTGGTTCCTGTCAAGCCTGCTTTGTTCCTGGTTCCTGCCAAGCCTGCCTACTACACCCCTGAGTTCCAGCTGCACCCTAGCTCCCAAGTTCCAACTTTGCTAGTTCCAGCATTCCAGCCTTGCGAGCTCCTGTGTTGCCACCTTGCCAGGTCTCTGGTTCCAGTCCCACTTGGCTTTTGTACCTTGGTTTGTCTTCCATTCTTGGAACGCTCATAACCATACCCCTTTTTGGATGTGTGCACTAGAATTTAGGCACAGTGAGTCACAGTGTACCTGAATGTAACTGACCTTGAGCTACTACTGAAAAAGGTGTGAGCAAAATCTAAATAAATAAATAAATAAGATTCTGGAATCTTAAAGAGTGACAAGATTCCATGCAGAATCTCAAAGAGTAGCAACATTCCATGTAGAACCCCAGAGAATAGCAAGATTCTGGAATCCTAAAGAGTGACAAGATTCCATGCAGAATCTCAAACAGCAGCAACATTCCATGTAGAACCCCAGAGAATAGCAAGATTCTGGAATCCTAAAGAGTGACAAGATTCCATGCAGAATCTCAAACAGTAGCAACATTCCATATAGAACTCCAGAGAATAGCAAGATGCTGGAACCCTAAAGAGTGACAAGATTCCATTCAGAATCTCAAAGAGTAGTAACATTCCATGTAGAACCCCAAAGAATAGCAAGATTCTAGAGTGGAGGAGTGGCCTAGTGGTTAGAGCACAGGTTCAAATCCCACTGCTGCTCCTTGTGATCTTGGGCAAGTCACTTAACCCTCCATTGCCTCAGGTACAGGCTTAGATTGTGAGCCCTCCTGGGACAGAGAAATATCCACAGTACCTGAATGTAACTCACCTTGAGCTACTACTGAAAAAGGTGTGAGCAAAATCTAAATAAATAAATGAACATACACTTAGATTTAGGCACAATTGGCAGAAAGTGGGTAAAAGGCTGCCAGGAATGGTAATGTGTATACACAGACCCACCAAAGCAAGAACATTTTACAAGTGCCTTCAAAACTGGGACAATTTTTTTTATTCATGAAAGCCCCAACACAGGACATGTTTCGGTGATGGTCTGCCTGTGTCAAGGGTCATTAAAATGTCTAAAACCTCGAATTAAATATTGCAGACAGGTCTTTAGAAAGTAAAACCGAAGAGAAACTATTTGGATAAATATCTGCTCATATGTGGACATTGAATAACAACTTTCTTAGCAATGCCAATCCCACAGAAGATGCCGTTGCTTAGAGAAAGCCGCTGGGTCTTTCATGAATAAGGAACTTGTCCCAGTCTTGAAGGCCCTTGTGTGGTTTTCTTGCTGTGCTATACATATTCCTGCCAGTAGAGGGCAACAGTTTTATAAAATCCCATTTCCACTGTTAGTATGCTGTTTTGCCCTTCAAAATAGGCTTTGGAAATGGCTGTCCCTATTCTTTAGACCACATCTTTCCAAATGCTTACATAGTAACTGATATCTAATGACTTTCAATGAGGAAAAAAACAATCTCGGTAAAAAAAATATGAGATGAACCGTAGGAAATAATTGTTAGCATGTCTAGGGTTGTACTGCTTCCAGTAACTCAACCACAGTGGCCATGCGGAGAAACCTGGACTCAGTTCTCAAGGCAGTTCTTGGCGATGACCTGGTGGCAGCTTTCTCACCCATGGGGTGGGTGGAGCCAGAGCCATTGCTCAACTGCAGCACCTAGTGGCCAGATGTGAGTTTGGGTTTGTAGGGCTTCCAGAAGGACTGTCACAGCAATAACTAGGTAGCGTGTTGTGAAAATTAAATATGACCAAAACCGAGCTTCTCATTTTCCCCCCCAAACCCACCTCCCCGCTCCCCCCGTTTTCTATTTCTGTTGATGGCTCTCTCATTCTCCCTGTCTCCTCAGCTCGAAACCTTGGGGTCATCTTTGACTCTTCTCTCTCCTTCTCTGCTCATATCCAGCAGATTGCCAAGACCTGTCGTTTCTTTCTTTACAACATCCGTAAAATCCGCCCCTTTCTTTCCGAGCACTCTACCAAGACCCTCATCCACACCCTTGTCACCTCTCGTTTAGACTACTGCAATCTGCTTCTTGCTGGCCTCCCACTTAGTCACCTCTCCCCTCTCCAGTCGGTTCAAAACTCTGCTGCCCGTCTCGTCTTCCGCCAGGGTCGCTTTACTCATACTACCCCTCTCCTCAAGACCCTTCACTGGCTCCCTATCCGTTTTCGCATCCTGTTCAAACTTCTTCTACTAACCTATAAATGTACTCACTCTGCTGCTCCCCAGTATCTCTCCACATTCGTCCTTCCCTACACCCCTTCCCGTGCACTCCGCTCCATGGATAAATCCTTCTTATCTGTTCCCTTCTCCACTACTGCCAACTCCAGACTTCGCGCCTTCTGTCTCGCTGCACCCTACGTCTGGAATAAACTTCCTGAGCCCCTACGTCTTGCCCCATCCTTGGCCACCTTTAAATCTAGACTGAAAGCCCACCTCTTTAACATTGCTTTTGACTCGTAACCACTTGTAACCACTCGCCTCCACCTACCCTCCTCTCCTCCTTCCCATTCACATTAATTGATTTGATTTGCTTACTTTATTTATTTTTTGTCTATTAGATTGTAAACTCTTTGAGCAGGGACTGTCTTTCTTCTATGTTTGTGCAGCGCTGCGTATGCCTTGTAGCGCTATAGAAATGCTAAATAGTAGTAGTAGTAAAACAGACATAAAATAGCAGTAAAGACTCTTGAGTAGTTACCAGTGGCATAGCCACAGGTGGACCCACCCACTTTGGACTCAGGCCCACCCAAAATTGTGGCACTCTTGCTATGGCAGGTGGGTATTCCCAAACCTTGCCAGCTGAAGATTTTCTGTCCTTGGGCAGCCAGCGCTCTTCCAAATGTCAGCCAGCAGCACTTGCCTTGAGCTGACGCTAAGACCGGCCTTTCTGCACATGCTCAGTTTTCACACATGCAAAAGCCTGCAGCAGCATCAGTTTGAGGCAAGTGCTGCCGGCTGCCATTTGGAAGAGCGCTGGCTACTTGAGGAGGAGGAGGAAATCTTCGGCTGGCAGAGTTTAGGGACCCCACCAGCTCAAGTATTTCATATTTGGGGTGTGTGGGCAGGGAGGGGTGGAGAGAAGAGCAAACTGGAGGGGCCAGGGGGAGGGGAATTTCAGGCCCATCCAAAATTGGCTATCTGGCTACGCCCCTGGTAGTTACAGAAGGTGCAGGAGGAAACTTCCACCCCCCCCCCCCCCCCTCTCCAAATCATACCCTCAGGTTGACCTTTTGTCATTTCAATTACTATAGCGGAATCCTTTTCCTGTGTGCGACGATATTCCCCCAGAAGTTATTTTCAGAGCAACTTTGAGATTTCTTCCAAAATCGTCCCTGTTAACTTTTATAAGCCCAGGCCTGCTTTTGTAATTTTGGAAACGGCTATAAAGGAAGCCAAAGCACAATAATATAGCGGGAAGCATCCTTCATAAGTCAAGTGAAGAATTTAATAATCTCTTTAGAAATAAACTCTGCAGCTATGAGAAAAATGTGAGGGTTAAAGGCCTTCCAATTAAGAAAGGTTTCTCTGTGGATTTATGGGCTGGTGGTTCAAGCTTCCTGTTCGCGTTTCCATGGTAACTGTCAGGTAGATTTTCTGCTACTTGTTAGGAAGTTGGAAATGTTGAGTCTGGTTGAGCCTTTTCAATTCATTGAAGCTTAAATGAAATTCTATGCAAGGAGCTGGCATTTAGCCTGGGTCATTTATTCATATCTCAGAAGAAAAATCAATAATAGTAATCAAATGTGCAAATTTTTTTTCCCCAGTTATCGGGATTATTTTCATTCCAGAATTTTGCGCTGTCATCAGGGTAGGTTTGAAATGGTGCAGCTGGCTTCTTTTTTTTTTTTCTCTCTCTCTCTCTCTTTTGCTATCTGATAGCTTATAGCTTTAATTACAACCTAAGACATACAGAGAGACGCGCCTCTCTCTGGTCTGCGTTCACAAGCTATAATCACCCCTGGCGATATTCATGATGCGAGTTCGAATCCAGCAAGCTCATTAGGTTCAGGTACACCAAGCACAACCTTTGTTTCTTTTCATTTTCCTTGTCCCTTCTGAGAGCGTGAATCAAATCCGGGGAAAGTAAACAGCTTTTGCATGCTGTAATTTAAATCTTTGCAAAATGCCTGGGCTCCATTTACATTTGAAAAAAAAAAAAATCTTTCTGCCAACCCCTCCCTTTCCTTCCCTTCTGCTCATAATTTGCAATTGACATAATACATTGTATTACTGTTCTGCATAGCTTAAAAATAACACATTCAGGATAAAATACCTATGTTTTCCTCCTTGCCTAATGCTCTAACACGTCTTATCATTTATGATTTGCATCTTGTATCACAAGCACCAATTTAAAAGGCAAAAAGGATGCAGCAGGGATGGACAATTTTCAAAACCGTTTACCTAAAATTGCCTTGCCTTGCCCAGCTGGCAAATGCTTGCAGACTGTAGCAGTGCAAATCCTGTTTTACATGTCAGGCTTTTCCTGGGAAATGGGACAATCTAGACCATGACATTTGCTGGTTTGTTTAACAAAAGGATCTGTTGAACATGGAACCTTTTGTAAAATATGTAAAAGTCACAGGGGGAAGCAACAATTTCAGAAATCAAAAAGCACAGAAAAAGAGAGGCATTGATGGGTCGCTTCTATTTATAAGTGCCAGTGATTATGGTGGGGGTTTTTTTTTTTCAGAAGCCCTATTCATAATTTGGATGTGTAAAACAAAATGGCATTTAGTCATTGTATATTGCATACGTGCTTAAATCTTGATTTTAGAAAGCTGAGGTATACATATAGTATGCATATAGTAGGGGGTGTGGTCTGGGCATGTTTCGATTGGGACTCGGCTAGGGCGGGGCTAAAAGATATACACACACATACACTCTCCATTTCAGAAGGGAAATGCAATACATGTCTGACTTGGTAGACCTGCCACCCAGAAACGCCAAAAAATCATCCAGAACTTTCCTCAACCTCCACTTCCCTAAATGCAAAGGCATAAAGTATAAAGTACTACATGCATCAACCTTCTCCTACAAGAGCACGCAACTCTGGAACGCACTGCCACACGGCCTGAGAGCGGTTTATGAGTTGACAGACTTCCGCAAACGATTGAAGACCTATCTCTTCGAAAAAACATACCGCAAGGATCAAAACATATAAATCCCATATACATCATAACAATGCCTCAAGACATTACCCCACGTACTCCACTTCCCCGTACTCTCTCCCATTCAACAATCTACCCACAGATAAAAACTGTCTACCCCATCGCTCTCTTGCTATTATTCGATCACCGTAGTAATTCCCCAACGTCATATCCTATAGTTTCTACGCCCCAAAGGTGATTGATCTGACTCTGTGTTCCTTAACTTTTCACAATGTAACCCATAATCGTAATGTAACAAACTGTATTTCCATTATTTACAATGTATTGTAAGCCACACTGAGCCCGCAAATAGGTGGGAAAATGTGGGATACAAATGCAATTAAATAAATAAATAAATAAATTATATGTCCGCCAGCATCAACATTAGGATGTAGACCGGCTCGTTTTGGGCAGCAGTCTACTGGCGGGTTTAGGGGTAGTCATCTCCTTAATCTCCAGGTCAGGGGCAGCCCAAGGCAATCACGCTTAGTGGGAGACCTGTGAGAAGCAAGTTGCAATAGTCTAAGCAAGAGGTGATAGGAGTGTGGATAAGGTTTCTGGTAGTATGCTCAGGAAGGAAAGGACAAATTTTGGTGATATTATAGCGAAAGAAATGACAGGTTTTAGCAGTCTGCTGGATATGAGAAAGAGGAGTCAAAGATGGCCCCAAAGTTACGAGCTGACGAGACAGGGAGGATGAGAGTGTTATCCACAGAGGTAGAGAATGGGGGAAGAGGAGAGGTTGGTTTAGATGGAAAGATAAGAAACTCAGTCTTGGTCATGTTTAGTTTCAGATGGTGGTGAGACATCCAGGCAGCAATGTCAGACAGGCAGGTTGATACTTGAGCCTGGATTCCTACTGAAATTTCTGGTGTGGAAAGGTAGATCTGGATGTCCTCAGCATAAAGGTGATACTGAAAACCATGGGATGAGATCAGAGTACAAATGGAAGAAAGTATAGATGGAGAAAAGAAGATTCCTAGCTCTGTCCAGGGGTTATATATTATAAAGGAACCTGGCTGTTCTGGGCCTACACCAGAACTTTTCTCCATCTTGACATAGTTGTATACACAGGCAGAGACCAGCAGAGTGAGGCTCACAGGGAAATAGCCCTACAGGTCCCAGGACAGATCCCTGAGGTACACCAACTGATAGTGGGGTAGAAGTGGAGGAGGATCCACCAGAGTATACACTAAAAGTATGATGGGAAAGATTAAAAGAAAACCAGGAAAGAACAGAGCCCTGAAATCCAAGTGAGGACAGCATATCAAGGAGTAGGCGATGACCAACAGTGTCAAAAGCAGCAGATAGATCGAGAAGGATGAGGATAGAATACAGACTTTTGGATCTGGCCAGGAGCAGATCATTGGAGACTTTAGCAAGAGACCCTTAGCCCACCCCCCCTTACCCCCCAATCAATCATGACCACCTCAACACCACACATTCCAGAATAATATTGGAAAACTGCTCATCCTTCGTTCTGGTTTTTAAATGAATTTATGTGATTGATAGGACCAATTGTTGTGTTTTGACTGCAGCTTCTCTTTGGCGCCCCCCTAGAAAATGCTGCCCTAGGCAATCACCTGTTCCTGCCTAATGAGTGGGCTTTCCCTGAAAAAAAGTAATTATTTAGCAAAACCCATTTTACATACTTTGATGTAAGAATCAAGTTTCATATTTTGGCCACCCTGAAATCCAGATCTGGTTGTGGGGGGGCAGTAAGAGCCACTCTTCAAAATGAAAAGAAATCTTCCCAGTTCAGGAGCAAGTGGTATTCACCGTAGCCTGCTAAGAATGTAAAATGTAAACAGATCATAAAGAGCAGAGTGCAGTAAGGTGGAAGTAATGACACGTTACATACTCCATTGAAGGTTATTTAATGGTTTTTCTTATTTTAATTTAAAAGAGCACTGTTATTATCACTGCCTGATGTCAGTCGAGAAAGATGCAGAACTTAACTCTGAACAAGAAGAAAAACATTGCAGTTATGTTCGCCACACTTAATTAAATAACATTTCAGTACTGCATGACTCATTAACTGGTGATGATAAGTAATAAGTTTATGTTTGTTGAACTGGATTCACCCTTTTCTCCAAAAAGCAGAACCGAACAGAATACAGTGAGAACTGTACTTCGTATTTCAGTTTCTGTTATATTAAATACAACACTTCCCATCCTAAACCATTTTACTGTCCTGGAAAAGCCTATTTTAAAACATTTTCCACCCAGCGCTGCTCATTGTTGCCACAAAAGGTGAATCATTTTAACTGACGGTTCCTTCGAGGGGAGCACGTCTTTTGACATTCTCCAATAATATGTAATATATGTCGGAGATGGGTGAGCCATGAATGAGATATGCAAATGACCTTTGGTCACGGCCGTAGGGTAGAAAAAGGAGGACAGATTGAGCCAGTCTGGGTTTTACTTCCATTGCTTTCAATGGAAGCAAAACCCGGACTGGATCAATGTGTCCTTTTTTTTTCTGGAGCCATATGGTAACCCTACGGGGTTTCGATTGTGAATGTTTTGCATAGCTTCAACTCCACAGTTTTCGAACACTGTAGATCGTATCACATCTCAGTTCCCCAGTACTAGAAAAATATTCTTTCTCCTTTTTTTCCTGGAGCAGGAAGCACTCTCTCTCTGTCCCGCCTCCAAAACAGGAAGCACTGAATGTCCCTCCTCCACCTCCTCTTATCTCCTTGGAACTAGAAAGCACCTCTCCTTCCTAGAGCTGCCAAGTTACCCATTCCAGGAGGGAGACGTTTTGGCCGGTTCTGGATTTCTGTTTATCTCATCCTGGTGCATTATGGGACCTGCAGCACTGATTTCTATGCATAGAATCATGGACTACAACTACTACACTACTTTGGGATGAAAGTTAGTACATAAGTACATAAGTAATGCCACACTGGGAAAGACCAAGGGTCCATCGAGCCCAGCATCCTGTCCACGACAGCGGCCAATCCAGGCCAAGGGCACCTGGCAAGCTTCCCAAACGTACAGACATTCTATACATATTATTCCTGGAATTGTGGATTTTTCCCAAGTTTAAAGCCAGGACTGGCCAAAAGGTCTCCCCCCCTGGAATGGGTAACTTGACAGCTCTGCCTTCCTCTACAGGGGAGGATGAGTGATCGATAGTTGCAGCTCAGAAAGGGGATTATAGATGAGATGGTGCACAGCAAGCTTACATAACCCCTGGGACCTACCCCATCCACCCTGAGGCTACTTGTGCCTGCAAGAAGCAGGCCCAGGACATCTTTATGTGTCTGGAGTCTCTCTTCTTAGGACTGAACTCTGCGGTACCTGGAATCAGTGCTCTGTGACTTGTGTTTCCTAAAGTATGGATGGTAGGTATCAAAAGAGACCATTGATCCCTGAGCTCTGTGACAACCCCTCCTCCCTTGCACCCCACAATTTGCCAGAGAAAAAAAGCTTTACTGGCATATACTCAGTGGCGTACCAAGGGGGGGTGGTGGGGGCGGTCCCCACCGGGTGCACCCCGCTGGGGGGGGGGGGGGGGGGTGCCGCGCGCTCGGCGCGAGCCTGTCGGCTCTTCGTTTTCATGCTCCCCTCTGCCCCGGAACAGGTTACTTCCTGTTCCGGGGCAGAGGGAGCATGAAAACGAAGAGCCGGCAGGCGCACGGCACCCCCCCCCCAGTGGCGTGCACCCGGGGGGGGTTCTTTTGCCGGGGGGGGGCCTCACGCTGTTCCGCCCCGGGTGTCAGCCCCCCAGGAACGCCACTGCATATACTTCTTAACATGCAAAGATATTATGAAGCAGGCATTAACATAAAGCATTCAGGGGTCCTTTTAATAAGGTGCACTGAAAAATGGCTTGCGGTAGTGTAGACGCGTCTTTTGGGCGCGCACAATCATTTTTTAAGCGCACCTGCAAAAAAGGCCTTTTTAAAAAATTTGCCAAAAATGGATGTGCGGCAAAATGAAAATTGCCATGCGTCCATTTTGGGTCTGAGACCTTACCGTCAACCATTGACCCAGTGGTAAAGTCTCACATGGTAACCGGGCGGTAATGACCTGCGTGTGTTAAATGCCACTTGGCGCGTGTTGCGGATGCGCGCCAGAAAATAAAAAATATTTTTTCGGACGTGGGCAGCGGATGTGCACCAAAATTGAAATTACAGCAAGAGCCACGTGGTAGCCAGGTGGTAACTCGGAACTGGCACACGTAGGCGCATACGCGGCTTAGCAAAAGGGCCCCTCAAATTAGTTTCAACATAAATGAACATTGGCTTTGCAGCGCTGGTAAAAGACTGTAGCATTGTCCTAAGTGCGACCGCACCTCGAATATTGTGTTCAATTCTGGTCACTGCATCTCAAAAAAGACGTAGTGGAATTAGAAAAGGTGCAGAGAAGGGCGACGAAAATGATAAAGGGGATGGGATGACTTCCCTACGAGGAAAGGCTAAAGCAGCTAGGGCTCTTCAGCTTTCAGAAGAGACGGCTGAGGGAAGATATGATAGAGATCTATAAAATAATGAGTGGAGTGGAACGGGTAGACGTGAATTGTTTGTTTACTCTTTCCCAAAATACTAGGACTAGGGGGCATGTGTTGAAACTACAAAGTAGTAAATTTAATATGAATCAGAGAAAACTTTTCTTCACTCAACATGTAATTAAACTCTGGAATTCGTTGCCAGAGAATGTGGTAAAGGCGGTTAGCTTAGCGAGGTTTTAAAAGGGTCTGGACGGCTTCCTAAAGGAAAAGTCCATAGAACATTATTAAATTGACTTGGGAAAATCCACTGCTTTTTTTCTGGGATAAGCAGCATAAATTGTATTGAGGTTTTCTGGGATCTTGCCAGGTATTTTTGACCTGGATTGGCCACTGTGGCAATATTTATGTACTTAAATACCTAGTTGGCAGCCAAAAGTGGATGAAAGATGAAAAAACCGCCAGAAAATAAGTAAAACACTCTGCAGGGTGTACATACAGTTCAGACAGGGCCCACTGTAATATGCTGGAGATGTTTAAGTTTCCTAAGCAGTTCACTGAGAGCTCCTATGCTGGCTAAGTTGAGAAACTTCTCAACCAGGATTTGCTGTGTAACAAATGGTGAAACAAGAGCCCTGCTCGGACTGTAGCCCCTTCCTGGGCTGAATGGCTCAGGCTGGGGATGGGAACTACCATCAGGCTCCTGAGTTGCCCAGCAGTAGTTCTGGATTGGCATGAGACCAGCCTTTTGTCACCCCTTTCGTAAAAGGGCCCCTTATCCTGTAAGCAGTTTTCTCTTCTAGCTTTTGGAGTTTTTTCCCCCATTTTGCCTCCTAGAACTCGTCTCTAGCTCTGAAATATTTTTAGGTCTCCTTGCGTGCACTATCTGAGATCTCCCAACAGATTTTTAATAACGTTCAAAATTAAGCCCAAGAGAGGGTAAAAGTCATCATTTTAATTCACTTGGGGCATCTTTTCCTAGGGCGCGCTCACGTTTTTAGCGTGCGCTAAAACTGTGGGCACGCTAAACGTTTGAGACGCCCGTAGGAATGCATTGGTGTCTCTAACGTTTACCGCGTCCACAATTTTAGCGCGTGCCAGAAACGTGAGCGTGCCTTAGTAAAAGACCCTCCAGGTCAGTTCTGCCATGATCTGTCTTTCAATTTCCTGCAATTTCTGAAAGGGAAGAAACCGTTGAGACGAAAACATGCAAGCGAAGATAGCTGTTGCCAGCCTTTGGCCTGATCCTTGATCTCAGCCCTTAATTACTACAGTATACAACTTAAAATGCACTTCCTACAGTTTTCGGATTTCCATTTTGAGCTCTGTTGAGCAGCCGTTGCGATGTCCTAACAAGACTGTACAGAAAAATCAATACCCTGAAAAGTTCACGTCGTACAATTTGACTTCGCTTGGAAATATTGTGTAGCACGGTATTACCAGTGATCCCGTTTTACTAGGCTTCCCCCGTGTTGTTGCAATCCCTCTTTATACTCCTGAGATAAACTGCCTTTTGTTATGAAGTCAAGTCCCAGCAGGAAAGCAAGGAATGATCCCATGCCGCAGGTGATACCTTCTAATCAGACTAATTTAATACATTTGCGACAAGCTTTAAAGACTTTTACTCAGTTCATCAGATCAGAACCAAATACGTTAAAGGCGATGGCGCTCAACTTTGAAAATAGATAGGTATAACCGTGCAAACACATCTAGAGTTACAAACGCAGCATGACTATTTTGGGCAAAAATTTAAAAAGGCCTTTTTTTATAGGCATGCTGAAAAATGGATTGGCACGTGCCCAAAACCCGCACCTTAGTAAAAGGACCCCTTATTTCCGTACTCCTGTTACTCTACCTTATCTATCTATATGCTCCATCTTTTGCTTATACTCTATGCTGTCTATTAAAATTTCTTATTGTGTATTGTGTTGACATTGTAAGTAGTCTACTACGACATGCAAGGTTCAGCATTGGGAGTCACGGACCGAGAAAAGGATCTAGGTGTCGTCGTTGATGATGCGTTGAAAACTTCTGCTCAATGTGCTGCTGCGGCTAGGAAAGCAAATAGAATGTTGGGTATCATTAGGAAAGGGATGGAAAACAAAAATAAGGATGATATTCTGCCATTGTATCGCTCCATGGTGCGCCCGCACCTCGAGTACTGTGTTCAATTCTGCTTGCCGCACCTCAAAAAAGACATAGTGGAATTGGAAAAGGTGCAGAGAAGGGCGACAAAGATGATACAGGGGATGGGACGACTTCGCTATCAGGATAGGCTGAAGAGGCTGGGGCTCTTCGGCTTGGAGAAAAGGGGGCTGAGGGGAGATATGATAGAGGTCTATAAGATAATGAGTGGAATGGAACGGGTCGATGTGGAGCGTCTGTTTACGCTTTCCAAAAATACTAGGACAAGGGGGCATGCGATGAAGCTGCAGTGTGGTAAATTTAAAATGAAGCGGAGGAAAGTTTTCTTCACTTGATGCGTAGTTAAACTCTGGAATTCGCTGCCGGAAAATGTGGTTAAGGCGGTTAACTTAGCGGACTTCAAAAAAGGGTTGGACGGCTTCCTGGAGGAAAAAGCCATAGAATGTTATTGAATGGACGAGGGAATAATACAGTATTTCTGGGATGGGCGGGACAAATTGCTTGTTCTTTTGGCTGCTGTCGGTGACAGGGTGCTGGGCTCGATGGACCCTTGGTCTGTCCCAGCATGGCGATGCTTATGTACTTATGCACTATATGCCATACTTTGCATTGTTATTTGAATATTTTTACTGCTGTAATTGTCTATTGCTTATGTTTGACTTATTCTTTCTGTACACCACCTTGAGTGAGTTCCTTCAAAAAGGCGGTAAATAAATCCAAATAAATAAATATATTATGGGGCCCTTTTACTAAGTTGCGCTGAAAAATGGCTTGCGGTAGTGTAGGCACAGGTTTTGGGTGCGCGCCAATCCATTTTTCATTGCACCTGTGAAAAAAGGCCTTTTTTTGCCGAAAATGGAAGTGCAGCAAAATCAAAATTGCCGGGCGTCTATTTTGGGTCTGAGACTTTACCGCCAGCCATTGACCTAGCGGTATAGAATATGGGCGATAATTACCTACGCGCATCAAACGCCACTGATCCAGTCCGGGTTTTGCTTCCATTGAAAGCAATGGAAGTAAAACCCAAACTGGATCAATGTGTCCTCCTTTTTCTGGAGTCATATGGTAACCCTATTTAGGGGGACTTTTACTAAGCCACCTTAGTCCCCCTTACTGTTTGAATGAACTGCAGTGTACAATGTTCAAATTTTGCCTTTCAAACATCACAATTTGGATGTTTTTGGAAGATGGACATTTTAAGAAGTCCGTTGTTTAAAAATGAGCACCCTAGTCTGGATATAAATGAATGCACCTAATTGTAAGTGCACCCGTGCTGACATCACAGATTCTGTGAGAGAATTGGTGCTTAGGGAAAGGGACTTGACATAATGCCTTTCTGTGGTTACAATCAAAGCAGTTACATATTATATACAGGTACTTATTTGTACCTGGGGCAATGGAGGGTTAAGTGACTTGCGTAGGGTCACAAGGAGCTGCAGTGGGAATTGAACCCAGTTCCCCAGAATCAAAATCTGCTGCACTGACTACTAGGCTACTCCTCCACTAGCAACATTCCATGTAGAGTCTCAAATAGGGAAATGGGACTTGATATACAGTAATACCTCGGTTTTTGTTGACTTTGGTTATCGTCGGTTTCAGTTTTTGTTGATTTTTTTTTTCCCGCGAAAAATTTGTCTCGGATTTCGTTGGCGTGCCCATGTGACCTCGCTGCTAATTTTGTGAAAACAAAGGGCGACCCACGCGTTCTCCTGCTTATTGTGGCATTGTTTCTCGCTGTGTGAGCATCACCCCGCGCGTCTAATGCCAAAAGACCAAGAAGGGAAGTGACCCCAGACAGTGCCTCGGTTTTCGCCGATTGTTTTTGGATGGATTATCGATGAAAACTGAGGTATCACTGTACTGCCTTTCTGTGGTTACAATCAAAGCAATTTACATATTACATACAGGTACATATTTGAACCAGGGCAATGGAGGTTTAAGTGACTTGCCCAAAGTCACAAGGAGCTGGAGTGGGAATTGAACCCGGTTCCCCAGGTTTTCCAGTCTTAGCACTAACCATTAGGCTACTCCTCCACCAGTTAGCTTAATGTAGGCCAGTTATAGAAACTGCCCCATAAGTTTGTACCTGAGGCAATGGAGGGTTAAGTCATTTGCCTAAGATCAAAAGCGGGGATTTGAACCTAGGCTCTAACTTCAGCCTACAAACTGGGCCTGCTGTTTGTCCGCTGTCTCGATGACGATTGTGCTTTTCCTGGGCTCAACAACTTGATTCTACAGAATTCCTCACTTTATTGAGAAAACCCTTTTTCTCCAGTTAACAGAACTAGAAAGAAAGTTGCCATTCACGTTCATAAGCAGAACATGGTTTGTGATACTTACTATGCAGGTAATGGCTTTTATTTTTTGTTAAACTGGGACAGGCTGTTTTGGGGTTGTTTTTTTTTTAACCAGAGTGGAAGGAAATCATTTTGGATTTGTGTACTTCTAAGTTAAACAGCTGGTGTATGTGTGAGATTGGATTTATGTCTGTGAAAATTGTGCCTGGGGAGCAAATAAACCTCCAAATTATGATGATAATGGACCTAACGTTAGGAAGGGAAAAAATAAGGCTCTGGAAAGATGTAACATTTTTACTGCAGAATCATTTAAAGTAATATTCTGATGATAGGCAAAACCAGTTTTATAGATTTATTTATTTGTTACATTTGTATCCCACATTTTCCCACCTATTTGTAGGCTCAATGTGGCTTACATAGTACTGGAGAGGCGTTCGCAGACTCCGGTGTGAACAAATAGAAACTGATGTTGTGGTAAGATAAAGTTTGTATGGAACAGTCACATTAGGGAATCGTAAAGCGGAAGAGTTGTGTTATGTCCATTACGTACTTTAGTTTTGTTGTGTTGCAGAGATCAGGCATTTAAGTTGGGTCGGTAGGGTATGCCTTTTTAAACAGGTTGCTTTTCAGTGATTTCCAGAAGCTTAGGTGGCCGTGCGTTGTTTTCAAGGCTTTTGGTAGTGCGTTCCACAGTTGTGTGCTTATGTAGGAAAAACTGGATGCATAAGTTGATTTGTATTGGAGGCCTTTGCAGCTTGGGTAGTATAGATTTAGATATGTTCGTGTTGATTCGGATGTGTTTCTGGTTGGTAGGTCAATGAGGTCTGTCATGTATCCCGGGGCTTCACCGAAGATAATTTTGTGAACCAGGGTGCAGATAATGAAAGCAATACATTCTTTGATTGGGAGCCAGATAGATAGAGATAAATAGATAGAAAATATAAACTCATGAAAAAAGCATTCTTCAGCTAATTATGTAAAATTATTTTGGGATTCTATTAAAGTAAGGTATATTTGGGACAGTGCCCCATAGTCCCAGCAATTCCACTGCTCCTCACCCTTAAGAATAGTCCCTCAGGTAGTCTGAGCCACCTTAAAACTATTAGTCCCGCCCAGAGAGGAAGTGAGATGGGAGGGGTGGAGCCAAAAGGACAGGAACCAGGAAGTATAAAGGCAGGGCCAGAGTGGAGTTAAGCAGGCCCAGGGAAGGAAGAATTGAAGCTCCAGCGTACGCTTTTTCGACATACATTTAGCTACTGTGAGCTGTATGAGATAAATCAACCTTTTGATTTAAAGACTTGGAAGCCTTGTTCTACCTGGAAACCTACAGAGAGAAGCTTACAAACTGCCACTCCCCAAACACAATCACATGCCACGGACTGTGGTTTAGGCCCTGTCAGCCACAAACCCATGTTGAGACTTCTTTGTAGAATTAAAAAGTCTTTGCCTGATCCTGTAAAGTAACAGGCTTCAGAATTAAGGGAATAAAGTGCTTGCCTTAGTTTACAACCTTGTCCGGTTGTGTTATTTTCAAGGCCCGCCTTTATCCTTCGCTCACAGTATCACACTGCCAAAGAATGTATAAGATATTGGCTCTGTTTCTTACTAAACCAGATATTGGGGAAAATTCTATAAATGTTGCTCAAAAATTGTTTATATACAACTTTAAAATAATCCTCTTCAAATGAGTATACATCAACTTTTTGATTAATTAAGTTTATCAATTTTTATCAACTTTTCTATCAGTTTTAATAAAAACGGGAAGAAAATCCTCAATTGACTCCTTCTTGGCTACTAGCAATTCTAGGAGTTCATGCAGTCATCACTAGTTAAAAAAACATCCCAAAAATTGTATTTGTATATATAGTCCAAATTAGTTTTTTTTACTTAACTTTTAAAGATGTGCTGATTCTTCATATCATACTTTGATGTTTCACTCACTGTTTCCATGCATATGAACTATCACTGAAATGCTTTGATGTTTCGCTCTTATATACTGTCATCTACCAACATTTGCTTACTTCCGATCTGACGAGAGAAGGGCAACCTTCGAAAGCTAATCAAGAAATGTATTAAGTTATGTCCAATAAAAAAGGTATCATCTTATTTCTTTTCCATGTTTTATTTCTATTGATTACCTTTAAAAGTGGACTAGCACGGCTACCACACCTCTCTACTTCATATCATCAGAAATCTCTATTCCATGGCCAACAATGGCCAAAGTTTTGCAAACTTCGTCAGGGCCTGTGGAACACAAGCTCACTCTACTCAGTTGTTATTACAGTGCAAATATTTATAAAATTTGGAACCAGCATAGGGCAAATGAGCGATCTTATTCAGAGTGGAATGAATAGGCCATTCCAAAGAAGTCAGTAAGATCCAGTCCACTACAAACCCACCGAGAGTACTGTGTGGCTGGTAGATTGTATCTGGCTCATAAAATAGGAAAGGGTAACAGGAATGGAAGCAACATCAGTGCAGTACTCCAACTTAGACTTCTGCATATACTGACTTCCTAGATAAGATTTATTCAAAGTGGTGTACGACAGCTATGATCAAATACATCCAGCATGTGGAAGGCATCAAGTCACATAGGTTGGAAGGTCAAGTTGGCGCCTATATGACTTTATAGAATCGCCTTAAAATAGATGCCTACTTCACCTTCAAACCTACAGTAGGCAACCTCTTGTAAAATTAGCCTCTAAAAGTCAAAAGCAACCATTTGAATTTCACCTTAATCCAAAGCAGGATGCAGTGATGTTGTAAAGAAATAAATAGGTATTACTGTAACGTGAACTACAAGTGATCACTCTTGCTACCAGTGAACTACGATTAATATGAAAAATCAGGTTCTCATCTGATATAAAATGTACTTGACATTGTGCTGTTAAAAGCAGAGCAAATGAAAAGCACAATATCAGGACAGCCAGAGGCCAAAAAAGAGAGTAACTAAGTCATTGTGGCCAAACATGGTTTTCACAGTGCGTGACAAAAGTTGTCTCCATTTTGCCGAATATTTTTGTGAATATTTATGTCTTTTACAATTGCTCTCTAGCCAAAACTAAATAGGCCCTGCTCTTTATCTTTAAGTTAAGGCTGTCAACTGGATCCATATTAGCAGGACAGGGTCAATCCAGTCCTTTGTTTACTCCAGTGCATGCTGAGATTTGTAGTCTTGATTTTCATAGTGAATGCAATGGGGAAATTAGAACTACAAGTCCCATCATGCACTGGGGTAAACCCAGGACTGGATCAACCCTGTCCTGCAAATCTGGATCCAGTTGGCAGCTTTACTTTGTGACACCCCCCCCCCCCCCCCCCCCCACACACACACACACACACTAAGTACAGCCTGGGACATTTTGCTATCTATGATCACACCTAGGATAGTGCAGAATTGTCAGTTTACATTTCATGATTAATTTGAATCCTTCAGGATCTTGGATTTCCTCTGTAATTATGAATTATATTTTTGCCTCGCTTTTTCCTTGTTCTGCTTTTAGTAGCAGCACAATGTCAGTCACGCTTTAAATCGGATGAAAACCTGAATTTTTCATATTAATTAAAGTTCAGTGGCTTCCCTAGAAAGAACAGATGAAAGAAGAAGCAGCAACAGGGGAGTAACGTAGGGTGGATATTTCTGTAGATTAGTGAGGGCTGTTAAGAACTTCTGTGTGGGGGTTTTTTGTTTTGTTTTGTTTTTTTTGACTGGAGCGATTCCAAAATTAGAAGAAGATTGATAGACTGTGTTCTTCTCTGAAAGGGTTTGCCTACCGTAAGTTTTCCATGCTGAGAATAAAAATAGCAAAAGGTATAAAGCTTTCACAGTGAGAATTGTCGATGTACCAATTTACAATTCTTCCACCATTGTGGGGTGACAAAGTGTAATTCCACCCAACAGAGAAAGAACCCACATGTAGCCACTGCTAAGGGGAAAAGGGCCAAGAGTATTGGTTTAATTGTTGCATCACAGTTTCTGAAAAGAAAGAAACCATTACGTTTGTATTATCCTTAATGGGTATGTCTACTAATGAAGGCTAGTAAATGAGTTTAGCGCGTGCTAACACGGGACTTTCCCACATGCTAAGCCCATTTCTACTGCATCCAGGAAACAGAGCAATTGGCAATTTCCAGTATTTCTCTTTCGGGTCATGTGCTAATTGTTCACAACAGTGTATATAACCTGAAAAAAAAATTGACAGATGAGCACTTAATCTATTTAGGAGGCGCCATGAGCATTGCGTCATGTACGCACTAGCTTGTTCGCACATGCCTGTAATACCTGAAGCTGTCATAGCACCTGGTATCCTCTTCCAGTTTGTCTCTCAGGGGAGCTCGAGGGGAGCTCGAGGGGAGAGTAACCACTTGAGGATTAATCAATCAGAGCACTCACCTTTCTATAACCTGGACGTCCCTGAAACAAGTCTAAATAAGGATGGCCTTCTTGTTAGACGTAGACATTTCTTCCCCTTCGGTAGTCGCTGTTGGATGTCCAGATTTCAGGCCCTCCCTAGTCTCACCCAAAGCACACCCAGAACATGCCCCCTTGCTATCTGGATGTACTGCCATGTTGGATGTCCTTATTCTGTCTTTGCAAAATCAGGATTTGGACATTTCAAGCATATGGAGACTACCGACCACAATCTGTTCAAGAAGTCCCTTAAGACTTATCTATGTGATCAAGCATACTCTTCTGTTATTTAACTTCCTACCGGCCCACGTTTGTATCTACTGTTGTTTGCTCCCCTCCCATGATGTTTCTTATTCTCTGCCCCGACCTTGAATTTGTATGATGTTCTTTTCATAAATGTTGTTAGCCATATAGCGCCCGCCATGGTGGGAATCTGCGGGATATAAATGTTCTAAATAAATAAATAAATATGGACACCCATCTTAGCTTTTTGAGATGACTGTATGCTTTGAAAATGAACGTCTCTGTGATTGCCTGCAGGTCTATGGTCGATTAGACTAAGGGTTCGCAACACAGTCCTCAAGGCCCACCACCCTCAATGAGTATGCATGAGATAGATATGCATACAATTAAGGCAGTGCTTCCAAACATCTTTCATGTGTGTTTATTGTAGATATCTTGAAAACCAAATGGGCTTGGTGTGTCCTAAGGACTGGTTGAGAACTACTGGATTAGACAGACCGCTCCTGTGGATGGTAGGCCTAATCAGGACAGTGCTATCTCCTATGAGGTATGTACCCCAGATCTCCCCATGGAGAATCCACACCCAGTGAGGGACCAGAGTCTATGGGGGCTTACATAGCATGCAAACAAAAAGGAATGTTCCAGACCTTGAGGTGGGAGGGGGCCAGAGCCCAAGATGAGGGGGCACATTTTGGTTTGCTGCCTCACTGCCCTGCTCCTCCCCACCCACTGCTGCTGCTGTTAACATATCTTGGCTGGCGGAGGTCCCCAATCCCCACCAGCTGAAGCCTTCATCCAGCGCTGGTCTCTGGCTCCGCGAGCGCTGGACAAAGGCTTTAGCTGGCAGGGGTTGGGGACCCCCGCCAGCCAAACCAGGAGCCCAGTGCAAATTTGGGGGGCCCTAGAGAATCAAGCAAAATGTACAACTAAGAAAATGTTCCATTCAATGTGGAAACTCAAACGCATGAAACCATTCTTCCTGAGAGATACATTTCGCAACCTGATTCAAGCCATGTAGACTACTGCAACGGAATCTATGCAGGATGTAAAGAACAAATCATAAAGAAACCTCAGACCGCTCAAAACACGGCAGCCAGGCTTATATTTGGAAAAACACGATTCGAAAGTGCCAAACCCCTTCGAGAACAATTGCATTGGTTCCCAATCAAAGAATGTATTGCTTTCAAAATTTGCATCCTGGTTCATAAAATTATCTACGGTGAAGCCCCGGGATACATGACAGACCTCATAGACCTACCAACCAGAAACACAACAGGATCAACACGAACATACCTAAATCTCCACTACCCAAGCTGCAAAGGACTCAGATACAAATCAACTTATGCATCCACCTTCTCCTACATAAGCACACAACTGTGGAACGCGCTACCAAAAGCCGTGAAAACAATGTATGACCACCTAAACTTCCGGAAATTCCTAAAAACCAACCTGTTCAAAAAGGCATACCCTACTGACCCAATATAAATGCCTGAACCCTGCAACACAACGAAACCAAAGCTCGTAACGTTCACGACCTAACTCTTTCTCTCTATGATTCTCAAGTCTGTAACACATGAACCTTATTCGATCACAACATCATTTTGTAATTGTTTCTCTACCGGAGTTGGCGAACGCCTTTACGGTATTATGTAAGCCACATTGAACCTGCAAATAGGTGGGAAAATGTGTAGTACAAATGTAACAAACAAATAAATAAATAAATAAAATGGCCCCACATAGCTACTCCACTGCTGTGGAAGAAGGAACATGCATTCAGTTTGCACTTCTGTTTCAGAAACTGTTTTTTTTTATTTATTTATTACATTTGTATCCCGCACTTTCCCACTAAAAGCAGGCTCAATGCGGCTTACATAGTAATAGGTAACACAGAATTTTGTTATGAAAAGTAGGAAATTAAGTGTAACATAGTAATATGTGTACAGAATGCACACTACATCAATTTCATGAGCATAAATCTTCCAAATTAATATGCATAAAGTTGATGTATTTGTACTAAAACTTTTTTTTATGCTTTTTATGAAATGACCTGAATAGATGTTCGATGATAAGCCAAAGCTCCTGAAAATGAACTGAAATGTTTTCCACACACATCCCTGTGTGTATGTGTTTGGGATGAAAAATAAAACGGGCAGACTTGTACGGTCTGTACCAGAGCCGGTGGTTGGGAGGTGGGGCTGGTGGTTGGGGGGCGGGGATAGTGCTGGACAGACTTGTATGGTCTGTGCCAGAGCCGGTGGTTGGGAGGTGAGGATAGTGCTGGGCAGACTTATACGGTCTGTGCCAGAGCCGGTGGTTGGGAGGAGGGGCTGGTGGTGGGGAGGCGGGGATAGTGCTGGGCAGACTTATACGGTCTGTGCCCTGAAAAGCACAGGTACAAATCAAAGTAGGGTATACACAAAAAGTAGCAAATATGAGTTATCTTGTTGGGCAGACTGGATGGACCGTGCAGGTCTTTTTCTGCCGTCATCTACTATGTTACTATGTAAAACAACACACACCACACATGCAATTTTCAAAGATAGGCACACCGCAAACAGCAGGTACAAAATATGCAGACACTAGTCCTACAAAATTAGAGACACAAAAACTACATTTTAAAATAAATAACGCACTTCGCACTTGCTCAGTGTCAAACAATACAGGTTTTTATCTTTAAGAGCTGTGTATACAGTGTCTGCAGCCTCTTGATATGAAGATTAATACAAAGTGCAATGGCTGCATCCTTATTGATTATTGGTGCTGTAAAATATACCCTTAGCAGTAGATCAAATAAAACATAGTAACATAGTAGATGACAGCAGAAAAAGACCTGCATGGTCCATCCAGTCTGCCCAAGACAAACTCATGCGTATACCTTACCTTGATTTGCACCTGTCTCTCCAAGGGCCCAGACCGTACAAGTCTGCCCAGCAGTTTTTCCCGCCTCCCAACCACCTGTCCCACCTCCCATCACCGGCTCTGGCACAGACCATACAAGTCTGCCCTCCCCTATTCTCGCCTCCGAACCACCAACCCCTCTTCCCCCCACCTGCTCCGCCACCCAATGTTAGCTAAGCTTCTGAGGATCCGTTTCTTCTGCACAGGATTCCTCTATGCATATCCCACGCATGTTTGAATTCCGTTACCGTTTTCATCTCCACCACCTCCCGCGGGAGGGCATTCCAAGCATCCACCACCCTCTCCGTGAAAAAATACTTCCTGACATCTTTCCTGAGTCTGCCCCCCTTCAATCTCATTTCATGTCCTCTCGTTCTACCACCTTCCCATCTCCGGAAAAGATTCGTTTGCGGATTAATACCTTTCAAATATTTAAATGTCTGTATCATATCACCCCTGTTCCTCCTTTCCTCCAGGGTGTACATGTTCAGGTCAGCAAGTCTCTCTTCATACGTCTTGGAACGCAAATCCCATACCATTCTCGTAGCTTTTCTTTGCACCGCTTCCATTTTTTTGACATCCTTCGCAAGGTACGGCCTCCAAAACTGAACACAATACTCCAGGTGGGGCCTCACCAACGTCATATACAGGGGCATTAAAACCTCCTTTCTTCTGCTGGTCACTCCTCTCTCTATACAGCCTAGCAATCTTCTAGCTACGGCCACCGCCTTGTCGCACTGTTTTGTCGCCTTCAGGTCCTCGGATACTATCACCCCAAGATCCCTCTCCCCGTCCGTGCCAATCAGACTCTCCAATCAGAAACCTGAAACCTCAACGCTTGGGTGCGAGTCTGAAATTATTGCTTCTTCCTGCTTTCGCTGTGCTCTGTTGTAAGCCTTCTCAATCTCTTCCTTTTAGGCATTCACCTAGATGTCTTTTGACTAGGTTCATGGACCTGATGGATAGTTCATGAAAATTCATTGTAGATATCCTGAAATCCAGATCAGGATTCTTATATGGGTCAGAAACTTTCTTTTTATTTTGTTTATGTGGACTACTTATAAAAGTGTTGTAAAGTTTTGTACTTACTATGCATTAATTGTAAAATTTTGGGCATGGTGACTGCTAAGCCTTTCAGTAACTGTTGGGGGTGTGACCAACATCTGCTCTTTCAGTTACCACACAGGACAACAGTACCTTTCCTGCGCAGTAACTGCATTAGTAATAAAAAAAAAAGGATACAGCTGCATTATTTGCAATACACTTACACTGGCGCCTACAGTTATAAACAATCCCCCACCTCCCACTACCAACCCATCAGCCACCCTGACACTCCCTCAATTGCCCCCCCCCCCTGACATTTTGAATAAAGCCAGCACGCACATTTCCAGACCCAAGTTCAGACAAGATTTTTAAAAAATCTCCCCCCTGGCAGCTTTAACATAACCCCTCTCACTTGACAGCTTCCTGACAGATTCACCATAAACCCCCCTCCAAATCCCCCCCCCCCCCACACACAGGCTCAACATAATCCTCCATCCCCCACACCTGCCCCCACAATCTCAACATAACCACCTACTCCCCTCCCCAGACCCCTTCTCGACAGCCTGACCAAAATTTCCCAGCCTTACAGCATTACACCCCCGGCTCTTACCCAGGGTTCCCTGGGGTCTAGTAGGGGACGGAACACTGAAGCAGTCCTCATGCATTCCTCCTCCTCAGCAACTCCAGGATTGAAATGCCTTAAACTCCCTTGCAGCAGCGCTAGGTCAAGCTGCTAAGTGATGAGTGCAATGCTAAGTGCTGGAGCCACGAAGTAACTGTCGCCGGGCACTTCTTCATGTGGTGAGCGCTTACAACAGTTTAGAAAACCAGCTACTTAGTGTTATAATAAGTAATCCTAAACAGCATACTTAAAGTCAATTTAGCTGGTAATAAAATCAGTTAGGCTAAAATTTATTAGGTTGAAATGAATTAACCATAAAACTGCAGTTCAACAGAGCCAAAATTTATATTTTCTTACAGAGTAGATATGTGGTAACATCTCTGTCACACTCTCTGCCCTTACAGAAAAGTCATTACAGATATTTTAAGCAAATTGCAGCTTCCTATTTCTTGTTTGCCATATATTTCCACTGTCTTTTCGCCAACTTCTGGCAAAGCCTTTCAGTGTTAAATTGTAAAAGTTTCCAGCTCTATAATTTTCAGACTTACAGATTACCTGTGACACAATAATGCTGACCTGTGGTCACTGAGACAGTTGGGAGAGGCTGATTTGGACATAGCAGGGCTTGGAGTGTACAGCAGGACACTTATGTAAGAAGGTCCGGAAGAAAGCGACACCGGCACACGTTCACCTTCATAAAATAAGAATCCAGAACCAGCTCCTGCAGCGCACAAATTCTGACAAACACATTTACACCTGCTCCAAAGACGATGGAAATGTGTGAATGCACTCTATAGGGGGGAACTTTAAAAAGTCATTTTTGCCCATATACCCCCGGATTCTATATAAGGCACGGCAAGTAGCATGCATTAAATTGGGGGCATGCCCAATTTACACACACACACACGTTAATTAATTAATAGCATTAATATCCCACATTTTCCCACCCACAGGCAGGCCCAATGTGGCTTACAACAGTAAAGGGCTGAAAAGGCATACATTAATTTGGCATAAACAATCAAGTACATGGAAGTAGGAGTGATCAGTAAGTAATTACAGAGAAGGGGAAGGGGTAAGAAAGTGGAGGATGTCATTAAGATAGGTACAGTACAACATTTAGGGACAGTATAACATTTAGGGAGGCAACGGCGGGAGTTTAGCGTAAGCTATTCCAAATGAGGTGGTCTTGAGTGCTTTTCTGAAGGTCAGATGATCGGGAGTAGTTTTTACAGATTTAGGTAATCCATTCCACAAATGAGCACCAACATAGGGGAAGGTGGATGCATAGGTGGCTTTATACTAATTGAGCAACGAGCCAATCAGTTATGATAATTGGCCAATAACCAATTATCATTACTAATTGGCAATAATTGGAATTTACGTGCACTTCTTTGTAGACATATTCTAAAAAGATCCGCATGTAAATTCCATTGTGCGTAGCTGAAAAGTGGGTGCAGCCGTGAGATGAGTTTGGGAAGCTACTCAAATTTACACACTAGAATTCGGGGGAACGCATCTACGTTTAGGTGCGGGTATTTACACCAGGCTTTTAGTGTCGTAAATGGCCCGGCCTAAATAAAGGCGCAATTCCTCAGCCCTATGCGCTATTCTATAAACCCTGCCTAACTTTAGGCAGGGTTTATAGAATAGCGTTAAAGGCCCGATTCTACATATGGCGCCTAAAATTAATACACATTAGGCAATTAGGAGGGGCATAATCGAACGGGGCCGGCCATCTCCGGGGACGGCTCCGGGAAGGGACGGAGCCAACCGTATTATCGAACGAGATGGGCGGCCATCTTTCGTTTCGATAATACGGTTGGGGCCGGCCAAATCTAAACATTTAGTCAACCTAAATGTTGAGATCGCCGGTCTTAGAGATGGCCGGCTTCGGTTTTCGCCGATAATGGAAACCGAGGCCGGCCATCTCAAACCTGGCCAAATCCAAGGCATTTGGTCGTGGGAGGAGCCAGCATTTGTAGTGCACTCGTCCCCCTGACATGCCAGGACACCAACCGGGCACCCTTGGGGGCACTGTAGTGGACTTTATTAATTGTTCCCAGGTACATAGCTCCCTTCCCTTGGGTGCTGAGCCCCCCAAATCCCCACAAAACCCACTCCCCACAATTGTACACCACTACCATAGCCCTTACGGGTGAATGGGGGCACCTACATGTGGGTACAGTGGGTTTGTGGTGGGTTTTGGAGGGCTCAACACTTACCACCACAAGTGTAACAGGTAGGAGGGATGGGCCTGTGTCCGCCTGCCTGAAGTGCACTGCACCCACTAAAACTGCTCCAGGGACCTGCATACTGCTGTCATGGAGCTGGGTATGATATTTGTGGCTGGCATAGAGGCTGGCAAAAAAATGTTATAATTTTTTGGGGGGGTGGGAGGGGGTTGGTGACCACTGGGGGAGTACGGGGAGGTCATCCCCGATTTCCCTCCAGTGGTCATCTGGTCAGTTTGGACACTTTTTTTGAAGCTTGGTTCTGAAAATAAATGGACCAAGTAAAGTCGGCCAAATGCTCATCAGGGCTGCCCTTCTTTTTTCCATTATCGGCTGAGGGCGGCCATGTGTTAAGCACGCCCCCGTCCCGCCTTCAGCATGCCTCCGACACATGCCCCCTTCAACGGACTGCAGGATTTACACAAGAAAATATAAAATCTCTCTATATAAAACGCACCTCCAAAGTTCTAATGAAGCCTCACTTTCCCAACGTTCTAAAGTGAGGCGGCAGAGACCGCTTTTTGTCCATGAGTGTCTGCCCCGCCCACGTTTCAAATGTAATGACTTCGAGGGCGGAGCAATGACACTCTACCAATGAAAAAAACTAGCGACCCAGGCAGGGGGAAGAGTAGGAAAACACACGGAGCGTGTTTCCCTACTCCTCCCCCTGCCTACGATTCAGCTGTCACTGCCTGCCCCACGGACCTCAAAACTAGCCTCTCCACCCAAAGCACATAGCTCCCCAGCCCCAAGATTTCCCACACGCTGCCCAATATGGAGTCAGCCTTGGCATTTACAGACGGAACGCATGTTGTTCTCCGGGAAAGGACTCGCGTTCGACCACAAGAAACGGAGCCTGCGCACACTCAGAACAGTCACAATCAACCTCAAAAGGACCAAGACCATGTGCTGCGGCACCGCAAAGAGCCCAAGAAAGGTTCAAATGGGAATGCACAGCTTGACGCCCAGCAACGGCGCAAGCCTCCACACCCACAGCTGATTCAAAATTCGCTGTCCACACACGGAGGAAGGTTCGATGGCCCCAGCAACCGAACAAGACCCGAATTACAGCAACGGAGCACGCCCATCTGCCGGCCCCAATCAAAGAATTCGGTATAGAAGCAGCAAAAGACAGCTCTCCCAAGCCTGCCAAAAATAACGACACTGTCTCCAAAATACATCCAGGACCAGCTCAAGCACGAACATGACTGTGTGAGAGAAAGAAGAGGGGGAAAGGGGGGGTCCTGAGACATGACAGAAGGGGGAGAGTGGGACCAGAATGGGGGGAGGGGTCCTGCAACCACACAAAGGAAGGGGGGGAGGTATCTCTGGCACACACACAGTGTCTCTCTCAATCTCATACACTGACCACCACACACTCTATGTCTCACACTGTGTCACATTCACACACTTGCACACACTCTCATTCTCACACACACACTCTCTCACAGACACGCTCGCAACCACACTCTTTCACACACACATTCACTCTCTCTCTCACACAATCACTCTCACACACACTCTCTCTCAAACATACACACACCCAGGAAACCCTTGCTAGCGCCCGTTAAATTTGTGTCAGAAACGGGCCTTTTTTACTAGTTATAAAATAATTATAAAATTATGTGCTGTATTGATTTAGTCTTCCTTGAAAATGCATGTACAGAAACACATCAGACTTGAGAAATCTGCTTAACACTTTGATTTGATTCGCTCTTCCTCACCATGCCTGTTTCATTGCATTCTTGGTTATTATGGTTTCGTCCTGACCTTTCTAAACTACAGGGCGCAATGGATATCTTCTTAATTTGTTTTGAAAATAAATGGTGCACTGTTCTGTAGATGCTCAGTTTCCCATGTATGAAGCTGTCAGTTTGGATTTTGTAGTTGGCTTTTCAGATTTAAATACTCACATTTCCTAAATCCGAGCTGAAGGCAAGTTACAGTCGGGTATTGGTCCACATCGGTTTGAAAGCTTTGCAATGGCTTTACTGTTCACATGCTTCAAGTCTGTGGCAATTCAGTCACTTTCCTGTGGATCTTTACTGAAATCCGGTCATCCAACATGACATTAGAATTTAATGAATCTCACATGCATAGGCTTTGTGCGCAGTTTATAATTCATTTTGGTTTTGATGCTGAAGATAAAGAAGGAGGCATGCTTAAAACGTATTCTAGGCTATTTAAAGAAATCTGTAAATGGATTTGGGAATTTCAATCTGGTTGCCCTTAATTTTGGAACGAGAAGGCCATATCTGGAAGGCTTGTAAGATGTGAAGGCCCATTTTGTATACACTGTAATCAATAGAAATAAAACAAAATAAAACATGGAAAGGAAAAGAAAATAAGATGATACCTTTTTGATTGGACATAACTTAATACATTTCTTGATTAGCTTTCGAAGGTTGCCCTTCTTCCTCAGATCGGAAATAAGCAAATGTGCTAGCTGACAGTGTATATAAGTGAAAACATTCAAGCATTACTATGACAGTAAAATAGATACCATTGGAGATTCTACATGGAATGTTGCTACTACTGGAGATTCTACATGGAATGTTGCTATTCCACTTGCAACATTCCATGTAGAAGGCTGCGCAGGCTTCTGTTTCTGTGAGTCTGACGTCCTGCACGTACGTGCAGGACGTCAGACTCACAGAAGCAGAAGCCTGCGCGGCCACATTGGTGAACTGCAAGGGCCGACTTCTACATGGAATGTTGCTAGTGGAATAGCAACATTCCATGTAGAATCTATAGAAATCAAACCAAATAAAACATGGAAAGGAAAAGAAAATAAGATGATACCTTTTTGATTGGACATAACTTAATACATTTCTTGATTAGCTTTCGAAGGTTGCCCTTCTTCGTCAGATCGGAAATAAGCAAATGTGCTAGCTGACAGTGTATATAAGTGAAAACATTCAAGCATTACTATGACAGTAAAATAGATACTATTGGAGATTCTACATGGAATGTTGCTACTATTGGAGATTCTACATGGAATGTTGCTATTCCACTAGCAACATTCCATGTAGAAGGCTGCGCAGGCTTCTGTTTCTGTGAGTCTGACGTCCTGCACGTATGTGCAGGACGTCAGACTCACAGAAGCAGAAGCCTGCGCGGCCACATTGGTGATCTACAAGGGCCGACTTCTACATGGAATGTTGCTAGTGGAATAGCAACATTCCATGTAGAATCTATAGAAATCAAACCAAATAAAACATGGAAAGGAAAAGAAAATAAGATGATACCTTTTTGATTGGACATAACTTAATACATTTCTTGATTAGCTTTCGAAGGTTGCCCTTCTTCGTCAGATCGGAAATAAGCAAATGTGCTAGCTGACAGTGTATATAAGTGAAAACATTCAAGCATTACTATGACAGTAAAATAGATACTATTGGAGATTCTACATGGAATGTTGCTACTATTGGAGATTCTACATGGAATGTTGCTATTCCACTAGCAACATTCCATGTAGAAGGCTGCGCAGGCTTCTGTTTCTGTGAGTCTGACGTCCTGCACGTATGTGCAGGACGTCAGACTCACAGAAGCAGAAGCCTGCGCGGCCACATTGGTGATCTACAAGGGCCGACTTCTACATGGAATGTTGCTAGTGGAATAGCAACATTCCATGTAGAATCTATAGAAATCAAACCAAATAAAACATGGAAAGGAAAAGAAAATAAGATGATACCTTTTTGATTGGACATAACTTAATACATTTCTTGATTAGCTTTCGAAGTTTGCCCTTCTTCGTCAGATTGGAAATAAGCAAATGTGGTAGATGACAGTATATATAAGTGAAACATCAAAGCATTTCAGTGACAATCTAACAGGATGGGGGTGGATAGGTGAGATATGCATGGAGACAGGAGGGTGACAAGCAGAGCAATACAACTTTATGGTTTATAATGGGCTAGAAAACCCAGATCCTTGTTAAATCCTGTCTGTTGGGTGTCAAAATATTTAATCATTCTGACTTCAAAGATCTTACATTCCTGTACTGTTTTAAAGTTACCTTTCAGGATTCTTACTATGAAATCACTGGTACAATGGTCTGGTTTTGTAAAGTGCTGTCCCACAGGGGTGGAATCCTGGCTGGCACTGGCATTCTTCATGTGATGTCTATGTAAATTAAATCTTGTCTTTAGCATCTGGCTTGTTTCTCCAATATAGCATCCTTCGTTACATTTTTTACACTGAATGATGTATACCACATTGGAAGATGAGCATGTAAATGATTCCTTAATGTTGAATATTTTTCCTTTCTGAATGACTGTGGGGTCCTGTGAGATGTTTTGGCATAGCTTGCAGATGGATATATTGCAAGGATGTGTGCCATTCTCTTCTTTTTGAGTCTGTGTTGGGAGTTTACAGTATACTCTGTAGAGACTGGAATTGAGACACCCAGGTCAGGCAGAGCCTCTTTCGAAGTACCTGCAGAAGAACACATGTACTGGCCAGAAAGTACAGTGGGAGCAATCATTCTAATCTAATCTGAGATTTGTAGACTGCACGTGTCCCAGCAGGAGATTCAAGGTGGTTAACATGATAGAGAACTCTTAACAATACCAGGAGCTACACAAAACAATAAAAAAAAAATGTATTAAATAAAGAAGGTTTTAGTTTTTATGCACTTGCATATAGCCAGTCTCAGATCAAATAGAGGTTTGGACGGCTTCCTAAAGGAAAAGTCCTTAGACCATTATTAAATTGGACTTGAGGAAAATCCACTATTATCTGGGATAAGCAGTATAAAATGTTTTGTACTTTTGGGGGGGGGGGGGGGGGATCTTGCCAGGTATTTGTGACCTGGGTTGGCCACTGTTGGAAACAGGATGCTGGGCTTGGGGATTTTAAATGGAATGTTGCTACTCTTTGGGGTTCCACATGGAATCTTGTTACTCTTTAGGATTCCGGAATCTTGCTATTCTTTGCAGTTCTACATGGAATGTTGCTATTGTTTGTTTTTCTGCCAGGTATTTGTGACCTGGATTGGCCACTGTTGGAAACAGGATGCTGGGCTCGATGGACCTTTGGTCTGTCCCAGTATGGCAACGCTTATGTTCTTATAAAGGAAGTGCATTCTAGAAATATACATGTGGATAACATGAACAGCACAACCCTGATGTCCCAACTTTCACATGTAGGTGATACCACTTCAGTGGTGTTCCTAGGTTGGCTGCCACCCGGAGCGGATCACCGCTGTGCACTCCCCCCCCCCCCCCCCCCAGACGAATCACCCCTCCCCCCAAGTGCATCGCTCTTACCTCCTTGTCTTCTGCAGCGACACAGGCACTCTTACTTTCCATGGCCGTGTCGCTGCAAAAGACAGGATAAGTTCTTGCTTTTTTTTTGTATACCCAAAACTTAAACAAAAAGAACTCTAAAGATCTGTGGAGGTTTTTCTGCCAATGATGACAGCAAGTGCTCCGTGCAGTTGAAGGCCAGCGTGGCCTATGTAAAGGAGTCCGTTGAGGCTTTTCCTCCAATAACTTGATATATGTAAGATTCCCTTTAGCAGTAAATCCAGAATTTCGAGAGGACGTTTATAGTTTGATAGGCATTTTGAGTATCCTCTATAGCTCCTACATTTGATCATAGTAGTTTCATCTGGAACATGGCACATCCTACTGGCTACAATGGGATAAGTGATCCTTTTACTATTATTTATTTATTTATTTAGATTTTGCTCACACCTTTTTCAGTAGTATCTCAAGGTGAGTTACATTCAGGTACACTGGCTATTTCTCTGTCCCAGGAGGGCTCACAATCTGAGCAATGGAGGGTTAAGTGACTTGCCCAAGATCCCAAGGAGCAGCAGTGGGATTTGAACCGGCCACCTCTGGATTTTAAGCCCGGTGCTCTAACCACTAGTCTACTCCTCCACTACCAACATGAAGCCTGCCCTTGCAGATCAGCAACGTGGCCACGCAGGCTTCTGTTTTTGTGAGTCTGATGTCCTGCACGTACGTGCAGGACGTCAGACTCACAGAAACAGAAGCCTGCGCGACTGCATTACTGATCTGCAAGGGCAGGCTTCTGCATGGAATGTTGCTAGTGGAATAGCAACATTAACATTCCATGTAGAATCTCAAATATTTATTTATTTATTTGGATTTTGCTCGCACCTTCTTCAGTAGTAGCTCAAGGTGAGTTACATTCAGGTACTCTGGATATTTCTCTGTCCCAGGAGGGCTCACAATCTGAGTAATGGAGGGTTAAGTGACTTGCCCAAGATCCCAAGGAGCAGCAGTGGGATTTGAACCGGCCACCTCTGGATTGCAAGACCGGTGCACTAGCCACTAGGCCACTCCTGTCACTCTTTGAGGTTCTACATGGAATGTTGCTACTCATTGGGATTCCAGAATCTTGCTATTCTTTGGGGGTCTAGATTTTGCTCACACCTTCTTCAGTAGTAGCTCAAGGTGAGTTACATTCAGGTACTCTGGATATTTCTCTGTCCCAGGAGGGCTCACAATCTGAGCAATGGAGGGTTAAGTGACTTGCCCAAGGTCACAAGGAGCAGCAGTGGGATTTGAACCGGCCACCTCTGGATTTTCAGTCCGGTGCTCTAACCACTAGGCCACTCCTCCACTATAGCTTGGAAACCCAATCCAGCTCTACTGCTGTGGTGGCCCTAATGCCCGCCCCCACCGTGTGACATTTTCAGCACACTGGAATTTTTCGGTGGGGATTACTGCCGGGTTAGCGTAGAAGCCCTTACCGCCTGCTAAATATGTGGCAGGAAGTTGCTCTCCCAGGAAATGACCACGTGGCAAGCGGTTCAGGTACCGCACAGCCATTTCCCTTGTTTTAAATAATTTAAAAAGAACCTTTTACCTGTTGCGGTAAAAGTGGGCCTGGGCGTGCAGCCAACCCACACGTCGACACCACCGCAGAGGTCCCTTTACCACAGCTTGGTAAAATGACCCCTCAGTGATAGTGGGAGAGATTGAGTTGGGAAGGAGCTTCAATGAAGTTTGACCGTGGGGAGATTAAAAGCTTCGGTGGTGGGGAGTGGAGGAATTTGCAACCTGAGCAGGGATTTCAGGTGGCAAGGGTCAAGTTTGAGGGAGAGCACAGGACTGCTAGGGAGGAAAAGAGCAGGAAAGAAAGAGGGAAATTCAGCAAATAGCACCTGAAATTAGGAAGTGGGATGATCCATGCCAGGGGCGTAGCCAGACCGGCGGGAGGGGGGTCCAGAGCCTGAGGTGAGGGGGCACATTGTAGCCCCCCACCACCGCCACCACCAACAACAACTTTGACCCCCCCCCCCCTGCCGACGACCCGCTGCCACCGTCACCTACTTTTGCTGGCGGGGGACCCCAACCCCCGCTATCTGATCTGCAAGGCTTTGTTCTATTTCCGTGAGTCTGACGTCCTGCATGTATGTGCAGGATGTCAGACTCACAGAAACAGAACGAAGCCTTGCGCCGCAAGAAGAGAACCTCGGCTGGTGGGGGTTGGGGTCCCCCGCCAGCAAAGATAGCCGACGGCGGTGGGGGAAGGTTGGCGGTGGGAGGGGGGGTCGAGAGGGTCATTGGCATTGGGGTCTAGGGCCAAATCTACAGGGGCCCAGGCCCCCATGGCCCCACATATGTACGCCACTGATCCATGCTAAGCCAGTATTCTGCAGACCTTTACAGAGTGCGTCTCATGCCCAACTTTGGGTGTGAGCATTTACACCTGCCCAAAAGCTGATGTAAATGCTGGCATCTAATGCCATTATTCTGTAACATGCATAAATCCTGGGAACATGCCCCTCCCATGGCCACACCCCCTTTGGAGCTGTACACACATGTTATCGAATAGTGCATAGGACAGATCTACATGGAAGTGACTGCCAATTAACATCATTATTGATGGTTAGCACTTGATTAATTAGTTTATATGCTGATCTGCTCTCCGCCCCCAAATCTGCACACCCAACTTTGGCTGACCTATACAGAATTCAGCAGAGAGTGCATTTTAGGGGGTGTGACTAGAGCACTGGGTGTTGGAAACATAAACTCACTAGTACACATTAAAACAAATTTTCCAACAAAGAAAATGTGTGAGGCGAAACACCCGAAAAAAATCAGGGGGGAAAAAAAACGAATGAAATACAAATTAACCAAAAAAATTTGACCTGTGCACAGGGGACTGAGAGTAAACTAGGCCCCCGGGCACAGAGGGCATGCTGGGCCCCCTTCCACTAACACCGCCCCCCTCCCCACCACCACCAGTGCTGCTGCCCCCCTAACCTACTCTGCCACTGGCCCTGTTGCCCCTGCCCCCCCACTACCACTGCCCCCCACACACTACTGCCCCCCCCCCCCCCGCAGCCCTTCCTTCCTCCATGTCCAGCAGCATGCCCTCTGATCTCCCCTTTCCCACCATCTTCCATCCCTGCTGCTGCCTGCGCCGGCTCCTCAGTTTAAAATGGCGTCTGCGACCTATCATGGTAGTCTTGTGAGAGTTCGTGGTCACCATTTTAAACCACGGAACCGACACAGGCAGCAGCAGTGGCGGCGGGCAGGGGCAACTGGGTAGAGCCTCTGGGCCCTCGGGCCCGAATGGTCAGTCCACACCTGCCTGTGCACATTCCTGTTTCGTGCCAAGGACTGGAAACCTGGTTCCTCCGTATATAGGGATAGCCATCTCCCCCTTCCCCACAAACACACACAAACACCACAGGATTTTACATAGCATGCCAAAATCCAAGCGTATTCTATAAAAACACGCGTAACTTAATTGGCTTAAAGAGCCAATCCGCATTGTTAACAGCACTTAACAAGCAATAAGGAGCCCTAATTGGCAATAATTAGAATTTATGTGCACAAATCTCCGAACGTATTCTGTAATGCACTGCGCGTAAATTTTAATGCGCGCAGGCAAGAAGGGGCGTTGTTATGGGTATTGAAGTGGGTATTTCATGGGCGTTCCAAAATTTACATACGTTGTTCCAGAATACGACCCACTGCGCATCAATCTGCACACAGGGATTTCTACCATTGGTGTAAATGGATGCGCCTAGCTTTAGGCGCTGTGATACCAACTAAGCGTATTCTATATACCGCGCCTAAATCTAGGCGCCGCTTACAGAACACGCATGGGTGGAAATATTTACCGCACAGATTTTTCAGGTGCCTTCTATAGAATCTCGCCCAAAACGCCAAATAGCTCATTTGAAGAAAAAGAATGAGCTGAGAGCTCTAGAGGTTAGTTCAGGTAGATAATGTGGGTGGTACGAAAGTAAGGCCTAGTCTAACTCTCAACAATTTCAGATGAATTCCTCAGCTGATCCAGCAAAAAATGCAGGTGACATCCCCTTCCCTGTGCTGGTAGGTTTGCTCTTAAAGGAAATAATTGCTTTAGCAAAAGGATTTTTAACCTACGCATCGCTTTTTTGCTTAAATAAGGTACGGAAGCTATTTTCTTGCACTCCATGCTCAGGCAAACTACAGTCATTAACACCTCTCTATAATTTATCACTGTTTTAATCAACCTAATTTTTAGCTGCAAAAGAAGTTAATACTGTTTCTTTAGTGCCAAACTTGACTCATTCCTGCGCAGTGTCCGGGGAAAAAAAACAGAATATAAAAAGTCAGCGTGATAGAAACCTTTATATTTATAATTCTAATGTGATCCGAACTTGTTCAGTTGAATCTGCATTTGGCAGCTAAATAGTTAAATGCATCCTGGTACAATGAAGACCAATTGTGTTTTCGTAATACCTAGATACAACGGAGGTCATTTTAGACACACAGGACTAGATTCAGTAAGTGTAATGTAGTAGATGATTTATTTATTTACTAGTAAAAAAGGCTCGTTTCCGAAACCAATGAAACGGGCGCTAGCATGTGGTTTTTTGTGTGTGTGTGTGAGGGTGCGGTGTGTGTGCAGGTTGTTGATGTGTGTCTTTTTTTTGTT
Source organism: Microcaecilia unicolor (assembly GCF_901765095.1). Taxonomy (NCBI): domain Eukaryota; kingdom Metazoa; phylum Chordata; class Amphibia; order Gymnophiona; family Siphonopidae; genus Microcaecilia; species Microcaecilia unicolor. The sequence goes on along the minus strand of NC_044040.1, from coordinate 8,531,974 downwards.
TTGTTTTGTTTTTTTGCTTGGGGGTTTTCCTCGGAGTGTGTATGTTTGAGAGAGTATGTGTGAGAGTGACTGTGTGTGAGAGAGAGAGAGAGTGAATGTGCGAGTGTGTGAGAGAGAGAGAGAGAGAGAGTGTGAATGTGTGTGTGTGTGACAGAGAAAGAGAGTGAGACTGGGTGCGAGTGTGTCTATGAGAGAGAGAGTGTGTGTGTGTGTGTGTGAGCATAAGAGTGTGTGCCAGGGCCCCCCCTCGTTCCAGGGTCCCCCTTCCCTCCTGCCCTCTGAGTTCCAGGGCCGTCCCCTCCCTGCCTCCCTCCGAGTTTCAGGGTCCCCTCCCTCCCCTGCATTATGCTCTCTCCCCTGCATTCATCCATATGCAGGCAACATCCTCTGTGCCCTGCCCCCTCCATCCATCCATGTGCAGCATCTCTCCCCTGCCCCCTCCACCTCCCTCCGAGTTCCAGGCCCCCTCCCTCCCCCCTCCGAGTTCCAGTGTCCCCCCTCCCTCCCTCTCATTTCCAGGGTCCCCCCTCCCTCTGTCCCTCCGTCCCTCCCAGTTCCAGGGTCCCATGGAACTGGGAGGGAGGGGGGACGGAGAACATTGGGGAATTGACGTCAGCAGGTGGTTACGATCCCAGTGAGACACATTGGAATGTTGGAGGAGCAAATTATTATATTATATTTATTTATTTATTTATAGCATTTATACCCCGCTCTTTCCCGCTCGATAGCAGGTTCAGTGCGGCTTACAAGGTATGGTACAAAGTATCACAAAGATATCCCAGCTATAGAGAGTAGGACAGTAGGACGAGACGTGGGAGAGAGGATTGGAGTATGGGTGGTGCTAGTGGCGTGGATAAAGACCTGTACAGTCTATCCAGTCTGCCCAAGAAGATAAGCTCATCACATATGGTATGATGTAATACATCTTATGTATACCCGATCTTGATTTATCCTTGTCTTTTTTAGGGCATAGACCATAGAAGTTTGCCCGGTACTGGCCTTGTTCTAAATTTCTGAAGTTGTTTTCAAAGCCCCTGAACAGTTCCGCTCCAGTCCATCCAAATCTATTCAGCCTCGATCAGGGCACAGGCTGTAGAAATCAGCCCAGCACTGGCTTTCCTACCTAATCTCCCCTAAGTTTCTTTGGATCCAAACCTTCGAAACAGGATTCCTGCGTGTTTTCCCCATGCATTTTTAAATTACGTTACCGTTTGGATCTCCACCACCTCCTGCGGTGGGGCATTCCAGGTATCTACCACCACCTCAGTGAAAAAATACTTCCTGACATTATTCCTGAGTCATCCCCCTTCAACCTCAATTCATGTCCCAGAGCCTTCCCGTCTCCGGAAAAGGTTTGTTTTCGGATTAATACCGTTCAAATATTTGAACATCTGTATTATATCACCTCCTGTTTCTCCTTTCCTCCAGTGTATACACGTTCAGGTTAGTAAGTCTCTTCTCGTACGTCTTGCAATGCAAATCTCATACTGTTTTCATCACTTTTCTCGGAACCACTTCAAGGCTTTTTACATCCTTGGCAAGCGGACGCTAGAAAAATGGTGCACGTTCAGTAATTTTTGATAAAATACACAGGTTGGAAACTGGATGAAAGCTCTCTGGAACAGACTGATCAAGAGAAGGTTTCTTAAGCAGAGAAGAAACAACCACCTTTTTCCATGGATGGGGAACAATTCCTAGACAAAGGCTCTGTGAAACAAGATGAAGAACCAAGGGAGACAGACTCTGAGGAGAAAACTGGAGCCAAGGTCTAGAGAGTAAGTGGTAAGTTGCATAGAAGACAGAATGACAGTGAGTTGGATCAAGGAGGGTAGGAAGAAATAACTCCTAGTGGAATGAGATAACTGGCCAGAAGGCTGATCTAGCTGAACAGGGAAAGAAGAAACTAGGGGGAGGCCTGAAGGGGGGGGGGGGTAGGTAGGGAGGGTAAAGAGCTCTGAAGAGACTTGACTTTGGAAGAAAAATATGAGGCATGCACATCAGTAAGGGGTAGGTGTAGGTGGGATTCACTGGGGGTGGAAAAATAATCCGGCCACCACCTGAAAAGGTTTCCTAGTGGGACAATGAGACTGAGCAATTAGGCAAGAGAGATGAGACTTTTTGTCTTTAAGTTGTGAGTGATAAAACCTAGTAATTGACCAAAAAAGGTGAATAAGAGAGGCAGAATTGTCCTTACACCAAAGGCGCTCAGCCCTGCAGACCTGACAACAAAAGAGACAGAGCCCATGATAAAAACCAAGGTTGAGAACGGCGCAGAGAGACATCCAAAGGGGGTGAATCAATGAGCCAAGGGAATTGAGTCAACAGTACAGAATTCCAACTGGAGGCCGTTTTCTCCAAATGTATAGAAACAAAATCTGGGCAGAGATAAGTAAAAAGGGGGAGGGGATAGTCTCAGGATCCTTATAAGCAAAATGAGCCCGGGATCAAGAGGCAGAGACAGAAGAGTTAGATCGAGACGAATCAACAAGATTTCAGTAGGAGAAGATAAGAGAGAGCAGAAAATGACCCAACTAGCAGACGGGGAAAGAGGCAGAGGAGACAGAAGGAGCAGCTGTGTCATGAACTAGAACCAGGTCAAGGGTGTGACCATGTGAATAAGTAGGAAAGCAGAGTAATTGAGCAAAAGCAATGCCATTAAGAAAGGACAACAAAGAAAACACGAGTGGCAGATGGAAGATTTACATGAATATTAAAGTCACCAATGACAAGATTCTGAAAACGAGTGTTAATTTCAGCACGGGCGAGCAAGAAAGCTTCCAATTCAGGACAAAAGATGAAAGGTGGACAGTAGCAAACTAAAATATACAAATTGGAGGGGAGGGTAAGATCTCAGAATAAGGGAGGGATGCAGGAAAACAGATTGCCAAACCCCCAACTCTTTTAAAACTCTCTGCAAGGTAGAATGCAGTGAAACTACAAGGAAGACGATGGTTAAAGATATGCCTCCTCACCACCCGTTAACCAGGTTTCGGTGAGGCAGAGTATAGCCAACTGATGAACGTTAGAGAATGGCAATTTAAAAGACCAAAAGTCCAAGATGAAGCAAACTCCGCAGAAGACAGCGAGTTTGGAGAAGGGAAGGATGGCAGGACCCAAACCTGCCAGTGAGAAATAGCACGGGGAAAGGGACAAGACGAGTTTGGAGGGCGACGACCCCAGTGAACTGGGAGAGGAAGAGGAAAGGAAGGCATAAAAAAAATCTGGGAAGTAGGAGCCATAAGCCCTAAAGAAGGCACCGATGCACAAGAAGGGAAAGGGAATGGGACTTGATATACTGTCTTTCTGTGGTTTTTGCGACTATATTCAAAGTGGTTTATATAGTTTATACAGGTACTTATTTGTACCTGGGGCAATGGAGGGTTAAGGGGCCCTTTTACTAAGCCATATAAGCGTCTACACGCACCCAACGCGTGCCAAAATGGAGTTACCACCTGACTACTGTGTGGCTCTTGCTGTGATTTCATTTTTGGCAAGTGTCCGATACATGCGTCTAAAAAATGTTTTTTTTATTTATGGGCGCGTGTAACGGGCGCGCACCAAGTGGCATTTGGCGCACATAGGTCATTACCACCCAGTTACCATGTGAGTCTTTACCACTAGGTCAATGGCTGGCGTAAGGTCTCAGACCCGAAATGGACACGCGGCAATTTTCATTTTGCCGCACGTCCAATTTCGGCAAAAACAAAGGCCTTTTTTTTTTTTTACAGGCACACTAAAAAATGGATTGGTGTGCTCCCAAAACCCACACTACCATAAGCCATTTTTCAGCATGCCTTTGTAATAGGACCCCTAAGTGACTTGCCCAGAGTCACAAGGAGCTGCAGTGGGAATTGAACCCAGTTCCCCAGGATCAAAGTCTGCTGCACTAACCACTAGGCTACTCTTCCAATAGCAGTATTCCATGTAGAATCTCAAATAGTAGCAACAGAATCTCAATAGTAGCAACATTTCATGTAGAATCTCAAATAGGGAAAGAGAAATGGGACTTGATATTCCACCTTTCTGTGGTTTTTGCAACTACATTCAGAGCAGTTTACATAGTATAAACGGGTATTTATTTGTACCTGGGGCAATGGAGGGTTAAGTGACTTGCCCAGTCACAAGGAGCTGCAGTGGGAATTGAACCCAGTTCCCCAAGATCAAAGTCCACTGCACTAACCACTCGGCTACTCCTCCACTCCAAAGTCTGAAATAAATCCAAAAGACAAAGCAAGTTAACACTAAAAGGGTTTGCCCCAAAGCAGCAAGACCTGCTCCCTGGGTGTACTCCTTTGGTGCGTCCGAAGCACACGCTGCCACGGGGCTACATGCCACAGGCAGTTTGAATTGATGGAGTTCTTTTGGGAGGCTTACATGAGTGGGTCATGTGACCCAATGACCGATTCAGGCAGGAAACAACAGCGTGCTTGTCTGACATTGCTGTCTGGATGTCTCAACGCCACCTGAAATTAAACATGACCAAAACCGAACTTCTCATTTTTCCCCCCAAACCCACCTCCCCACTCCCCCCATTTTCTATTTCTGTTGATGGCTCTCTCATTCTCCCTGTCTCCTCAGCTCGAAACCTTGGGGTCATCTTTGACTCTTCTCTCTCCTTCTCTGCTCATATCCAGCAGATTGCCAAGACCTATCGTTTCTTTCTTTACAACATCCATAAAATCCGCCCCTTTCTTTCCGAGCACTCTACCAAAACCCTCATCCACACCCTTGTCACCTCTCGTTTAGACTACTGCAATCTGCTTCTTGCTGGCCTCCCACTTAGTCACCTCTCCCCTCTCCAGTCAGTTCAAAACTCTGCTGCCGTCTCGTCTTCCGCCAGGGTCGCTTTACTCATACTACCCCTCTCCTCAAGACCCTTCACTGGCTCCCTATCCGTTTTCGCATCCTGTTCAAACTTCTCCTACTAACCTATAAATGTATTCACTCTGCTGCTCCCCAGTATCTCTCCACACTCGTCCTTCCCTACACCCCTTCCCGTGCACTCCGCTCCATGGATAAATCCTTCTTATCTGTTCCCTTCTCCACTACTGCCAACTCCAGACTTCGCGCCTTCTGTCTCGCTGCACCCTACGCCTGGAATATACTTCCTGAGCCCCTACGTCTTGCCCCATCCTTGGCCACCTTTAAATCTAGACAAAAAGCCCACCTCTTTAACATTGCTTTTGACTCGTAACCACTTGTAACCACTTGCCTCCACCTACCCTCCTCTCTTCCTTCCCATTCACATTAATTGATTTGATTTGCTTACTTTATTTTTTGTCTATTAGATTGTAAGCTCTTTGAGCAGGGACTGTCTTTCTTCTATGTTTGTGCAGCGCTGCGTACGCCTTGTAGCGCTATAGAAGTGATAAATAGTAGTAGTAGTAGTCTCTTGTAACCAGAGCTAATATTGTGATGTCATAATGCCTCAGGCCACCAATAAGAGCCAACCTCATCAGTGATGTCACAATGGCTTGATTGTCCTATACTTGGCTCACTTTTATTACATAGCTCTTTGAGCAGGGACTGTCTTTCTTCTATGTTTGTGCAGCGCTGCGTACGCCTTGTAGCGCTATAGAAATGCTAAATAGTAGTAGTAGTAGTCTCTTGTAATCAGAGGTGATATTGTGATGTCATAATGCCTCAGGCCACCAATAAGAGCCAACCTCATCAGTGATGTCACAATGGCTTGATTGTCCTATACTTGGCTCACTTTTATTACATATAGCAGTGATTTAGCCAGAGCTGATATTGTGATGTCATAATGCTTCATTCCACCAATGCCTAAGAGGAACCTCATCAGTGATGTCACAATGGCTTGATTGTCCTATACTTGGCTCACTTTTATTACATAGCTCTTTGAGCAGGGACTGTCTTTCTTCTATGTTTGTGCAGCGCTGCGTACGCTTTGTAGCGCTATAGAAATGCTAAGTAGTAGTAGTAAATATGCCTCATTGTACTGCCCTATAGAATTGCCTCCATAAGTTTCAGTAACAGTAAACAGCAAGTTGGGGGCTTTCCTGTAGCCTCACCCATGATGGCCTTTAAAAATTCCACCACTCATGCCCAGTATTTCCCACTCTCGGGGCACTTTTTACACTGTCCGGCCTTCTTCGCTTCAGGGTGCGTAGACTGTAGTGAATAAAACATACAGGTTGAAGAGTGAAGCCTTTTCAAAATCTTAACCGTATTTCATCAAACCATTAGTGGAGCAACTGTGACAGTGGGAGACTTGAACAAGCTTTTGTGCTCTACGTTGTAGCTGGGCTTGGTCTAGACAAGAAGGTGTTATTTCAACATTTTAAACTGGCATATCTTGGAAATGTGGACAGAAAGTCAAACAAATACAGTGGAATGCTAATCTCCATTTTACATGCAGCTGTTGAAATTGACAGCTGCTGAAACATCTGTTGAACACGTCATAAATATATCAGTACCTGAAAAATGCAGATCATCTCACCCTGTCTGGATTTTATGTCTACATCTTGAGGTTTTATAGGCTGACGGAGGTAAAACGCAGGATGGAAGCTTTGCTTGAAATGTTATAAGAAACACATATGTAATTAGCGATGAACCATTATAAATATTTTTTATTCGGTTCACTGCGATTGCATTTTCTTAGGTGAACTAATTCTACATTAAAAAGATTCCATTTGGGAAACAAAACTCAAACGTTAGGTACCAAAGTCTATTCCATAATGTTTCTTATTCAATTTGAGAAAACGCCAGTGTATAATAAAAGAACCTTCGTGTATTTTTTCTGTGTATAATCGTTTATCAGTTCCTGGCTATAATCCCAGGTCCACCATAACCAAGCATATTTCTTCCTGATAAAATCACTACCTCTGTCAATAATTGTATTGTATTGTAACACTTATACCCCGCGCTTTCCCACTTATTAGCAGGCTCAATGCGGCTTACATAATATAACAGGTTTACAAGATAACACAAAATGGATAAAACAGCTGAATATCCTATATAATAAAAGGCACCTCCAACATTCTGAAGCTGACTGCATGGCGAGGCATTCCTGCTCTCTGTATCCATCTCCTGAATTGACATCACGTACTTCCGGGTTCGTCACAAGCAGAAGTGACCAACCACACGAGGTTTCTCGGCTTCAGAATGTTGGAGGTGCATTCTATTAAATAGGATTGGTCAGTTCCTTGAAGCACAGCCAGAGCTCAGCGTCCTGCACAGTAATGCTCAGACACCAGAGAGAGGGAGGGAGGGGGGGCCTGACACCAGAGAGAGGGAGGGAGGGGGGCCTGACACCAGCGAGGGGGGGAGGTATCTCTGTCACACACACACTCTCTCTCACACACACTCTCTCTCACAGTCAATGTCTTTCTCTCACTCACACAGTCTCTCACACACTCTATGTCTCACACTGTATCACATTCACTCTCTATGTGTCACACAGTCACTCACACACTCTCTTGGTCTCATACGCTCAGTCTCACAGAAAGTCTGTGTGTCTCTCACACACTCTCTCTCTCTCGCACACACTTTATCTGTGTGAAACTCACTCTCTCTCTCACACACACTGTCTCACATACGCACTTGCACACACTCTCATTCTCACACACACACACTCTCTCACAGACACACTTGCACCCAGACTCTCTCTCTCTCACACACTCGCACATTCACTCTCTCTCTCACACACAGTCACTCTCACACACACTCTCTCAAACATACACACTCCGAGGAAAACCTTGCTAGCGCCCATTTCATTTGTGTCAGAAACGGGCCTTTTTTACTAGTAGTAAATAAAGAGGTGGACAATAAAAAGTGGGTAAAAAGATGGGTAAGGGAGGAAGGTGGTAGAGGTAGGGAGTGGGAAGAGGGTGAAATTGGGATAGTGTGTTGTTAATTAAGGAAGAATGTATAATGATGGTTGGTAGCGGGAGGGAATGAATTCAAAAAGGATAATAACAAAAAGGCTACGTATCCAGTCTTAATGCATAATCCTGACAGGGGTCTCTGTTTCTAGAGCCTTCTGCTTTGAATTTACAGTAATGAGAAATTATATGGGATGGATTTTGCTTAGTTGAAAACAAAGTGCCCATTACACTGAATTCCAGTCTTATGGATTCAGACAGCAAAGGGACACTGATTGCTTTGGCCATTGTAAGCATGACGGCTGGTCCTCATTTTAAAACCATTCCCATGTGGAAATAGCAGCTCTGAAATGTGGAGATGCTTACTTATGCAAATAGCAATCTTAGAAAGACGTTATTTACAAGGGGCGATCCGCACCATATCTAGATAGCAAGCGGGAGGTGGTCAGGATGTGGAGAGGAAGTGATTTGGACAGGCCAAAATTCTGAGGTGTATTTCCTATTTTACAAGGAGAATCCATGTGGGTAGGAAACAATCTAGGCATTTATACCTGCTGCCTGGGAGGCATCAGGGGATTCTTACTACCAGGGAGAATTATTGGGGTAAGGGGTCTTCTGGGGGGGGATTCTTAATGCATTGGGTTCATGGGTGTTTATAATGTGGAGAAGCCATGAAGGAGGATGCCAGCTGGAGGGGGGCTTTAAGGGGGGTTCTTGATGCCCATGAAGGGGGGGGGGGGGTGACTTGTACCGAAGGTTGGGCAGTGTATACATACCAGGAGTAGTAATTTTTGAACAGTTACTCCCACAGCCATGTAGAGTACAGCTGCATGTTTTTCCCCACTGGTAGCTTTTGCGTACGACAGGTAGCGCTATAGAAATGATTTGTAGTAGTAAAATCGCTGCTCTCATGGGCTACGGAGAGGCAAGATGTGCACTCCTGCGTATCCAAACAGGTATTTTACAAGGGGCTCTGCTTTTGGCACTTAAGATTCAGTGCATGACTGTGATTTCCTCCAGGGGACCTGCCACTGCATTGATACTATTGCTTCCTCTTGCAGTAAAATATCCAAAATTTTATTAATAATAACAACAACAACAACAGAGTTTGTTATCCACTTGTGCCTATTCAGGTCTAAGCAGGCTACAACAAAATGAAGCCAGAATATATCTAGAAATTACATAATTAATCTCATATGCAGAACCAATAGAAAGAAGGGGAGACATGAATTACCCCTGGGTAAAAGACCTGCCATCTAGCCTATCCCTATTCTGAATGAATCTCACATATTTATAAAATAAAAACATTTTAATCTTTCTCCTAAAGTCCCTATCATTGACTGAAAGCTGTATGGCTTGACAGACATTCTTATCTAGTCTCGCTGCATTAAAGGGAATGCAAGAGTTCCAAGATTTTTGTCCTCGTCTTAACTTGCAGTATCAGGTAACCAATATTCAGTCGGTGGCAGTCAGCATTTTTTTAAAATGTTGATCGTCTCCGGCTAAATTCTCCCCCAATATTCAGTTCCAAGCCATGTCCAGGCACCGGCACTGATTATCGGGGGATAATTTGGGGTGGGCAGGCTGCTGGAGGTTATGCAGACCTGGCAGGGGTAGCATAACATTTTGTTTGTTTGTTAAAAAAAAAAACTTTGACCCCCCATTCCCCCCCCCCCCCCGCGTGTGCCTCCTCTTTCCCTCCTTCCTTTCTCAGCCCGCATTGAGACCCCCTGCCTCTCCCCCAACAGCAAAGTTAAGCCCCCGGGCTTACCTACATCTCTGGTAGTCCAGCAGGGTCGTTGGGGGCAGGAGCACAGCCCCCTCACTCCTGCCCCTTGTGGCGCCTCTGTAAAATGGCTGTCGTGACCTCTCACACTGAATATCCACAGTTAGGTGGCAGAAAGCTACTTAAGTGGGCAGGAGAGGCTTTGAATATTGCCCTATGTCCATACATATAACCTGGCGCGAGACCAAATAGGATTTTGTAAAGGACAGAGTAGAATTTAAATTGTACCCTACATTCCGTAGGTAGCCAGTGTAATACTTTGTAATAAAGAAAAATGCTGTCCTTTTTTAAGTGAAAAAAAAAAATCAATCTGAGAGCAGTGTTCTGTATCGACTGCAATTTCTTCATCATCTGCTTAGAACAACCCAGATACACAATATTACAATAATCTAATTGTGACATTAAAAATGCCTGGGCCAATCATCTAAACTGAGCCACTCTAAAAAAAAAAAAAAAAAAAAAAATGTTCGTACTCGTGTAAGTTTTCTAATTAGATAAAAAGATTTCCTAATCAATCTGGGATTGAAAAGTTAGCGATTGATCGATAATTATCCCCAGAATTTCAGTCTCAGATGTTAACTCATATATGTGCCTATTAATTGTTAAAAGGTGTCAGAAATGGATCTGGATTGCTATCAAACAAAAGAAAGTGGAGTGGAGGAGTGGCCTAGTGGTTAGGGTGGTGGTTAGGGTGGTGGACTTTGGTCCTGGGGAACTGAGGAACTGAGTTCAATTCCCGGCACAGGCAGTTCCTTGTGACTCTGGGCAAGTCACTTAACCCCTCCATTGCCCCATGTAAGCCGCATTGAGCCTGCCATGAGTGGGAAAGTGCGGGGTACAAATGTAACAAAAATAAAATAGATACTATTAGAGATTCTACATGGAATGTTGCTACTATTGGAGATTCTACATGGAATGTTGCTATTCCACTAGCAACATTCCATGTAGAAGGCTGCGCAGGCTTCTGTTTCTGTGAGTCTGACGTCCTGCACATATGTGCAGGACGTCAGACTCACAGAAGCAGAAGCCTGCGCGGCCACATTGGGGATCTGCAAGGGCCGACTTCTACATGGAATGTTGCTAGTGGAATAGAAACATTCCATGTAGAATCTCAAATAGTAGCAACAGTGGAGGAGTGGCCTAGTGGTTAGAGTGGTGGACTTTGGTCCTGAGGAACTGAGTTCAATTCCCACTTCAGGCACAGGCAGCTCCTTGTGACTCTGGGCAAGTCACTTAACCCTCCATTGCCTGCCGCATTGAGCCTGCCATGAGTGGGAAAGCACGGGGTACAAATGTAACAAAAAAAAAAAAGTTTTTTTTTTTCAGTATTTAACATTGTCACCACTTGCTGTGGTTTTTTTTTTGAGAGTGCTTTAGACTGTGGAAAATGATCGGTACTGTCTAATGTGCTCTGTTACATGTTTGCTAATTGCAACAGCACCTGTCACCATTTTACATACAGGGTCCCTCCAAGGCAACGCATTTGTGTAATACATGGATCACATAAAGATCATTTTCAGACTCCATACATAAAAACATAAGTATTGCCATACTGGGTCAGACCAATGGTCCATCTAGCCCAGTATTGTGTTTTCCAAATAGTGGCCAAGCCAGGTCACAAGTACCCGGGAGAAACCCAAATCGTGGAAACATTCCTTGTAGAACCCCTAAGAATAGCCAGATTCCGGAATCCTAAAGATTCTATGCCAGCTCAGAGCTGGTGATAGGGTTTACAGAGCATTGGGGAAGAATGGGGAGCCCTGTTCAGGATGCATCTGCATGATAAAAGGCCCCCCCAAGCCCCCTCAACAGAAGAGCCGCAGCCACCACCACCCCCAGCAAGAGACCCCCCCCCCCCCACAGGGACCCTGATCCCCCACCTCCCTGACAGAAGAGGACTGGAGGACCTCCAGCCCCCTCCTGGTGGTCTAGAAGCCCTGAAACCCTCCCCCTGTACTTGTAGACAACAGAAGAGGGAGAAACACTTCCTCCACCTTCCAGGGCCACCTCCAAAATGGTGGCACCCTGCCCTGCCCAGTGCATCCTGGAATATGCTTCACTACCATATAAGGGACCTCCAGCCCTCTCTTCTGTCAGGGAGTGGGGAGTCGGGTCTCTTGTGGGGGGGAGTCAGATTTCTTGTGGGGGGGCCTCTGTCTGAGGGGGAGGGGTTGGGTGGACTGGGGGTCCACCAGACCTCCAGACCACATTGGTGTTTGACAGGTCCGTGCTTTTTTTTTACAGCCCTGACCTGTCTACTTCTGCGGGAGGATTGTGCCTTGGGCGCATGCGCAGGCACAATCCTCCCACAGAATTACCCCTATGATCAGAGCCTAAATTAGCTTTGATTATAGGGGAGTTATTGCCCTATGTTGTTCTGGCAATAATTTTAGAGCACTGTTTGGAACAGCATGGGGCTTCTGATCATTCGGCTTTTAGACTGTGAGACCTCTAAAAACAGAGAAAGTACCTGCATGTAACGTGTGCAGTGCTGAATATGTGTAGTAGCACTATACAAGCAATGGACAAAACAGCGAAGATGACTAAAAGGTAAAAAAGTAAAGAAAAAAAAAGAGAAAATTGTAGAAAAAAATAATAAAAGTAGACTAATAATATAAATACTTAAAAAATATATTTATTATAAAAATACAAAACAGGGGGTGATCGAGACTCGACACAGCTGTGTTTCAGCAGGTCAGGCCTGCAACAGGAGTCTCTTCACCATATGTAGTCTCTTTCTCTATTTCTACATTGGATGGTTTATGTATTTGTATGTAGAAAAACCTATTGAAAAACTGTAACGAAGCGTCTGTGAAAATGACTCTCCGATTTTCTCTTTAAAAAACTTTGTAGCGTTAAGATCAAACTCAGATGCAAGACGCCGATTAGTGCTTCTCTAGTCTATATTGTTTTGAGTTTGATCTTAACGCAACAAAGTTTTTTGAAGAGAAAATCGGAGAGTCGTTTTCGCAGACGCTTCGTTACAGACGGGGGATGGGCACTCTCTAGTGCAAACTACTCTGTTACTGATTACAATAAGAAAGAATGAAAAGGAGACCATGGACACAGACACGGAGTATTGAGCCATCCTCAGGCATCGACACTTAGGTTGAGGATCTTCCAATTACATCGAACTCTTATCAGCCAGGCTACTGTCCCTTTGTTTAGTAGTTCTCTGGGTTTAAAATGGCTGATTGTACAGTTTCTTGCTTTGTATTTATTCATGTTTTTGACAGAAATACCTATTAAAAATAGAGAGAGAGATCCCTTCTATAGCAAAATCTTCAGTTGTGTAGTTCTGGCTGTATTAGTCATTTTCACGTTCAAAGTAAGAGTGAGAGATGTTTTCCTCATTCTGTACACCAGAACCACAGGAAAACCAAAGCAGGTTTATGCTAGCATGTTTGAAATCTCAGGATGCCTGTCTTCATGGCACTGCCAGCTTCCCTTCTGATGTAACTGTGAGTCACAGAGGGACAGAAATAGAATTATAGCAGTGCATCTCTCTAAAATTTCTTCCCAATGGAAACTCTCTAACTCACTTTTATCAGGAAGCTGCTTACATTTCACTAAACAGGGTTCACACGAGAGACTGTTGACTCAAATTAATTTTGCTGATTAGGTACTGTCTTGTAGCATCTACAAAATATTTGTCGCATAAAAGACCCCTTTTACTAATGGCACTGGTGTGTTGATGGAATTAGCGCATGCTATCTACTGTCGTGGCTCCTATATTCTTATAGATATGGTGACTGCTTACTATAATGCCAACATGTGTGCTAACATATATCGGCGTATTACATTTAAAGTGCTATGTTTGGATTTCAAATCACTTTCTGGGATGAATGCAGAGGGTAGGTTGATTTGATTTGCTTGCATCCCTTCCTCTGGGAGAAATCGTTGCTTCCATTGGACTCTAATAGGTTATATTCCAATGAAAAATATTATTATTATTATTACTTGTAGCATTTGTATCCCACATTTTCCCACCAATTTGCAGGCTCAATGTGGCTTACATTTGTCGTAATGGCGGTTGCCATTTCCGGGTAACAGAATTACAATTAGTAATGCATACGTGGAACAGATAACGGTATACCTGCATACATGGTAACATACAAGTAGCATAGCATGCTCGGAACAGAGATTAAAACTTTGCAGGAAATTTTAGGAAGAAATTAGCCCTGAAAATATCACAGGCTGTCATACACTCAGAAAGCAGATTTGCTTAATCTGGGTTGCCCAAGACAAATTTGTGCAGAATGTAGAGAGCGATTTTATAAGGGAGCACCCAGAGGAGCACCCCGAGACGCACCCAGAGGAGCACCCATGTGATACCTATTTCATATAGGAAAGTAGGCACCTGCTTTCCTTTATTGAATACTAGCATAACTAGGAAAATATACGCCTATTGCTTAGGCGAGAACACCAGAGATACATGAGTAATCTGGTAAGTGTGAGTCCTGCCAATGCTTTGCCCAGACTCCATGTGGGCAAAACCCATGTGTTTTTCCTATTTATAAAGTATGTCCCATGTAAGATATGTGTATTTTTATAGAACGGTGCTTCTGCAGACCATTCAGCATTTACGTGTGTATATACCAGGTGTATAAATATTAGCACCTTGTTTATCAAAGTGCCCCCATGAAGTCCTTATGGTGAAAATGGACCTTAAGGCCCAGCCTGTCTGGCTCCAGTGCAAAGGAAATAAACAACATTGGTCTTGTGATTGCATTGGAGGATTCTAATCCAGATATTCCTCTTGAACCCCCCTCATCAGAGGAAACCACTTTCTTGTAATGTGGAACATAGACTTGCCTAGATATATGCAGAAACAACCTCTGCAGGTTTCAAAAACTATTCTTTTATCCTATCCACTGATAGAACGAGAGAAGACTTAGGAAAACTAGGAAACCATAAGTCTGTTTTCCTAGCAACGTTCTCTTAAGCATCCGCTACGATCTGGAGCACAGCGTTGTTTTTAATAACGATATCACTAAGGGGTCATTTTACTAAAGGGTGGTAGGGCTACCACCGAGTTGGCGCATGGCAAATCGGGCCTACCACCAGGCTGCCGCAGGAGCCTGGCGGTAGTCCCGGCCTCTGCTGTGCTCCAACTCTGGCGCTAGAAAGTGCATTTTTATTTTCTAGCACCGGGGGCTTACCCAGCAGTAATCGGGCAGGGTTACTGCCGGGGCTCCTCCAGGAAATGACCGTGCAGCAAGAGGTTCACTTACCGCAGGGCCATTTCCCTTTTTCAACAAAAAGCCTTTTACCCACTGTGGTAAAAGGGGGGCCTTGGCGCTCAGCAAATCCATGCACCGATGCCACCACAAGGCCCCCTCTTACCGCAGCTTGGTAAAAGGCGCCCCAAGTGCAGAATGGAATGCAAATTTTGTTTCATGGCTAAGCAAACACTCCTCTTGTTTGTGGATAGTAGCATCATGTGAGGAATTTTCCCGCATAGCAGTAGGCTCGATGTGGCTGGCTTACAGGTTCCAGAGAGGAGAGTACCAACTCTGGGAATATATACAGAGTGGAAAATAGTGTAACAGTAGGTGCAAGGAAGCTGATAAGGTTCCGTAAAAGAGAATACAACTCTGGGACGAATATATAGAGAAAAGTAATCCCTATGAGGCTGATAAGTCTCCGGGGATGGGACTACAGCTTCTAGTGAGCAATACAGAGTAGGTAGAAGTACACTTAATTATAACCGGAGTGGTAAAATTCATACAGTTTGAAGTATTGTTCATTTCTTAGATCAAAGATGTGATGCATTGTTCATGAATTAGTTCGGGTCTACTGGGTAGGCTTTCCGGAAGATAGGGCCGGACTTAGGCAGGGGCGACAGGAGCGGTCACACAGGCTCTCGCGCCTCCAGGGGCCCTGCGGCGCTTCCTGTCACTTCCTGCCATATCGCCATTCAGCTGCTTTCCTTCCAGCCGCCCTGCATTTAAAAAGTTGCAGCGGCAGCGAAAAAGCAGGCTCGCCTCTAGCCTTTAAGCCTTCCCCTTCTCTCTCAGCATGCAACACTGATGCAATTTTCTGTTTCCGTGAAGGTGGCGCAGTGCACGCTGAGAAAGAAGGGGAAGGCTTAAAGGCTAGAGGCGATTCAGGTTTTCAGGATACCCACAATGAATATCCATGAGAGAGACTTCCATGCAATGGAGGCAACGTATGCAGAAGGCTGGGGTGCCTCCAGTCTACCATCAGGTATGGGAACCACTGATTTACACCAACTGAAACCTGGTGTAAATCCTCACACGGATCCCACAAATTGTGGAGTATTCTGCACATCTTTAGTGAATACCCCTGACCCGCCCATGGCCACGCCCCTTTTCAGCTTAAGCTGAACAATTTACGTGCACATCTTTATACAATATCGCCTAGCAAGATGCATGCATGAATTCAAATTGTTGCCAACTAATGCCAATAATTATTAGTGACCAATTATTGGCACCAATTGGATCGTTACTCAATTAACTTGTGCACAAGAATTTCTATGCACTATTTTGAGCGTCATTTCTAGCATGAACATAAGAGTAGCCATACTGGGTCAGACCAGTGGTCCCATCTAGCTCAGTATCCTGTTTTCCAAACAGTGGTCAATCCAGGTCACAAGTACCTGGCAAAAACCCAAATCGTGACAACATTCCACTTAGAACCCCAAAAGAATAGCAAAATTCTGGAATCCTAAAGAGTGACAAGATTCCATGCAGAATCTCAGAGTAGCAACATTCCATGTAGAACCCCAAAGAACAGTAAGATTCTGGAATCCTAAAGAGTGACAAGATTCCATGCAGAATCTCAAAGAGTAGCAACATTCCATGTAGAACCCCCAGAGGCGTTCCGAGGGGTGCTGACACCCGGGGCGGATCGCTTATGCGCCCCGCCCCCCCGGGTGCAGTGCCCCTCTATGCAGCACGACCCCCCCCACACCCTGGTGAAAGAATCCCCCCTGGGTGCACGCTGCTTGGGGGGGTGCCGCGTGGCAGTCAGCATCGTTGGTTTCCATGCTCCCTCTGCCCCGGAACAGGTTACTTCCTGTTCCGGGGCAGAGGGAGCATGGAAACCAACGACGCTGACCGCCGTGCGGCACCCCCCCCCCCCGACAGCGGCGGACCGCCCCCCCCCCCCTTGGTACGCCACTGAGAACTCCTTCTCCACCACCGTCAACTCCAGGCTCCACTCATTCTGCCTCGCCTCACCCTATGCTTGGAACAACCTTCCTGAGCCCTTACGCCAAGCCCCCTCCCTGCCCGTCTTCAAGTCTTTGCTTAAAGCCCACCTCTTCAATGCTGCGTTCGGCACCTAACCCTTACCGGTCAGTGAATCCAGACTGCCCCAATTTGACTGCCCCTATCGGACCGACCGTTCACTTGTCTATTAGATTGTAAGCTCTTTGAGCAGGGACTGTCTCTCTTTGTTAAATTGTACAGCGCTGCGTAACCCTAGTAGCGCTCTAGAAATGTTAAGTAGTAGTAGTAGTAGTAGAACTCCAAAGAATAGCAAGATTCCGGAATCCTAAAGAGTGTCAAGATTCCATGCAGTATCTCAAAGAGTAGCAACATTCCATGTAGGATTCCGAAGAATAGCAAGATTCTGGAATCCTAAAGAGTGACAAGATTCCATGCAGAATCTCAGAGTAGCAAAATTCCATACTACAAATCCCAGGGCAAGCAGTTTCTTCCCACTCTGTTTCAATAACATACTATGGACTTTTCCTCCAGCAATTTATCCAAACCTTTTTTAAACGTAGATAGCTAACTGCTGTTACCATATCCTCCGGCAAAGAGTTCCAGAGCTTAACTATTGGTTGAGTGAAAAATCTTTTCCTCCTATTTGTTTTAAAAGTATTTCCATAACTTCCGCGAGTGTCCCCTAGTCTTTGTAATTTTGGAACGAGTAAAAAATCGATTTACTCCTTCTACAGCACTCAGGATTTTGTAGACCTCAATCACATCTCACGTGGGGGATGAGGTATAGTTAAATTTCTGCAGTGACAGCAGCAACAGGTAACAACACTTGCCCTGTCTTTCCCACCCCTTTTCTAGTCCCTAATCCCGTTTTAAGTGTGTACTACCAAGGATTTAACATGCCTTAACGCTATTTACAAGGTGTTGTTAATTTTTAATACAAGTTAAAATCACTCAACATGCATAAAATCCGCATTACATACCTAATCCCCCCTCAGTAAAGAGGCCCCATAATGAGCCATTAAACCAAGAAAAGCTACATATTCATCCTGCTTTTGAAAATCAGATGAAATGCCCGTTTAAGCATAGATAGAACTGCAAAAAAAAAAACGCGCTGTTCACGTGCCGTGTTGCCTTAATTAAAGTGCCATTTCAAGAACCCAAATTGAAAGCTTTTGAGTAATGATATAGAAATATATTTTTTTCATCTTCTTTTTTAAGTCTTCAGGACCGGAGAAGCCCCAAACGGCTGCAGAATGGTCCGGGTCCCATCGGTCTCTTTCTGTGCCCACAGGAGCTGTCACTTGCCACCCTGCAGATTGCTGGAACCCACCGAGCAGGCGGGCGGGGCAGCACATTTCAATTTCTCAGCCCGGACTGCTCTCCATTATCAATCATTTCTTTTTTACCCCTTCCGAGACAAACTGCAGAGATTCCCCCCGCCTTTCCCCCGTTTCCTGCATCTTTTTGTGTGGTGTGTGCCTGCCTCTAGGATAATTAAGAGAAATCCATTAAAGGAACATTCCTCCGAGCGACTTGGTACTGAAACACTCTGGTGAGCCTGAATATAGATTTTCTCCCAATCCCCCGACTCCCCGTTTAATTGTTTTCCTTTCTTCGGGAGCCTTTGTTTCTTTAAAACAGCCGCACCTGCTGCATTGTCAAGGTGTATGTAATACGTGACCTTCCTTCGCGTCTTATACTTAGAATAATGCGCGCTAGCGACTTTGCTGTCTCTGTAAATTCATGCGAAGACGAGGCTCAGTGCGCGCTGTGTTTTGCGCTCGTCCTTCTGCGAAAGGCAGCTCGAGTTTTGAAAGTTGCCTGCAGCAGTGATATTAGACACCGTTAGTGTGTGAGTGGACGTCAAACGGCAGCTGTTCCTTTAAGTACCCGTTGGGTCACCAGCAATGACTGTGGTTTTAGGTGTATTTTTTTCTTTCCTCCCTGCTAATTGAATTTCAATCTGCCTACCTTCTCCAGCGGGAAGAGAGGACAGGTTTTATTGCAGGAAGTGCGAGAAAGTTATTTCAAAGCAGGGGTGTAGCCATGGGGGCCTGGGCCCCTGCAAATTTCATCTGGGCCCCTGGTTTAGCTGGCGGGGGTCCCCCAACCCTCGCCAGCTGAAGCCTTTTTCAGTGCAATCTCCGGCGCAGCCGCGTTCGCTGCCTGCCCCCTGCTCTTCTTTCTTCTTGCTCCTCTTGTGCACGCTGACGCTCAGCGGTCTCCGGCGCAGCCGCGTTCGCTACCTGCCCCCTGCTCTTCTTTCTTCTCCTCCTGTGCATGCTGACGCTGAGCGAGCACAGGAGGAGCAAGAAGAAAGAAGAGCAGGGGGCAGGCAGCGAACGCGACTGCGCTGGAGACCACGCTAAAGAAAGCTTCAGCTGGTGAGGGTTGGGGACCCCCACTAGCAAAGGTGTTTGTGAGGGGGAGAGGCAAGGTGGTGGGGGGGGGGTGAGGCGTGGCGGTGGGGCGGCACTCAAAATGTGCCCCCAACCTCGGACTCTGGCCCCCTCCCACCGTGAGGTCTGGCTACGCCTCTGTTTCAAAGAATGTCATTGGTTCCTAGTTACTAAGATGACTGGCAAATTATTCCGGTCCAGCAGGATACGTTGCAACTGTAACTATTTTTGTTGTCTATGGGGTTTATAACTGACGTATTAGGATGTATTGCAGGTCACCCTTCCCCCATGCTTAACTCCTGAAAGTTAATTTAGCAAATAAGCTTTTGTAATGAACTTGCACAGAACGAGGGCAGGTGGTATCTTCCTTTTACGAAGCAGCGAGTGTTTACCTGTGCGCCAAAATTCACATTTGGGCGGTACATTCAGGCATCTGCGCATGCTTCTCCGGCATGCATAGCGGGCAGATAGTAGACATGCCCAGCGCTTATCGGTTAGCGCAGTCACATTGCCACATGCCAACCAATTAGCACATGGTTAGCACGTGAACCCTTTCCGCCTACTAAATAGATGTGGGTACAGGCTGACACGCTAATGGTCATGCGCTAATTTGGAAATTAGCACCTGGTCATTAATAGAAAAAAATGGAAATGCTGGGCGAAAAGTGACCCCAGCGCATGGGGAAACCCACGTTCTTTTAGCGCAGCTGAGTAAAAGAGTTTGTAACTTTAAACTGTTCAGTTTAAAGGCCCTGTTTCTAAGGTACGCTAGCGTTTTTCGCATGTGCTAAAAATTAATGTGCGCTAACCATGTAGATGCCCATAGGAATATTATGGGCATCTACCTGGTTAGCATGCGCTGATTAGCACATGCTAAAAACAGTAGCACGCCTCTAGTTCGGCTTAGTAAACAGGGCACTTGGAGGGGCATTTTTGAAAGGGACGTCCTTGCAAAATGGCGAAATCCAGGGGCAGGGAAACCCGTATTTTCGAAGCAAGACGGACGTCCATCTTTCGTTTCGAAAATACCGTCAGAGATGTCCAAATCCTTAAATTTGGTCGTCCCTAGACATGGACGTTTCGGACTTTCGGCAATTTTTGAAACCAAAAACGGCCAAATGCAAGCCATTTGGTTGTGGGAGGAGCCAGCATTTGTAGTGCACTGGTCCCCCTGACAAGCCAGGACAGCAACCAGGCACCCTAGGGGGCACTGCAGTGGACTTCATAAATTGCTCCCAGGAACATAGCTCCCTTACCTTGTGTGCTTAGACCCCCAAAACCACTGCCCACAACTGTACACCACTACCGTAGTCCTTACGGGTGAAGGGGGGGTACCTATATATGGGTACAGTGGGTTTGTGGTGGGTTTTGGAGGGCTTGCTGTTTCCTCCACAAACGTAACAGGTAGGGGGGATGGGACTGGGTCCGCCTGTCTGAAGTGCACTGCACCCACTAAAACTGCTCCAGGGACCTGCATGTGTTGTCATGGACCTCAGTATGACATCTGAGGCTGGCATAGAGGCTGGCACGACATATTTTGAAAAATGTTTTTTGAGGGTGGGAGGGGGTTAGTGACCACTGGGGGAGTAATGGAAGGTCATCCCAGATTATCTCCGGTGGTCATCTGGTCATTTCGGGCACCTTTTTGTGCCTTAGTCATAAGAAAAACAGGTCCGAGTGAAATGTCCAAGTGTTCATCAGGGATGTCCTTGTTTTTTTCGATTATGGGTCAAAGACGTCCAAGTGTTAGGCATGCCCAAGTCCCGCCTTCGCTATGCCTCCAACACGCCCCCTTGAACTTTGGCGCCCTTGTGACGGAGTGCAGTTGGACACGTCCTAAATCGGGTTTCGATTATACCGATTTGGACGTCCCTGGGAGAAGGACTTCCATCTTCCGATTTTTGTCGAAAGATGGACATCCTTCTCTTTCGAAAATGAGCCCATAAGTGTACTGAGCAATCTGGATTAAGGTGTGTCGTCCATTCGAGCTGTCGATAGCCCTTCTACTAAAGCAATAATTAAGAGATTTTCCACAATCTATTAAAGTACTGAATGGATCCCCCTTTGAATTCATACTGTTATACTTTTTGAGAAGAGCAATGAAGACGTTACATTTTTTCTTTTATTCTTTGAAAGGCAAGGGGTTCTGTTCCCCTCCCCCCCCCCCCCCCCCAGAATCAGAGCTCAAAAACACTGAACTTGCTGGAAGTTAATGCACGACTGGGTGGTGAAGTCTCAAATAAATCTTTCACCATAAACACCCCCGTGTGACAGCCTAAATAATCAATACTAGAAAATCAGGGTACAGTGTTAGTAGTTGTTATAACATTTAGTGTTGAATTACCTTCAACAAATTCAAATTTTTCATTGCTGAAACGTTCTTCTGTCCATCCAACTTCCTATTGGAATTGGATGGAAAAGGTGGAGCGAAGGGCGACTAAAATGATAGCGGGGATGGGACGACTTCCCTATGAAGAAAGACTAAGGAGGCTAGGGCTTTTCAGCTTGGAGAAGAGACGGCTGAGGGGAGACATGATAGAGGTATATAAAATAATGAGTGGAGTGGAACAGGTGGATGTGAAGCATCTGTTCACGCTTTCCAAAAATACTAGGACTAGGGGGCATGCGATGAAACTGCAGTGTAGTAAATTTAAAACAAATCTGAGAAGTTTTTTCTTCAACCAACGCGTAATTAAACTCTGGAATTCGTTGCCGGAGAACGTGGTGAAGGCGGTTAGCTTAGCAGAGTTTAAAAAGGGGTTGGACGGTTTCCTAAAGAACAAGTCCATAAACCACTACTAAATGGACTTGGGAAAGATCCACAATTCCAGGAATAACATGTATAGAATGTTTGTACATTTGGGAAGCTTGCCAGGTGCCCTTGGCCTGGATTGGACGCTGTCGGGGACAGGATGCTGGGCTCGATGGACCCTTGGTCTTTTCCCAGTGTGGCATTACTTATGTACTTACGAACTTATTGGTTTTAAAATATTTTCACTACCAGAGCCTAAAGTTCTGTAGCTGAGCTGTTTTAATGTTCCTAAATTTTTGTTTCATTCATTCATTTAGGGGGATTTTTTAATAAGGCGTGTAGAAGCCTACGGGGAGCATCCAACGTGCATCAATTTGGAACAGCCGCCCAGATACCATGAGCCCTGGGCAGTAATTCCATTTTCTACGCGCTTCCGAAAATATTTTTCATTTTCTACCACATGGCGCTAACCGGGCGGTAATCGGTAGTGTATATGCGCTTGCAATTACTGACCGGTTAATGCGCAAGACCTTACCGCTAAGTCAGTGGGTGGCGGTAAGGTCTCAGGCCCAAAATGGATATGCGCCAATTTTCATTTTGCCGCGCGTCCATTTTCGAACAAAAAAGGCCTTTTTTGTAGGCACACTGAAAAATGGACCTGCACGCGTCCAATACACACACCTACAACAGCGCAGGTCATTTCTTGGCGTATCTTAGTAAAAGGACCCCTTAAGTATTTATATACTGCTTAGACCTAAATGGTTTACAGTCTCATTTTACAGGTACTGGGTCTGTTCCTAGTGGGCTCACAATCTAAGTAGTACATTGTATTACTGTTGTACCTGGGGTAATGGAGGGTTAAGTGAGTTGCCCAAGGTCACACACAGCTGCAGAGAGAACTGAACACAGTTCCCCAGGATCTCAACCCACTGCTGTCCAGCAGCAGCAGTGGGAATCAAGCCCAGTTCCCCAGGTCTGCAACCCGCTGCAACAACCATTAGGCCAGGGCAGCCGAGAGACTGGGCCCGGGGCAAGGCCGCCCCGGGGCCCCCCTGAATTCAAAACATAGCGCCTCACCTCGATCTCGCTCCGTGTGCACAGCACAGCAGCGGCAGTCTGCAGATCGCCTCCCTTCGGGCCTTCCTTCCCTGTGTCCCGCCCTCGTCTGACATAACTTGCACAAGGACGGGACACAGGGAGGGAAGGCCCAAAGGGAGGCGATCTGCAGACTGCCGCTGCTGCGCTTCTTTCACACGGAGGTCAAGGTGAGGCGCTATGATCTGAATTCAAGGGGGCCCGGTGGTGGACGGAGGGGGGCGGGTGGAGGGGACTGCGGTGCAGGGCCCCCCTTGGAGGCCCAGGCCCGGGGAATTTTGTCCCCCCTGCCCCCCCCTCTCGGCGACCCTGTCATAGGCCACTCCTCCAGCCGTACCCTCTTATCCGAAAGTGAGCTGAGCAATAGACCTCACTGCAGCCCAAGTAATTCTTCTTTGCTCAACTTAAATTCCTTCTGAAGTAACTTGGAGATGTTACGTCAAAAGTTCAGAGCCCAGATACCAAAAACTACTGTTATTGAACTATCTTGCCGAAGAAACCCTCCAGATTTTTGTACATTTCACAGCCTGTAAAACAAAAGAAAATCCATTAAAAAAAAAAAAAGCAGAGTCTAGAATCGTTCAGGCTGCAGTTGATAATAAGCTTTGAGGACAGACGTTGTCCCATTATAATGTGAAGACGCGTAGACGTCCCTGGAGGAATGCAAAGCAAATGGATGGTGTACCTACGTACGCAGCTGCTGTTAATAAAATATTAACAGTGCTTTTCAAATGATTTTTGGTTGCTTAACATGAGCATACATTTCTTAGCAAGAGGCAGAAGACATAATTGCTGAGGACGAGGAAAATCCTCAGAGGTGCTGGAAACAAGTACAGTAATAACTTGGGTTTCCGGCCTTTCACAAGTATAACCAAAAACTACTATTTGGGGGGGGGGGGGGGGGGTCCTTTACTACGTTGTGTTAAGCTGTAACGTGCTCCCTAATGCTGCAAAAATGGCCTAATGCGGGACACGCTAGGTTTTGCATATGGGAACGCTAACCACATAGTAAATATTTTTGGCAAATCAACTCAAGCAGGAAAAAAAAAAAAGGTCTTCCCAAAACAGTAAAACCAAACCACTAGAGCAGAAGTAGCCCACCACAATCTTCAAGATGATCAAAACAAATTTATTAATCCAATGCTGACAAACTGAACCCAACACGGGCCGTGTTTCAGCACCACAAGCCTTCGTCAAGGGTTCTTCACAGCCAGCAAATATTTCATAAATACGGATAAAGAAAGTGTCAGCTTACATAAAAGCTTAGTCCAGCAAAACAGCCAAAAAAAAGCAGAAAGACGCCAACACTGAGATCAGCATTGGATTATGAACAACTCCTTTGATCATTTTGAAGACTGTGGTTGGCTACTTCCGCTCTTGTGGTTTGGTAAATATTTTGGGGAATTTTTAAAGGGAATGTCTGAGGGGTGGTGAGTGGCTGTGCACTAAGGGGACCTTTTACTAAGACACGGCAAAAAGTGGCCTGCGGTAGTGTGGGCGTGTGTTTTTTGGCGCACACCAGGCCAGGCTTTTTTTTTCAGTGGGCCGGGAAAAGGGCCTCTGGTAAAAACTGAAACCAGGGCACTCCTATTTACGGCCTGAGCCCTTAATGCCACCCATTGATCTAACGGTAAGGGCTCACATGCTACATGCGCTGCGACCAGTCAGCACGCATCGCCTGCCGACTAATGCCAGAAACACAGTGTGCGGTAGGAAATAAAAAAAATAATTTGTCTCAGCGGTATGGCGCGTGTCAAATCCGAAATTACCGCCAGCGAGTAGTCTCATTTTGGTACATGCTGCATGCGTGTAGAGCCTACCATGCCTACATCAAAGGACCCCTAACTGCTTAGCACACGGATAACGTGGGAGCCCTTACCGTCTACAAAATAAGTGACGGTAAGTGTTCTGTGGTCATTTTTTTAAAAACCGTGGTGAAAGTAGCCTTAACGTGTGGGAATGACCCACTTAAGGGGATGCTAAGGCCATTTGTTATCGCAGCTTAGTAAAAGGATCCTTTGGGGGGTTTTCTTAAATGATTACATTTGAACTGGGCTAGTGAAATGTTAATGTAAAGTGTTAAAAGGGTAATTTTTAACAGCCATCTCTATGTATAAAATACAGGTCTTTATGCAGAAGTGGCTTTTTTTTTTTTAATTGCTCTGAATATGTTTAGGAAAATATGAGTAATGCCATTTCACTCGTACCTTTACCTATGATGAGCAGGTGTTCCTGGAGGTGGAGTTGGATTTATGCACATGCAAGAGTACATATGGATTTTCAAAAGTGTGTGGGTGAACCAGGGACATAGCCATGGATGGACCTGGGCTGGCTTGAACCCCTCTACTTTTGCCTCAAGCCCCTCCCAGCAGCTGAGGCTTCGATCGTGTAGTTCATAGGAATCCCCAAACCCCGCCAGCTGAAGAAATCTGGAGCCACCTGAATCAGCTAAAGCATGACATTCAGCGGCAGGCTAAGCCGCTGATGCCAGCATCACGAGCATGCTCAGTTGTCACACTTGCTTAGTTCTTGCACATGCTCGGTTCTCACGGTGAGAACTGAGCATGCTCACGGTGCTGATTTTAATGGCTCAATGCGTTGCCACTGACTGTTGCACGTCAGTTGTCGAAGCACCTTCCAAATTTCTTTAGCTGGTGGTTCTTCAGAATCCAGGCCAGCTAAGGCATTTTAATTTTAATTTGGAGATTTGGAGGGGGGTGCTAGGAAAGGTGATACGGGAGGCAAAGAAAATCGTCTGCCTAGTTCCTTCTGGCTACACTAATGGGGTAATTAATCTTTTGAGAGTATTGGAAGGGAGGATTCTATAAATAGTGGTCAAATGGGGCTAAAAAAATTGGTGCCAAGTATTATTCTGTAAAGGACACCCCCCCCCCCTTTATGGAGGAGCCTAACTCAGAGGCACCTTTGTCATGTCTTACATTTCCTTTGGTCAGATTATTGCTGCCTTTCATTCTTTCTGAAAATAGCGCCAAATTTGGGCACCACAGGAAATATACACTAAATGCTATTCTATACACAGCACTCAAAGTTGAGCACCATTTATAGAATAGGGTTTCGTGCCAGGATCCGCACCCAAGTTGACAGTTGAACCCTGGTTTAAATCCCCACACCTAAACTAGATGCAGATCTCCCATCCCCAGGGCCGCCGAGAGGAGGGGGCAGGGGGGGGACAAAATTCCCCGGGCCCGGGCCTCCAAGGGGGACCCGGCGCCGCAGTCCCTTCCACCCACCCCCCTCCGACCACCACCGGGCCGTGCCCCCCTGAATTCAAATTATAGCGCCTCACCTCGACCTCGCTCCATGTGAAAGAAGCGCAGCAGCGGCAGTCTGCAGATCGCCTCCCTTTGGGCCTTCCCTCCCTGTGTCTCCGCCCTCATCTGACGTAACTTGCATGAGGGCGGGACACAGGGAGGGAAGGCCTGAAGGGAGGCAATCTTCAGACTGCCGCTGCTGCGCTTCTTTCACACGGAGCGAGGTCAAGGTGAGGCGCTATGATTTGAATTCAGGGGGGCCCGGCCCGGTGGTGGACGGAGGTGGGGTGGCGGCAATGACGACAACCTCGGGGGGGTGGGGCCCGGGGCCCCATGGGCGGCCTTACCCCGGGCCCGGCCCCTCCCCCTTCAAATCCTATAACTCTGCACGCAAATCCTAGAGACGCCCCTGACCTGCCTATGCCCCTCCCATGGCCACAGCCCCTTTTTAGATCCTCGCAGAAAAACTTACGCACACATCTTTTAGAGTAGCAACTCTAAAGATGTGCACAGAAATTCCAGTTATTGCCAATTAGCACCTAATTATCAGCACTAATTGGATCTTTAAGCAATTAAATTGTGCACACGATTTAGGTGAGTGCAATTTTGAGCGCTATATATAGAGTTAGGAAGATATTGTACTGTATGAACAGAATAGATGGGGGGGGGGGGGGGTGAAACTTTTTCTAAAAATATAGAAATAAGTGACCCCTAGATGCAATCATTTATTGTCACTGAAGGAAGCTGCTGCTGTTTGGTTTATGTTGTTTCCTGTTCCCTCCCCCCCCCCCCCCCCCCCACACACACACATATACCCCCAGCATCTGTTTTCAAAGTTGCCAGATGTTAGTTAGAACTTCTCAGCAGTATGAATGGGGAAAGTAGGAACAGCTGAGGATAGGGAGATCCAGGGTTACAGGGCCGGTCTTAGGCAGGGGCGACAGGGGCGGTCGCACAGGGCCCCACATCTCTGGCATGTCTGCCCTCATGTCTCGGAACACCTCCTTGCTCTGTACTTTAATGTGCATCCACATTTCAGTAGCGAGCATCAGGCAGAGGCAGCGATTTTCATATCCCGTCAGCTGCCGAGCCCAGAGCCTCCTCGCTGCTGCGTCCCGCCCCCTTTTGATGTCACTTCCCGCTTCCACAAGGCTCTGGGCTCGGCAGCTGACGGGATATGAAAATTGATGCCGCTGTCTGCCACTCTCTACTGAAACGTGCTGGATGCACATCAAGGTATGGGGTGAGGTGGGGTTCCGACAGCTCTAAACCTCCTTTAAAACTCTGATAAATTATGGCTTATGGTGGCGGGTGGGGAGAGGGGGCGGGAGGCCCCACTGAACTAGTCTACACAGGGCCCCACAATTGCTAAGACCGGCTCTGCAGGGTAATAGCAAAATGAGACGCCTACAAGACCGACGACTTTTTTTTTTTTTAATTATTTGTTTATTAAATTTTACAACTTATACAGACATAAGAACTGCTAAGTGAAATACAGCTTTAGAAACAAAAAAATAAACGAAACAGGAATTACTTTCCTCAAAATCATAACATTTAGCTTCATTAGACCACAATAAAGAGGGAGGTAGGAATTTGTGAAGATTATACTATATTATTTCTAAATTATTAAAGAATTGATGGCCCCATCATTCTCGTGTGCTCCTAAATTCTCTATTGTTGTTTAGAGTCTAGGAAAGATTTAAGCTGATCTGGGTTAAAGAACACTTATTTTGTTTGATTTAACCTTACAAGGTATTTACATGGGTATACAAGAAGGAAGGATCCTCCTATTATTTTAGACCTTTTTTGTTGAGTAGTCTTAGTCACATCTGGATAAATCCAGATTTTTTTGTCCTCCAAATATACGATTTGTAGATTTAAAGTAAAGTCTCATCACTGAATTCAAATCTTGCTGGAAGACAAAAGAAACAAGCAACGTCGCTCTTTCCGTAGCCTCTTCTAAGGTTTGTTCCAAAATGGCTGTAATATTATCTAAGTCCATTGATCTCGCTCCTTCTACTTTTTTAACTGTATTAGGTATAAAATATATTTTATTCAACGGTGGGATTGCCTCATGTGGAAAATTTAAATTTTCTCTCAAGAATCTTGTAAAAATTTCTAATGGAGGAATCCCTACTAGACCGACGACGTTTTCATTAAAAAAAGCTGAAAGCAGTAGCAGTGACCTGCTGAGGTCAAATCAAGTGGACATTTTAACATGTAAGCATCTCTTTCTAATAACTACGGGGACGGCACCTGACACACTGGCAGGGGCTACCTGTGGCTGCGCAATTTAGTTTGCCTCAAAAGCAAATTTGACCCAGCTCAACAGCTTTGACCATCGATGAATATTTATGAACCTGTCTACATAATATTCTTGTCACAAGGAATCTAAAGTTCACTGGTTTCCCCAGAGATGTACAAAAGCCGTCCATTCCACATGCCCAAACACATAGACTTGTCACAAAACAATTCTTACACGGATCAGGCAGCCATACGTTGTAAATATGGCTGTGTGGCTGTAATAATGTTAATTGCCATTTCTACAGCATGTTCTGTGCAGGAGGCTAATTTGCATCATTGCCACTTGACGAACTGCACAGTACTTTCTAGCAATGTGGCACCGGCCATAATGTTTTGGTTTATTGTCGATTCATTTGGCTTGTTTTCCCAAGTTTCAGATATTTTTCCACTTTGTTTCACACCTTTATTTTAATAAAAAGATTTCTAATGAGCATTAAAATCTTGTGACTTTAATTGACTCATGGGCCGATGATCAAACGCAAAAGCAGGCGCTAGAGGCCCATGATCAGAGCCGAGCGCGTGAAACAATGCGCTCGTGGGCTCTGAACGCAACTAACATGCAAATGCATGCAAAACAGGGCTCTTACTGCAAATAGCATGCAAATGCATGCTAAATGTATTCCTCCCCAATGATTAGCCATGGCAAACCCTATGCCACCTTGGAGCTGGCATTAGGGTTTCCAGACCATTGGGTCAGAAAGATGAGCCCTGTCCAGCATACATTTGTATGCTAGCAGGCCCCCCCATTCCCCCCAATGCAGCAGCCCCCCGACGCATGAGCAGGAACCTTGACATGACCCCCCCCCCCCCCAGCGACACAGCAAAACAAGTTCAGGGGGACTGGATATCTGGTGGGTCTGCAGCCCCCCTAACCCCCTTAGCATCCCCTCAAATAGAGTCCTGGTAGCCCAGTGGGCCACAGATCAAACCCCTCCCCCTCACCTGCTGGTCTAGCAGCCCTCTTCCCACCTCTGCTTTCGTTGGAGGACCCACCGGATCTCCAGCCCTCCCTGAACCTGGAGGGGGGGGGATCGTCGGGGGGGGGTCAGAAGTCCGCTGGACCTCCAACCCCAGTTGCTCAGGGCAGAGGTAGTTGGGGCCTGGTGGTCCCATGGACCTCCAGCCCCTGTGTTTGACAGGTTTGGGCTTTTGACAGCCCAGACCTGTCAAACAAGTGCGGGAGGATTGTGCTGAGCGCATGCTCAGGCACAATTCTCCCGCACTTCTACCCCATGATCAGAGATAATTGCGCTGCTTACATTTGCATGCAATTATCTCTGATCATTGGTGCGGTAAAGTCCCGCACTGTTCCAGCGCTATTTTAGAGCGCTGTTTGGTACAGTGCGGGGCTTTTGATCATCTGCTTGCTGGGGAGTTAGAAAGGACCAAAGGAAGGTGCAATGGGAGAGAGAAATGCCCTGGACCTAAAATTTGAGGGCTATGGCTGCCATTGTGCCCTCCCCTGCTCTTTCTCCCTTTTCTTTCCCCTTCTTTCAGCCTTCCTCCCTCCTGCTCTTCTCCTCTCTGCATGCCTCTCCTTGGTTGCTACAGTTTTCATGCTGCAATGGCCAAAATTCCTCTATTCCCTCGCAAAAAAAAAAAAAAAAACCTGTCTCCAGGCAGCCAGCACTCTATAATATGTACAATCAGTGTTTAACCTGTTAAGGAGTAGGTGATAAATTTTTGGCTGTACCATGGGGTCTCTAATTAGCACATGCCAAGTGAATAGCATGATGATTTCCTCAAGCTTATGATACCTTCATTTCCATCTCATTATGGCTATTAGCATGCATCTAGATGTTACGGTTTGCAGTCCACTCACTAATCCTTTAAAAAGTAGACCCTTTATGTGACTGGTTACAGCCCCCTCTCTGGATACTGGGTTGTAGAGAATTTATTTATTTTTTATTTGTTGCATTTGTATCCCACATTTTCCCACCTATTTGCAGACGCAATGTGGCTAACAAGCACCAAACAAGCGTAAATAAACAATTGGTTACATAAATAACAAGTGTAACATAATGGATATAATCAATTCAATAAATCAGAAAACAGACAGATTATCAAGTGAGTTGTAGTGGATTTTGTTTGCACTGGGCAGTGTAGATACCCCCTCTGTGGCTAAGAATATATTTTTCGGAATCAGGTCTGGTAACAGTTATAAGTTTTCCCAATTTTCACCTCCTTTGAATACTGGAACCTGCAGTCCTTTGACACTGACTGAGGGTTCCAAGATGCAAATTTATTTACAAGAACAAAGGAAGTGTTTACTTAACCAAAGGCACAGGCTTAACTGTAGGGAAAAACATAGGGATACAAATGCAATAAATAAATAAATAAATGCCTCTCTGGTAA
Organism: Microcaecilia unicolor; assembly: GCF_901765095.1. Lineage (NCBI taxonomy): Eukaryota > Metazoa > Chordata > Amphibia > Gymnophiona > Siphonopidae > Microcaecilia > Microcaecilia unicolor. The sequence goes on along the minus strand of NC_044040.1, from coordinate 8,500,972 downwards.
TCTTCCTATTTAGTCATTCAGTCGTCTCATTTATAAATTTTATTTTTGAAACCTTAAAATGATAGAAACCAACATCTGAATATAAAATCACTTAAAACATCAAACAAAATGGGAAAAAAAAACCCCAATCATTAGCATAAAATTCACCTAAACAGAGAAAGCTTAATGGAATAACCAGGTCTTTAGATGTTTCCAAAATCTATGAACCGTAGATGTGATTATGGTCCCTTGGAAGATGGCTCCAGATTTGAGAGGCAGTTATCAAAAAGTTCAACCGCTTGTTTTTGATAATTGTGCAAGTCAGGTGGAGGAATGCGTTTTTGTTTCAAGGGGCCCCAAGCTCCCCCCATCTCTTCTCCTGTCTTCCCCCAACCCCACATTCCCATTCCCCATTGATCTCACATTCCCCACTACTCCCTCTTTCCTCTCCTCCCCCCCTGCCCATAGGAGCCGGCTCTATGGGTGCCGTGGGTGCTTGAGCACCCCCAATATTGAACAAACTCCTTGACTGCGTCTAGGGAAGGGTAACTTCCATTTGGTTTAGCACCCCCAATCATTTTGAAAAGTTGGCTCCTATATCCCTGCCCAGTATCTCCCCTTTCTCCTCCTCCCCCCCATCGAGTTACATCCAGCATCTTCTCTCTAGTCTTCCTAGTCTCCTACCCCCATCTCATCATCTCCTCTCTAAATTCCTTTCCCTTCCCCCGTCCATCATCCTTCTGTCTCTTCCCTCGCCCTGATGTGATTCAACGTCTCCCCTCTCCTCCTGCCCCTGATGTCATCCATCATTCCCCTCTTTTCGTCCCCTCTCCACTTCAGAATCTAATCTCCAAATCCTTGCACGGTCTATCTCCCTTTCTCCCCACCACAGCTCATTCTGTTCTTTACCTGTATCAAAGATCTGTGCTGTTGAAAAAAACATGAAGCAGAAAACATTTTAATACTTATACAACGACACTCATATTATGGATTTATAACTCACTTAATATTTTTTAAGAGTACCCTCAGAAATATCCACCTATTTTAAGCCGTAGCTAGAAGGTTGTTAGGCTGTATAGAGAGAGGTGTGACAAGCAGAAGAAAGGGGGTGTTGATGCCCCTGTATAAGTCGTTGGTGAGGCCCCACCTGGAGTATTGTGTTCAGTTTTGGAGGCCGTACCTTGCGAAGGATGTAAAAAGAATTGAAGCGGTGCAAAGAAAAGCTACGAGAATGGTAAGGGATTTGCGTTACAAGACATATGAGCAGAAACTTGCTGACCCGAACATGTATACTCTGGAAGAAAGGAGAAACAGGGGTGATATGATACAGACGTTCAAATATTTGAAAAGTATTAATCCGCAAACGAACCTTTTCTGGAGATGCGAAGGAGATAGAACGAGAGGACATGAAATGAGATTGAAGGGGGGCAGACTCAAGAAAAATGTCAGGAAGTATTTTTTCACGGAGAGAGTAGTGGATACTTGGAATGCCCTCCCGCGGGGGGTGGTGGAAATGAAAATGGTAACAGAATTCAAGCACGCATGGGATAAACATAAAGGAATCCTGTTCAGAAGGAATGGATCCTAAGGAGCTTAGCCGAGATTGGGTGGCACAGCCGGTGGTGAGAGGCGGGAACAGTGCTAGGCAGACTTATACAGTCAGTGCCAGAGCAGGTGGTGGGAGGCGGGGCTGGTGGTTGGGAGGCGGGGATAGTGCTGGGCAGACTTATACGGTCTGTGCCAGAGCTGGTGGTGGGAGGCGGGGCTGGTGGTTGGGAGGCGGGGATAGTGCTGGGCAGACTTATATGGTCTGTAGCAGAGCTGGTGGTGGGAGGCGAGGCGGGGATAGTGCTGGGCAGACTTATATGGTCTGTACCAGAGCTGGTGGTGGGAGGCGAGGCGGGGATAGTGCTGGGCAGACTTATACGATCTGTGCCCTGAAGAGGACAGGTACAAATCAAGGTAGGGTATACACAAAAAGTAGCACATATGAGTTTATCTTGTTGGGCAGACTGGATGGACCATGCAGGCCTTTTTCTGCCATCATCTACTATGTTACTATGTATATATCATAAGTTTTGCCAGGTGGCATAGCACATCTTTCATAGGGCTAACTCTTATTCATAAGTGTAGGTGCTATTGCCTGAATCAAAGTGCATCCAGTGATAATGGCAACTATCGTGCAACAGTACCTGGCTTGAATGGAGGCATCAGATGCCTTTAACCCGAGGAAAGAGTTGAAACCCGCGGCCTCGGGCGTTACCAGGGGAAGCCGTTTGGACAGTTATATCTTGTTGCTGGGAAGTACACAGCAAGCACGCTGGATAAGCAAGCAGAGTGTTCTTGTTAAGAAAACGTTTAAAGATAAGTTCACGTTTTTTTTTTTCAATACTGTGCACTATATTATTTGTTAGCACTTTTTGATTCAGGCAGTAGCACCTTCACTTATGAATAAGAGTTAGCCCTATGAAAGATGTGCTATGCCACCTGGCAAAACGTATGATAGCGCTACGGGCTATCCCATAAACAGCACCCAACTCGGTGCGCCATTTTTTCAGTGCCCAAATTTGGGCAGCATTTACAGAATCTCGCCCCATATGTACCTCCTTTTACTTAAGAAGGGGAGAGGGTTGAGATGAATCTGAATTCAGACTGTCTTTTTTTTCTATTTACCACCAAACAGAGACATATGAATCATATGAATCATGTCTGGAGGAAAGGAGGAACAGGGGTGATATGATACAGACGTTCAAATATTTGAAAGGTATTAATCCGCAAACGAACCTTTTCCGGAGATGCGAAGGAGGTAGAACGAGAGGACATGAAATGAGATTGAAGGGGGGCAGACTCAGGAAAGATGTCAGGAAGTATTTTTTCACGGAGAGGGTGGTGGACGCTTGGAATGCCCTCCTGCGGGAGGTGGTGGAGATAAAAACGGTAACGGAATTCAAACATGCGTGGGATATGCATAAAGGAATCCTGTGCAGAAGGAATGGATCCTCAGAAGCTTAGCTGAAATTGGGTGGCGGAGCAGGTGGGGGGAAGAGGGGTTGGTGGATGGGAGGCTAGGATAGGGGAGGGCAGACTTATACAGTCTGTGCCAGAGCCGGTGATGGGAGGCGGGACTGGTGGTTGGGAGGCGGGAAATACTGCTGGGCAGACTTATACGGTCTGTGCCCTGAAAAGGACAGGTACAAATTCAAGGTAAGGTATACACATATGAGTTTATCTTGGGCAGACTAGATGGACCATGCAGGTCTTTTTCTGCCATCATCTACTATGTTACTATGTTATATGTCCAACTCTCCTCCTGTTTGGGATTCTGGCAGGCATCAGTCTTCCATTATTTTTGGAATAATACATATAAGCACCCCCTTCGCTCCTCACTTAAAATCCTGCAAAGAAATCTTAACCCTATCAAACTATAGACATACATGTTTCTTTTTGTCAGAACGGGGAGGTGATTCCGCACTGCTAAATATTCTACATCTAATTTTTACTTCAAACCAACAAGAATCGTGGGAAATCACTGCACTAAAGGGTACAATTTAATTTTCAAATAGTGCTTTACTTACGGCTGCAAAGATCCAAACTTTGCTGGAAAGGTGTGAGATAAGAGCTTTATATTGTCGAGGGAGCTGCACTATTAAACCGGTGTGCTTAATTGGACTTAATTAGCAATCCTAAATGGCCACATATGAATGACTACAAAATCTGGCCCTGGTACCAAATGAACGGTGCCCACTGCCAGATCAGATGTAAAGCTGAATGCCTCTGCAGAGACTAATTTTCAGGATATATTTGATACATACGTGTTTATCTTCTTTGTCTGAATGCCTGTCCAGGTGTGGGCTATTAAATCCAATCAGCAGCTCATCCACACATAAACTGCTAATATATTATTTTGCATATATGATCTCTCTCTGAAGTAAATATACACTGATGTAAAGTTTTAATGCAAAAATGTATTCTTTTCTAGTATCATTCTTACTGTGTCTGTGACGGTGACAGTGTGAATGATTTAATAGATTCACTGCAGTAGGGATGTGCAAATCACTTTTGAAAGAAGGTTTGACACTCATTTGACAAGCCTGAAGAACAATCAGAAGTTCTGCTATTTTAGCCAAAGTTTGCAAGATTAGTTTGCCAAGTTTTGTTTAAGAAAAGAAAAGTGTTTGTTTGGGATAAGTACATAAGTTTTGCCATACTGGGACAGACCAAAGGTCATTAAGCCCAGCATCTTGTTTCCAACAGTGGCCAATTCAGGTTACAAGTACCTGGCAAGATCCCAAAACAGTACAATACATTTTATGCTGCCTATTCTAGAAATAAGAAGTGTATTTTCCCCAACTCCATCTTAATAATGGTCTATGAATTTCTCCTTTAGGAAGCCATCCAAACCTTTTTAAAACCCCACTAAGCTAACTGCTTTTGCTACATTCTCCAGCAACAATTTCCAGAGTTTAATAACACGTTGAGTGAAGAAATATTTTCTCCGATTTGTTTTAAATTTCCTACATTGTAGCTTCATTGTGTGCCCCCTAGTCCTAGTATTTTTGGAAAGAGTAAACACCTCTTCTAATCTGCAAGAAGTCCAGAGTGGATATGAGGCAACCCATGGAAGATTATACTGATTCAACAGATCCACTTTTGATTTTTCCCACATTCACGAGAACAAAAAGTCAGACAGACTTCCCTAGTGAATGAGGGTGAAAATCCAAGGAAGCTATTCTTAAACTAGGTGCTAGAATTAAACCTCAGATTTGTGAGTGCTGAGCATTATTCTGTAGAAACTTCCATGTGTTGTTACAGAATACTTTTGTACATTTTCCCTACATTTATTTATTCATTTATGACATTTATATCCCGAATTAGCCCGAGTAGAACTCAGGTTCAATGTGGCTTATGTAACATTTAGAAAAGCATGAACGAGTTCAAAATATATTAATATAAAGTAAAATATATATTAACAGAAAGTGAGATACTTCATATAATGTTAGACCAATAAAACTTGAGTTAGGAGCAGATGTAAATAAATAAATTTAAGCTAGATAATTGAAATATGGAGGAAAAAGGTAAGGGTTCGCCCACTTATGCCATGTCAATAGAAGTGTAAATCCGTGTGTCTAAACGTGGTAAATTTTGGACACACCCAGACCCCTCCCCCATGATAAGCAAGTTACACACTAAAGTTACAGAATTACCACTTAGCACTTACACACGACTGTCACAGTTACGCACACAAGTGATTGCATTCTGTAACTTACACACACCCTAACAGGCAGATGATCAGAAGCAAACGCAGGCATTAGTGCCCGCATTTGCCTGTGCACCAGGATCAGAGCCGGTGAGCATGTGAAAGAATGAGCGTGCTAGCTCTGACCACTAATTTCATGCAAATGCATGTAAACGAAGGTCTCCTGCATTCCTTCTTTATGATCAGCGTACGACTTGCCAAACAAGGGCGCTGCTCCTGCTGCAAACCCTACACCAGCTCGGAGCTGGCGTTAGGGTTTGCCGAGCAAGGGAGGAACAGGGGAGACCAGCACAAGAGGTTTGACAGGTCCGCCCCTCCCCCACACACTAAAAAGACCCTAGTGGTCCAGTGGGACCCCTAGCCCCCACCCCCAACACTAAAGAGACCTGGTGGTCCAGTGGGACCGTTAACCCTCCTCACCCCACCCCTGATGGCCATACCTTTTTTTCTGCCCCAGTGTCTAGGGGTAGGCAGGAGTGATCTCCAGTCACTTCTCCCCTAGCTGTTGCCCTCCTCCAAACTGGCACTGGCAACTCCTAGCAGTACTACCGAAGACTGTTGGCATGGTGCTTTGATATCGTGCTATCATGTAGAACTGCCTGGAAGTGATAGACATGGTAACAAATTGTCAACTGCCCTGGTTGTGATGCCAGTATTCAATCATGCGTCATTGCTGTTATAGAAAACATAACGTAAGACCGCAATTGCGCCTGACTTAAGGCACAAGCACGGTGTCAACAGCTGGTGTTAATGCTCGTGCCTGTAACTGACAGTATTGTCTAACCTGCGTGACCCATTCATGCCCCTCCCAGGTCCACGCCTCCTTGCAGTTGTCCCTCAGGACAATTCCCACTTAAGGGGACAATTCCCCCTAAGGATTTTGCACACTCAACTTCTAGAATCCCTACTAAGGGCATGCTAATTACTGCCAATTAGCAGCAATTAACACCAGTTAGCAGGTAATTATTAAATGAAGTTGCACGTGTAACTGGCACTAGTCTATCACTTGTGCGTACAACTTTGTATGCTAAGCATAAAATTAGGCAGTTGATTGAATTAGGGGGATAGTGTCTCTGGGTATCAGGAGTTCTCACCCGGACAGTTCCCATTGGATAGTTCCCACCACCAATCCCCCCCCCCCCCCCCCCCCCCCCCGAGATAATTCCCACCTAGGACAATTCCCACCTAAGGGGACAATTCCCACTAAGGACTCCTCCCCCTCCCCCCATACATTTCCCTAACCTTTTTTATTTTTTTTTAACCAACTGTAGCTTCTTTCTTGTATCAGCTCCCATAAGTCCTGGTGGTGCTTTTTTTTTTTATGGCATGTGAAACAAGGAGGTTAGAGCAGCAGATGGATGTACAAAGAGGATGTAAAATAATGGAGTAACTTTTCATAGGTAGAGTAGTAATTTGTTATAAATCGCAATCGGTGTGTCATTTTGAGGGGCTGAATTACGTTTGAAACCTAGTTTGGGGGTAACATAGTAACATAGTAGATGACGGCAGAAAAAGACCTGCATGGTCCATCCAGTCTGCCCAAGACAAACTCATGTGTGTATACCTTACCTTGAATTTGTACCTGTCCTTTTTCAGGGCACAGACCGTACAAGTCTGCCCAGCAGTATTTCCCGCCTCCCAACCACCAGTCCCGCCTCCCATCACCGGCTCTGGTACAGACCGTATAAGTCTGCCCTCCCCTATCCTCACCTCCCAACCACCACCCCCTCTTCCCCCCAACTGCTCCGCCACCCAATTTCAGCTAAGCTTCTGAGGATCCATTCCTTCTGCACAGGATTCCTCTATGCATATCCCACGCATGTTTGAACTCCGTTACCGTTTTCATCTCCACCACCTCCCGCGGGAGGGCATTCCAAGCGTCCACCACCCTCTCCGTGAAAAAATACTTCCTGACATCTTTCCTGAGTCTGCCCCCCTTCAATCTCATTTCATGTCCTCTCGCTCTACCGCCTTCCCATCTCCGGAAAAGATTAGTTTGCGGATTAATACCTTTCAAATATTTGAACGTCTGTATCATATCACCCCTGTTCCTCCTTTTCTCCAGGGTGTACATGTTCAGGTCAGCAAGCCTCTCTTCATATGTCTTGCAATGCAAATCCCATACCATCCTCGTAGCTTTTCTTTGCACCGCTTCCATTTTTTTAACATCCTTCGCAATATGTGGGGTCATTGCCCCTCTCCCCACACATATGAATTGCAGTTTGTATTTATGTATTTATTTATTTATTTATTTATTTACTTATTTATAACATTTAGATCCCAGATTAAACATGAATTAGGTTGAAACCTAGTTTGAGGGTGTGGGGGGGGGGCATTGCCCCCCCCCCCCCCCCACACACACACATGAACTGCATGTCTGGAAGTGGAAAGGGATGTGTAAAAGATAATGTTGTCGGGGGGGGGGGGGGTGAGGGGGTACTGGCCCCCCAAACAATGTGGAAGAGAAAAGGGAGAGAGATTACTTGTCCTTGTGTGTTTTGTATTTTTTGGGCTATTGGTGGGAATTGTCCTCCCTGGTGTAGTGGGAATTGTCCTAGATGGGAATTGGTGGGTGGGAACTGAAGTGAACCTGTTAGGTACAGATTTTGGTAGTTTCATGTTATTCTGATGTAAGAAAAATGGCCGAAGTAGGTGGCAATTTATTAAACTAACCAATTTATCGAAGCAAGAGCTTTCAAGAAGCAAAGTCCACTTCATCAGACATGGGATGCTGGTCCTCGAAAGCTCACGTCTCAATAAATGAGTTAGCCTAATAAGTTGTCACAGGGACTACTCCTAACTGTAATGATACTCCTAATTATAAACTGCACCTCCACTGCTGATGGTGATTTAAAATTTAAAAAAAAACATGCATTACATGGGTCTACTCTACTGCTATCGTTAGCAAAATGCTCTAATGCCTTTTATAACACAGGATGAGTTGATACTGAGTAGAGAATGACACAAGGGCAAAGTTTGCCCCCCCCCCCCCCATCCCCGTGGGTTCCAACTCCATCCCTTCCCCATCCCTGCAGGTTCTGTCCCCGTCCCATCCTCATCTGCAGAAGCCTCGAACACTTGTGATATTCAAAGCAATTAAGCAGGCAGCTGACCGGTTAAATTGCTTGGTCGGGACTAGCTGCTAATATTCACCAGCTCTTATCCAGTTAAGTACTGCTGGATATTGCGGTCAGTGCCAAACCCAAAGCCTGCTATGTTGTGGGCGTTCCGGGGGTGGAGTCAGCACTTGGCCACTTAAGAGCTGATATTCACCTCTTAAGTGACTAGGTTTACTGCAGAAATGAGATAGCATAATAGTGCGTCCTGTTTTTATGTGGTAACCCGAGGCTGCTTCAGTGCGGAATGGCAACTTAAGTGGTGTTAACCGGCTTATAAATAACCAGATATTCAAAGCTGGAGCCCACACAGGTCCCGGATTTGAATATACGGGAATAACGCTATCAGCAGTGGGCAAAAATGCTCACCACCAACCAGGGTCAGACTGAGTCCCTGGGCAGTGAGGGTGATCTGGGCCCCCCACCTCCACGCTGCCGCTGCCCTCCCTACTGCTGCAGCTGCCACCCCCTCCCACACACCACAGTCCCCCGGGCCTCAGTGGGCCCTTCCCGGTCCTACCTTGAAGAACCCTGGTGGTCTAGTGGCTTCTTTGGGGGCAAGAAAGACCCTCACTCTTTCCACTACCACTGTTCTACCCGGCACCACCGTGTTTTCAAAATGGCGGCCAAGACTTCCCTCGATAGTCTCGCAAGTCTCGGCAGCCATTTTGAAAACATGGCAGCGCGGGGCAGAACAGCAGCAGTGGGCAGGAAATAATGTTGTTCTTTCTTGCCCCTCACCCCCACAGAGGCCACTAGACCACTAGATGGCCGTTCAAGATAGGACCATGGGCTTATAGTGTGTGGTGGCGGGCAACCGTGCAGAGTCTCTGGGTCCCCTATAGCCTCTGGACCCTCGGGCACTGCCCAGTCGCCCAAATGGTCAGTTCGCCCCTGCTGCTAACTGCTGAATATTGACCTCCATATCGCCAGTCAGTAATAAATATCTTCTATAGTTCAGATGTTTTGTTATGAAGGGATGTTCTTTTCGTCAATAAAAGGACCTTTAACTGAAATTGATCTGCAGAAAATCATATTTTTCTAGACAAGGTAATTAAAAAGTCTTTTGTTATGCATCTGCACTTATCTCTGCTTCTGAATATTTATTCTATACCTACGGTGTTACCTGATTAACTCCCACGATGCCACATTAAATTTGAAAATTAAAACAATATCCTTTCCTTCACTTCAACCTGCTCCCCTAAAAAGCCTGGAAATATAGATATGTCCTTAAATGCTCTAAACGCTACAAGAACAAAGAGATGACATTTAGAAAATGGAAGCTTGTAGGCCTTTCATCGTAGTACAACACCTAGGGAATGCCAATCATCGCTCCGTTCCTTCTGCTAATAATACAGCCTCGAAATAAGTATTCACCAGCAGAAGTGCCGTGTCTTCAGAAATAATACAAAATCAGGACGTGATGCATATTCACAAGGCCCATTTTGCACCTTTTAGTTCTCTCTGACACGGACACTGCCCCATCCTGCATTCCTAAGCGTGAGGTTTTACACCTTAGTAATGCGGGGAAATAGCTCATAAACTGTGTTGATGTTTCTGACTAACGGCAGCATAGCAAACATGCGAGTATACTAAACAAAACTGGTTGGGTTTATAAGTGAATATGACTTGCTGCATTATGGGGATTATTTTAGCAGACGAGTCATTCAGAGATGCGCATAAAACTTCTGTTGTTTGCATTATAATCTACAGTTTGTTGTCACAAATCCTTGAAACACGATAAGCGTGTGTTGGGATGGATTTCAGTTTCTTTCTAAAGTCATACAAAACACGGTATTGGTGGAACCTTCTCTGTGCAGACGGCTGAGGGGAGATATGATTAGAGGTCTATAAATACTGAGTGGAGTAGAACGGGTAGACGTGAATCACTTGTTTACTCTTTCCAAAAATACTAGGACTAGGGGGCATGCGATGAAGCTACAAAGTAGTAAATTTAATACGAATCTGAGAAAATATTTCTTCACTCAACGTGTAATTAAATTCGGGAATTCATTGCCAGACCATGTGGTAAAAGCAGTTAGTTTAGCGGAGTTTAAAAAAAGGTTTGGCTAGCTTCCTAAAAGTCCATAAGCCATTATTAAAATGGACTTGGCAGGAAATCTACTGCTTATTTCTAGAATAAGCAGCATAAAATGTATTGTACTGTTTTGGGATCTTGCTGGGTACTTGTAACCTGGATTGGCCACCGTTGGAAATAGGATGCTGGGCTTGATGGATCTTCAGTCTGTCCTATTATGGCAATACTTATGTACTTCCAGAATTTAAAAAGGCATGGGATCGCTTAGGAACAGGAAGAATTGGGGGTTACAGAGGATGGGCAGACTGGATGGGTCATATGGCCTTTATCTGCCGTCATGTTTCTATGTTTCTACTTATCCCATTAGAATGAGCATGAACCAAGAGCTGGGCTTCTAGAATCTAAATTCTAGCAGCCATAGTGGTCTCAGAGAAAACTGGTAATCTTTGTAGGCTGTATACCTTTTAGTGGACTAAAGGATGGTTTAATTTGTGACATTTTCAGATGACACAGGACCCTTTATCCATTGTCATTTGATGACATCAGTAGAAAGCAGCCCACTGAGCCTCAAAACCTTCTGGACTATGGCTTTCATGTTCGTCTGGTATCACAGTCTAAGAAGCTTCCATTAAGATGTCGGTGTTCGGCCTGCCCATGATGCTTTGTACCCACAAATAAAAAAGGATCACCCTGTGGGGTTTCCCTCTGAAAGTTTCATCCCCAGGTGGGAATCACCTGTACCATCAGACTTAAAAATTAGCAACAGGAACATTCTAAAAGGACTTCCCATAGCACCCGAGGTAAGCCAGGCTCTGTTTCAGGCCTGTACCTCATGCATCAGGCCTCCATTCACCTCACCTTTCACAGCAGTTTAAGTACTTTTCTAGCAAAAGGTAAACCAGAAAAAGTAATTAACATGTATATACAACTGGACCATTATTCAGCTCACAGCGGTCAGTGGTTTTTAAGCCGCTGACACCTGTAGACAGAATTAAGTCTGGGCACCGGCATTAAATATCCAGGGTCAGGCGGTAACCCAGACGTTTTGTGGGTGCCAACCAAGGTTTAGTGCTGGAACCTGCCAGGGGCATAGCCAGACATTCAATTTTGGGAGGCCTGAGCCCAAAGTGGGTGGGCACAAAAACCCTTCCTTACTACTACTACTACTACTACTTAGCATTTCTATAGCGCTGCCAGGGTTACGCAGCGCTGTACAAGTTTAAACACGGGGAGGGACAGTCCCTGCTCAAGAGAGCTTACAATCTAACGGTAACAGACTACGCAGTCAGTGTAGGTAACAGGAATGGGGAAGGTGGTTAGGCGCCAAAAGCAAGGGAGAAGAGATGGGCCTTGAGTAAGGACTTGAAGATGGGCAGGGAGGGCGCATGGCGTATGGGCTCAGGAAGTCTGTTCCAGGCATAAGGTGCTGCGAGGCAGAAGGGGCGGAGTCTGGAGTTAGCGGTGGTGGAGAAGGGTACAGATAGGAGTGATTTGTCCTGAGAGCGGAGGTTACGGGTGGGAACATACGGGGAGAGGAGGGTAGAGAGGTAATGGGGGGCAGCAGATTGAGTGCACTTGAAGGTCAATAGAAGAAGCTTGAACTGTATACGGTAGTGGATTGGGAGCCAGTGAAGCGACTTGAGGAGGGGGGTGATATGAGAGTATCGGTTCACGCGGTAGATAAGACGTGCGGCGGAATTTTGGACAGATTGAAGGGGGGATAGGTGGCTAAGCGGGAGGCCAGCGAGGAGAAGGTTGCAATAGTCAAGACGAGAGGTAACGAGAGAGTGGACGAGGGTGCGGGTGGTTTGTTCAGAGAGGAAAGGGCGAATTTTGCTAATATTATAGAGGAAGAAGCGACAGGTCTTAGCTGTCTGTTGGATATGGGCAGAGAAGGAGAGGGAGGAATCGAAGATGACTCCGAGATTGCGTGCTGAAGAGACGGGGAGGATGAGGGTGTTGTCAACAGAGACGGAAAGTGGGGGAAGAGGAGAAGAGGGTTTGGGTGGAAAGATAAGGAGCTCAGTCTTTGCCATGTTCAGTTTCAGATGCCGGTTGGACATCCAGGCAGCGATGTCGGAAAGGCAGGCTGAAACTTTGGCCTGGGTTTCAACTGTGATGTCGGGAGTGGAGAGGTAAAGCTGGGTGTCATCGGCATAGAGATGGTACTGGAAACCATGACATGAGATCAACGAGCCAAGGGAAGAGGTGTATATCGAGAAGAGAAGCGGTCCAAGGACAGATCCTTGGGGAACCCCAACAGAGAGCGGGATGGGGGTGGAAGAGGAGCCATTAGAAGATACTCTGAAGGTGCGTTGGGAAAGATACGAGGAGAACCAGGAGAGGACGGAGCCCTGGAACCCAAATGAGGACAGTGTGTCAAGAAGTAAATTATGATTGACGGTGTCAAAGGCGGCGGATAGGTCGAGGAGGATGAGGATGGAGTAATGGCCTTCCTTCCCTCAGCAATCAGAGGGGGGTCTCTCCCCCCCCCCCCAAGCCGCTGGTACCTTTTACATCCTTCTCCTCTTTGCCAGTAACAAGCAGCAACTGACACCTGCTGCTCATGGTGCCCCCCGAGCCTTACGTCTGATGCAATTTCCTGGTCCGGTGTGAACAGGAAGTGGTGTCAGAGGAAAGGCTTGGGCTCGGCATGAGCAGTATTAGATATGTCTCTGCGAAGATATGAAGGATTTCAAAGGTAGCAGGGAGAGACCACCCCCCCCCCCCCATTTCCAGATCACCTTGCAGGGCTTGGGTATCCCTGCCAGCCACATCGCAGCTGGGTGGTCCTGTGCCACCCAGACTCACCCATGGCTATGCCACTGGCATCCACATAGCTAACTGTGGTCCTATCTGCCCATTTAGCGATGCAGGAACTGTCACTGAATGTAGCTTCTGGCTCTTACCCAGCTCTGCCCTTGTATCGTGGCAGTTGGAACCGATATCCAGTGGCATTGCCCAGTTTGGTTCCGCTGAATACCGGCAGCCAGCCCATTAGACTCCTGCCCATTTAAACCATGCTGAACATCGACCCTGGCATTTCTTAGACTGCCAGGGCAATGGAAAGTGGTTCACCGTTAAAAATACAATGAACAACCATTATGTAAAAAAAAAAAACGTTATAATAATATAATAAAATAATACATTACGTAATCAATGCATGAACACGTTTTGTATCTGGTATAGCTCTCCAATACAATATGAGATTGAAAAATGATTGTGAACGGCGCCAGGGGAGCGAGGGCGAAGGCAAAGATCAAGTAGAGTCTGTGGCAGGAGCAGCTTGTAGAGAAACTAAGCTTCGATAGCCCTGTGGTCTTTATCTGCCATCAAGGTCCCTGGTTTTTGATTGCATGTGAAACAATCACTAGCTAGTAGAGATAACGAAATCCCTGAGGGAATCGAAACAGAATGTTAAATCAGCCCCAAGCCAGTGTTATACTGTGATAAGATGATTTCCACAGCGCCAGGAAAGAGTTGTGTTAAGAGGCTGTTTTGTTTTCTTGTTAAACCTTGTTATTCCATTTGAGTTCCCCTCACTAAGATTTCAAACTTTTGCAGGCTGGGTGACACATTTACTAGCCTTTCTCAGTAAAATGCCTGAAAATGTGTATGTCAAAGCATGCATAGCAAGGGAAAGGGGATGGGATTTGATATACCACCTTTCTGTGGTTACAATCAAAGCGACTAGGACAGATCATTCCAAATAACCGAGGGACAGCAGAACAGCGTACGCTAGAAACTGCATACAATTGCAGAGAAGCATTGGAATAGAACTTGTTACCATCCAGGGCTGGCTCAAGGGATAGAAGCTCCCAGAGCCAACTTGTTTTGGTGGCACAGCCCCCTCCCCCCATCGCATTGCTTCCATCGCCCCCTCCCTCCCCACCAGTGTGGCATATCTACATAGTAACATAGTAAACAATGGCAGATAAAGACCTGAACGGTCCATCCAGTCTGCCCAACAAGATAAACTCATTTTACATGGTATGTGATACTTTATACCAGAGTTTGATTTGTCCTTGCCATTCTCAGGGCACAGACCATAGAAGTCTACCCAGCACTGTTCCTATACTGAAAGTTCTGGAATCCTAAAGAGTTACAAGATTCTGGAACCCCAATTAGTAGCAACATTCCATGTAGAACCCAAAAGAGTAACATAGTAAATGAAGGCAGATAAAGACCAGAACGGTCCATCCAGTCTGCCCAACAAGATAAACTCATTTTACATGGTATGCGATACTTTATATGTAAACCTGAGTTTGATTTGTCCTGTTCCTGTACTAAAAGTTCTGAAGCTAATGTCGATGCCCCTTAAAATTTACACTCCAGCCCATCCATATCTATTCAGTCACGATCAGGGCGTAGACCGTAGAAGTCTTCCCAGCACTCTCCTTGTACTAAAAGTTCTGAAGATTCTGGAATCCTAAAGAGTTACAAGATTCTGGAATCCCAATTAGTAGCAACATTCCATGTAGAACCCCAAAGAGTAACATAGTAAATGAAGGCAGATAAAGACCAGAACGGTCCATCCAGTCTGCCCAACAAGATAAACTCATTTTACATGGTATGTGATACTTTATACCCGAGTTTGATTTGTCCTTGCCTTTCTCAGGGCACAGACCATAGAAGTCTGCCCAGCACTCTTCTTGTACTAAAAGTTCTGAAGCTAATGTCAAAGCCCCTTAAAATTTACACTCCAGCCCATCCATATCTATTCAGTCACGATCAGGGCGTAGACCGTAGAAGTCTGCCCAACACTGGGTTTTTTTCCCAGTTACCGGCGTTGCCACCCAATCTCCACTAAGATTCCACGGATCTGTTCCTTCTCAATAGGATTCCTTTGTGTTTATCCCACACACGTTTGAATTCCATTGCCATTTTCATCTCCACCATCTCCCGCGGGAGGGCATTCCACATATCCACCACCCTCTCCGTGAAAAAAATACTTCCTGACATAACTCCTGAGTCTGCCCCCCTTCAACCTCAATTCATGTCCTCTAGTTGTACCGCCTTCTCATCTCCGTCTCCCTCCCTTGGGCTGGCATCTCTCCATCTCCTGGTCCAGTCTCTTTGCCCTTACCACAGGCCGGCACTGTATTTTTCACCTCTCTCACTTCCCCTCAGTCTTGTAAAGTTTATGTTGGTTGGCGTCAGTGGCAGGCAGCATGATAGGTTGCCCTTGGCCCGCTCCTGGGTCTTCCCTAAATTGTATCAGAGGAGACAGGATGCGGCAGAGGGAAGACCCAGGAGCTGGCCAAGGGCAACCTATTGATGCTACCACCGCCGGCAACCAATGTAAACTTTACAGGATGAGAGAGGTGAGGGAGCAGTGCTAACTGGGTATTTTGGCACTCTTAATCAGAGCCTCACCTGGTCCAGTTAAGCCAGTCCTGTTACCATCTGCATCAATGCCACATCTTGGTCAAGATTTTATGATCTGCAGACAAAGGCATGTGGTGGCCATACCTGGCTGCCAACATCTTGCTTCTCAAGGCTGGAGTAATTAAATATCTTGCAATAATGAAATTCTTGCTCTACTTTTATATGGTGATAATTGCCATTCTTGTCATCTGATTTTTCAAATAACTTTCTCTTTGCAATAACTCCGAGATGTTCAAAGCCATTAAGCAAAGGATTACAAAAATGGCGCAAGACCTGCAATAGAAGGTCCTCCACGCAGAGGCTTCAGAATGTGTTCTCTAGGGTGGGGGGTTTCAACTAGAGATTTGCATGGGGACAGAAATCTAACCAGTCCCTGCGGTAATCTAACCCTAACCCATCCTCACCCATCCCCATCACAAGTAATCTCCTCCATCCCCACCCCACCCAGCTGCACAACATTGCATCTCGTCACCCAGTCACTTTGACCCCTCCCAAGAAAGCCAGATTCTATAAGCAGTGAAAATTCTGGTAAAAGTAACATAAATGCATTTTCTTCCATACTCTCCTGAATAAAAAAAATATATTTTAATGCATATTTCTAAAACAAAAAGGAAACATTAATGAGCAGCATGACCCCCTTTCTTTTCTTTCCTTTTCCTCCCATCCAAGAGCAGCATGTCCCCCTCTCCTCTCTATCCTCTTCTATCCCATGTGCTCCATTTCCCTTCTTACCTTCCCCCTTCTCCATGTATATTCCCCTTGCCAAAATATTTTCCAGCACCCTTCCTTCCTTCCTCCCTCTCTCCATCCTTTTTAAAGCTCCCTCACTCCCTCCCACCCACGTCTCCCCTGCACAACTCCATCCATCCACCTCCCCTCCAGCCCTGGGTGCCCTCCCCAAATGTACCTCAGTACATAAGTACATAAGTAATGCCATACTGGGAAAAGACCAAGGGTCCATCGAGCCCAGCATCCTGTCCACGACAGCGGCCAATCCAGGCCAAGGGCACCTGGCAAGCTTCCCAAACGTACAAACATTCTATACATGTTATTCCTGGAATTTTGGAGTTTTCCAAGTCCGTTTAGTAGCGGTTTATGGACTTGTCCTTTAGGAAACCATCCAACCCCTTTTTAAACTCTGCTAAGCTAACCGCCTTCACCACTTTCTCCGGCAACGAATTCCAGAGTTTAATTACACGTTGGGTGAAGAAAAATTTTCTCCGATTTGTTTTAAATTTACTGCACTGTAGTTTCATCGTATGCCCCTTAGTCCTAGTATTTTTGGAAAGCGTGAACAGACGCTCCACATCCACCTGTTCCACTCCACTCATTATTTTATATACCTCTATCATGTCTCCCCTCAGCCGTCTGTTCTCCAAGCTGAAAAGCCCTAGTCTCCTTAGTCTTTCTTCATAGGGAAGTCGTCCCATCCCCGCTATCATTTTAGTCGCCCTTCGCTGCACCTTTTCCAATTCTACTATATCTTTCTTGAGATGCGGCGACCAGAATTGAACACATCCTGGTGGTCTAATGTCCTCCAAGGGGCAGGAAAGATCCGCACTCTCTCCTGCCTGCTGGCGCCATTTTTTTAAATGACTGCCGAGACTTCAAGTGCTGGCCTCGCAAGTCTTCCACAGAAGTCTCAGCGGCCATTTTAAAGAAACTGCAGCAGTGAGAGTATCAGCAGCAGCGAATAGTAAAAAAGAGGGAATGTTTCCTGCCCCAAAAAGCCACTAGACCACCAGGGAAGGGAAGGCTCAACTTGCCTACACTTCCGTGGGAACCCCGTAGAACCTGGGTCCATCCCTGTGGGATCCCCGCTAACTCCATTCCCGTGCAGCTCTCTATTCTCAATTCAGTCCTTGGGATACACCCAGCTAGGGTTACCATACATCCGGTTTTACCCGGAGATGTCCTCTTTTTGAGGACACAGCCAGGAATCTGAGCAGGTTTTGCCAGCCTGCCCGTTTGTCCGGATTTGTGGACAAACGGGCAGGCTGGCGGGTGGATGGGCAGGTGGATTTCAGGTTGTCCTATCCTCTTCTCCCCTTCTTTACCTTAGTGGCCTGGTGGTCTAGTGACCTCTTTGGGGCAGGAAAGAGCCCCCTCTTTCCTGCCCGGCGCGGCTGCAGACTGTCTTGCTCCTGGTGCCATGTCAAAATGGCTGCCGAGAGTTCAAGTGGCGGCCTCGTGAGACTTCCGCAGAAGTCTTGCAAGCTCACTGCTTGAACTCTCGGCAGGCGTTTTGAATTGGCGCCAAGACCAAGACAGGTCTATAGCTGCCCAGGGTTCCCTGCCCCAAAGAGGCCACTAGACCACCAGGGCACTTCAATAAGATACAGGAGGGGAGATACAGTAGTGAATGAATGGAGTCATGTGGGTGAAGGGAGGCTGGAAAATTGGGGAGGGGATTTACATGGCGGGGGGGAGAGAGGGAATCTGGCTTTCTTTGGGGGGGGGGTCAAAGTGATGGGCGGGACAGGGTGTGACAGGGGCAGGGCATATGCCTTCTTTTAGGGCAAATATGGTAACCTTACACCCAACCATTCGGGATACCTGCAATGAATATGCATGACATAAATGCATGTAGTACTTTATTTTATTTTATTTTATTTTTATTTATTGTATTTGTACCCCACATTTTCCCACCTTTTTGCAGGCTCAATATGGCTTACAGAGTATAGATATGATAACGTCGTTACATGATTTAAAAAACAGTCGATCATAAGCAAAGGTCAAAGAGGATTTAGATGGAAAGGTGTTAGATAAGGTCGTGTGCGAGGTGTTTTTTGGTGTACTTGGGTGGTTTAAGGAATGAATTGTTTCATTGAGGGTGACTTTTGTAGGCTTTGTGTTTTCAAAGCTTTGCGAAAGCTGGTTAGATTGGTCATGGTTTTCAGGGCCATGGGTAGTGCGTTCCAAGACTGTGTGCTTTTGTACGCAAAGGTAGTAGCATAAGCCTGTTTGTATTTCATTCCTTTACAGCTGGGGAAGTTCAGATTGAGGAATTTGCGGGCCGATCTTTTGGCATTTCTGGGCGGTAAGTCCACTAGGTTTAACATATAGAGTGGGGCATCTGCGTGGATGATTTTGTGTACAGTCGTGCAGATCTTGAACTCAATTCGTTCCTTGAGCGGGAGCCAGTGCAGTTTCTCTCTTAGGGGTTTCGCACTTTCGTATTTAGGTGTACCAAAAATGAGTCTGGCTGCGGTGTTCTGGGCTGTTTGGAGTTTTTTGATGGTCTGTTATTTACAGCCTGCGTACAGAGCGTTACAGTAGTCCAAGTGGCTTATTACTAATGACTGTACTAGGGTGCGGAAGATGTTTCTTGGGGAAAAAAGGTTTTATTCTTTTGAGTGTCCACATCGATTGGAACATTTTTTTGTTGTTGTATTCTTCGCGTGGGTGTCCAGAGTGAGGTTTCGATCAATGGTGACTCCAAGAATTTTCAGATTTTCTGAGATAGGAAGTGTGTAGTAGGGTGTAGTTATTGTGGGGTAGTTGTTTGTATTGTATTGGGAGGTGAGAACTTCCATTCTATCTCATGCGTATTCATTGTGGGTCTGTCCTAAGGCCTGGATTCAGAATTCCTGTTCTAGAGGGACTAAAAAGGATTTGAAAGGGGGGAGGGGGTATGAAAGAAACATTTTACTATCCAACAGGTTTCAGTAGAGTGAAAGAAATGTGATCTCTTTTAGAGAAAAATATTCAAGGACAAGGGCTTGTGATACGAAACTGGCCAGATGGAGACTGAGAGGGAATGTGAGGACACCTGTTACTGAGAGACTAGGAGATGCTTAATATCGCCTCCTATCAGAGCTGGGGACAGCTAGCGAGGGGATTGGTACGGGAAAGGGAAGGAAACGGTAGAGTCGGAATAAGTAGGACACAACGTTACTGGACAAACTGAGTGAGCGGAGAGGCCCTTATCCACCAACAGGTACGAGGTTAAAAATGTTTCGACTCTAGAGGTATAAATTCTTTTTGCAACATAATTTTTACTGCAGGGAAAAGCAGAGCTTGAAAAAAGTGATATGTATTTAAATAAAAGTGTTAAGTAAAAATGCATGCAGTTTGAAACTGTACTGACAAGTGTTAATGTGTTAGAGAGTGTGCTAAGATCAGTTACCAAAATTATAATAGTTTAACCTTGAAGCAGTGCAAGGGCAGTACATGATGTGGGGATGAGATTCCCAGGTGTACCACAGGGTAAGAGTAAGGGTCGTGCGTTTGAAATACCACCTTTGTGTGTGGTACAACTAAAGCAATTACATATTCCATTCAGGTACTTTCTTGTCCCTAGTGGGTTCACAATCTAACCCCCCCCCCCCCCCTCCTCATTTGCTAAGCTGCACAGCAGTGCTGACACAGCCCATTCAAAGTGAATGGGTTGTGTTGGCATTAGCGTGGCTTAGTAAACGGGGGGGGGGGGGGGGGGGGAAGGAGGGGTGTTAGATTGTGAACCCACTAGGGACAAGAAAGTACCTGAATGGAATATGTAATTGCTTTAGTTGTACCACACACAAAGGTGGTATTTCAAATGCACGACCCTTACTCTTACCCTGTGATCTCCACATTGAAAAACTGTGATAAGACAATGCTGAGGGCAAACAAAATGTCAGTTTGCATAGGGAGAGCTGATAACATCTGGAATATTTATTTATTTAGATTTTGCTCACACCTTTGCTCAAGGTGAGTTATATTCAGGTACATCTGTCCCAGGAGGCAATGGAAGGGTAAGTGATTTGCCCAAGACCACAAGGAGCAGCAGTGGGATTTGAACCGGCCACCTCTGGATTGCAAGACCACCTCTGGATTGCAAGACCGGTGCTCTAACCACTAAGCCACTCCTCCACCCCAAAGAATCTTGTTACTCTTTGGGGTTCTACATGGAATGTTGCTACATGGAATCTTGTTATTCTTTAGAATTCTAGAATCTTTATTTATTTAGATTTTGCTCACACCTTTTTCAGTAGTAGCTCAGGGTGAGTTACATTCAGGTACTCTGGATATTTCTCTGTCCCAGGAGGGCTCACAATCTAAGTTTGTACCTGAGGCAATGGAGGGTTAAGTGACTTGCCCAAGATCACAAGGAGTAGCAGCTGGATTTGAACCAGCCACCTCTGGATTGCAAGACCGGTGCTTTAACCACTAGGCCACTCCTCCACTGGGCTGGATTCAGTAAATGGTACCCAGAGTTAGACTTGTTAAGATCTGTACTAAGCCCCAATTCTACGAAGGTCTTTTAGCGCTAACCCCCAGCTTCTATAAAGGGTGCCCAAATCTGGGTGAAATCCAGAGATGTGTGTGCAACTTAATTGATTAACAAGCCAATTAACAGCAATTAGGTTTGCGCACACATTGGTCCGTGTGCTACTTGATAAGCCATAGTGCTTGATCCCCAAAAGGAGGTGTGGCTATGGGAGGGGCATGGACGGGTCAGGGTCATTTTCAAAAAATGCACACAGTGTTAGAATTCCAGGAATCCTTGCCCAACTGTCACGCCATGATATACACCAGGTTTAGCTGGCGCGGGAATCCCCGCTAGACGCTCATCCCGGAGTGATCGTTATAGAATAGGACTAAGCACTGATCTTTCCCAGTACCTATTTTTCAGTACCATATACAGAATCTGGACCTTTATAGAATAGCGCTTAGCAGGGCCAGCTTAACTCATGGACAAGGTGAGGCTCCAGCCCAGGGCGCCAAACACCTGAGCCAGTGATGTCACTGGCCCTAGAGGTTGCTGGTAGTTTCCCCCTCCCAAACACAGAGTTTCATCTAGTGCTACCTACATCAGCACCCCAGTGTCTTCCTTCTGGTGCACCCGGCCCCTCCTTTGACATAAGACACAGGGGCCAATGCGGATAGCGTTAGGTGAAACACTGTTGGTATTCAGGAGGGGGAAACGTCTAGTAGCGCTATAGAAATGAAAAGTAGTAGTAGTACCGTGTTTCCCCGAAAATAAGACACTGTCATATTAATTTTTGCCCCCCAAAATGTGCTAGGTCTTATTTTCAGGGGCTGTCTTATTTTTCGGGGAAACATCGGGGTTGGATCGGGGTTGGCCCGCCCGCCCTCCGTCACTCCCGGAACTAACCTTAAACGCCTCCTTTCACCTTCGCAGCAGCAGGGCAGGCCACTCCTTCCTTCCGTGTCCCGCCCTCGCCTGACGTAACGTCCACGAGGGCGGGGCACGGAAGGAAGGAGAGGTCTGCCCTGCTGCTGCTTGCTGCGAAGGTGAAAGGAGGCGTTTAAGGTTAGTTCCGGGAGCGACGGAGGGTGGGTGGAGGGGGGGCCCGGCGACCTCGGGTGGGGGGGCAGCCCGGGGGCGGCTTTGTCCGGCTCTCGGCGGCCCTGCTTTCAAACAAAAATTTGCTAGGTCTTACTTTCGGGGGAGGCCTTATATCTACCAGTTCAGGAAAACATCTACTAGGTCTTATTTTCGGGGGATGTCTTACTTTCGGGGAAACAGGGTAGTAGCAGGAGGGTAGTCCTTATAATCGAAACTTCGAACGATTGGACAAACCATCCCCTACCCATCCATTTCGATTTCCCTCCTGTGGCTCAGAGCGAGTGAGTAGCAACGGACCATAGCAGTCGTGGGAGACGGTGCAGAGGAGCCTCCCTCCCTGTCACTGTTGGCTACAAAAGGAGTGAACACCAGAGTGTTCCTGGAGGCTCATTCCAGCTCTGTCTTCACCTTTGGCCACTGGGCATGATGCGGTGGCAGCATGTAGGCTGCAGCACATTGGTTACTGGGCCTGGAGCTGGGGAGGGGGATGAAGAAAGAAAATAGTTTAGTCCTTGATGATAATGATGCAGCCCGGAGAAGCTGTAGCGGTGGAGAGGGCAACAGAGGGTGATGCACTGCTGCTGGGTGGGCCACTCTTAATTGGACATCCAGATAATCTGGTTCGGATAATTGGAGTCGTACTGTATGTGCAACTCTATGCACTTTGCATGGGGCACTTAGGCGTGTGCCCATTTACAACTACCATTGAACTGGCATGAAATGTAGGTACCAATTTGGGTTTATGCTAGTATTCTATAGCAGCTGTTATAGAATTGATACTCAGCGTGTAGTTTCGATGCGCCTAACTGGAGACACCAAGTTCTACAATTGCTCTCTATGCCTACCCTTGATGGTCTGTACATGCCAAAAAAATTGGGAGTCAATATTCAAAGGCAGTTATCTGAATAAGAGCAACTTCTACCTGAATAAGTACCAACGAGACGAACGTTCATTGGCACTAACCAGATAGTATTGCTCAATATTTCTTCTGACTGCCTCGGCAGTGTCCGGAGAGGACCGGGGTGCTCCGTGGATGAGAAGACCCAGAGAGCTATCCGGATAAAGTCAGGACAGCAAAAGACTGTCCTAAATATATCCGGTTAGTGGGCTGAACACCAATTCTAACCAGAAGCGGAGCCAGGATGAGGCAAGTTGATGGCGCGGGGGAAGCGAGAGCGGACTTCCGCCGGCGCACATTTTCACTGCAACAGGATGAAAAAAATAGGTGCCGGTGCCGGTAGAACTCCGTTTGGGGGAGCGGCCGCTCCCCTCCCTGGCACCCCACCTAGCTACGCCACTGATTCTAACCGGCTAACAGAAGAGTGGAGGAGTGGCCTAGTGGTTAGGGTGGTGGACTTTGGTCCTGGGGAACTGAGTTCAATTCCCACTTCAGGCACAGGCAGCTCCTTGTGACTCTGGGCACTCCTTGCCCCACGTAAGCCGCATTGAGCCTGCCATGAGTGGGAAAGCGCAGGGTACAAATGTAACAAAAATAAAATAGATACTATTGGAGATTCTACATGGAATGTTGGAGATTCTATATGGAATGTTGCTACTATTGGAGATTCTACATGGAATGTTGCTACTATTGGAGATTCTACATGGAATGTTGCTATTCCACTAGCAACATTCCATGTAGAAGGCTGCGGAGGCTTCTGTTTCTGTGAGTCTGACGTCCTGCACATACGTGCAGGACGTCAGACTCACAGAAGTAGAAGCCTGCGCGGGCACATTGGTGATCTGCCAGGGCCGACTTCTACATGGAATGTTGCTAGTGGAATAGCAACATTCCATGTAGAATCTCAAATAGTAGCAACAGTGGAGGAGTGGCCTAGTGGTCAGGGTGGTGGACTTTGGTCCTGAGGAACTGAGTTTGATTCCCACTTCAGGCACAGGCAGCTCCTTGTGACTCTGGGCAAGTCACTTAACCCTCCATTGCCCCATGTAAGCCGCATTGAGCCTGCCATGAGTGGGAAAGCGCGGGGTACAAATGCAACAACAACAACAAAAAAATCAGTAAGCACCAAGTCTAGATGTTCAATGGCAGCCACTATCCAGATACTTCCGCTGAATATCTGAATTTTTTTTATCCCTGGCAGCTGACATTTTTAAAACCCTGCTGACCACCCTAGGATCAATATTAGGGCTACTGAGGTAAAACTTGGAACAACTAGGAACGATATGTATGATAGATTGCAAAAATTAAAAAAAAACCCTCTTGGTTAAATTCTTGAGGGCTTCCTAAACAAATTGAAAAGGAATGTTCATAGGTGCTTGTCACACTTTCTTCTCAGAAAGAATAAAAAAGCTTTTTGGAATAATCATTACATACTGAAAAAGCACATTAAGGATTTTATAAATATTCATGATATTTCAAATGAATTTTATGAATATTCAAACAGAAGAAAAAAAAAATCTGTTCCATTAAGCAAATATTATCTACTTAGCTGCTAAGTTCCACATTGGCTTCCACAATGACTGATTTTATTCTCAAGGAAAATGGCTGACAAACAAGAAGAAGGAAAGAGGCAGGTCGCCAACATCTCAAAACTCCCACTTGGTCCACATTTTGTACATAAGTAATGCCATACTGGGAAAAGACCAAGGGTCCATCAAGCCCAGCATCCTGTCCACGACAGCGGCCAATCCAGGCCAAGGGCACCTGGCAAGCTTCCCAAACGTACAAACATTCTATACAATCAAGCCATTGTGACATCACTAATGAGGTTGGCTCTTATTGGTGGAATGAGCCACTATGACATCACAATAGGTTAAATCACTGCTCTATGTAATAAAGTGAGCCAAGTAGAGGACATAAGTACATAAGTAATGCCACACTGGGAAAAGACCAAGGCTCCATCGAGCCCAGCATCCTGTCCACGACAGCGGCCAATCCAGGCCAAGGGCACCTGGCAAGCTTCCCAAACGTACAAACATTCTATACAATCAAGCCATTGTGACATCACTAATGAGGTTGGCTCTTATTGGTGGAATGAGCCACTATGACATCACAATAGGTTAAATCACTGCTCTATGTAATAAAAGTGAGCCAAGTAGAGGACATAAGTACATAAGTAATGCCACACTGGGAAAAGACCAAGGCTCCATCGAGCCCAGCATCCTGTCCACGACAGCGGCCAATCCAGGCCAAGGGCACCTGGCAAGCTTCCCAAACGTACAAACATTCTATACAATCAAGCCATTGTGACATCACTAATGAGGTTGGCTCTTATTGGTGGAATGAGCCACTATGACATCACAATAGGTTAAATCACTGCTCTATGTAATAAAAGTGAGCCAAGTAGAGGACATAAGTACATAAGTAATGCCACACTGGGAAAAGACCAAGGCTCCATCGAGCCCAGCATCCTGTCCACGACAGCGGCCAATCCAGGCCAAGGGCACCTGGCAAGCTTCCCAAACGTACAAACATTCTATACAATCAAGCCATTGTGACATCACTAATGAGGTTGGCTCTTATTGGTGGAATGAGCCACTATGACATCACAATAGGTTAAATCACTGCTCTATGTAATAAAAGTGAGCCAAGTAGAGGACATAAGTACATAAGTAATGCCACACTGGGAAAAGACCAAGGGTCCATCGAGCCCAGCATCCTGTCCACGACAGTGGCCAATCCAGGCCAAGGGCACCTGGCAAGCTTCCCAAACGTACAAACATTCTATACATGTTATTCCTGGAATTTTGGAGTTTTCCAAGTCCGTTTAGTAGCGGTTTATGGACTTGTCCTTTAAGAATCCGTCCAACCCCTTTTTAAACTCTGCTAAGCTAACCGCCTTCACCACTTTCTCCGGCAACGAATTCCAGAGTTTAATTACACGTTGGGTGAAGAAAACTTTTCTCCGATTTGTTTTAAATTTACTACACTGTAGTTTCATCGCATGCCCCCTAGTCCTAGTATTTTTGGAAAGCGTGAACAGACGCTTCACATCCACCTGTTCCACTCCACTCATTATTTTATATACCTCTATCATGTCTCCCCTCAGCCGTCTCTTTTCCAAGCTGTATAGCCCTAGCCTCCTTAGTCTTTCTTCATAGGGAAGTCGTCCCATCCCCGCTATCATTTTAGTTGCCCTTCGCTGCACCTTTTCCAGGCTTCCTCAAGCAGACCTAGAAGGGGAAGTTATCAACGTGGGCTATCGTCAAGAAATGTTATTGTACTATTAGCTAAGGTTATTAGTAACTAGGTCTCATTGCATAAAATGGGACATGTACTAAAATAGCACAAGTTAGTGGTGAAATAACACATCTTAACAGTACCCCACGTCGATAACTTATCCCCTTTAGTGTGAAGAGTTTCAGTCTCTGGTAACCAGAGCTGATGTTGTGATGTCATAATGCCTCATTCCACCAAAAAGAGCCAACCTCATCGGTGATGTCAGAATGGCTTGATTGTTCTTCACTTGGCTCACTTCTGACATTGTGATGTCATAATGCCTCATTCCACCAATGCCTAAGAAAAACCTCATCAGTGATGTCACGGTGGCTTAATTGCCCTATACCTGCCTCACTTCTATTACATATAGCAGTGATTTCCATTTCTAGATACATTTCACTAATTAAGGGGAGAAGTTATCGACATGGGTACTGTTAAGACGTGTTGTTTTATTATTAGCCACACTGATTAGTAACTAGGTCTCATTGCATAAAATGGAATCTGTGCTAAAATAGCATGAGCTAGTGGTAAAATAACACATATTAACAGTAGCCCATGTTATATAGGTATCCCTACAGGATGACTTGGGGTGGAAAGTGCCATTCCAACAGTTTGCCTTGCCACCTCTAGTAGAATTAGCATCTGTAATCTGGTCTGTCAGTGAACCATAGCATGCCTCTGCAGAGTCCTATAAGGTTTAAATAGCATCTCTTTCAACCGTGCTATTGAAATACTGTTTGAATCTCATAGGGCTCCATACAGGAGTCCTGTGATTCAAAGAACAATTATTAATTGTGTTTCTCAGTAAACGTAAAATGGAAGGAGCTATTGTGTGATTTGGGGAAGGGGAAGGAGAGCAGAAGCTAGATGAGACTCAGGGAAGGGGAGAAGAAGCTTGATGGCACTTGGAGGGGGAAGCAGAAGGTGGATGGCAGGGGAATGGCAAAAGGGAAGAACAGCAGAAGCTGGATGGGACTCAGGGGAGAAGGGAAGGGGAGAAGAAACTGGATAGGACTCGGGGTGGGGAAGGGGAGCAGGAGCTGGATTGGTCTGGAGGGAAGGGGAGTGAGAGTAGAAGCTGGATGGGACTTGGGAGAAAGAAGAAGAGAAACAGAGCAGAAGAAGAATTGGACTCGGAAGAATGGGGACTTGGTGATTGAATGCAGAGCAGGGAATTATGAATGTGAGAGACTGAATGGGGATTTGGAGGAGATAGGAAGAGGGTGTGTTAGGGAATGGCAATATTGATGGGAATTTGAAGGGGATATGTATGAATGGGAGGGGTTAAATAGGCTGGGAGAATGAGTGAAGGCATGAAATGGGGGTAAGAAAAAGAGAATTAAGTGTGGGGACAGCTTGAGACATTGCGTGAATAACCTGGAGGACTGGAGAACAGATGAGAGGCATTGAAAAAGGATAGGGGGTGCTGTGGCATTTGAGAGAGGAAAGAGATGGGTCTCCGAGGGGGATGGAAATGGGGTTTAAAGATGGTAAAAGAGAGGCAATAGGAGTGGGATAGAGGGTAAGAAAATGGCCTGGAGATAAGAGAAGGAAGGAGAGACAGAGCTGGAGCTGATGAGAGGAGGAGAAGCAGTGGAGAGGATGGAAATGGGGGACCAGCAAGTGGATGAAAGATAAAGGAGGACCAGAAGATATTTTTATATTCAATATTGTCAGGAGAGACAGAGGGGGCAATGGGTGTGCTGGCAAGGGGAAGAGGGAGATGAGAAAAGCCAGTAGGTAGATGAGAGGTGAAAAGGAAACTATGGACTAGAGGGTGAGAGAAAGAGGGTGAATATAGAGACAGGGAAAATAAAATAAGGAAACATAATAAATGATTAAGTGCCAGGCAGATGTGGAGAAGGAAGGGCGAAAGGCAGGAGGAGAGAGAAGAAATGGGAAGCCAAACAAGACTTGAAGTCCAGAGGAAGGCGACACAAATGGTATGGGGCTTGTGGTAGAAGACATAGGAGAAGAGACTGGAAGACCTGAATATGTAAAGCCTAGAGGAATGGAGCGATAGGGGAGATATGACGCAGACATTTAAATACTTGAAAGGTTTTAACATAGAAACAAATCTTTTACAGAGATGAGGAAATAGTAAAACTGGAGGACACGAATTGTGTTGATCAGTAGAAGTTGTTGTTTACTTTTGCAGAGTATGTTCAGATGCCTGTTCTTGTGTGTGTGTGTGTGCGCGTGATAATGTTTGAATAACTGTCTCAACAAGCGACATCATTAACGGACAGTTGGGTATATATGTTGATCTCAACTTTGTTAAATGTTTCAGAGATATCCATTGACTTGCTCCCATGATGTTACTGAATTCTATTATTTGGTCTCACCGTGGGGCCCTTCTACTAAGCCGCATAAGCGTCTAAGTGCACCAAACGCGTGCCAAAATGGAGTTACCATCTGGCTACCACGTGGCTCTTACGGTAATTTCATTTTTTGCACATGTCCGATACGTGAATCTGGAAAAGTGGAGGAGTAGCCTAGTGGTTAGGGTGGTGGACTTTGGTCCTGGGGAACTGAAGAACTGAGTTTGATTCCCACTTCAGGCACAGGCAGCTCCTTGTGACTCTGGGCAAGTCACTTAACCCTCCATTGCCCCATGTAAGCCGCATTGAGCCTGCCATGAGTGGGAAAGCGCGGGGTACAAATGTAACAAAAATAAATAAAAATAAATAATCTCTATTTTCAGAGGCGGGTATTGGACGCACGTCAAGTGGCATTTGATGCATGTAGGTCATTACCGCCCAGATACTGCATGAGACTTTACGACTAGGTCAATGGCTGGCAGTAAGGTCTCAGACCCAAAATGGGTGTGTGGCAATTTTCATTTTGCCGCACATCCATTTTGGGCAAAAAGTTTTAAAAAGGCATTTTTTACAGATGCGCTGAAAATGATTCTGTGCCAGCACAAAACACGCGTCTACACTACCGCAGGCCATTTTTCAGCGCACCTTTGTAAAACAGCCCCTGTATTTCCAAATGTAAGCCACACTGAACCTGAGTTTGCTTGGCATAATGTGGGATATAAATGTCAAATAAAATAAAAACAAAACCTTTATCCTCCAAGTTTTAAGGCACTGTCTATTCAACTGGATAGTGATGGCACAAGGAAAGCAAGTTTGGTCCAGTGAAGACTAACTCAAAATAACCTGTTCCTTAACTGTATTGAAAATGCAACCATACAAGGCCTTTGTGGTTATTTTCCACTAGTAAGTTAAATGATTAACTGCCTATCTTGAAAGGATTGTATAACTTTTGGATGCATGACTAGGAACAAAAACACACTTGTTTATGCAATATCACAATTCCTCATATACAGCCACAAAGCAACCTTAGAGGGTGGACAGTACACAATGACCTCCTTTTATTATCAGCCAGACAGAAGAGATGAGAGTTAATTAGATTGTAAGCTCTGTCGAGCAGGGACTGTCTCTTCATGTTCAAGTGTACAGCACTGCGTACGTCTAGTAGCGCTATAGAAATGATAAGTAGTAGTAGTCTTTGGGATTCCGGAATCTTGCTATATTTTGGGTTCTGGAATCTTGCTACTGTTTCGGATTCCGCACAGAATCTTGCTACTCTTTCAGATTCCGGAATCTTGCTACTCTTTGTCCTTATCCCTTATTTGTCCTGTTTGTTTGTCCTGATTAGATTGTAAGCTCTGTCGAGCAGGGACTGTCTCTTCATGTTCAAGTGTACAGCGCTGCGTACGTCTAGTAGCGCTATAGAATGATAAGTAGTAGTAGTCTTTGGGATTCCGGAATCTTGCTATATTTTGGGTTCTGGAATCTTGCTACTGTTTCGGATTCCGCACAGAATCTTGCTACTCTTTCAGATTCCGGAATCTTGCTACTCTTTGTCCTTATCCCTTATTTGTCCTGTTTGTTTGTCCTGATTAGATTGTAAGCTCTGTCGAGCAGGGACTGTCTCTTCATGTTCAAGTGTACAGCCCTGCGTACGTCTAGTAGCACAATAGAAATGATAAGTAGTAGTAGTAGTAGTTTTTTGGCACAGTATAAATCAACACAAGAAAAAAACTAAGAAAAGCAATGTACTGCATTAGGGGGCTTATAGCCCATTTAGTTAGGTTTAATCAAATGAGAGATCTTCATGAAACAAAATATTTTTATTATTTTGACTTATAAAACCATTTGTCCCTGAAACATGCTCAAAACAGAATACTCCATTTGTGTATCTAAAATGTAAGTTTCTACAAATGAGGTGAAGTGAAGAAATGATTCCATATGAAAGGAGAGATTAAATTTACTTCCATTTCATTTCAGTATATTCCATCTTTATAACACCAGGCTTCCCAAGGCAGATTACAACAGTTAAGGTGAACCCATCAGGAAACAGGATATGCTCTCTTAAATTTGGCCATGTATTACTGTATTCTATAGAGCAATGTAAAAAAAAATGAGCACAAAATACAGAATTTATTACTGCTGGTTCTACCAGCTACAATAACTATTTATGTTGTTTTAGTGATATTCAATTTTATTTCATGATATATATCTAGATATGGAAAGCTTTCAAATAAATTAAAAAGCTGTCCAGCTTTAGACTTTTTACAGATGGCCCATGCATAGGCAGTCTGTTATTTCTAATAGTCTTTTGCTATTATTTTCAAT
Source organism: Microcaecilia unicolor (assembly GCF_901765095.1). NCBI lineage: Eukaryota > Metazoa > Chordata > Amphibia > Gymnophiona > Siphonopidae > Microcaecilia > Microcaecilia unicolor. The sequence goes on along the minus strand of NC_044040.1, from coordinate 8,470,076 downwards.
AGCGTTTGCTATTGTTTTGAGTGAACTAAAATGTTGGCAAGCTCCGCCTACTGGCTTCTGCCCATATATTGGGACAGATAGGCTCATGCGTCTCTTGTTCTCAATCTAACCTCCTTGGGTGTAACTGAGGCTGTGAAAAGGGGGAGGAGTTTCTGAGGAGGAATTATCATTGGGTGTAACTGAGGCTGTGAAGAAGGGGTGGGACATATCAGAGGGTGTAACTGAGGCTGTGAAAAAGGGGGAGGATTTTCTGAGAAGGGAATTATCAGTGGGTGTAACTGAGGCTGTGAAGAAGGGGTGGGACATATCAGAGGGTATAACTGAGGCTGTGAAAAAGGGGGAGGATTTTCTGAGAAGGGAATAATCTGTAGGTGTGTCTGAGGCTGTGAGGAAGGGGAGGAATTTCTGAGGAGGGAGATATTAGTCGGCGTTTCCTTGGCTCAGGGAGGGATTTATGTGATGTCTGTCAGAGTGAGCAGATGATAGAGGGGTGGATGGTTTTGAGAATTAATTCTGTGATCTCTGTCATTGTGAATAGATCACAGATGACAGAGGTGTGGGAGAGTTTGAGGTAGTTGTGAGAGGCTGTCAAAGAGGGCAGAGCTTAGCTCTGAGGAAAAGATTTGACAGAGTTGAATTCACTGAGATTTCGTAGTAGTTTCTGAGGGAAAGGGAAAGGAATTCACCCTTTAATACCATTTCTCCTTGGATGGAGGCACTAAGGCGCTAGATATATATATTAATATATGTAAAACGGGGGGAGAAACAGAGCTAGCCTGGGGAAGCATCTGTCAGACAAGCCACCATAAGTACGTAAGTACATAAACATCGCCATGCTGGGACACACCAAGGGTCCATCGAGCCCAGCACCCTGTCACCGACAGTGGCCAAAAGAACAAGCAATTTGTCCCGCCCATCCTAGAAATACTGTACTCCTTCGTCCATTCAATAACATTCTATGGCTTTTTCGTCCAGGAAGTCGTCCAACCCTTTTTTGAAGTCCACTAACCGCCTTAACCACCTTTTCCGGCAACGAATTCCAGAGTTTAACCACGCGTTGAGTGAAGAAAAATTTCCTCCATCTGCCATTTAGATGCCCAGTCTCCCAGTCTCGTAAGGTCCTCTTGTCGTTTTTCACAATCTTCCCCGCGATTTGACTACTTTGAATAACCACTAGTTATTCAAAGTAGTCAAATCGCGGGAATTTGTCATCGGCAAATTTGATTACCTCACTAGTTACCCCCACCTGTGGGTCATTTATGAATATGTTAAAAAGCAGAGGTCTTCTCCATTGCGAATATTGACCTTTTAGTCCTACTCTCTGTTTCCTATCTTTCAACCAGTTTTTAATCCACAGTAAGACACTACCTCCGATCCCATGTCCCTCTAATTTCCTCTGTAGTCTTTCATGAGGGACCTTATCAAATGCCTTCTGAAAATCTAGATACACAATATCAACCGGCTCACCTTTGTCCACATGTTTGTTTACCCCTTCAAAGAAATGCACCATGAATACAGAGGGGGTATTACATGTTTTGTGTGTGGGGGGGGGGGGGGGAGTTGCATTAAATCTTCATCGCTAATGTCTATTCTTCCAACTTTCTCAAAGCCCACATTTCTTACTTTCCCTACAGTTACAAGCCTGATAAAACTCTTAATATCACTGGCAAAAGGCAGGCCGGCCCTTTGAGTGGATCTGCAAAAAATACCAAAGGTGAATCGGAAGGGAACGGAGCTGCAGATTGACTCAGAAGGGCTGGAACTTCGCGGCAGTCTGTTCTCCTAACATTTCAAAATAATCCCCACTCAAATGAATATGTTTGTTTTGCTGACTGTCTCTCTTTTTCTTTTTTTTTTTTTCAAAAAAGTTTCAAATGTCGTCTGTGTCGATTCGATTGCTTTGTATCTGCCTTTTCGTCTGAAGTGAAATGCTAACAGTTGGTTGGAAGTGTCTCGCTTAAGAGTTGCTATGGGGGTATTCTACGGAGGGAGTTGCAGCAGGTTTACGGAAGCTAATGGAAATGCTTTTATAAAAATTCTGGCAGCAATAAAGGAAAGCATTGGGGAGAGATCACACAGAGGCATTTTCATTTCTTCTGCCAATGATGGGCATTTCTGTTTCCCACTGAGACTTCAGGAACCAAAAGGTAGAATAATGTTCACTCGCGGGAGACCTCAGCAGCACACACCAGTAAAATCATACTAATCAAGAAAGTACATATTTCTCCCACACAGCACTACAGGACTATGACATTGTGACTTACAAAGGAACCAATTCTTATATTAATCTATTAATCCTGTATAAAAAGAATATGTTCCACTTAAAAATGTAAGCTGGCAGAGGGAGGGCCGGTTGGCGTGAATGAGGGAAAACTGTTGATGGAAATGCACTCTGAACCATTAGGCGTACCCTCCGTGCAGCGGCTGATTTCATCACCTTCCAGCATCAGCTCAAGAAATCCTTCACAACTTAAATTGCTCCCTTCAGCACCATTTAAAAATGCACTTTGCATGACTGTTTGAACAAAAACTATGTGTGTTTCTGAACATTGAATTAAATGGCTTCTTTCAATCGGCATTTTGAAGTTATATTCCATTCTGATTCCCTTACAGTTCCAGGGTCCCATTTCCATTGCAAAACAGACTGCCCCGAATGGTCTTTTGGCTGTGGATAGAAGACAAATTCTAGACAGATGATCCCAACATAGTTGATCCAAGGAACATATGTACTTGTTAGATACTCTAGCTGCAGGAGCAGAGATAAGAACATAAGAGTAGCCTTACTGGGTCAGACCAATGGTCCATCTAGCCCAGTATCCTGTTTTCCAAACAGTGGCCAAAGCCAGGTCACATGTACCTGGCAGAAATCCAAATCGTGGCAACACTCAGTACTACAAATCCCAGGGCAAGCAGTTGCTTCCCATGTCTGTTTCAATAGCAGACTGTGAATTTTTCCTCCAGGAATTTGTACAAACCTTTTTAAAGCCCAGATGCACTAACCGCTGTTACCACTTCCCGCTTGCTCTGCCCTGTTGGTACTTTTTTGTGCAGCTACAACCTCTTGCATTCACCCCTTGAAGACACAGGGTGAGTCCTACTACCCTCAACTTGTGAGTCTATATAGACTCAACAGGATGATGACACAGAGAAAAGTGCCTTCAGGATAGATGTTGATGTTGATCATACCTTTAAGCCTGTTGACCCCCATGTAGCTGCCCTCCCTGGCAAGTGGGAATCTGAACCTGATAGATCTACTCTTCTGACCCAAGGAAAGAAGTGTTAGAATCCAAAACTAGTCAAAAAATGGATTATGTTCCTAGGGAATGTAAGGGAGAAAATGTCATACCCAATACAATAACTCAAGGAAGCAATTGAAGAAATTCTGTCCCAAGACCCTGGGTCCCAGAAGATAAATTCACACAAACAAAACCCTTGGGGTAAATATACAACTGGCACTGGTGAGCAATTTTGCTGACTGCCACCTACATTATTCCTGTATATTCAATGGTGGGCCATGTCCTTGCTTTGGCATTTAATATCTGGTTTTAGCAGAGCAGACTAATACATAGCCAGTTAAATCGATATTCAGAAATTAAGTGGCTATGGGATAGGACTGTATTTTATGAGGTCCCATTTACGCGGTTAACCTGGCCGGTTAAGTTCTGAATATCAGCACTTGACCGACCAAGCGCTGACTCTGCCTGCTGAATGTCTCCAAAATAGCTGGTTTTCACTTGGCCGTAACTGCTTATTTTCAGCTTTGATAAACCGATTAAGTACCGCTGAAAATTAGCAAAAGCCCCAAACAAACGATTTAACTGGTCAGTGACTACTTTTGTCCGGTTAAATCACTTTGAAAATCGACTCACTTATGTCCATGAAAAAGCATCAAACACTCTTTGAAAAATACAGATAGAACCATATTTCAATCAAAGAGATTCTAGAAGGTACCAACAATACACTTCTATTAGCAATTCACCGAAGTCTCTCACCAATTACCATTGTGCACAACTCTGGCGGCACATAGTCATTAACTGACCATCCTGTTGGGTACAAGAAATTGTACTTAGCCATCTATCCCCCCTTCAGTCCATCCAGAACTCGGCCGCACGTCTTATCTTCCGCCTCAACCGATATACTCATATCACCCCTCTCCTCAAGTCACTTCACTGGCTTCCGATCAGATACCGCATACAGTTCAAGCTTCTCCTACTCACCTACAAATGCACTCGATCTGCAGCCCCTCCTTATCTCTCTACTCTCATCTCCCCTTATGTCCCCACCCGTAACCTCCGCTCTCTTGACAAATCCCTCCTTTCAGTACCCTTCTCCACCACCGCCAACTCTAGGCTTCGCCCTTTCTGCCTCGCCTCACCACATGCTTGGAACAAACTCCCTGAGCCCATACGCCAGGCCCCCTCCCTACCCATCTTCAAATCATTGCTCAAAGCCCACCTCTTCAATGTCGCCTTCGGCACCTAATCACTACACCTTTTCTCAGGAAATCTAAACTACCCCAACTTGACATTTCGTCCTTTAGATTGTAAGCTCTTCTGAGCAGGGACTGTCCTTATTTGTTAATTTGTACAGCGCTGCGTAACCCTAGTAGCGCTCTAGAAATGTTAAGTAGTAGTAGTAGTAGTAGTAGTAGAAATTGTGAATGAGCCAGAACTTCCTTGTTGGGAACCAAAGCTAAAGAAGATATCCCAAAATCAGAGAAAGGAATTCTGCAAATGGGCCCACAACGTGGCACCAACCCAGCTTATCCTGGACCACCTCCGTCTTGTGCCAAACTGACGGTATGTTATATCCAGAAGTGGACCAGAGCAGGCCCTGATAAGATATCCTGAATCTAAGCTTAAACCCTTCATAAGCATTAAGGCATCCTTTGCTATGTGATCTCGGGCAAGTCACTTAACCCTCCATTGTAACCCCTCTGAGGACCAGAACCTTTGAGCTACACCTGAAAAGATGTGAGCTAAATCTAAATTAAAAAATAAGATGGAGGCTTGCTGTATTAATGGTGGTTATTGAAGGTCTGAGTTCTTCAGTGACCTTGTTGAGGCATTCTATACCAGCGGTTCAATCGTTTAAGTATGTAGGGGTGTTGATGAATGATAACCTCTCTTGTACTGAGCAAGCCAACATGGTAGTCTGTTGTAGGTATATGATTGCTCCGGAAGCTGCGGGTAGTCAGTGGTTTGGTGGACTGTGACTCATTTTTGACTTAACTGCATGGTTTGTTCAAGACGCAGTTGGAGTATGACAACACAATTTGGACTGGTCTGTCTCAAATGGATTTGAGTAAGTTACAGTTGCTTCAGAATATGGCAATACGCCTTCTTGAGGGGGGGGGTATAAATATGAGCACATTACCCCTTTGTATTTATGGCTTCGTTAGTTACTGGAGTACTATCGGACACGGTTCAAGGTTTTAGTCTTAACCAACAAGATGTTTTGCACGGGACCCCGCAATCTTTAAGAGCATTGTCGCGGCTTTATGTACCCGGTAGGGACTTGCATTCTGCATCTGGACTCTTGCCAGAAGTACTTGTAGTGAGTTGTTCTCACTTAGAGACCACACGGAAGGGAACGTTTTTTTTTTGTCTCTCTCCTTGGTTATGGAATGTGCTCTCGAGAAGTGGAGTCATTGTCCTCTTTTAAGCGATTGCTTAAGGCTTATTTTGTTTTTTCATCAAGCCTTTTCTGTTTCACTCCTCGGTAGTGAACATACCTGATAGCATGTCTCTTGTTTCTTATAGTTCTGTTTTGATACACTTGCTTTTAGAAAGAAGTGTGTTGAGTGATTGATCATCTGTCCTGTTTTTATTGTAGTTCTTTTTCATTCTTGAAGTTTCTTTATTTGAATATTGTAAACCACTGAGATTGTCAATGGTGGCGAGGCAGTATATTTAATTAAAAGGTAATTTGTAAATAAATATATAAATAATGTCACAGTCAATTTAATCCCTCACCTCCCGATCTCCTGACAGACCCCAGAGCATAAAATGTCTGTAGCACTGGTGGGAGATTATCGGCATCAGGGTATAAACTTTGAAGAAAATATTGCTTAAGAGAAATCAAACTACATACAGGAAAATTAACAAACCTCTAAGAGCATTAAAAGTTATGTATCAGCCTAAACATCTCCCTTTTTTTTGGGGGGGGGAGCCAAGGATTAATTGATAAAGAAGGAAAGGAATGCCAGTTTAATTAACAGAAAAAGGACAGCACAGCCACAGCGACATAGACATCAGGAAGCAAGACAGCTATGCTAAGCTACCTCCCGCGGGAGGTGGTGGAGAGGAAAAGAGTAACGGAATTCAAACATGCATGGGATAAACATAAAGGAATCCTGTTCCAAGGGAATGGATCCCCAGAAGCTTAGCTGAGATTAGGTGGCAGAGCCGGTGGTGGGAGGTGGGGCTGGTGGTTGGGAGGCGGGGATAGTGCTGGGCAGACTTATACAGTCTGTGCCAGAGCCGGTGGTGGGAGGCAGGGCTGGTGGTTGGGAGGTGGGGATAGTGCTGGGCAGACTTATACGGTCTGTGACCTGAAAAAGACAGATACAAATCAAGGGGCTGGTAGTTGGGAGGCGGGGCTAGTGCTGGGCAGACTTCTATGGTCTGTGCCCTGAAAATGACAGATATAAATCAAGGTAGGGTGTACACAAAAAGTAGCACATATGGGTTTGTCTTGTTGGGCAGACTGGATGGACCATGCAGGTCTTTTTCTGCCATCATCTACTATGTTACTATATAGAGGCTCATTTTCAAAGCACTTAGCCTCCCAAAGTTCCATAGAAACCTATAGAACTTAGCCTCCCAAAGTGCTTTGAAAATATGCCTCTATGTTAACTTAGCCACTGTAACCTGGACTCCCCCCCCCCCCACCCCCCCAGCTCCCTCTCACATTTCAGAATGAAACAATGCAAGTACAAGATATAGATGATGTTGTTATTCCTTGTCCAAACCCATAGATGGGAATTCTTTTGTTGAATGTGGCCATTTCTTTGGTGGTGGTCATGCAATGTTCGTAGTAGCTCAATATCACCAGTTACCGGTCCAACAACGAATCATTTATAAATTGGCTATCCTTACAGTTAAAGCTTTCAGGCTAGGCTTTCCTGACTATCTTTCCTCTCTCGCTATCCCCTACTCACCAGCAAGGGTTCTCCGGTCAATCAGTGATCATCGCCTAGTCTTCCCGAGTCCTAAATTTGCACATCTTGAATCTACTAGGCATAGCGCCTTCTTTTTCTTGTCATCACACATCTGGAACAATCTTCCCCTTCTTCTTCTTGGTAACCTCTCTTTTCGTAGCTTCAAATCCAAACTGAAGATGTGGCTTTTCAAACAGGCCTTCGGAGACGAAGACTGATGGGAGCCACCAGCGAAACCCATCCCCTCTCCAAACAGTACCAGTCCTTTATCCTCTTTTCCCTCCCTCACCCTTTTTTTTCTTTCCTTTACCTCTTTTATTCTTGTTTTTGCTTTTCTTTCCTTTTGTGTGATTGTTTTATCTTTCCTATTATTAATGGAGTGGAGGAGTAGCCTAGTGGTTAGTGCAGTGGACTTTGATCCTGGGGAACTGAGCTCAATTCCCACTGCAGCTCCTTGTGACTCTGGGCAAGTCACTTAACCCTCCATTGCCCCTGGTACAAAATAAGTACCTGAATGTATGTAAACCGTTTTGAATGTAGTTGCAAAAACCTCAGAAAGGCAGTATATCAAGTCCCATTAACAAGATTCCAGGCACAATCTCAAAGAGTAGCAACATTCCATTTAGAACCCCAATGAATATCAAGATTCCGGAATCCCAAGGAGTGGAGGAGTGGCCTAATAGTTAGTGCAGAGGACTTTGATCCTGGAGAACTGAGTTCAATTCCCACTGCAGCTCCTTGTGACTCACTTAATCCTCCATTGCCCCAGGTACAAATAAGTACCTGTATATACTATGTAAACCGCTTTGAATGTAGTTGCAAAATAACTCAGAAAGGCAGAATATCAAGTCCTATTTCTTCATTGGTAGTATGTAAACCGCTCTGCTCATCAGGACAGTATAGTAAACTGCAATAACTATGTTCAGACACACTAAGACAGAGAAGAGCAACCTTGGTCCTTGAGGGCCACAGCCCAATTGGGTTTTCAGGATTTCCCCAATGAATATGCATGAGATCTATTTGAAATTTGTTTTGTTACATTTGTACCCCGTGCTTTCCCACTCATGGCAGGCTCAATGCGGCTTACATATTATATACAGGTACTTATTTGTACCTGGGGCAATGGAGGGTTAAGTGCCTTGCCCAAAGTCACAAGGAGGTGCCTGTGCCTGCAGTGGGAATTGAACCCAGTTCCCCAGGACCAAAGTCCACCACGCTAACCACTAGGCCACTCCTCTACTCAATGGCTTGCCACTATTCTATGCATAGAGCACATGCATATTCATTGAGGAAATCCTGAAAACCTGACTGGTTTTTGGCCCTCAAGGACCAAGGCTGCCCAATGCCTTCACTAGAAGGTCCATTTAACAAAGTGCTGCAAATATGTGTGTGTTAGTTGTAAAAATTAATCTCCCCTAATTGCAAAGCCACTGAGGTAAATGTTGGGGGTAGCTGCCTCTTCCCATGTAGTTAGGAGGTAAATCCATAAGGTAACATATACTATAATGAAGCTGCACAGAACTGAACAGGTTCTTGGGTGAGTTTTCTTGGACCCGGGAGGTGTCCAGGGCCGCTGAGAGGGGGCGGCGCGGGGGGGAGGGGGAATGATTCCCCGGGTCTAGCCTCCAAGGGGTGCCGGGCACCAGAAGGTTCTGCAAGGTGATTGCCTTAATGCGAAACACAGGAGCAGGAGAGTGACAGACCAAGGGAGGAGGAGACTCAGGAAGGTGCGAGAGCAGGGAGTGACAGCGACCTGAGGGGGGGGGGGGAGTAGCTGCGGTGGCCCTTTCCCAGGTTTGACTCTGTCTCTTGGCAGCCACTTGATCTTTATGAAGGAGAGGGTGCTCACAGGAAAATTAGGGAAATGGATCTTGTATCTTTGATGAGCCCCAGGTAAGAGAATAAAAGAAAAGAAGGAAACTTAAAAGAGGAAACGATCAGTGTTTTCTTGTTAGGGAAGAATGTTGCACGTGTTTATTGATTGTTGCCGGGAGTCTGGCAGACACACAAATCGCAACGGTCATATAGTCTATTCTGTCTGGAGAACTAGTTTACTGGGAGACTTATTTTCAGATAATTGCTTGACTCCGCTGTAAATTTATAGAATTCAGTGACTTTTCTCCATTTAATGCAGTATACATTTTTTGAGACAAAATCTCTACCCCCTAATTATTTTTCACAGTTCTTTGATTTTCGCCCAGAGCTTTGGATTACCACACATCTCTCGTAGTTCCTTAATGTTTCCCAACTCAGGCCATGGCCATGTAGAATCTTTATTTATTTATTTGTTACATTTGTATCCCACATTTTCCCACCTATTTGCAGGCTCAATGTGGCTTACATAGTACCGTAAAGGCGTTCGCCAATTCCGATATGAACAAATACAGTAATGTTGTGGTAGAATAAGGTTCGAGTGTGCAGACACATCAGGGAATCGTAGAGAGGAAGAGTTATTATATGGCCGTTACGAGCCTTGGTTTCGTTGGGTTGCAGGGCACAGGCATTTAAGTTGGGTCGGTAGGGTATTCCTCATCGTGCACCTGGAAATGCATTTAAGAGGTAAAAGAAAAAAAAAGGCATATCTAGGTTTAAGCACAATAAGCATTTTATGGCTTTAGTAATAATATAATTACATAACCGGACATCAGAGTACATTACTATAATTATAAGTACATAAGTACATAAGTAGTGCCATACTGGGAAAGACCAAAGGTCCATCTAGCCCAGCATCCTGTCACTGACAGTGGCCAATCCAGGTCAAGGGCACCTGGCACGCTCCCCAAACGTAAAAACATTCCAGACAAGTTATACCTAAAAATGCGGAATTTTTCCAAGTCCATTTAATAGCGGTCTATGGACTTGTCCTTTAGGAATCTATCTAACCCCTTTTTAAACTCCGTCAAGCTAACCGCCCGTGCCACGTTCTCCGGCAACGAATTCCAGAGTCTAATTACACGTTGGGTGAAGAAAAATTTTCTCCGATTCGTTTTAAATTTACCACACTGTAGCTTCAACTCATGCCCTCTAGTCCTAGTATTTTTGGATAGCGTGAACAGTCGCTTCACATCCACCCGATCCATTCCACTCATTATTTTATACACTTCTATCATATCTCCCCTCAGCCGTCTCTTCTCCAAGCTGAAAAGCCCTAGCCTTCTCAGCCTCTCTTCATAGGAAAGTCGTCCCATCCCCACTATCATTTTCGTCGCCCTTCGCTGTACCTTTTCCAATTCTACTATATCTTTTTTGAGATACGGAGACCAGTACTGAACACAATACTCCAGGTGCGGTCGCACCATGGAGCGATACAACGGCATTATAACATCCGCACACCTGGACTCCATACCCTTCCTAATAACACCCAACATTCTATTCGCTTTCCTAGCCGCAGCAGCACACTGAGCAGAAGGTTTATAGTTTATAGTTTAATATTTTTTATTGGATTTCAACATAATGCAACAGAAGCAGGAACTCACCACAGTTCAACAAGCAACAGTTACAAACATGGCAAAACTGGAGCTCACATTCAAGAAACAACTAATCCACAACTAGAAACACATTAAGAAAAAGGGGGAAGAAAGAGGAGGTGGAGAAATAATTACAAAAAAAGGAGGGGGTGCTGGAGGATACGAATCCAGACATGGAGCATGCATAGGCCACAAAATACATCAACCTCAGTGCTTAACTCTGTACCGAAGCAAAATAGGACACCAGTGGCAGCCATTTTTCCCTATAGGAAGCGAAGCGAGAAGATTTCTTCGCCAGATGTAATTCGAATTTGTACATTTGGAGCAATGAGTTCCACCATTCCTGATAAGTGGCCTGATGTAAGGACTTCCAGTGAGAGAAGATCACCTTCAATGCCAAAGAGACCATGGCACCAACAAGAGCCCCCTCACTAGGAGTTAACTGACCCCCCAAAAGACTGTTCCCAAAGAATCGCAAATTGATACGAGATGGAGCCAGGGAGGGGAAAAATGGCTACCAGCTGGGACCAGACTTCTGACCAGTACTTGTGAAGGCACACACATTCAAATATAAGATGCCTGAGAGTACCCGTTTGGGAGTGGCAAGACCAACAGACAGCTGACATTCCAGCTTATAATCGAAAGACAAAAACGCCTATATTGCGACCTAAATCGGGAGATAGGCGTTTATCTCCCAAAAACGAATAACGCGGTATAATCGAAAGCCGAACTTGGACGTTTTCAACTGCACTCCATCGCGGAAGCGTACAAAGTTGACGGGGGCGTGTCGGAGGCGTGGTGAAGGCGGGACTGGGGTGAGGTTATCACCCGAACAGAGATGGGCGCCTTTCGCCGATAATGGAAAAAAAGTATGCATTTGTAGCTAGAATTTAGGGCACTTTTCCTGGACCCTGTTTTTTCATGAATAAGGCCCCAAAAAGTGCCCTAAATAACCAGATTACCACCAGAGGGAATCGGGGATGACCTCCCCTGACTCCCCCAGTGGTCACTAACCCCCTCCCACCACAAAAAAATGATGTTTCACAACTTTTTATTTTCACCCTCAAATGTCATACCCACCTCCCTGACAGCAGTATGCAGGTCCCTGGAGCAGTTGTTAGGGGGTGCAGTGGACTTCAGGCAGGTGGACCCAAGCCCATCCCCCCCTACCTGTTACAATTGTGCTGCTTAATGCTTAGTCGTGCAACCCCCCCCAAACCCACTGTACCCACATGTAGGTGCCCCCCTTCACCCCTTAGGGCTATAGTAATGGTGTAGACTTGTGGGCAGTGGGTTTTGAGGGGGATTTGGGGGGCTCAACACACAAGGGAAGGGTGCTATGCACCTGGGAGCTCTTTTACCTTTTTTTTTGTTTTTGTAAAAGTGCCCCCTAAGGTGTCCGGTTGGTGTCCTGGCATGTGAGGGGGACCAGTGCACTACGAATCCTGGCCCCTCCCACGAACAAATGCCTTGGATTTATTCGTTTTTGAGCTGGGCGCTTTCATTTTCCATTATCGCTGAAAAACAAAAACGCCCAGCTCACAAATTGTCGAATAAAACATGGACGTCTATTTTTTTCGAATATACGGTTCGGTCCGCCCCTTCACGGACCCGTTCTCGGAGATAAACGCCCATGGAGATAGACGTTTTCGTTCGATTATGCCCCTCATTGGCTTTAGGTACATACCACAAACATATGAAAAGGAGCAGAGGGGGAAACCCCAGACAAACATGAGCACAAGCTCATAAAAAATGTGCAGTTAATTCTAATAATAGATGTTAGCCAAACAGGCTAATTGCCTCACGCTATAAAATAAGGCAGCGGAAGATGAGCTTAAACATCTCTTAGCGTTTAGACTACCCCAACTTGACATTTCGTCCTTTAGATTGTAAGCTCTTCTGAGCAGGGACCGTCCTTAGTTATTAATTTGTACAGCGCTGCGTAACCCTAGTACCGCTCTAGAAATGTTAAGTAGTAGTAGAGTGGAGAGTCGACAACATATAAGACCTTCAATACATAAGAATTTTTTTTTACTCTTTTCCAGAACAATCTGAACTTTTTGAACTCTTAATTCTGTTTATTATATATCTAACTGAAACATCCATGCTTCCAGAAGGAGAACAACATAGATCTTCCTTTCTGGTTTAATCTTGAAATATCATTTCATCATCTACAGATACTGGAGCCCTACGATAATGATCATTAAAAACTCCCCCCCCCCCCCCCCCCCTCCACGATATTCAGTGCTATTTAATCAGTCAAACCGCTGCTGACTGGTTAAATAATACTTAGCCGGCTAACTGCCAATACTCAGCGGGGATAACCGGAATTGTTTGTTTTCCTGTTATCCGCATATTTTTATCTGGAATATAAATGAGTACACTAAACTTTAAAAAGTGTACATAAATGGAATGTCCTGGGCTGTCTGAGGAGTGGAGGAGTGGCCTAGTGGTCAGGGTGGTGGACTTTGGTCCTTGGGAACTGAGTTCGATTCCCACTTCAGGCACAGGCAGCTCCTTGTGACTCTGGGCAAGTCACTTAACCCTCCATTGCCCCATGTAAGCCGCAATGAGCCTGCCATGAGTGGGAAAGCGCAGGGTATAAATGTAACAAAAATAAAATAGATACTATTGGAGATTCTACATGGAATGTTGCTACTATTGGAGATTCTACATGGAATGTTGCTATTCCACTAGCAACATTCCATGTAGAAGACTGCGCAGGCTTCTGTTTCTCTGAGTCTGATGTCCTGTGCAGGTCGTCAGACAAGCAGAAGCCTGCGCGGCCACATTGGTAATCTGCAAGGGCCGACTTCTACATGGAATCTTGCTAGTGGAATAGCAACATTCCATGTAGAATCTCAAATAGTAGCAACAGTGGAGGAGTGGCCTAGTGGTTAGGGTGGTGGACTCTGGTCCTGGGGAACTGAGGAACTGAGTTCGATTCCCACTTCAGGCACAGGCAGCTCCTTGTGACTCTGGGCAAGTCACTTAACCCTCCATTGCCCCATGTAAGCCGCATTGAGCCTGCCATGAGTGGGAAAGCACAGGATACAAATGTAACAAAAATAAAATAGATACTATTGGAGATTCTACATGGAATGTTGCTATTCCACTAGCAACATTCAATGTAGAAGGCTGTGCAGGCTTCTGTTTCTCTGAGTCTGATGTCCTGTGCAGGTCGTCAGACAAGCAGAAGCCTGCGCGGCCACATTGGTGATCTTCAAGGGCCGACTTCTACATGGAATGTTGCTAGTGGAATAGCAACATTCCATGTAGAATCTCAAATAGTAGCAACAGTGGAGGAGTGGCCTAGTGGTTAGGGTGGTGGACTTTGGTCCTGAGGAACTGAGTTTGATTCCCACTTCAGGCACAGGCAGCTCCTTGTGACTCTGGGCAAGTCACTTAACCCTCCATTGCCCGCCGCATTGAGCCTGCCATGAGTGGGAAAGCGCGGGGTACAAATGTAACAAAAATAAAATAAGGACAGGTGGTACCTGATTTTTAATGGAAGATGCCAAAGGGTGAGTTGAATGAACGAGTAGAATCAGTTCAATAAATACCATTTGCAGATTGTTTTTCCAAAGCATTCCCCCTAAAATATCTACATATAGGTACACGTATAGCTATTTTACCGAATTTAACTGAAACCAAAGGAAGTCTTTAGCAATTCCCCCTAAGTGCAGCAAAATACTCTATTATATTTGTTAAAATACAATCGAACGACTGAGTTCTCTTCACCTTATTAGAAATTCACGCACCTACATTCCACATGTGCCAAATTCCCCAAAGTTCTGCCCTTTCAAAATCTGATATTTATGTCTAAACCTAAATACTCTGATCTTTTTTTGCACATAAGCTCAGATTTATTAAGGAGCTGCAGTCTAGCTGGGCTCAGATGTGGAAAGGCTTTAAAATAAGAACATCCTAATTAATTGCCAAATTATAGTGAGATTCCAGTGGAATTACAAATTATGTCCACATTTATACAAAATGAATTCATCATAATTAAGGTTATGAAAATGAATACCAAATAAATTAGTAATGATTGACCATTATCAGCAACGCATTGAAATAATGGTGAATTAGCATCCTATAAACCCATGTTGGCATAGACCTTGTATAGAAGAAACGACACAATACCAAGCTGCAGATCATTTCATTAGCAGAGTGTATGGTCTGCTGGTTATTATAGCTCAGGAGGGAGTCAGGAGAGCCTGATTTCTTCCTGGCTTTAAGCATTCTCTCTGTACATCAGTCTAAAGTGCTGGATTTGGATCCCAACCGTTTGCATGATTGATTTTTGTTTTGTTGACTGGTTCTTGAAAGAATTTTGGCACTGGCAATCAGTCATTGCCTATTTCCTTAATGTTATGAACATTTTTAATGCATGTACTACTAGCCATGTGTCAGACCTGTGAGTTCTTGTACCAAGTAGAGCGCTGCCGAGCCCGGTACTCGGACCAGGTTCTGCTTGGTGGCTGGACAACTCCGGGTTTCATCTGCGCTGATTGCCGTTCCCCAGAGATTGAGCCCCTAGGTGTGGGTGGCCTGCAGGGCTTACGAGATGGAGCAGGAAGTGGGATGATGAACGTGATGGCCAGACGGGCAGCAGGCAAGAGAGTGATCCAGGTACAGGCAGAGTCAGTAGCCAGGCAGCAGGTCAAGAGAGTAATTCAGGTACAGGCAGAATCAGTAGGCAGGCTGCAGACATAAGAGTAATCCAGGTACAGGCAGAGTCAGTAGGCAGGCAGCAGACATGAGAGTAATCAAGGTAGAGGCAAGGTCAGGAGGCAGGCAGCAGACACGAGTAATCCAGGTACAGGCAGAGTCAGTAGGCAGGCAGCAGACACAAGAGTAATCCAGGTACAGGCAGTGTCAGTAGGCAGGCAGCAGACATGAGAGTAATCAAGGTAGAGGCAGAGTCAGTAGGCAGGCAGCAGACACAAGAGTAATCCAGGTACAGGTAAGGTCAGTAGGCAGGCAGCAGACACGAGAGTAATCCAGGTACAGGCAAGGTCAGTAGGCAGGCAGCAGACACAAGAGTAATCCAGGTACAGGCTAAGTCAGCAACAAAGAACAAAGTAGAGAAGAAGTACACTACTGAGCAAGTAATACCTACCAAAGTAGAAGCCGAAGCAAGGAGTCTAGGGAGAGCTCAGCTGATAAAGTGCTGGCATCTGACATCAGCAGGGAGAAAGGGCATAGCCATAGGACAAGAGCGGGGGAAGGAGGAACCGGAAGACCAATAGGAGAGAAGCAAGGAAAGCCAGGCAGAGGAAGAGCAGACCCAGGTGGGTGGAAGCAAAGCAATCAAGGAGCCTGGAAGCCAGGCAGAGAGAGAGAGAGCAGATCCAGGTGCATGGAAGCAAAGCAATCAAGGAGCCTGCAGCCAGAGAAGAACCACATACAGTGGTGGAAATAAGTATTTGATCCCTTGCTGATTTTGTAAGTTTGCCCACTGACAAAGACATGAGCAGCCCATAATTGAAGGGTAGGTTATTGGTAACAGTGAGAGATAGCACATCACAAATTAAATCCGGAAAATCACATTGTGGAAAGTATATGAATTTATTTGCATTCTGCAGAGGGAAATAAGTATTTAATCCCTCTGGCAAACAAGACCTAATACTTGGTGGCAAAACCCTTGTTGGCAAGCACAGCGGTCAGACGTCTTCTGTAGTTGATGATGAGGTTTGCACACATGTCAGGAGGAATTTTGGTCCACTCCTCTTTGCAGATCATCTCTAAATCATTAAGAGTTCTGGGCTGTCGCTTGGCAACTCGCAGCTTCAGCTCCCTCCATAAGTTTTCAATGGGATTAAGGTCTGGTGACTGGCTAGGCCACTCCATGACCCTAATGTGCTTCTTCCTGAGCCACTCCTTTGTTGCCTTGGCTGTATGTTTTGGGTCATTGTCGTGCTGGAAGACCCAGCCACGACCCATTTTTAAGGCCCTGGCGGAGGGAAGGAGGTTGTCACTCAGAATTGTACGGTACATGGCCCCATCCATTCTCCCATTGATGCGGTGAAGTAGTCCTGTGCCCTTAGCAGAGAAACACCCCCAAAACATAACATTTCCACCTCCATGCTTGACAGTGGGGACGGTGTTCTTTGGGTCATAGGCAGCATTTCTCTTCCTCCAAACACGGCGAGTTGAGTTCATGCCAAAGAGCTCAATTTTTGTCTCATCTGACCACAGCACCTTCTCCCAATCACTCTCGGCATCATCCAGGTGTTCACTGGCAAACTTCAGACGGGCCGTCACATGTGCCTTCCGGAGCAGGGGGACCTTGCGGGCACTGCAGGATTGCAATCCGTTATGTCGTAATGTGTTACCAATGGTTTTCGTGGTGACAGTGGTCCCAGCTGCCTTGAGATCATTGACAAGTTCCCCCCTTGTAGTTGTAGGCTGATTTCTAACCTTCCTCATGATCAAGGATACCCCACGAGGTGAGATTTTGCGTGGAGCCCCAGATCTTTGTCGATTGACAGTCATTTTGTACTTCTTCCATTTTCTTACTATGGCACCAACAGTTGTCTCCTTCTCGCCCAGCGTCTTACTGATGGTTTTGTAGCCCATTCCAGCCTTGTGCAGGTGTATGATCTTGTCCCTGACATCCTTAGACAGCTCCTTGCTCTTGGCCATTTTGTAGAGGTTAGAGTCTGACTGATTCACTGAGTCTGTGGACAGGTGTCTTTCATACAGGTGACCATTGCCGACAGCTGTCTGTCATGCAGGTAACGAGTTGATTTGGAGCATCTACCTGGTCTGTAGGGGCCAGATCTCTTACTGGTTGGTGGGGGATCAAATACTTATTTCCCTCTGCAGAATGCAAATAAATTCATATACTTTCCACAATGTGATTTTCCGGATTTAATTTGTGATGTGCTATCTCTCACTGTTACCAATAACCTACCCTTCAATTATGGGCTGCTCATGTCTTTGTCAGTGGGCAAACTTACAAAATCAGCAAGGGATCAAATACTTATTTCCACCACTGTACACATGGCTCAGGGCTGTGCCAGTCAAGTGTGTGTGTTGACAGGACCCTGCGCAGCCCGAGGACTCCGCTTGCATTGAGGTAGGGGACATGACACCATGTGAGGAACTTGGAAAAGCAATAACATTCTTTCACTTTGCCGAAAGGAAAGATGTGTAATATGGAAGGGTACCATTCACCAAAACAGTAATACTTCACTATTAACAGTGTGTTCAGTCTTACATACTCCAAAAGTTATATATGTTTATATATGAATTATAGGAAGGAAAAACCTCAGACTTCTGAGGTTGACTTTATACTTTTCTACCCATTCATATATCCATCACAGGCATGAAAACCTTCCAACCTCCCTACTTTCACTGAAAGTTCCCCCCCCCCCCCCCCCCAATATTCAATATTAAACGCTGATTGTCGCAGGCTAAATTATCCCCTGATATTCTGTGCCAGGTCATGTCCATGCACCGGCACTGAATATTGGGAGATAATTTGGGGTGGGCAGGCTTCTGTAGGTTATGCGGACCTGGCCGATATTCATAAGACATATGCGGCTCCGGCTGAATATCGGGCTGCTCTGGCCCGCATAACATTTTTTTGTTTTTTTAAGAAATAAAGCCCCTGAGCCCCCTCCCATCCCAATGTCTCCTCTTTTGTTCCTTCCCTCCTCCCCGCACATTAAGACACTCCCTCCGCAAGACCCTCCACTCCTGCCTCCCCCCAATGATACCTTCTGGTGTCATTCAAAACACGATGATGAGTTGTGACATTTAATAAACTATTTTATTTCAAATGTAACATTTTAAAGCACAGGTTTTCAACCTCGGTTATTTCCCGCCTTCCATTCTCCTATTGCCTTGAGTCAAAATTGTACATTTAGATTCACAGGCCCCAGACTTGCCCTTCCCAATGTTTTCAAGGTAAAGTACCCTTTTGTTCTTCTCAAAGAAAAATATTTGAAAACGGTACCTGCTCTAATATGTCCTCTGTGGCTCATTTTAACAAGGAAAAAAATGTAGACCAGGGAGTCCTTACCGACTGAATTGCTATAACAAAAACTCCAGGGAATTGTAACTTACACTGTGTGCTGCAAATGTCACTGTCAGATAAGGGGGAAAAATACTCTTTAAAAGTTGCTAGTATAATGGGTTCAGCTTGTCACGAATTTGAGAAAGTAGCCAACCATGTTAACAAATAGATAGCATTCCCCCTCTGACACGCAATGCAAGCGCAGTGTACGCTTTTCTAATTAATAGAAAACCATCTTCTCCCTTCCTGCACTCCGCCTTATTTCTTCTGCCAAGAAGCAACTTGACATCTATTGAATTAAGCACAGTTCCACTTTCGAAAGACTTGCATCCTTCACCTCACTCCATCCCTCCCAAAACAAAATGTATGTTAGGCTAAGGAGGTCAGAGCTCTTCAGCTCGGTGAAGAGGCAGCTGGGGGGGAGGGTATGATACAGGTCTATAAAATGATGTGTTGAGGGGAAAGGTAATCGGTTGTCCGCTCTTTCAAAACATGGAAAGACTGTATGACAGCAGTACATTTAAAACAAATTGGGGAAAATAATATTTTTGCTCGGTGCATTATTAAGCTCTTGAATTCATTGCCAGAGAATGTGGTAAAAGCTTGTTAGTGTAGCATAACTTTAGACAAGTTTCTGGAAGAAAAGCCCATAAACCATTATTAAATTAGACCTGGAGAAAGCCACTGCTTATCTCTAAAACAGTGCCGTAGTGAGGGCTAATGGCACGCGGGGCGGGTTGCCGCTGCGCACCCCCCCCCCCCCGGGTGCAGCACGGCGCGACCCCCCCTCTGTGGCGCACCCCCCCCCCGGAGCGCAACTCCCCCCCCCCCCCCGGACAGCATTCTTACCTGCGGGAGGGCCGATCCGCCCCGAGTGAACGTCACTCGGAGCTGCGTCGGCCCCGCTGGTTCCCTGCTCTCTCTGCCCCGGAACAGGAAGTAACCTGTTCTGGGGCAGAGAGAGCAGGGAACCAGCGGGGCCGGCACCCCCCGAGCGCGTGCACCCGGGGCGGACCGCCCCTCCCGCCCCCCTCTTCCTACGCCACTGCTCTAAAATAAGCAACATGTAATCTGTCTACTTTTTGGGGATCCTGCCAGGTACTTAATCCGAAGAAAAACTACTGCCTGCTGGATCATTGGTTTGCACCCTACTCCTTCTGTTGAAGTTCTTCAGCCATGATGTTTCACTGGTACCTTTTTTCCGCTATTTGACTTTAAGCGCTCATTTGATATCAAGTCTCTGTGCGGTTAAATTCATTTTTTTCTGCCTACACTGTTTATGTTCAATCCATAAACACTTGCCCCACGATATTCAAAAGCATTTAACTGCCCGGGATTGGCTCCTAGCCGATTAAATGCCTCATAACCGGCTATCTGGCGATATTCAGCGGTGTATAGCTGGCTATCTCCCACTGAATATCGCATTCCCAGAAATTAGGTGAAATGTTATAGAATATCTCCATTTACACACCTAACTGCCTTTGGCAGGTGTAAATTCTCGTTGAGCTGGTATTCTGTACTACTACTACTACTACTTATCATTTCTATAGCGCTACTAGACGTATGCAGTGCTGTACACTTGAACATGAAGAGACAGTCCCTGCTCTACATAACTTACAATCTAATTAGGACAGACAAACAGGACAAACAAGAGATAAGGGAATATTAACGTGAGGATGATAAAATAAGGGTTCTGAACAAGTGAATAAGGGTTAGGAGTTAAAAGCAGCATCAAAAAGGTGGTAACGGTCATTCCATGCAAAGTGCCCTTTACGGAATAGCAGCGTAGCTCAGATCATCTCGGCGCCTACCTTTGGGTGTCCTTTATTGATTTTCCCCATGATGTCCAATTATATCACACCCGTCCTGCAAAAACGACACCAGCTCCCAGTCCCATACAGGGCTAAATTTAAAACTCTATGTTTGATTTTCAAGGCACTCAGAAAAAACGGAGC
The DNA here is from genome assembly GCF_901765095.1 of Microcaecilia unicolor. NCBI lineage: Eukaryota > Metazoa > Chordata > Amphibia > Gymnophiona > Siphonopidae > Microcaecilia > Microcaecilia unicolor. The sequence goes on along the minus strand of NC_044040.1, from coordinate 8,449,466 downwards.
AGACTATTTGAAGAATAAGTTAGCGCTCTAAACACCTTTCAGACCTCTAAGATCCTCTCAAGGATTATCACTATCTGTCCTCTCATCAAAAGAAATTGTACCATGTGATACCAGCCAGTGAGCCTTCTCAGGAGTAGCCCCCACAGTCTGGAATTTACTCCCAGGGGGGCTACATCATAGGCGCCCAGTATAAGAGGCTTGGACAGGCTAAGCCTCCCCTGCTGTGCTCTGAGAGGTTTAAATTGTTGATTTACCTCCATCCTCACAGCAGGAGCTGCAGTGAAAGCCCTCTAGCCTTGTGTAACCAATTGTAGCAATTGGTTTATGGTTTGTTTACCTTACTGCTGGGAAAGCAGGGGGGGTTGGCTGGAGGTGTCCTGGGTTGCCAGGGAGATATTTAAGGAGGATGACTTCCTGACCTGCACTGAGGACAGACAGCAGCAGAATCGGATACTCGGCCAGCATAATCAGACAAAGTCACCAGACAACAAAGGTAGAAAAGATAATTTTATTTTCATTATAGTGTTTGGAATATGTCCACTTTGAGAATCAGGTGCTCACCATTAAAAGTTTATATTTATTTACTTATTTATGGCATTTTATCCCACATTAAACATGAATTAGGGTGTTTTGTGGCTCTACATGAGAATTGTGATGATATGATCCCTTGTTTCATATTGTTGACGGTCTGCATTTTTCGTATGGGTGGTATATTGGTGTATTAGGTTCTGTCCAGTGTAATATTTATGGTACAGTAAGGTTCTGAGTGTGTTTTTGCACAAAGTTGTGCATAGTGTTTTGCAGTTGAGCGATTGTGCTTAGAATATGTTTTGAGCAACCACTTTATTCTTTGACATATGATACATATCTAATATCTAAATGTAATAAAAGGTATTAATTGTGACTTTTATTTTTATTTATTTATTTTTTTCTGTGTGTAATCAGACAATTGATTTAAGCTCCACCCTTGGCCCCACCCCTAACCCTGCCCCTTTAGCCTCCCCAAACAGTTGGGCCATCGACAGCCTATGGGCTACATCTAGCTCATTCAGTGCAAAAAGTGTGAAGAAGGGTGCTATATTGGAGAAACGAGCCAGAGGATATAGAGGAGGTTCAATTTACATAGATACAACATTAAACATTCCAGTGCTAACCAGGATGTCACTTCTGTGGGGCAGCACTTTAGGAAACCAGAACACTGCATCAATGATCTGATGGTAAGAACACTAAAAGGATATTTTAAGACAATACAGGAATGTAAGACCTTTTGAAGTCAAAATGATGAAATATTTTGATGGAGGAGTGGTCTAGTGGTTAGGGTGGTGGACTCTGGTCCTGAGGAACTGAGTTCGATTCCCACTTCAGGCACAGGCAGCTCCTTGTGACTCTGGGCAAGTCACTTAACCCTCCATTGCCCCATGTAAGCCGCATTGAGCCTACCATGAGTGGGAAAGCGCAGGGTACGAATGTAACAAAAATAAAATAGATACTATTGGAGATTCTACATGGAATGTTGCTACTATTGAGATTCTGTTGCTACTATTGGAGATTCTACATGGAATGTTGCTACTATTGGAGATTCTACATGGAATGTTGCTATTCCACTAGCAACATTCATGTAGAATCTCAAATAGTAGCAACAGTGGAGGAGTTGCCTAGTGGTTAGGGTGGTGGACTTTGGTCCTGAGAAACTGAGTTCAATTCCCACTTCAGGCACAGGCAGCTCCTTGTGACTCTGGGCAAGTCACTTAACCCTCCATTGCCCCATGTAAGCTGCATTGAGCCTGCCATGAGTGGGAAAGCGCAGGGTACAAATGTAACAAAAATAAAATAGGTACTATTGGAGATTCTACATGGAATGTTGCTACTATGGGAGATTCTACATGGAATGTTGCTATTCCACTAGCAACATTCATGTAGAATCTCAAATAGTAGCAACAGTGGAGGAGTTGCCTAGTGGTTAGGGTGGTGGACTTTGATCCTGAGAAACTGAGTTCAATTCCCACTTCAGGCACAGGCAGCTCCATGTGACTCTGGGCAAGTCACTTAACCCTCCATTGCCCCATGTAAGCTGCATTGAGCCTGCCATGAGTGGGAAAGCGCAGGGTACAAATGTAACAAAAATAAAATAGGTACTATTGGAGATTCTACATGGAATGTTGCTACTATGGGAGATTCTACATGGAATGTTGCTATTCCACTAGCAACATTCTATGTAGAAGGCTGCGCAGGCTTCTGTTTCTGTGAGTCTGACGTCCTCAAATAGTAGCAACAGTGGAGGAGTGGCCTAGTGGTTAGAGTGGTGGGCTTTGGTCCTGGGGAACTGAGTTTGATTCCCACTTCAGGCACAGGCAGCTCCTTGTGACTCTGGGCAAGTCACTTAACCCTCCATTGCCCCATGTAAGCCACATTGAGCTTGCCATGAGTGGGAAAGCGTGGGGTACAAATATAGCAAAAAAAAACAAAAAAAGACACCCACCAGGCTTTCTATCCCACTATAAACCATAAAATTCTATTGCTTTGTCACCCTCTTATCAGCCATCCATCTCTCCCCTAACCTATCCCACCCTCTTCCTGTGAGACTGTCACTGGAATGATTTTGTGTTTCACTTATATATTCTGATATTTGTCAACATTTGCTTATTTCCGATCTGAAGAAGAAGGGTTACCATCGAAAGCTAATCAAAAAAATGTATTGTTAGTCCAATAAAAAAGTTATCATCGTATTTTCTTTTCTCTGTTTTGATTTATTTCTTCTTATTATCATTAATATCATGGACCTAAAGAAGAGAATCAGTGTTTCTCGAGCAACAAGTGCCAGAGGGATTACGTGTTTTCTATTGTTGCAGATTTCTGAAACATATCATCCGCTGTTTCCTTCTCCCCCCTCCCACCTCCACACCTCATCCTTTGTAATCACTCTTGCTAAGAGTTTACAGAAATGCTTCTTTTCGCATTGGCAGCTAAGTCTTAAGAATGGCTGCACACCAAGAAAGGCAGTGAACTCTATCAAACAGTTAGCTATAGTCGTTGTGTTCAAGCACACACTTGCGTTCAATTTGTCTGAAGACATTCTGAGCCTGAAGGGGGATGTATGAGAGGAAGTTGAACTTCAGGCAGGTGAAGCCAAGATAGTTTTCATCCTCGTCAAGCAATAGATGAATATTTGATGTATCTTGGTTTTGCACAGATCAGATTTGTAAGCCGGCTGATTGACTGGGGATCTCTGCCTTATGAACTGTCATACGCCTGCTACGTTCAAAGTGAAGGCAACTGGTTGATAAATGATGCTATCGCTGATATCTCTTCTGGGGTAACTCGATAAGAAGCTGTCTAGTTTTGGTCATAAAGAACATGCATAAATGCCGGTATTTTAGTCATGTACATGTATGTGTCCACATGTGTTCGTAAATGACCATTTTTCGAGCTATGTAGTATTCTGTAAGTGTGTCGATATTTGATGGCTCGTAGTTTGCAGGTGGGCATTCACATTGTCAGAGTTTGGACAGGGCACACATTTACACGCGTAGATTATAACATGGTAATCTACTTGCATTTTTTAACCATTTAGGTGCTGGCATATACAACCAATGGTTAGTATAAGTCAATGTAGGCATTTTTTTAACCTATTGCACTCGTATTCTGTAAAAAAAAGCAAGTGCCTGTTTTATAGACTGCAAATGGGTTCTTCTGTCCTAAAAACTGGTACACCTTCATTGAATTATCTATAAAGAGGTCTCGTCTTCTGCTATATGATATGTTTGCCGCTACCGATACAGTTTGATATACTTCTCTGGGTCCAGAGCAAGGGGATGGCGGTAACATAGGGGTCCTTTTATGAAACTGCAGCAAAAGGGGATCTATGCTGGCATCGGTGCGTGATTTTGATGAGCGCCGAGGACCCCTTTTACCGCAGTGGGTAAAAGGCAAGGTTTTAAAAAAAGAAGTGGATGTGGGGCAAGTGAAAGGGGAAAGGGAAATGGGACTTGATATACTGCCTTTCTGAGGTTTTTGCAAAGCGGTTTACATATATTCAGGTACTTATTTTGTACCAGGAACAATGGAGGGTTAAGTGACTTGCCCAGAGTCACAAGGAGCTGCAGTGGGAATCGAACCCAGTTCCCCAGAAACAGAGTCCGCTGCACTAACCACTAGGCTACTCCTCCACTAGCAACATTCCATGTAGAAGCCTGCCCTTGCAGATCAGCAATGCAGCCGCGCAGGCTTCTGTTTCTGTGAGTCTGACGTCCTGCACTAGTGGAATAGCAACATTCCATGTAGAATCTTAAATAGTAGCAACAGAATCTCAATAGTAGCAACATTCCATGTAGAATCTACAAATAGTTTCAATATTCCATGTAGGATCTCAAATAGTAGCAACAGAATCTCAATAGTAGCAACATTCCATCTAGAATCTCCAATAGGGAAAGGGAAATGGGACTTGATATACCGCCTTTCTGAGGTTTTTGCAACTACATTCAAAGCAGTTTACATATATTCAGGTACTTATTTTGTACCAGGGACAATGGAGGGTTAAGTGACTTGCCCAGAGTCACAAGGAGCTGCAGTGGGAATTGAACTCAGTTCCCCAGGATCAAAGTCCGCTGCACTAACCACTAGGCTACTCCTCCACTAGCAACATTCCAGGTAGAAGCCTGCCCTTGCAGATCAGCAACGCGACCGCACAGGCTTCTGTTTCTGTGAGTCTGAGGAGTCTGAGAGAAAGTGTTGAGAATACTTGCTTCTTAGACAGGAAGGCATATCTGACTAACCATCCCCAGAAGAAAGGAAACAGTTCTCACCAGGAGTTAATAGGGGGTAGGGAGAGATGCAAATAGATCTTTCTATTTTGGTTGAGAGGAATATGACAGCAGTCTCGCCCCTATCTCTCTTCAAGTGCCACTGACATGCCTGCCTTCCTCTGTGTCCATCTCTCTTTTTTTCTTTGTTTTTTCACTAAGGACAAAAGGCAGGGATGGTGTTGCTTTACTTTGCAGAAAAGTCCTCTCTCAAGTGGTGTCTTCTGAAACAAGTTCTTTATTGCAAAACAATTAAAACAACGACCCGACACGAATCGTGTTTCGGCCGTATAGGCCTGCGTCAGGGGTCTATAAATAAATGAACATAAATACAAATCATTAAACAAACATTTAGATTTCATGTGTAACAAACTGAAATAAAAACATGTATATGTATAAACAACCTTAAAAATGAGGTATAAAAATGCATGCATTTTTATACCTCATTTTTAAGGTTGTTTATACATATACATGTTTTTATTTCAGTTTGTTACACATGAAATCTTTATGTTCATTTATTTATAGACCCCTGACGCAGGCCTATACGGCCGAAACACGATTCGTGTCGGGTCGTTGTTTTAATTGTTTTGCAATAAAGAACTTGTTTCAGAAGACACCACTTGAGAGAGGACTTTTTTGTATCCACTGTTTGCTTTGCTTCGTTGCTCTTTCGTGGAGAGAACACCTTCTGTGTGTGTTGGCTTTACTTTGCAGGCCATTATCCCAACAGCTCACCCTTTAAATATACCAGTGATTAAACTGGAGAGGTATGATGATAGGACAGCAAGACCGCATGGCGTCAGGAAGGGTTAAGCCTAAAATGAATACACTGGAAAGCAGATAAAGATGACACAGGTAGTGAAACCTTTTGACAGGCAGCGAGAAGCTCTCCAAAGCCAGAGAAATAGCTGATTCAGAGGACATGAAGAAGAAAAGCTCCACACAAGAACCACAGGATCACTCTTGAAGCAATATTAATATTTATTTAGATTTTGCTCATACCTTTTTCAGTAGTAGCTCAAGGTGAGTTACATTCAGGTACACTGGATATTTCTCTGTCCCAGGAGGGCTCACAATCTAAGTTGGTACCTGAGGCAATGGAGGGTTAAGTGACTTACCCAAGATCACAAGGAGCAGCAGTGGGATTTGAACCAGCCACCTCTGGATTGCAAGACCGGTGCTCAAACCACTAGGCCACTCCTCCACTCTAACAACATTCCATCTAGAATCTCAAATAGTAGCAACATTCCAGAATCTCAAAAAGTGGCAACATTCCATGTAGAATCTTCAATGGTAGCAACATTCCATGTATTTATTTATTTGGATTTTGCTCACACCTTTTTCAGTAGCAGCTCAAGGTGAGTTACATTCAGGTACTCTGGATATTTCTCTGTCCCAGGAGGGCTCACAATCTAAGTTTGTACCTGAGGCAATGGAGGGTTAAGTGACTTGCCCAAGATCACAAGGAGCAGCAGTGGGATTTGAACTGGCCACCTCTGGATTGCAACACCGGTGCTCTAACCACTAGGCCACTCCTACACTAGGAGCATTCTATCTAGAATCTCCAATAGTAGCAACATTCCATGTTCCACTGCACTAACCACTAGGCTACTCCTCCACTAGCAACATGAAGCCTGCCCTTGCAGTCAGCACCGCGGCCGCGCAGGCTTCTGTTTCTGTGAGTCTGATGTCCTGCACGTACGTGCAGGATGTCAGACTCACAGAAACAGAAGCCTGCGCGGCCGCATTACTGATCTGCAAGGGCAGGCTTCTACATGGAATGTTGCTAGTGGAATAGCAACATTAACATTCCATGTAGAATCTCAAGTATTTATTTATTTGGATTTTGCTCGCACCTTCTTCAGTAGTAGCTCAAGGTGATTTACATTCAGGTACTCTGGATATTTCTCTGCCCCAGGAGGGCTCACAATCTAAGTTTGTACCTGAGGCAATGGAGGGTTAAGTGACTTGCCCAAGATCACAAGGAGCAGCAGTGGGATTTGAACCGGCCACCTCTGGATTGCAAGCCTGGTGCTCAAACCACTAGGCCACTCCTACACACTCTACTCCACTAATAGTTTATTTTTAGCTAATTTCCCCCCTCCCCCCCTTTTTACAAAAGCCTCGCTAGTGGCTGCTGCATGGTAACGCTGACACAGCCATTCATTTGTGTCCGGAGAAGCTTAGCCTTACATAGATGTGCTCAGGACTCAGATTTCCTTTAATACAGGTTCTAAATTTCTTTTGTCCTTCGTTGTACCAAAGTGTTAAGGCCTTGAACTCGCCATGAACAAATGGCACCGCTTTGCATCAGTGAGCCCTCAGGTTGCTCGTGCTTCGGATCCATGAAAACTGACAGATGTCTGACTGTGTTTTTATTACTGTTTTCATTAATATTAACGTTCTCCAGACTCGGAGCAATACAGTATGGAACGTATTAACAGTTGAAAGGTTTAAGCCATGATTTATTCTACATCATGGCAGACGAGGCCCCCATGGCGAGAATTTGAACCTCTGCACTACGCATCACGATCCAACAGGAAACTCTACATCTTTTATACAGGACCCTTTTTACTAAAGTATGGTAAAACCCAAGCTTAACGTGTTTTAACGCAGGACTTTCTCAAGCACTAAGCCCAGATTTAATGCGACACTTTTTTAGGACTTTTTCTTTTCTTTTACTTGTAGGACACACGCTTAAATTTCCCAGTATTCATGCAGGCAAATTTCTCTCATGAATATTCATTGTGCATATCCTGAAAACCTGACTAGCTGGGGTGCCTCCAGGATCAGGTTTGGCTCTTGCTCCCTGGCCACTGCACCTCTTATGCAAGGAAGCTGGTGATGGGCTATCGTGGCCAGTTCATAGGGAAAGAGAAGGCGTGTAAAACCAGTGTCAGAGCCCATCAAGCTGCTGAACTAGTCCAAGGTGAAAACTGGAACAGGCACCAGACTGCCAGCAATGCCTTCAAAGGATAAGATAGAGATGAGCAGTAACTAGATTGATTACGGCCACCTAAACTTCCGGAAAATACTAAAAACCACCCTGTTTAAAAAGGCATACCCTCCCGAGCCAACTGAAATGCCTGACCTCGGCTACACAAGAATACTAAAGCACGTAATGCACATAACACAACTCTTCCGCTCTGCCATATGAACTTCAACTTACCACAACATCACATTGTATTTGTTCACACCGGAATCTGTAAACGCCTTTCCGGTACTATGTAAGCCACATTGAGCCTGCAAATAGGTGGGAAAATGTGGGATACTAATGTAACCAATAAATAAATAAATTTGGAGGAGCCAAAGGGACTGCGGGGTGGGTGGGGGTTCTCAGCATCGTCTCCAAGGACTAAGAGATGTACGACAGAGTACCATCTGGAGAAGATCCCACATAATGAAGAGCCCTATTCAGAGGCGTACCAAGGGGGGGCGGTGGGGGCGGTCCGCCCCGGGTGTCAACGGGTGGGGGGGGGGCTCTGCTGGCGAGTCCAGCTCCATCCCACCCGGCAGCTGCGTGATGCGGCGCCTCGTGTCTGCACTGCTGTAAAAGAAGAAAATCGCCTCGTCAGCCCTTCCCTTACTCTCTCTGTCCCGCCCTCGAGGAAATAGGACGTTACATCAGAGGGCGGGACAGAGAGAGTAAGGGAAGGGCTGACGAGGCGATTTTCTTCTTTTACAGCAGCGCAGAGTCGACGGAGCTGGTAAGACAGGTGGGAACTGGGACTGGGAGGAGGTGCCGTGTCGCCTGGGTCCGGGGGGGTCACGCTGGGGGGGTGCCGTGTTGCCCTGCAGCCGGGGGGGGTGCACACGCAGCAGTGATCCGCCCCGGGTGGAAGTGAACCACGGAACGCTGCTGGCCCTATTAAAATAGTGATGAAGATGTGCAGTATGAAAAGCCTCATACTGAAACCAATTATCTACTGTAAATGTTGAAACTGATTCTTTTTGGGGGGGGGGGGTTTGTCCCTTTTATTTATTTATTTTTTTTTACTAAACTTCCTGTACTAGTTGATATTGAACACGTTCCAGAGTTTTTGCTTGAAAAATTTAAGGTCCAGCAAAAGTTTTATTTGAGAACTTATACTCCGGCCTGGACTATCTCACTGAGAACGAGAAGGATGCTGAGAGAGTGGACCTGGTGCCACAATCGGCCTCCCAGCATCCTGCTTGGCTCGGCCCCGACCTCTTGAAAAACTCTAAAATTGACTTTCAGTAGCCTTCCTTGATGTTCACCATCCAAAATAAGGATACGTGTGAATAAATGTTTGGTCCACTCTAACCATGAAACCTGTGTTTCCTGGCGATCTCCACATGCAAATAGAGCAGTGGCGTAGCCACAGGTGGGCCTGGGTGGGCCAGTGCCCACCCATTTATGCCTGGAACAATCTTCCTCAACCCCTACGCCAAGCCCCCTCCCTACCCATCTTCAAATCTCTGCTTAAAACTCACCTCTTCAATGCTGCCTTCGGCACCTAACCTTTCGAGAAATATAGTATGCCCTATCAGATTGACTCTACACTTGTCTTTTAGATTGTACACTTGTCTCTAGATTGTACACCTGTCTTTTAGATTGTAAGCTCCTTGAGCAGGGACCATCCTTCCATGTTAAATTGTACAGTGCTGCGTAACCCTAGTAGCGCTTTAGAAATGTTAAGTAGTAGTAGTAGCATTTAGGGCTCAGGCCCACCCAACAGTAGCACACATTTAGTGGTAGCTGGTGGGGATACTAAGCTCGGCCAGCTGAAGACTTCCTCCTCATGGTAACGAAAATGCAACTCTCCACGATACCAGCACCTGTGCATGGTCAGTTTTCAGCACATGCCTGCTGCAGACTGCCAAGGTGGAAAGAAGCGTTTTCCCGCCAACTGAGATATTTTTTTGGTGGTGGTTGGGGGGGGGGGGGGGGAGGAGGGGAGAACACTTGGTGCCCACCCACTTCTTGCCTAGGCCCACCCAAAATCTGTTGTCTGGCTACGCCCCTGAAATAGAGACTTTCTGAAATCACCATTTGCACATATAAATGTTGTTATTTACATGTGGATATGCTTTTAAAATTACCACCCTGGTATATTAAGAAGAAAATGGTAAGGCTAACTGAAAGATTAGGGGGGAAAAAAAAGCTAAAAATATATGAATTGGAAATGTGTGCTGCTGCGGCTAGGAAAGCGAATAGAATGTTGGGTGTTATTAGGAAGGGTATGGAGTCCAGGTGTGCGGATGTTATAATGCCGTTGTATCGCTCCATGGTGCGACCGCACCTGGAGTATTGTGTTCAGTACTGGTTTCCGTATCTCAAAAAAGATATAGTAGAATTGGAAAAGGTACAGCGAAGGGCGACGAAAATGATAGTGGGGATGGGACGACTTTCCTATGAAGAGAGGCTGAGAAGGCTAGGGCTTTTCAGCTTGGAGAAGAGACGGCTGAGGGGAGATATGATAGAAGTGTATAAAATAATGAGTGGAATGGATCGGGTGGATGTGAAGCGACTGTTCACGCTATCCAAAAATACTAGGACTAGAGGGCATGAGTTGAAGCTACAGTGTGGTAAATTTAAAACGAATCGGAGAAAATTTTTCTTCACCCAACGTGTAATTAGACTCTGGAATTCGTTGCCGGAGAACGTGGTACGGGCGGTTAGCTTGACGGAGTTTAAAAAGGGGTTAGATAGATTCCTAAAGGACAAGTCCATAGACCGCTATTAAATGGACTTGGAAAAATTCCGCATTTTTAGGTATAACTTGTCTGGAATGTTTTTACGTTTGGGGAGCGTGCCAGGTGCCCTTGACCTGGATTGGCCACTGTCGGTGACAGGATGCTGGGCTAGATGGACCTTTGGTCTTTCCCAGTATGGCACTACTTATGTACTTATGTACAGTACTTATGTACTTATTGAAAGCACAGAACAAGACAACAGCATTTAAATCAAGTTTCTGTTACAGTTTAGAATATGATGTGTTCAGATCTGAAATAAATAAACTCCGTAAGTTAATATAATAAATGTATTTGAGGTGATGTATGCTGAGTTGTTGACATGTGCACTTATCATATCTGCCTACACGATTATCAGTCTGATATGGAAGCAGCAGCTCTTCCATCCCTCTCGTGTTGACATGCTCAGCTCATACGTAACAAAATTTTTTAAAAAATCAAACACCCTAGATTGCATCTTGGCTACTTTTAGAGATTGGGAAAAATCAAGCAATTGCAGGTCAAAATGCCAAGAAAGGTTGGAAGCATCTCCCCACCCCCTTTTTACCACCCACACACAGTATGTCTTAGAGAATGATCTGAGGTGTCATGAGCCAGTTATAAATCCTGTACTCAAAGGCGGAACCCTTGTAAAGCAAAACGGGGACAATCAAATCAGAGGACCCAGAAAACAGCTTGCCAGTAGAACGCTTTTATATTAAAATACCAGGGGAGCCATTGAAAGTGACATATCTAATAAGCAACTTGCAGGATCTGCATGAAACCTAATTGTCAGAAATCTTCCTCCCCTCCTTTCCACCCTCCCACAGCTGCTTGTGTTTACTTCCATGAAATCCTTAAGCCAAACAATCCAGACCTCATATGCTCAACCTCCTTCTCTCTCTCTCTCTCTCTCTCTCTCTGTAGACGTGAATATTGCCTTGATGACTTTTTCAACAGCCATTTTTTTCTCATTTATAGGAGCCAAATTATACCCTTTCATCCAAGATATCCAGGAAAACACTACAATCCATTTACTCAGTGCTTACCACAATTATCTGTGGGTGTCATTAACTTAGGGACAGCCGGGAAGGCAGCTGATCTCTCTGTTATCCTGGTGTGTAAACAGTCCTCGCCTTATGTTAAAGAAAATGAAGAAGCCTGAATTATGTGGAGGACAGGAGGAAAGGAGAATGAAGGGTGCAGGTGATTGAATAAGAAAGAAAAAGGTCAGTGAGTGTCAATCATTCCTAGAAACCCAGTCTCTAAGACTGTTTTTCTTAGCCTTTCAGAGAATTGAGATTTGGAGTTCTCGTCTCACGGATCTACTGAAATGCTGAGTGAAATGAAGAAGCTTGTCAGCTAAACTGCTTGTGAGGTGTGCGTTTCTTCCTTTCTCTACTGGAAATGTAACCGTGATTGGAGCAAACTTTCACACTAGTCACCTGCATTTGATTATACTGTCCTCTCTCATCATTTGGCTTAAAGCGCATTCGCTAGATGGCCAGAGTTTTAGCCGTAAGTTGCAAATCTGTTCAGGCAGGAGCCACACGGGTCACTTTGTTCTGTCTTCAGCAATGGTGTAGCTAGGTGGGGCCATAGGGACCTGGGCCCCCCCAAATTTGCTCTGGGCCCCTGGTTGGCTGGCAGGGGTCCCCAACCTCCACCAGCTGAAGACTTTGTCCAGCGCTGGTCTGCGGCGGTGCCACCACATTGCCTGCCCTGCTCTCTCTTCCCCTCATGTTGGGCATGCTCCTTTTAGTGAAATTGAGTTCCCCACCTTGGGCTCTGGCCCCCTCCCACCTCGAGGTCTGGCTACGCCCCAGACAGTGCTACCTGAATAATTATTCTTTCTTGGCCTCAGTTTATAATGGCCCACATTACACCATCCCAAATTTCATGTTATTTCCCGAAATCACACAGTGATGGCATTTGCAACATTCAAATGCATTGTCACGGCTTACTAACTAGGCCCCAAAAGAGGAACGAACATTGTACCTCCTCCAAAATGAATGATGAAAAGGTGAAATCCGCATTAGTGGAATACAATAGGGAAAGGCAGAAATGATGAACAAATACCAGCTCAGTCTTGACATTAGAAGACCCCCGGAGCACAGAAACAACAACGTTTTATACATTTGCATCACAGATATTGTAGACTCACAAGGAATTGAAGATTTCGGATCTAGTGACATTCTTCAACATTTCCGCTTTCTGATGTAGAAACGTCAAATCCTTCACAAGCACAATCTTTCACTCTTGCACTTGTTTCACACCTCCACGACTCGCCGTTTAAACTCTGCAACTTCAGACTGTAGAAAAAGTCAGGATTTCGGTGCTCAAGGTTCCATCAGAAATGATACTTCCTTTGGTTACATCATTTTATCTCCCTCGGGCGAAGAAAAAGAAAGGTGCTGGACAAATATCTTCTTTAGATATGGACAGTTTGGAGCTAACGGATTTTCCTTTAGATCCAAAGACTGGCTCCATAAAATGTACTTTAGAGATAAGGTCATATCCCGTTATTCAATAACTTTGATGCCTAAGGAGCCCTTTTACAAAGGCACACTGAAAAATGGCCTGCGGTAGTGTAGACGCTCCTCCACATTGGGTCTGAGACCTTACCGCTAGCCATTGACCTAGTGGTAAAGAATCCGAGCGGTAATGACCTACGCCCGTCAAATGCCACTTGACGTGCGCCTAGTACATGCATCAAAAATGAAATTACTGCAAGATCCACATGGTAGCTGGGCTCGAACACCATTTTGGCATACGTTGGGCATGCGTCGATGCTTAGGCAGCTTAGTAAAAGGACCCCTAAATGAAAACAACACTAAGGGGTTGATATTCAAGGCAATTTGACCAGCTGGAAACAGCTCCTGGCTGGTTAAACAGCCTGCTTGGAGATAACCACTCATTTTCAGTTTCACTTAACCAGCTAGAGCCAAAGAAAAGAACCGATTACCGCCGAACTGAAAATCAGTTATTTTGGAGGTGTTTCAGGGACAGAGTCAGCACCTGTCCAGTTCAATACTGATGTTCGGCACTTAACTGGCCAGGTTTAACTGCCTACGTAAGACCACAAAAAAGTCAGTCCTATCTTTGGGCGTCTTTTACTAAACCGCGGTAGCATTTTTGGCACACGCTAAATGCTAGAGATGCCCTTAGGAATATATGTAATGATATCTAGTGTCCCGAACAAAAAAGCTTTTAGCTCTTGTATTTTATAGCATTACAGATATCTCATATAAATTTAAACAGGAGTAGTATTATGATAGAACTTCAATCAGCTTCAACCATATAATGAAAATATCATCCTCTTTTTCCGGGGATCATCAGATATTACTGCAACTCACGCCATCGGAACGCAGCGTTCCTTGCTCTATTGAGCAATGGTTGTGGCACAAATCTTCATAAGACCACCCTTTAGGAATTTTCTCATCTGAATCCTCAGCGGAATCAATAATTCAAAAAATGCAGGACTTTAACTTAGTCCAAAAGCATATGTAGCAGTAGAACATAAACACTTTTTTTTTTTTCCTTTTTGTAAATGGCAGCAACTTTTAACCAGAGGAGGAACCTCTGGTCGGCAGATGTTCTCTTCTGGTTAAACGTTGCTGCCATTTACAAAAAGGAAAAAAAGATAAGTGTTTATGTTCTACTACATATGCTTTTGGACTAAGTTAAAGTCAAAGAAAACAGGGTAACCGATCTGCAAACTCCAATATGGAAAACAACCAAAGCAGATACGTGGATGATAAAACAATATTTATTAAAAATAGGTGGTAATAAAATTAGAAAGCCCCAAAACGCTACCGTGCTTTAGTAAAAGATCCCTAAATGTGGTAATCCATAGTCCTGTTAAGTGCTGAATATCACATTTAACCGGTCATGCGTTAGCCAGAAAGGTGGCCCCTTTTTCTTCTACCGTACAAATTCCTAAGAGGTGGAACTAGACAACTATCTGGAAATAATTGGCCAGGCCATGGTATTTCTTCTCATGTACATTTTAGGAATTAGTTCAGGTTTCTCCTGCCCAGGGCCTTATTCCCTGCATCGCTCTTAGCCCTTGCAACACTCTCAAAGGATCCCAACATCTAGTATGTGATTCTTGACCTATCGACCCAGTGATAAAAGGGCGGCTACAAAATTGGTAAGAGGTTTCTGCCATATAGGGACAGGCTTATAAATCTCAACGTGTGTACGCTGAGAGAGGGGATATGATAGAGATGCTTAAATAGCACAGAAGAAAGTGGGAAATGGGCCAAAGACCTCAGAGACTAGGATAGCTGGATCGTGTAAACCAAATTTGATTACAGACTCGACACAGATTTGCTACTGCTGACAGTACTGCGTGATGCGCTGTTGCATTACAAACAGGAGGATTCTCTCCCGGTCTTTTTCAAGACCACTCCGTTTTCCCTTGTGGAAGTTTGCTTACTTTATTACATATGCCATCATTAAGACTCCTGAGGCAGGCCTGTGGCCGAAACACAGATCTGTGTCGAGTCTGTAATAAAAATTTGGTTTACACGATCCAGCTATCCCAGTCTCTGAAGTCTTTGGTCCATTTCCCACTTCCTTCTGTTCTCTTTTGTGGCGGATTTGCCTTCCCTCCCAGAGATGTTTAAATAGCTCAGTGGCATCAATGTACAGGAGATGAGCCTTTTTGAAATGAAGGAAAACTCTGGAATGAGTGGGCATAGGATGAAGTTAAGTAGAAATAGGCTTAGGAGGAATCTAAGGAAATACTCTTTCAAGGAAAGGGTAGTGGAAGTGTGGAATGGCTTCCCGGTGGAGGTTGTGGAGACGAGGACTGTGTCGGAATTTAAGAAAGCGTGGAACAGGCAAGTGGGATCACTTAGGAAAAGGAGGAGTTAGTGGTTGCTGAGGACGGGTAGACTGGATGAGCATTTTGGCCCTTATCTGCCGTAATGTCTCTATGTTTCTAACATAAGAATAGCCATACCGGGTCAGACCAATGGTCCATCTAGCCCAGAAGCCTGTTTCCAACAGTGGCCAATCCAGGTCACAAGTACCTGGCAGAAATCCAAATAGTGGCAACATTCCATGCCACCAATCCCGGGGCAAGCAGTGGCTTCCCCATGTCTGTCTCAATAGCAGACTATGGATTTTTCCTCCAGGAACTTGTCCAAACCTTTTTTTAAACCCAGATACTCTATCCGTTGTTACTACATCCTCTGACAAAGAGTTCCAGAGTTTAACTATTCATTGAGTGAAAAAAAAATATTTCCTCCTATTTCTTTTAAAAGTATTTCCATGTAACTTCTTGAGTGTCCCCTAGTCTTTATACCACTCAGGGTTTTGTAGACCTGCACTGGGATTCTCTAGAAAACCTACATTTTCAAAGCAATAATTTCACCAAGACAAAAAAAAAAAAATGAAAACGTCAGTAATTCAGGCAACTTCTGAGTTCTGTTTGAAAAACCAACCGTGCCCTCAGAATTAAGCTTATCAACTTCCTTCTGCTCTCACCCAAGGGCAGCTCACATATCATAGCCAAGAAAGATAATTGAATGAAAAATTGATTTTTATTGCCTGTAATAAAAAGCAGCCCTTATTACTCTTACAAATTGCCCATAATTACAATTGTCTGGAGAGTGTCTTATCAACCTGAGTGGTAGAGGAATAAGCTGAACACACAATAGCTCTTTTGCCACCGTGATTTAAACCAGTATTCATGTTAACGGCAATGGAAATTAGCATCATAGCAAATTCAGTTCAGATCTGGGTAGATTCCATTGCTGTTGAGGATCAACTTTTTCAGTAGACGTGTAATCTATTTCCAGCTTGCATCGCTTCTGGAAGCCGTACACCTTAGTCCTTTCTCTCACACTAGGGTTTCTTCACAAAAGGATAATAAGTTTGCTTCCTTACTGAGTCTTATTGTTGAAACCAGGGCTGGCCCAAGGCAAGATGCCACTCCCCCCCAGGCCGAGATGCCGCCCCCCTCTCCCAGGCCAAGATGCGCTTACCTGCTTCGTCATGTCCCAAACCCAGCAGCGGCAGCAATTCCCATATGCTGCCTTGCCACCGGCACCAGCCTCTTCCCTTTACTACGGCTGCCTGAGCCTCTGATGAAACAGGAAGTTACATCAGAGGGGCGGCCGCAGTAAAAGGAAGAGACAGGTGCCGGCGGCACAGCAGCATATGGGAATCGCTGCCACTGCCGGGTTTGGAACGTGATGAAACAGGTAAATGCCGCAAATGGGGTGGCCGCTACCCGAAGAGTAGGGAGATACCGCCCCTGAAGAGAGCCGCCTGAGGCCCCTGCCTCAGGTGACCTAATGGTCGGGCCGCCCCCGGTTGAAACTGTAGCACATTACATCTTCCAAGTATTCACAGTATTCACTAAGTGGTCCTTTTACTAAAGGGTTGGCACGAGGCAACAGGCTTACCACACGCCAACCCAGAGCAACCACCAGGCTTACTGCAGGAGCCCGGCGGTAGTTCCCACTAGG
Organism: Microcaecilia unicolor; assembly: GCF_901765095.1. Classification (NCBI taxonomy): domain Eukaryota; kingdom Metazoa; phylum Chordata; class Amphibia; order Gymnophiona; family Siphonopidae; genus Microcaecilia; species Microcaecilia unicolor. The sequence continues at coordinate 8,432,491 of NC_044040.1, read as the reverse complement.
GGCATAGCTTGTAAGCCTAAAGGAGTGCCCTCAGGTGTGCAGTGGCCCTCTAGTGGCTCCTGCCTGGTCTCCCCAGCAATTTGTTTCAGGAAACAACCTTGAAGCTAGACTTCTTTGTGACTCCGGTGACTCGGGCCTCTCTGTTTGGGCCTCCCCTTTCCCTCAGGGTGACCTCTTCATTAACCTCCGGTCCTGGACCTGCCTCCCCACTGTATCTCCTGGTAACCGACCCCCTTACCAGTTCTTCTGGTGGGGCCCCCGGGTCACCCTTCTCTGGAAGATAGCACGGATTCCTCTGCTTTCAGAAGTATGCAAATTAGCTGGGTAAATGTAAGTTCCATTTATTAGAGCTATACTTCCGTCTTGTGGGAACCTTTCTTTCCAACTATTATTCGGTTACTACCATTCACTCCCTGAGCCCATTTACTATGGGACACCTGGGTCTCAGGGTATAACAGCCACCACCCCTGGATAGGACCTTCTTTACTCTCATTAACCTTACGGTCCTATCCTCCACCCCACGGCTGTTTGCTCATTTTAAACCCTTCACAGTTCCAACCTCAATATTTTGGGGACTTCTAACCCCAGGCTTGGCAGCCTGCTTCACTCAGCACCGGGGATACACAGCCTCCCTCCCCCCGAACACACAGTTCCGGCCCATACCTGGGACACACAGTCCTGGACACACAGTCTTTCCTCCTCAGCACTTGGGATGCCCAGTCCGGGGACACATAATCCACCCTCCTCAGCACCTGGGGGACACAGTCCAGGCTTCAGGCCTCCAGGCTCCCATCTCCTCTCCCTTGGGCAAAACTCTTCTCCTTCGGGCAAAACTCCCCCCTCTACTGAGAGGAAGCTATTTATGAGGTGTCCAATAAACCTCCCCACCTCTTGAGACCTCGCCCCACTGGTTCCAGAAAGATCTGGGTCTAGAAGTCTCTTCTTACTCCCCCAGCTATCTCCCTGGAGCTCCCTCTACTGGCCCATGCAAGTCAATACTCAGCTAGATCACTGGAGCGCCCTCTAGTGACCAGAATGGGCACTTTCCTGGTTTTCAGTGGGAGAGCGCCCTCTGGCGGCCTCCTCAAGTAAGGGCAGACACTGTTTATCACAAGCTACATGTGGCCACGGGGGCTGGGCCCCTGTAGATTTGGTCCTGGACCCCCATGCCGACGAGCCTCTCGACCCCCCCCCCCCGCCGCCAACCCTCCCCCACCGTCACCGTGGGCTACCTTTGCTGGTGGGGGATCCCAGCCCCCGCCAGCCGAGGTCCTCTTGCTTCCCACGCAAGGCTTCATTCTGTTTCTGACGTCAGACTCACAGAAACAGAATGAAGCCTTGCAGATCAGCCAGCGAGGTCCTCTTCTTCCGGCGCAAGGCTTCGTTCTATTTCTGTGAGTCTGACGTCCTGCATGCGGGAAGCAAGAGGACCTCGGCTGGTGGGGAATGGGGTCCCTCGCCAGCAAAGGTAGGCGACGACGGCGGTGGTGGGGGAGGGTTGGCAGCGGGAGGGGGGTCGAGAGGGTTGTCGGCAGGGGCGGAGCAAAGTTGAAATTTACTCCATCTCTGGGAATCTAAACTATGATAAGGGGTTCAACACAGGATACGATTTCTTGAGGCTTTTACTAAAACAGTGGTTCCCAAACCTGGTCCTGGAGGCCCCCCAGCCAGTCAGGTTTTCAGGATATCCACAATGAATATTCATGAGATAGATTTGCATGCAGTGAAATCAGGGGTGGGGTGACTGGCTAGGATCCAATCAGGCCCCTGGTCAGTAACATTCCCAGTGTACATACAGGCCTCTGATACAAGAGTATTTCTAAAACCACATCATTGACCTTCATTCAGATGGAGGCGTCAGTAGTTGTTCTGTTTCCTTGTAAATGTTGATTTAATTTGGTCGATGCTGACTACAATTCATATGAGTCATCTCATCTTTGGTTCTTTATTGATAGAAAAACGAATCGGAGAAAATATTTCTTCACTCAACGTGTAATTAAACTCTGGAATTTGTTGTCAGAGAATGTGGCAAAGGCGGTTAGCTTAGCGGAGTTTAAAAACGGTTTGGACGGCTTCCTAAAGGAAAAGTCCATAGACCATTATTAAATGGACTTGGGGAAAATCCACTATTTCTGGGATAAGCAGTATAAAATGTTTTGTACATTTTTGGGATCTTGCCGGGTACTTGTGACCTGGATTGGCCACTGTTGGAAACAGGATGCTAGGCTCGATGGGCCTTTGGTCTTTCCCAGTACGGCAATACTTATATACTTACAGCACAAAAAAAATCTCTATTCCAGGTGGTGTGGGTGGAGTATGATGTAGGGATTGGTTTGGGGTGAACAGGCCACATCAATTTTCTTTTTTACTCTGGCATATACACGTGACTCCCAGGGTTTCTGCTTGGTCTCTCCTTTTTGTGGACTGTGGTGGTACATAATTGTACATAAGTACTGCCATACTGGGACAGACTGAAGGTCCATCAAGCCCAGCATTCTGTTTCCAGCAGTGGCTAATCCAGGTCACAAGTACCTGGCAAGATCCCAAAACAGTACAATATAGTTTTTGCTACTTATCCTAGAAATAAGCAGTAGATTTTCCACAAGTCCATTTTAACAATGGTCTATAGACTTTTCCTTTAGGAAGCCATCCAAACCTTTTTTAAACCCCGCTAAGCTAATTATTTTTACTGCATTCTTTGGCAATAAATTCCAAAGTTTAATTGCATGTTGAGTGAAGAAATATTTTCTGAGATTAATTTTAAATTTACTACTTTGTAGCTTCATTGTGTGCCCCCTAGTCCTAGTATTTTTGGAAAGAGTAAACAAGCGATTCACGTCTACCCGTTCCACTCCACTCATTCTTTTTGTTTCTCTGTTTAATTTCCTATTCAAATAATGCTTGATGTTGGATGAAACTGTGCATGAATACAAAAGTTTATTTAAAAAAAAAACAAACATTTTTAATTTTATAATTGCGTTCTAGCATAAGTTAAAACTCCAAAACAAAAATATGAAAAATAAAATAGTTAATGGGAATAGAAGGAAAAGTTTTTTTCCCATACACGTCCCTGCTCCGCAGCTGTACCATTTCATGCTGTCAGCACTTAAAAGTCAGACAACCCCCCTAGTTCAACAGGTTTTGGAACATGAGAGCTATTCCCCCCCCCCCCCCCCCCCCCCCCAAAATTCAGAAAACCAAACCAAATCTCAAGAAATGTGTCCATCAGCAGATTTCACAGCGTAGCAGCTTTGGATCTGAAGTTTGTTTCTATCAAGGGGTTCCGGTGCCTCACAACGCAGCACTTTGCTTCACAGCTGAATAAGCTGAGCTATTCTTTGTAACAGTGCACTTGTCCTACTACCCAAAAGAGAAAAGGAAAACATTTGTTCCCATCTGTTGTTAGTGATTAGGTAGATGTTGGGAAAAAAAAATGTCCCCGTGCATTCCCTCTTGATGTGGTAGAAATATGTCTGACTTATCACAGTTGACTGTGTTTAACTTCTAAAAAAAAAATTGGGATGCTTAAGAATACTAGCTTGAATTCCGAAGTGATTCTCTTGTGCTTTGAGGGATGAGTTATTTTCTGTCCAAAATGGTAATGAATCCTCTGGTTAAAACCTCTCGCCCGTTAAGAGGGCCCTTTTACTAACGTACATTAAGCACTTCGGGTTGGATTCAGTAAATTCAGTGCTGAACATTATCAAGTTTCAAGTTTTATTTAAATTCACTAATCCGCCAGTCGGGAATTCTATCTGGGTGACTTATAATCAGGGGCCAGATCTCACCTTGGGAGGGGGCCAGAGGCCGAGGTGGGGGGCACATTTTGGTTTGCTGCCACCGCCCCTCACCGCTTCCCCCACCGCCCTGCCTCTCCTCATCTACTGCTGAAGCAAATACCTTAGCTGGTGGGAGACCCCAACCCCCACCAGCTTAAACCTTCTCCAGCGCTGGTCTCCGGTGCCGCCGCGTTGCCTGCCCTGCTCTCTCTTCGCCCTCACGTCCTACATACTCCTTTTAGTGAAACTGAGCATGCTCAAGTTCACTAAAAGGAGCGTGCAGGACGTGAGGGGGAAAAGAGAGCAGGGCAGGCAACGCGGCGGCACCGGAGACCAGCGCTGGAGAAGGCTTAAGCTGGCGGGGGTTGGGGACCCCCCGCCAGCAAAACCAGGGGCCCAGAGGAAATTTGGGGGGCATAGGCCCCCGTGGCCCCACGTAGCTACGCCACTGCTTACAATATAATCAGCGTTAAGAGTAGAGTGTAGCAAGACATGCATATAGACAGACAGTTGACAGTAAGGAAAGGGGGAGGAACTCCATCTTGTAGAGAGAAAGCAGGGGAGGGAGAGAACGATAGGGAACCTCTTGGTAATTCAGCCGGGCATTTCTAGCCCTTCCCCCTTTTCTTCATCCCTCTTCCGTCTATTATTCTTTTGAGATTTGTAATTCTCCCAATGTAATTTGGCCTATTCTGCACAATGTAAGCCACTTTGAGTCCGCACGACTATGGAAAAAAGTGGGGTATCAGTGTTCAAAAGTAAGTAAATAAATTGTACATTTTCAAATGAAAAATAAATCTATTTGCCGTATTCTGTAAACTCTGCAATTTGGTTTGCAATTTACTGTAATAGAGGAATACAAACTATTACAATAGTCTAAATGAGATAGCACAAAAGCTTGGACCAAAACTGCAAAGTGCTTCTTATCAAAATAATGACATACATTATGCAATAATAGAAGCTTAAAAAATACTGCCCTTAATAATATGATTAGCTTGAGGTTCAAGGAAAAGTGTTGAATCAGGAATAAAGCCCAGAACCTTAGCGATACATTCAATCTTTAGAGAAAGGTCCTTAGAAATAGTAACTATATCTGGAATAGAATTTGTTACAGTATCTGTCCATAATAGTTTGGTCTTATCTTGGTTTAATTTAAAACCATGAATTGAACTGTGATGCTCAATCAAAGAAATACAGGAGGCAACTGCTGACATAGTGGCAAGGTGATCGTCAACTTTTGGAACCAAAACAAACATATCAACTGCGTAAGACTTACTTTCAAAGCTGAAAATCCTAGTTCAAAACAAGCCATGTATATAGTAAACAAAATAATTGATAAAGGCGAGCCCTGTGGAGCACCACAGGGAGAAATCCAGCTCTCTGAAAGAACCTCCTTCATCTTCTACTACTTATTATTATTTCTATAGCACTACTGAACGTACGCAGCTCTGTACATGTAAGAGACAGTCCCTGCTTGATAGAGCTTACAATCTAATCAGGACAGACAAACAGGACAAATAAGGGATAAGGACAAAGAGTAGCAAAATTCTGTGTGGAACCCCAAAGAGTAGGAAGATTCCAGAATCCCAAAGTCTACTACTGCTACTACTTATCATTTCTATAGCGCTACTAGACATATGCAGTGCTGTACATCGAACATGTAAGAGACAGTCCCACCTTGATAGAGCTTACAATCTAATCAGGACAGACAAACAGGACAAATAAGGGATAAGGACAAAGAGTAGCAAAATTCTGTGTGGAACCCCAAAGAGTAGGAAGATTCTAGAATCCCAAAGTCTACTACTGCTACTACTTATCATTTCTATAGCGCTACTAGACATATGCAGTGCTGTACATCGAACATGTAAGAGACAGTCCCACCTTGATAGAGCTTACAATCTAATCAGGACAGACAAACAGGACAAATAAGGGATAAGGACAAAGAGTAGCAAAATTCTGTGTGGAACCCCAAAGAGTAGGAAGATTCCGGAATCCCAAAGTCTACTACTACTTATCATTTCTATAGTGCTACTAGATGTACACATTGCTGTACACTGAACATGTAAGAGACAGTCCCTGCTCGATAGAGCTTACAATCTAATCAGGAGAGACAAACAGGCCGGATAAGGACAAAGAGTATCAAGATTCCGGAACCTCAACGAGTAGGAAGATTCCATGTGGAATCCTAAAGAGTAGCAAGATTCCGGAATCCCAAAGTCTACTACTGCTACTACTTATCATTTCTATAGCACTACTAGACATATGCAGTGCTGTACATCGAACATGTAAGAGACAGTCCCACCTTGATAGAGCTTACAATCTAATCAGGACAGACAAACAGGGCAAATAAAGGATGAGAATTACTTAAGGTGGCAATGATAAAACAGACATGGGTACTGGACAAGTGAATAGGAGTTAGGAGTTAAAAGCAGCCTCAAAAAGGTGGGCCATAGCCTAGATTTGAAGACGGCCAGAGATGGACCTTGACGTACCGACTCAGGAAGTCTATTGCAGGCATATGGTGCAACAAGACAGAAGGAACGGAGTCTGGAGTTGGCAGTGGAGGAGAAGGGTACAGATAAGATAGATTTACCTAAAACATCTATTAAATACGAATTCTGAAAACCATTTCAGAACCTTGCCTATAATTTCCATCGAGCACCTTAGTAAAAGGACCCCTAAATGTTAAGAGCAAATGCTAATTCCATTAGTGCCTGCTAAGCTTTATTAAAAGGACCCCAACGTGTATTAAAGAAGGTAAATCAAAGAAAAAAAAGCCCATTTTTAAAGGAAACTTTCCTAACATCTACAATCATGTTAGAGGGGGGGGGGGGGGGGGAAGGATTTGAAATTAGGAATTGTTGGCATTGTCCAAGTGAATTAGGACTCCTTATACTGTCTTGTCACCCTAAGAAAGAAACATAGGTGCATTGTACCTTTTCCGTAGATGAGAAGGCGGTAGAACTAGAGGATATGAAATGAGATTGAAGGGGGGCAGACTCAGGACTAATGTCAGGAAGTATTTTTTCATGGAGAGAGTGATGGATACTTGGAATGCCCTCCCGTGGGAGGTGGTGGAGATGAAAACGATAACGGATTCAAAAATGCATGGGATAAACATAAAGGAATCCTGTTCAGAAGGAAAGGATCCTCAGAAGCTTAGCGAAGATTGGGTGGCAGAGCCAGTGGTGGGAGGCGGGGCTAGTGCTGGGCTGACTTCTACGGTCTGTGCCCTGAAAATGGCAGATACAAATCAAACAGTGGATCCAACAAAAGGTCCTCTCACAATGAGTGTCTTCCTTATTCATATTATTCATGTCCATAACAATTTTTAGTCATCCATTATTTTCATCATTTGAGATATATATATTTGTAATTTTAATTGTTTTTTATTAAGTTGTCCTAATGGTTTAAATATGTTTAAAAATGCCATTTTGAGTCTTTTATGGTTTGATATGTTCAAAATGTCATTTGGAGTTTTTATTTGTGTGTTTTAATTACTTTCTATTATATTTGTGTTTTTATGTACATTATTTTATAGACCCCTGACGCAGGCCTTACGACCGAAACACGTCACGTGTCGGGTCATTTGTGCCATTGTGAATAAAGACCTTGTTCAGGAAGACACTCATTGTTGGATCCACTGTTTGTTTTTCCTTACTGGTTTTCCTGTGGAGAGCTCACCTTCTGTGAGTGTTTGCTTCGTTGGACTTGGAGATACAAATCAAATACAGGTATACACATAAAGTGGCACATATGAGTTTATCTTGTTGGGCAGACTGGATGGACCGTACAGGTCTTTCTCTGTCGTCATCTACTATGTTACTTTGTCTGCTAGGAAATGAGCTTAGTGCATAATGGGCTTTTTTTGAGGGGGTACTTGGGGGTACTGAGTACCGACACCTTTTCCATTGTCTGCTAAAATTGACCCTTGGACCCCAAGTTTTAATGAAAGAGCTCAGGCTCTACACACCAATTCTGCCTTGTCATAAATTCTGTGACTGGTTGCAGGGGTCTAGCTATTGTGGGGTGGGTCCCTGAGTGATTATTCCACCCCTGAAGGGTGGCCTGGCATTTGAGTACCGGCACCTTTTTTGCTAGAAAAGTGCATACATGAGAGTTTTCCCCTTCGCTGAGCCTGTTTCTAGAGTGTCCAGGAAATAGGGCATTTCCAAGTATTTCTTTAGACAGGTTCTGTGCTAACGTTTGCCTTAGTGTGCATAACCTGGAAGTACTTAGGGGGGGGCTGTTTACTAAGCTGCATTAGCACCTATGCATGCCCAACACATGGCAATTCTGAGTTACCGCCCGGCTACTACGTGGCCCATGCGGTAATTTCATTTTTTACGCGCGCCCACTACTTACGCTGGAAAATATTTATATTTTCTGGCGGGCGGTAATCAGCATTTTACCCATGTAGAAGACCATTACCACCCGGTTACCGCATGAGACCTTACCACTAGGTCAATGGCTGGCGGTAAGGTCTCAGACCCAAAATGGACGCGCGACAATTTTCATTTTGCTGCAATTCCATTTTCGGCAAAATTTTTAAAAGGCATTTTTCACAGCTGGGCTGAAAAATGATTCTGTGCGAGCCCAGAACACGTGTCTACACTACCGCAGGGCTACTTACTGCCTCCTATTTAGCACGCTCAAATGTCGACGCACTACCTGAGTAGCGCATCTACACCCCTTCTCCTCTCCCGACGCGCCCCTCCAAAAAAAAAGATAAATAACGTACTTAAGGTATGCACAAAGGTTACTTGCTGGAAAACGCGTTGATGCATTTTGCAGTAAGCGTTTCCATGTGTGCTAAGCGCTCATTATGGCTTAAAATCCTTTCGTAGACATACCCCATAGATTTAAGTCTGCAGAAATGCAAACTGCATCAATTAAGATGGGTCTGGTTTTAAAAAAAAAATGGGGGGGGGGGGGGAAGTATAAGCAACAAATAAATAAATAAAACCCCACAGGAAACACGAAGCAGGGAACTGGATAAATAGAAGCAGCAAGTGACATGGTTACAGCAGCTTTCTGAAAGAAGTGACACTGAGTTTTCTACCCATGGAAGAAGTGAAATGCAAATTGTTGGTGAGGTTCATGCTGCTTGCCTGTGGTCCTCTGTAATTTTCTTGTTTTGTTTTGGGAGTTTTTTCTGTTATTCTTCTGGGTTGTATATATATATATTTTTTTTTTCTTTCTTTTTATTTGAACAGCCTGTATTTAAAGATTCCCATCTGCAGATTTGCCGAGAAGCAGGTGGAATATAAAGGCACACAGCGAGTCTTAAGAAAGACAAAGGAAGCGTGGGCGCCTTAAAGGATAAAGTGCCCCCCTATTTGCTGGCATCTGTGGGTTGATATCAAGGTCTTAAAAGGCAAGGCATCCGTTCAGCCCATTTGGAACAGTGCAGTAAATGCACTTTCCAAAATTGCTAAATGGAATCACACAGTGGCTTAATCCTCAGCAGAGAAAAATCATTTCACTTAAGATAAGAAGAGACCATTAATGACAGCACAGCCATCCGGTAAGTGGAAAGTTCTCCACAGAGAGGTGAATGTCCAAAGAAAGAGAGCATTAGGAGTAAGTGGACTTCAGGTAAACGAAATGCAGAGTGAGTCGTGTAACTATGCCCCTGCTGTCATTTGTATTTGTTTGGGAGCAGGGGGCCTTGGCAGTTTTCTCCCAGTCCTCCAGACTTTTACCTCAATCAAATCTGGCTTCTTCTGGCGCCATAAGGATTCTCTCAATTTGCAATTATCCAGTTTTTCACTGTAGTTTGGATCCGTTCTTCTCAACCCCTTCCACCCCCATCTAGTCGTCATGATGATAATCGGGGGAGGGGCCACAGACTGCAGCTCCCTCTAGTGCCTGATGCATGTGCTCTCTCATCTGGCCACAAGATGTCAGTGTTGCATAATGGCTGAACCTCCTTTCCTTCGGAGTTGTAACATTGCCTCCTTTAAAGTATTTCCAGCTCCAGCTCCAGCCAGCGGAGCAGAAGATCTGGCTCAGAAAATAAAGACCCTTCTGCAATACCAATGTATAGATGTAGCCTTGCCACTGAATTCACCAGATCTTCTCAACACAGTCGTATTTGGATTCAGTTAGAATTTTGGGGTTTAAGTATGAATTCCCAGGACCAGTGTCAATTCATGTAGGTTCCTTCCCAAAAGAATTGCACTCAGTTGGTCCCTGAGGTAATGAAGGATGAAATCACATACCTAAGGTCACAAGGATTATTCGTGAAACAAGTAGGATTTAAGAACATAAGAACATCAAGCCTAGCATCCTGTTTCCAACAGCAGCCAATCCAGGTCACAAGTACTTGACAAGATCCCAGAACAGATTTTATGCTGCTTATTCTAGAAATAAGCAGTAGATTTTCCCAAGTCCATCTTAATAATGGCTTGTGGAGTTTTCTTTTAGGAAATTATCCAAACCTTTTTTAAACCCTGCTAAGCTAACTTCTCTTACCATATTCTCTGGCAACGAATTCCTGAGTTTAATTACAAATTGATTTGAACCCTGAGCAGGGGAGGACTGAGAGTGGTCTGGGCCCCCGGGCACTGAGAACCATTGGGAATCCTTGTTCCTGCTGCAGCCACACACCCCCCACCTCCATCTTCTCCTGCCACTCAACTTTTCCTTTGGTCTCGCAGCTAAATTGATCATCTGCCATTAACACTGGAACTCCCTGTGCCACGGCCTGCGCTTGTGGAAGAAGGAAGTGATATCAGGAGGGGGTGAACCATGACAGAGGGAATTTCTGGCATCTGCAGCACATGGCTGATTTAGCTGCAAGTGCCTCCACCTGCGAAGGGGGGTTAGGAGATGGGAGTGCAGGAGGGGGAGGAGACAGGGGTGTCCCAGTTCCTGAGGAGAAAGAAGGACATTGCAGATCAGGCACATGGGAGGGAACCACTCTCCCCCCCCCCCCCCCCCCTTACAGCCCTGGGGCACTGTTTGGTTGTTCGTATGGTCAGTCTGACCCTGAACATTTTTGGTGCTCAGTCCACTGCTCTAAGCATTAGAATACGTTTCCACTCACTTTTAATTTTTAATTCTCTTTACTTTTTTAACCCCCCTGTTTGCTAAGCCGGGGGGGGGGGGCTGTGAATGGGCTGTTTCAGCATTAGCAGCTTGGTAAACAGGGGGGGTAAATATTTATCAACATATCTGGTCTTAAACCACACAGTGTTTTTCTTTTTTTTTTTTAATGTTTAGTAAAGAAATCATTAGAAAATAGGGAAAAAATCTTCAGTAAAATGTCTGAATAAAAACGGTTCACTCTGTACAAAATGAATCTCAAGTAAAAGCAATTTTAAACAAAATGTTAAAATGCCACAAGTTCTTTTAAAAACATTATCAAGAAGTCAACACTGTATCAAATATGAAAGGTTGTCTCTGTGTTGTAAGTCCAAGCCCCAACTGTGCTGTAATTTGCACCTTCGCAACACAAAACTGGATATTTTGCCCTCTCAGCTATGGAAATGCTTATAAATTCAAAATCGGTTTGTTGAACAAGCCTTCAAAGCTTGGATATATTTCCAGCATTGGTTGAATTTCTTGAATTGAAAGTTGTTGTTTTTTAAGAAAACCAAGACATTTTTTTATTGTTGTTGTTTTGTTGTTGTTGTTTTTATCTGCTTTGGATTTTTCAAAGTCGTTGAAAATTTCACCTTGACTTCTGGTTAAAGTGCAACAGATTTCCCCAGCACATCTGGGGAAATGTTGACATTTTATACAGATCCAGACAGGCTGCCCTTCCAATGGTCTGAATTTGACTTCCAGTCATCAGGATACCATTCATCTGGTTTGACGATGACTTCCAGTCATCAGGATGCCATTCATCTGGTTTGACGATGACTTCCAGTCATCAGGATGCCATTCATCTGGTTTGACGATGACTTCCAGTCTTCAGGATGCCATTTGTCTCATTTGGTGTTGACGTCCAGTCATCAGGATGCCATTCGTCTGGTTTGACGTTGACTTCCAGTCATCAAGATGCCATTCATCTGGTTTGATGTTGAATTCCAGTCATCAGGATGTCATTTGTCTGGTTTGGTGTTGACTTCCAGTCATCAGGATACCATTCATCTGGTTTGGCGTTGACTTCCAGTCATCAGGATGCCATTCGTCTGGTTTGACGTTGACTTCCACTCATCAGGATGCCATTCGTCTGGTTTGACGTTGACTTCCAGTCATCAGGATCCAATTCATCTCGTTTGTCGTTGACTTCCAGTCTTCAGGATGCCATTTGTCTGGTTTGACGTTGACTTCCAGTCTTCAGGATGCCATTTGTCTGGTTTGACGTTGACTTCCAATTATCAGATGCCAGTCATCTGGTCTATAATCATATCTATTCCCCTTTATAGCTCTCTTCCAGTCATCAAGATCTCTATATTAAGTGCAAACCTAGAGATCAGTGTAACTAAGTTGTGCTATAACAGCCCATGTTAATCACATGCAAATAAGTTAAAAGATAAAGAGTGCACACGAAATATTTCATATTAATGCAGCCATTTTCAGCAAAAAAAACCCTTAACTAATCCTTAAACCGTTACATTAAAACAGGGGTTCTCAACCCAGTCCTTGGGACACAGCCAGCCAGCTCAGCTTTCAGGATACCTGCAATGAACATGCAGGAGTAAAGCATGCAAATCTATCTCATGCATATTCAATTGTGGATATGCTAAAAACCCTATGAGGTAGGGCCCCTTTTACTGAGCAGCATAAGCATCTACGCATGCCCAATGTGCACCAAAATGGACCTACCACCCGACTACCGAGTGGCTCTTGCCATAATTCCATTTTTGGCACGTGTCCAATGTATTAATCCGCAAACAAGCCTTTTCCGGAGACAGGAAGGCAGTAGAACTAGAGGACATGAAATGAAGTTGAAGGGGGGGCAGACTCAAGAAAAATGTCAGGAAGTACTTTTTCACGGAGAGGTGGTGGATACTTGGAATGCCCTCCCGCAGGAGGTGGTGGAGATGAAAACAGTAATGGAATTCAAAAATGCGTGGGATAAACATAAAGGAATCCTGTTCAGAAGGAATGGATCCTCAGAAGCTTAGCAGAGATTGGTTGGCAGCGCCGGTGGTTGGGAGGCGGGACTAGTGCTGGGCAGACTTCTACAGTCTGTGCCCTGAAAATGGCAGATACAAATCAAGGTCAGGTATACATATAAAGTAGCACATATGAGTTTATCTTGGGCAAACTGGATGGACTGTGCGGGTCTTTCACTGCCATCATCTACTATGTTACTATGTCCACTAAGCATGTCTGAAAAATATTTTTTATTTTCTACGCACGCAGGTCATTACTGCACAAATTCTTTACCGCTAGGTCTATGGCTGGCGGTAAGGTCTGAGACCCAAAATGGACATGCGGCAATTTTGATTTTGCCGCACGTCCATTTTCAGCAAAAAAAAAAAAAAAAAAGTCTTGCACGGCTTAGTAAAAGGGCCCCTATGAAAGCAAGGTGCTCGTAACTGCACACACCCGTTACAGAATAATTCCTTAATGCATCAATCTTTAGTTATAGACGCATCGTTATAAATCATTTTGGAATTTTAAATGGAGGAAGCTCAGACCGGTTGTACATTGGGTGAAGCATAGAATGAGACGTTTACAAGAACCTCTTGAACTGAAGGAAGGCAACCTGCGGCTGGTCTGCTTAAACACACTGGATTTTTATTGACCAGAAAAGAAGATTAATGGAGTCTATAGCGATGCTAAAGCCTGAAAAAATGCAGACCTCTTAAACTTTCACCTGTGGGGAAAATTAATGACTTGTTTGCAAGCAATCTAATAGGTTTGGGTTGCAGTTAAGTAGCAAGACATGAGGAAATTTGTTTGTTTTTTAATGGGCACTAAAGCATAGATCAGGTAAGATACAAGGCTAAAAGTTAACTGGCCAATCACTCTGGAAGAATGTAAATGATTCTAGTTGGGATAGCACAAATTGCTTATATGACACTGCAAATTAATGTGAATTGAAACAAAGGATGTAGCTGGATTATATCTACTAAGAATTCACAAGTAGGTTATCAGACTGGGGCATTCTGGGTAATTGCAGGGCCGTGCCTAGGGTCTCTGGTGCCCCCCTGTAGACTATCAGTTGGCACCCCCCCCCCCCCCCCCCCCCCGTGTGGCACAAGATGCAAAGGAAATAGGAGCTGAAAGATGAGTGCATCTTTGTGGGATTGCTGAACAAATAGAGGGTTTACAACCACTTAGCTTTTCGTGCTTTCATGTTCACGAAATTAGTAATTAAATCTTTGATATCTAACTGGGCACATATATCATTCTCAATAGCAATCATGGCAAGGCTTACAAGCCTTTCTTGCAAAATACTTGATCGCAAATAATCCTATATAATAATTCTCACCTCCAACAGGATGTGCCTGGGACCATGCCTCCCTCGGAGGTGGTCTGCTAAGCAGGCACGCACTGACGTCAGTGACAGCTGATACCAAAGCATGGGGAGGAGTAGGGAAACACGCGGAAGGGGGGTGCCGTGTTACAGCCCACTGCACCCCCTTCCGCGACCCAGTCGGCCCCCCTTCTCGGTGAAAACCGTCCCCCGCCGCCGTCCAGTATCTTCGGTTCAAGTTCCTCTGCGTGCGTCGGACGTCAGATGCACGCAGAGCAACTTGGACACAAAATCATTGAAGAAGCAACACCTCGAAGGCCAGCACAGGACTTCTGCTGACGGGGGTTGGGGTCCCCCGTCAGCACAAGTACTGGACGGCGGTGGGGGATGGTTTTCGCCGAGAAGGGGGGTCGACTGGGTTGCGGAAAGGGGGGGGTGAAAACGGAGGGACGGCAGAGTCTGGAACAGCGAGGGAGGGAGGGTAGGGGATGGCCTTGCCAGCGTCCATTTCCTTCCCTTTTGAAACGGGCATTTTTTACTAGTTTTTATGATTTTTAACCGTGAAAATGATCGCTCACCACTTGCCACACTGACAGGAATTGTCAGCAATATTCTTAGAAACAAATTGCTATACATTGCAAAATAAGATAGCAGATGTAAATTCTCAAAGTGGGCATATTCCAAACACTAAAATGAAAATAAAATGATTTTTCTTTACCTTTGTTGTCTGGTGACTTTCTTTTTCTGATCATTGATGTCTCTGACTCTAAAGTTTAGTAATTTCATTAAAGCAAAATATTTTTTCACATATCACAGACTCTTCCTATCCAAGGAGAATCTTTTATATAAAAACAAACACCAAAAAAAGCAATCAGATTTTCACTTACCAGCTCTGACACTACATGTCAGCTAAACTTCCTCTTTTGAAACTACTGTTGGAACCATCAGCCAATGAAATGGCTTTTAGCTGTAGCTATCCGGTTACCTGATAATTATGCACACTTCATTGCCGTCATTCCCTCCTCTCGGTGTACAAGCTCAGAAAAAAAAACAAAAACTTTGAACCACTTACAGATTTTAACAATTGCACTATTTAGTTTTTATTTCTCCCCAGTCTCACTTGCACACCTCCCTCCAAACCTGGCTGTTCTCTTTAATTTGAATGTTGTTCAAGCTCACCCTGAATGAGGAGTTCTTCCCACACCAAAGACATATATAGCACTGGTTGTATTCATTCAAACAACTTCAGCAGAGCCTGCCTGCCTCAGTGAGCACTGCGGTCAAAGAGGGGAGGGCAGGGGAGAGAGGAGAATCACAGCTTCAGGTAAAACATTTTGCAAGTGAGCTGACCTCAGGAAAAAGGTGCTGGTAGGCGCCCTCCAGAAGTCGGCGCCCCCCCTGCGGTGCTTACCCCGCTTACCGTGTTGGCACGGCCCTGCGGTAATTGGTTCTAACAGCCATGTTCCAAGTTTAGTTCAATTTCCTGAATTTGATAGGCCGCCTACTTTGGCCATATCAAGGCAGTTTACGGGGTAAAATTTAAAAAAAAAGGAATCTATAATTACAAAAATAAGTAGTCAGCAGTCCAACTGAATATGTTGCTTCATGTCGCTTCCTGAAATATTCATTTTTTTTTTTTTTTTTTTTCTGGGCATTTGTTCCTTATGCGATCAATGTCATTAAGAGTGCTTAGTCTTTGCAACTCCTAAAGAGTAGACACTGTTTGAAAGTGGATGCACATGTATAATGGTTTGCTCGCGTGTGCAGTCTTTGAAAAGAGTGCAACACTGTTATCGGTAAATGAAAAAACACAACATGCCATGGATTTTTTTCTGCTCTTTTTTTGTTCGTTAATGCCCATCCTTTAGGCCCAGCCAAGGTTGCTCGCTTGCTTCCTACCCTACTGTGTCACTGTAGATCCTACTCAATCCTTGGTCTTCAACCTACCGTCACTCTTGGCTGCTACCACCTCTCCTGGTAGGCAATTCGCCGACATCTACCACCCTTTCAGTGAAGAAGGCGTCATCTGTCCTCCGAGGCTTCCTCCCTCCCGCTTCATACCATGACCTGCTTGCCTCTGAGCTTCTTGCTCTTTAGAAAACGACTTCTTTGTATATTTTTGTGAAGGCCAGACTGTGTTAAAATTCAGACATCATAGCATTTGAAAGTAGAGGGTAACCAAAGACAATTCACCACTGGAGAACCGAGTCCAACAGTAACATAGTAGATGACGGTTAAAAAAAGACCTGCACAGTCCATCCAGTCTGCCCAACAAAATAAATTCATATGTGCTACTTTATATGTAGACCTGACCTTGATTTGTATCTACCATTTTCAGGGCACAGACCGTAGAAGTCTGCCCAGCACTAGCCCCGCCTCCCCCACAGGCTCTGCCACCCAATCTATGTGGATAAAGGTCAGCCGGTCGATATTTCTCTAGATCCCTTTCTTGGTCGGTGACTCCTCCTGTCTCCCACATGCATCACTTTGCACTTGCTCACATTAAACGTCATCTGCCATTTAGACGCCCAGTCTCCCAGTCTCGTAAGGTCCTCTTGTAATTTTTCACAATCCTCTTGCGATTTAACAACTTTGAATAACTTTGTGTCATCAGCAAATTTAATTACCTTACTACTTACTCCCATCTCTAGATCATATGTCCCAGCCTGGCCGCACTAGGGAACCCCACTATCTACCCGTCTCCATTGAGAATACTGACCATTTAACCCTACTCTCTGTTTTTCTATCTTTTAACCAGTTTTTAATCCACAATAGGACACTACCTCCTATCCCATGACTTTCCAATTTCCTCTGGAGTCTTTCATGAGGTACTTTGTCAAATGCCTTCTGAAAATCTAGATACATAATTTGGCTCTGCACATGAGAATTTAGGTGCTGTGTGTTACAGAATGCGCTTAGCGAGTTGTGTGCGTAAATTCTAATTATTGTCAATTAGTGCTCATTGTTGCTTGTTAAGTGCAGTTAAAAACGCTATTTGGCTTAAGTCAAGTCAATTAAGTTCCATGTGTTATAGAATATGCTTGAATTTTGGCACAGAACACTAGACGTGATATAGAGAATCCGGGAGGGGGAAATACATGCTAAGCTAGTATTCTATAAAGCACGCTCGGCACAGACCACTATTTACAGACTGCTATCTTATCATGGATCATCCCTGCACCTAAATTTGGGTTTCATTTATTAAGGGGCCCTTTTACTAAGCCGTGTAAGCGTCTACATGCGCCCAATGTGTGCCAAAATGGAGTTACCGCCCGACTACCATGTAGCTCTTGTGATAATTTCATTTATGGCATGCATCCGAAAAATAATTTTTATTTTCGGACGCGAGTATCGGGCACGCGACAAGTGGCATTTGACGCGCGTAGGTCATTACCACCTGGTTACTGCATGAGACCTTACCACTAGGTCAACAGCTGGCGGTAAAGTCTCAGACCCAAAATGGACGCGCCCCAATTTTTTATTTTGCTGCACGTCCATTTTTAGCAAAAAAGTTTTTAAAAGGCATTTTTTTGCAGGCGCGCTGAAAAATGGATCTGCGCACACCCAAAACACGCGCCTACACTACCGCAGGCCCTTTTTCAGCGCACCTTAGTAAAAGGACCCCAGAATCTAGCCCTATTTGCGCAATCAGCACGTAACTGCTAGCACATATCTGATAGCATATAAATGGATTAAGATATCCAGATGGATTTAGTTCCGCTCAATTGCCAGCATACTTCTATCTGGATGGTACCAGCATGGTCCCCACTTAATCCACGAATTCGGTACCAAAACAGACAGTGGTTCGGAATATTTAAGTTAAACGCCAGGGCTGGTGTAGAAACAGGTAAACAGTAGACTACGCACTGCCTCATGTCACATTACTGTGTGCAACGGTTTCTGCTTTCCTACCCTAATCTCTTTTACCTGAGTGCATTTGTGCCTGGTGCATTTTATATATAATAGTTCTGAAAAGAACAAAATAGAATTTACGAAAGCTGGTAGAATGTGACCCCGGTGAGCTGCGATATTGTGCTAAATCTTGTCTGCTTGTATCAATATTACAGTGAACAGCAATTGAGTCTGACATGAGCAATGCAACCAGAAGAATCATGATCGCAACGGGTCATGCTAGCCTTAAAAATCTGAACAGACAAGGCGCTCCCTCCCTCGCTGTCTCTCTTGATGCATGAAATGTTTTTCACGCTATACACTGATTTCACATATTCCAAAAGGACTGATAAATTCAGCCTGTATGAGCTGGTTGTTTGCCTTCTGATACAGAACAAATTATTTCCACAGTTCCTAAATTCTGCCCCTTTTATTCCTTTTTATGATATATATCCTGTCTGAGGTTGCAAGCCTTAAGTTTCCCTTGTTGTCAGCTGCAAACTGGTGACTCTCTGCAACTCCCTCTCGTATCCTGACATTTCTGTTCCCTTCCTTCTTCCTTTGACGCTTAGAAGTCTGGATATGATTTGCAGAAAAGAATCCATTCTTACATACATCCAGTCAATCCATTGCCTTATGTTTGAAATGAGGGCTCTGAATGCAGATTCCACTCTTTGCAGGGCTAGTAGCCCTGCTCATAGGTGGATTTGGCATTCGCCTGGAGTGGCACAACTTGGAGGGGGGGGGGGGTACCAACACAGCTGTCTCACCTCCCCAACCTTTCCTCTCTGTTGCCAGGCCTGCCACTGCCACTCCTAACCTCCCCCAGGCCAGACAAAAAGTTAAAGAGCCGATGTTATGTGAGTGCTATAAGCACAGCTCCATACTGAAACACTGCCTTAACCCTCCCCACCTTCCCTGAGGTGACTTTCTGTCTGAGGGGGGTGGGATGCTACCATAGGATCCAGCATTGTGGGTGCTTGAGCACCCCCAATATTATGTAAACTCCTTGTATTTTCCTTTGGGTTTAACACCCCCACCTCTCAATCATTTTGAAACGATACCTCCTATGAATGTTGGGCCAGTCAGAGAGGAGGTATGGAGTCCATTGTAGCAGCAGGGCCTGAAGCAGGAAATGAAGGGGAGGGGAAGATGCTGGACATGAGGTGGGAGTAGGGAAAAGGAGATGATGCATGCTAAACGCGAATTCTTTAATGGCAACTGTGCATAACTCATATTATAAAATATTAGTGTAAGTTTACATTTACACACATACCTTTAGGCGCACTGATTGGCTGGCGTAAATATTCACACCTATAGTGGCATTCCTATGTCAGCTGCCACCCGGGGCAGATCGCCGCTGCACACCCCCTGGCGCACCTACCCCCAGGCACATCACCTCCACTCACCTCCACCGTCCCCCGGAGCATCACCTCCTGGGGGTGCAGGGAGAATATATGACCTAGAGATGGGGGGAACTAGTGAAGTAATTAAAATTGTTGACAACACAAAGTTATTCAAAGTAGTTAAATCGCAGGAGGATTGTGAAAAATTACAAGAGGACCTTATGAGACTGGGAGACTGACCGTCTAAATGGCAGATGACGGTTAATGTGAGCAAGTGCAAAGTGATGCATGTGGGAAAGAGGAACCCAAATTATAGCTACGTCATGCAAGGTTCCACGTTAGGAGTCATGGACCAAGAAAGGAATCTAGGTGTCGTCGTTGATGATACGTTGAAACCTTCTGCTCAGTGTGCTGCTGTGGCTAAGAAAGCGAATGTTAGGTATTATTAGGAAAGGAATGGAAAACAAAAATGAGGATGTTATAATGCCTTCGTATCGCTTCATGGTGCGACCGCACCTCAAATATTGTGTTCAATTCTGGTTGCCGCATCTCAAAAAAGATATAGTGGAATTAGAAAAGGTGCAGAGAAGGGCGACGAAAATGATAAAGGGCATGGGATGACTTCTCTATGAGGAAAGGCTAAAACGGCTAGGGCTCTTCAGCTTGGAAAAAAGTCGGCTGAGGGGAGATATGATAGAAGTCTATAAAATAATGAGTGGAGTGGAACGGGTAGACGTGAAGATTCTGTTTATGCTTTCCAAAAATACTAGGACTAGAGGGCACGCGATGAAGCTACAAAGTAGTACATTTAAAACGAATCTGAGAAAATGTTTCTTCACTCAATGCGTAATTCAACTCTGGAATTTGTTGCCAGAAAATGTGGTAAAAGCTGTTCGCTTAGCAGAGTTTAAAAAAAAGGTTTGTATGACTTCCTAAAGGAAAAGTCCATAGACCATTATTAAATTGGACTTGGAGAAAATATTTCTGGGATAAGCAGCATAAAATGTTTTGTACTTTTGGGGGGATCTTACCAGGTATTTGTGACCTAGATTGGCCACTGTTGGAAACAGGATGCTGGGCTTGATGGACCTTCAGTCTGTCCCAGTATGGCAATACTTATGTACTTATGGCTCCACCGGTTCCCTGCCCCGGAACAGGAAGTAACAGAGGGAGCAGGGAACTGGCGGAGCCATAAGTACATCAGAAAACTGCTTTTGCTACGCACATCCCACTGCGCTCTATGGAAATGATTTAAATCCACCGTTCTAGATTTTTAAAAATTAGACCTGACTGCCTAAAGTTCCTTCTCCCATTTGCAGGTAGAATTGTAAGACAATCGATAATGGTCTTCCTTGTAATTTCAAAAACAAAAGATAGAGGTTTTTCCTTTTTGGGAATGACCTTCTTTGCTGTTCAGATTTTGGACATTTTTTTTGCAAAACCTCCAAAGTCGGACTTAGACGTCATATCGAAAACGCCTCTCCATGTAAATAAAGAGATTTGACCATATCACTCCTTTCTTAAAACAGCTTCATTGGCTTCAAATAAAATTTTGGATACAGTTTCAAATTCTTGTCCTTACTCGTAAGATTTTACATACGGCTAAAGCCCCTTACTTATCTTCGGTAATTATTCTGTACACTCCATCTCGGATGATTCAGTCATTGGACTATAATCTAGAGCTGCCCGTCATGGAATCCACCAACTCAGCAGCATTTTATTTTTTGGTGCCTTGAAATAATCTGCCTTCAGACCTAAGATCTGAACTTTCATTATTATGTTTTAAAATCCTATTAAAACCCCTCTTTTTCAACTTAGCTTTTAATGATCCTTTGGGTTGAGCATTTTGCTGCTGTTCTCTGTGAAACACTAAGTTCAGCTTGTTTATTTTGTTTTATATCGTACTAGTAAAAAAGGCCCGTTTCCGAAACCAATGAAACGGGCGCTAGCATGTGGTTTTTTTTGTGTGTGTGTGTATGTGTCACAGAGTTATTTTTTGTGTGTGTGTGTGAGGGTGCGGTGTGGTGTGTGTGCAGGTTGTTGATGATGGAGGTGGTGCGTCGGTGTGCGGTTGTTTCGTTAGTTTGGCAGCCAGTCTCCAGCGATTCCTAGGCAGGGAAGGAGTACTCCTCCCCCTTCCTTGGTCGCTGTTTGCTGCTGCCTGGGTCGCGGGTAATCCTTCCAGCTGGGCCGCAGCTTGTCCTGTTCGCCCACGTCCCAGATGGTGACGGGCACGTTGTTTTCCGGCTCCTCTGACTCCATGTCAAGTGATCCCAAATATAGTCTGTGCTATAGGCCCTCTGGCACTCTTCAGTACTGGCATTAGGCATTTAAAAATTTCTCCCCCCCCCCCCTTCCCCCGGTCTATTTTTGCACATACCCACAGCAGGAATATTCTTCTCTCGTTCCAGCGGTGGTTCTGTGCTCTCCATGCTGCACAGATAATGAGCCATTCTGCTGGGGAATGCTCCTCCCTTATTGTCACATAGTTTCCTCTGATTGGTCCGTCTTATGTTGCCTAATGTTGCCTGGGAACGGTGTTGTGATGGTCCTTTGTGTTTCAGAATGTTGAGGGTGTTTTTTCTGATTAGTCCGTCATGCGAGGGCGGGGCAGAGAGACATGGTCAGTGTTCTGGCTTCACCACCATGAATCCATGAACCCTTCAGTGAGTGACTGAGTGACTTCAGAACGTTGTCTTCAGAACGTTGAGGGTGAGTTTTATTATAGTAGATGATTGAGATTCTTGTTGATTGTGTCTTTCCTGTCATAAAAATGAAGTTCTTTTTCTACTATATTTTACATTGTAATTTGGAAACCTCTTTGACCTTCTTAGGAAAGATAGTTTATCAAGTAACATATAGTAACATAGTAGATGACAGCAGAAAAAGACCTGCATGGTCCATCAAGCCTGCCCAACAAGATAAACTCATATGTGCTACTTCTTGTGTATACCTGACCTTGATTTGTATCTGCCATTTTCAGGGCACAGACCGTAGAAGTCTTGCCCAGCACTAGCCCCACCTCCCAATCTCGGCTAAGCTTCAATCTGAGGATCCCTTCCTTCTGAACAGGATTCCTTTATGTTTATCCCATGCATGCTTGAATTCCGCTACCATTTTCATCTCCACCACCTCCCACGGGAGGGCATTCCAAGTATCTACCACTCTCTCCATGAAAAAATACTTCCTGACATTTTTCTTGAGTCTGCCCCCCTTCAATCTCATATCATGTCCTCTAGTTCTACTGCCTTCCCATCTACGGAAAAGGTTCGTATGCGGATTAATACCAATTAAGCATCCTATATAATAAAAAGCACCTCCAGCATTCTGAAGCTGACTCCGTGGCACTGTGGCAGTGTGGCAGTGTAGGGTTCGTAAGTCTGTAGTTCAGCGTTTCATTGGCTCTCACTGTCCCCGCCCTCACGTCGAGGAAACGGAACTCTGCATAGTTGCCAAGCAAACATACGCGACGTCACAGGAACGAAGAACCAATCAGAACGGAACTTGGAGGAGGGAAGTGGAGTGGATTGAATCTCTAACAAACAATCATATACAGGGAGGTACGAACATCAGTGGAGACAAGTGCACAGAACGGAAGGGAAGACAAACATTTAATCACTTTGTCACTCACTCACACACACATACATCACACAAACACACACACACATTCACAATCACTCTGTGTGTCTCTCTCTCTCTTATACTGTCTGTAAAACACACTGTCACTCTCAGTCTCTCACATGGACAACGTATGTTGCATTCTCACAAGTAAGGAGCTCTTCTGATGTGATTGTTAAACTGATTGAAGGGCCTGAACAAGGAAAACTTTTACCACATTGTAACACAGTTTACACAAAAAATATTGTATATAAAGAAATCTTACACATGTAAACAACAATTATATTCAGAATACAACCGTGGAAACATTAATGGCAGGAACTCATTACATTGCTAGCGCCAGTTTCATTGCGTTAAGAAACGGGCCTTTTTTACTAGTTAAAAATAAAGCACAGAATTGATAAATTCATTTCAGAACATTTCTAAGCATGTTAGTCGTATATCATTCATAGAAGTGATTTGTTTGCATGCTTTTTTTTTTTGCTGCATATTTCAGTAAAAACTGCACCTTCTTCCCAATGAATACAATTTTGTTGGACAATGCATTTTTCAAACTTCTGTAGGACAATACTGCAATTATGTCAACGTTTATTTATTTGGATTTTGCTCACACCTTTTTCAGTAGTAGCTCAAGGTGAGTTACAGTCAGGTACACGGGGTATTTCTCTGTCCCTGGAGGGCTCACAATCAAAGCTTGTACCCCAGGCAGTGGAGAATTAAGGGACCCTCTTACTAAGCCGCAGTAGCGTCTGGAGTTACCACCCGGCTACCGCATGGCTCTTGCGGTAATTTCATTTTTGGCATGCGTCTGATAATTTTTATTTTTGGACGCGCATATCGGACGTGCACAGGTCATTACCGCCCAGTTACCACATGATACTTTATCGCTAGGTCAATGGCTGGCGGTAAGGTCTCAGACCCAAAAAGGACGCAAGGCAATTTTCATTTTGCCATACGTCCATTTTCGGCAAAAAGTTTAAAAAGGGCATTTTTTTTACAGGTGTGCTGAACAATGATTGTGCGCGCACCCAAAACATGCATCTACACTACCGCAGGCCATTTTTCAGCGCACCTTTGTAAAAGGGTCCCTAAGTGACTTGCCCAAAATCACAAGGAGCAGCAGTGGGATTTCAGCTGGGCACCTCTGGATGTCAAGAGCAGTGCTCTAACCACTAGGCCACTCCTTTATAGTTAACATTTATAGTGTAAAGGACTTTTCCTAGAGCTGGTAGAGCATCACTCGCACACATCTCAACTGTGCTATACCAAAGCTACTGCGTCTATACAGCAATGAGAGTGACCTACAAACTCTAAACACATTTCATGTACTTCTCTCCTCATAAGACTGACCACATCCAACTATCCACCTTACTCCTGTCCTCCTAATAAACCTAATCCACACTCATCCTTCCTCCATTATCCTTCTCCATAACCAACCCACCCTACCTGCTTCTCCCCCTTCCCCATCTTCAGCCTTATCTGCCCCCTTCCACCTCCATTATCTTCCCAGCCTCCATCAACATGACTCATACCCATCCTACCTGCCTATCCTTCTTACCCATCTTCAGCCTTATCTGCCCCCCCCCTTCCACCTCCATTATCTTCCCAGCCTCCATCAACATGACTCATACCCATCCTACCTGCCTATCCTTCTTACCCATCTTTAGCCTTATCTGCCCCCCTTCCACCTCCATTATCTTCCCAGCCTCCATCAACATGACTCATACCCATCCTACCTGCCTATCCTTCTTACCCATCTTCAGCCTTATCTGCCCCCCCCTTCCACCTCCATTATCTTCCCAGCCTCCATCAACATGACTCATACCCATCCTACCTGCCTATCCTTCTTACCCATCTTCAGCCTTATCTGCCCCCCTTCCACCTCCATTATCTTCCCAGCCTCCATCAACATGACTCATACCCATCCTACCTGCCTATCCTTCTTACCCATCTTCAGCCTTATCTGCCCCCCCTTCCACCTCCATTATCTTCCCAGCCTCCATCAACATGACTCATACCCATCCTACCTACCTATCCTTCTTACCCATCTTCAGCCTTATCTGCACCCCCTTCCACCTCCATTATCTTCCAGCCTCCATCAACATGACTCATTCCCATCCTACCTGCCTATCCTTCTTACCCATCTTCAGCCTTATCTGCCCCCCCCTTCCACCTCCATTATCTTCCCAGCCTCCATCAACATGACTCATTCCCATCCTACCTGCCTATCCTTCTTACCCATCTTCAGCCTTATCTGCCCCCCCTTCCACCTCATATCTTCCCAGCCTCCATCCAACATGACTCATACCCATCCTACCTGCCTATCCTTCTTACCCATCTTCAGCCTTATCTGCCCCCCCCCCCTTCCACCTCCATTATCTTCCCAGCCTCCATCAACATGACTCATTCCCATCCTACCTGCCTATCCTTCTTACCCATCTTCAGCCTTATCTGCTCCCCCCTCCCCATTCTACCTTCTTTAGCTTCCCAGCCTCCATCAGCCTGATCCACACTCATCCAGCCCACCTGCTCCCCCCCCCCCCCCCCCCCTTCCACCACATTCATCCATAATTTATGTCTGTAGCAGGCAGGCACCTTAAGATAAACAGTGACTTCCACATTTTTGAAGGGCACCATTGATACTGGAAACTTCAGTGCAATAAAGTGTCTGTCCAGGATGGCAGGAAAGTCTATTGGGTTTACAGGAGACATTTCTGATCTTTCTGTTTTAGTAATAAATTCCCCTTCCAAGCACTCTCATATCTCAGGCTGCCAAGATGCTGTTTGCTCATTTCATTTAACACAGACAAGTGGGACTTTAATATCATCATTTCATAAATCCTGTCTTTTTGATAGCTGGTGGTCAGGGAGAATTCTGTTAGCTTAAACCTGCAGAAGAAGAGGCACCGAGAGCACAAATTAACCTAGTGTGTTATTTTAATACAGTAGAATCCACAAAGTTCAGAGATAATAATCACTCAGCGGAGAGGCTCCTTGTTTCGGCACTGTGGGTAGGATGCATTAGGACCAGAGGTTGCTCCGAATGTGGCCCTGGGATTTCTTTTACTGTCCCTTCTATCAATTTTCCTTTTCAGTTTTAGCTCGTGTGTTACCAGTAGCAAGAAATATGTTGGCGGATCAGCATTACTTAGATTAATTACAGGCTGAAGTACTTTTCTAATGTGCCTTACCGCAACACTTTGTAAGTTACGATGTAATTGTTTCAGTCAGAAGTTTAAACTTGATTAAATTAACCAGCTTTTTTTTTTCCCTGTCTTCTTTTGAATGCTAAATAGTTGCCAGAGGCATCAATGCGGGGTGGGTTGAAATAGCATTTTGAGTTAGAAACCTTTTTATGAAAGACAATTAAGCAGACCTGGTAATTAAAGAATAAGTAATCCAAATCCCTCTAATGCAGCCAATAGGAAAGTCAATTTGTTTAAAATAATGAGGTACTCTGACACGCGAAATCTCTTCATAGCTTAGCTCCCCAGAGCTTCAGGTGAAAGTCCAAAATGCTGATGACATTTGATGCCGTCGGTCAATAAATCAATTTTTCTGTCAGGCTGACTTCTGCGATGGGGCTCACGATTTTGGGTTGCAGAGATGAAACCGAAAAACACAATTTCCATTGAGCTAAATCTTCACCGACAGCCTGTCTGTTCGTGTCTAGATAAGACCAATCTATTCCCTATGAACAAGGCTATTGTGAAAGATATTTTGAACGTGACAGGGGATGATTGGTCACTATGGATTTAGTATGTGGCAGTTCATTGTATTATAATACGACAGGTACACATTAGACAGTCTGGAGCAGGACACAGAGAGAGTAATAATATAACACATAGGTGCATATTTCTGGCCTACATAGGTGCCAATATGTATTTTTAAAACACATAAGAACATAAGAGTAGCCATACTGGGTCAGACCAATGGTCCATCTAGACCAGTATCCTGTTTTCCAAACAGAGGCCAAGCCAGGTCACAAGTACCTGGCAGAAACCCAAATCGTGGCAACATTCCATGTAGAACCCCAAAGAATAGCAAGATTCTGGAATCCTAAAGAGTGACAAGATTCCATTCAGAATCTCAGAGTAGCAACATTCCATGTAGAACCCCAAAGAATAGCACGATTCTGGAATCCTAAACAGTAATGAGATTCCATGCAGAATTTCAAAGAGTAGCAACGTTCCATGTAGAAACCCAAAGAATAGCAAGATTCTGGAATCCTAAAGAGTGACAAGATTCCATGCTGAATCTCAAAGAGTAACAACATTCCATGTAGAACCCCAAACAATAGGAAGATTCTGGAATCCTAAAGAGTGACAGGATTCCATGCAGAATCTCAAAGAGTAGCAACGTTCCATGTAGAACCCCAAAGAATAGCAAGATTCTCTTGCATTCAACTCCAAAGGGATGGACATGACTGGAACATGGGCATTCCCAGGCTTTAGGCGTTGAGTTATAGAATACTTTGATTTCTGTGCCCTACTGGCAGTAGTTAGACACGAGCATTTACTCCAGACTTTGGCTGTCACGAATGTGCACACGTAAAGTTAGGCACAAAAATGACTTAAGCTATAAAGACTGTTCTGCGCAGAACTGCCTTTATCACGCTTAGGGGTCCTTTTACCAAGCTGCTAGAAAGCCCCTAAAAAAGACATGGTAACGTGGTCAGATGGCACTAACCGCTACCCACTGAGGGGCCCTTTTACTAAGCCACGTGCACACCCAACACATGTCAATTCCGAATTACCACCTGGCTACCATGTGGCCCGGGTGATAATTTCATTTTTTACACGTGTCCACTATGCATGCGGAAAATAATTTTTACTTTCTGGCACATGGGCAGTAATCGGCATTTGAACACACGTTGACCATTACCACCCAGTTAACGCGTGAGACCTTACCACTAAGTCAATGGCTGGCGGTAAGGTCTCAGACCCAAAATGGATGCACGCCAAGTTTTATTTTACCGCATGTCCATTTTTGGCTCAAAAAAAGGCATTTTTTTACAGGTACGCTGAAAAATGGTTTTGCGCGTGGCCGAAACACGTGCCTACACTACCGCAGGCCATTTTTCAGCACACCTAAGTGCAAATCATCTCAGTACCTAACTTTGGGAGCCATTTACTGAATTTACCCTGGTGCTCCTCTTTGACAAGTGGCTACAAGTTCTATGGATCCAAAAGTCCTCATGTACGTTGTTGTAACATGTTCTACTGGAAATTGTCCCAAAACGTCTTGCAATTCCTCCAGTAAAACACAGAAAAAAAAAACTATGTAGATGTTATATGTACAGGCCAAATTTCTGGCAAGCTTATACAAGAGCTACAACCTGTCTGTGTTGCGTCCACAAATAATATAGAGAAAGAATATCAGAGAGAACCCCTTTATTTACTTATTTAGATTTTGCTCACACCTTTTTCAGTAGTAGCTCAGGGTGAGTTACATTCAGGTACTCTGGATATTTCTCTGTCCCAGGAGGGCTCACAATCTAAGTTTGTACCCGAGGCAATGGAGGGTTAAGTGACTTGCCCAAGATCACAAGGAGCAGCAGTGGGATTTGAACTGGCCACCTCTGGATTGCAAGATCAGTGCTCTAACCACTCCAATACTGTTACTCTATGGGGTTCTACATGGAATGTTGCTACTCTTTGGGATTCTGGAATCTTGTAACTCTTTAGGATTCCAGAACCGGAATCTTGTAACTCTTTAGGATTCCAGAATCTTCATAACTTTTAGTGCAAGAAGAGTGCTGGGCAGACTTCTACAGTCTACGCCCTGAGAATGACAAATCAAACTCAGGTATACATATAAAGTATCTTTTTGGGCAGGCTGGATGGACCGTAGAGGTCTTTATCTGCTGTCATTTACTATGTTACTATTTATTTATTTAGATTTTGCTCACACCTTTTTCAGTAGTAGCTCAAGGTGAGTTACATTCAGGTACTCTGGATATTTCTCTGTCCCAGGAGGGCACACAATCTAAGTTTGTACCTGAGGCAATGGAAGGTTAAGTGACTTGCCCAAGATCACAAGGAGCAGCAGTGGGATTTGAACTGGTCACCTCTGGATTGCAAGACCGGTGCTCTAACCACTAGGCCACTCCTACACTTCTTTGTGGCAACACTGGTAATTGGGAAGCATAACCAGTGCTGTGCAGACTTCTACAGCCTGATCGTGACTGAATAGATATGGATCAGTGTAAATTTTAAAGGGCCTTCAACGTTAGCTTAAGAACTTTTAGTACAAGAACAGTTTTGGACAGACTTCTACGGTCTGTGCCCTGAGAATGGCAAGGAAAGATCAAACTCAGGTATACATATAAAGTATCACATATTATGTAAGAAACATAGAAACATGACGGCAGATAAAGGTCAAATGGCCCATCCAGTCCACCCATCCTCTGTAACCCTTAACTCTTCCTTTTCCTAAGCAATCTCATGTGCTTATTCCATGCCTTCTTAAATTCTGACACAGTCCTCAAATCCACGACCTCCAACGGGAGGCCATTCCACGCTTCCACCACCCTTTCCGTGAAATAATACTTTCTTAGATTACTCCTAAGCCTATTCCCTCTTAACTTCAACATATGCTGTCTCGTTCCAAAGTTTATCTTGTTGGGCAGACTGGACGGGACCGTACAGGTCTTCATCTGCCGTCATTTGCTATGTTACTATGTTACTTTATGAAAGTTGAAGAAATCATTATGTTCTATGCAAGAAGGCATATCCTAGATGCAATCAAGCATCTACAGCTACTACCTGAGATATATCCTTAGCAGAGTGAGCAGACTGGATAGACCAGACAGCCTTTTTCTGCCATCATCCACCATGCTACAACACTACACTCGGCCACCACCTAGCGACTAGAGCTAAACCTGCATACTAACCTCAGCATTTGATGAATTAGACCCTAAGAGAGTCTGTGGTGTTCATGTTCAGTACGTGAAACACTATTCCGTACAGTTATAAAGCCAATTAGACAATAGCTCCTTGAACGAAAACATTCAGATGCAATCAAACTTTCTCAAACAGCATATAAATTAACCGGCACCAGCATGGTTTAATGAATATAGCATATTTAATACATTTTGCTTCGGGTTTGATGTGCAGCATGAATATTTAACAAAGTCGAAACCCTAAAGTATCAAATGATTGATTTCTGAGAATGTGCAAATCATGAATAAGAAATGAGTGTGTTTATTGTATGTTGTCTGGGTGTCTCCTCTGGAAATGCCTTCTATAGATTTATGCCAGTCATCATTAGTTCAGAGGTAGTTTCAAGTTTACCACATCTCTCAGGGGGCCCAGACGATACAGACCTGTTTTGGCTTGTGTTGGACAGCTGTAGTAATCAATATGAAAACAGTGGATGCAAGACACAAGAGGAAGACGCTTATTAAACCCGAGCAAGGTAGAGTGAAGACGACGTACCTAATCTTGCCGACAGTATATTTGCTGTGGTTTTTTATTGCTTTAATTTGTATCTGATAAATGTCCACATATCTAAGCGAAGGCTAAAGGCTCATCGGTTTAAATTAAGGGCTATATGAGTGAGATCACCCAGCTGCACCAACCGGTATCATTGGTAAGCTACCTCCAGAAGGGACCAGTGGAGTGGAAAAACAAGAACGTGGAAAATCAGAGCGAGAGAAATGATTCTGGTTTTATAGAAGTACTGGAAATGGACAGACAAATTCCAATTCAATTACTATCATTTTTTTTTTTTACTATATAAAGCTCCAACTAGGCGAAGTGATTTGATTAGTAGGGATGTGTGTGAGCAAAACAAAATATAATTGTTTTGTTTTCACTTTATTTTTTCAGACATTTTCCTAAATTTGTGATATTTCTAGTTTTGCGCTTCATTTTAAAAAGCAATTTTAATATCTGCTGTAATGATTCAATGCACACTAATGAGCTTAACGTGTGTTTATTCTTAGATTATTCCAATTAACATCACTTTAAGGTGGGCTAACCTCTATAATAGAGTGCTTAAATTTATAGAATCTTAGCCCTTACGTGTGTAAATGAAAACTTAACACATGTGCTAGCAGAGTGCTCAGACCTAGAGGGGCATAAACGAACGGGGCCGGCCATCTATATGGGCGGCCATCTCTAAGGCAGGCCCCGGAAAGCGGCATACCCGACCATATTATTGAAACAAGATGGCTGGCCATCATTTGTTTCGATAATACGGTTGGGGCCGGCCAAATCTCCACATTTGGGCCGCCCTTAGAGATCGCCAGCGTTAGAGATGGCCGCCATTGGTTTTTGCCGATAATGGAAACTAACGGCGGCCATCTCAAACCCGGCCAAATCCAATGCATTTGGTTGTGGGAGGAGCCAGCATTTATAGTGCGGTGGTCCCCCTCACATGCCAGGACACCAACTGGGCACCCTAGGGGGCACTGCAGTGGACTTCACAAATTGCTCCCAGGTGCATAGCTCCCTTACCTTGGGTGCTGAGTCCCCCCAAAAAAACCCAAACCCACTACCCACAACTGTACAACACTACCATAGCCCTTATTAGTGAAGGGGAGCACCTACATGTGGGTACAGGGGGTTTTGGGTGGGTTTTGGAGGGCTCCCATTTACCACCACAAGTGTAACAGGGAGGGGGGGATGGGCCTGGGTCCACCTGCCTGAAGTCCACTGCAGTACCCACTAAAAACTGCTCCAGGGACCTGCATACTGCTGTCATGGAGCTGGGTATGACATTTGAGGCTGGCATAGAGGCTGGCAAAAAATCTGTTTAATTTTTTTTGGGGGGTGGGAGGGGGTTGGTGACCACTAGGGGAGTAAGGGGAGGTGATCCCCAATTCCCTCCGGTGGTCATCTGGTCAGTTGGGGCACTTTTTGTGGCTTGGTCCTAAAAATAAATGGGCCAAGTAAAGCCGGCCAAGTGCTCATCAGAGCCGGCCTTCTTTTTTTCCATTATCGGCCAAAGCCGGCCATCTCTTAACCTCGCCCCCGTCCCACCTTCGGTACCCTGCTGAAACGCCCCCTTGAACTTTCGCCGGCTCTGCGATGGAAAGCAGTTGAAGCCGGCCAAAATTGGCTTTCGATTATACCGATTTGGCCGGGTTTAGGAGATGGCCGGCCATCTCCCGATTTGTGTTGGAAGATGGCCGGCCTTGTTCGAAAATAAGCAAACTAGTCTATAATTTATGCCATAAGGGCTAGATTCTACGTGGAAAAAAAATACACCTTGGCATATTCTGTAAAGTACACCTAAATTTTATAGAATAGGCTTAAATTTCCACACGGTATAGAAAATAATGCCAAGCGCCTCCACACACGACAACATGTACTCGTGGCCATTTACGCCATGTTATACTTGGTGTAAATCTCAACGCCTAAATTAGACACAGAGCGGGTGTATTCTATAACAATGTGCATAGATTTTAGAAGCGTCCATGCCACGCTCGTGGCCACACCCCCTTTTCAATTACGTGACTTAGAATTTAAGCGCACCACGTTACATAATACACTTAACGAGTTGTGCATGTAAATCTTAATTGATGCCAATTAATACTAATTGCTTGTTAACATCCAATTGACAGCGCTGATTAGCTAGTTAACCAATTAAGCTATGCGCATCGTTATAGAATACGCTTCGATTTCGGCATGGAAATTAAGGTACCATATATAGAATCCCAGGGTGAGTGCATAAAATATCTAAATCATAAATAAATAAGTGTGCAAATAAAGGAAAATTCTACAAAGGGCTTCAAAATTTAGGTTGCCAATAAAATTTGGTGGTCAATATTATAAAGAGCGCTCTGGGATACGTGCTCTTTAGAACGTAATGTTGAGCGCTGAATTCTGTGCTCAACCTTGTGCACAAGGACTTAAGGGGCACCTTTTACTAAGCCACATAAGCGCCTACATGTGCCCAACGTGCGCCAATTCCGAGTTAATTTCATTTTCCGGCGTGCGTCAGCTACGCGCACCAAGTGGTATTTGACACGTATAGGTCATTACCGCCTGGTCACCGTGTGACACTTCACTGCTAGGTCAAAGGTCTCAGACTCAAAATGGACACGTGGCAATCTTTAATTTTGCCACACGTCCATTTTCGGCAAAAATTTTAAAAAGGCTTTTTTGCAGGTGCCCTGTAAAATGATTCTGCGTGCGCCCAAAACACACGTCTACACTACCGCAGGCCATTTTTCAGTGCACCTTAGTAAAAGGACCCCTTAGCCAGCTGAAACCTGGTGTAAATCCAGGCCCAGAAGTTGGGCCTGGATCCCCACTGTTCTGTAACACTGTGAGCATCTTTTATGAATGCTCCTGACCCCCCCAAGCCCCCCCTATGGCCATGCCCCTTTTGAGTTGCTTGTAATCCAATTTAGGTGCCCATTGTTAAAGAATAGTGTCAGCCAAAATCATTATTTATTTATTTATGTATTCATTTACTTACTGGGATTTATTAACTGCCTTTATAAAGAGATTGACCCGAGGCGTTGTACAACAGGTACAGTTTCACATAGAATTTTGTTAACAGCATAACAATAGTTAAATAGCCATGTTCATCCACTCCTACCCTAGCTGAGATATGTAACCATCTCTCTGATTTCATGTGCACCTTTCTTTAAATTAGCCACCTTATTATCTAAATCCTCTTGCTCTCTAACCTATCCATATGTTGCATCTTTGTTTACACTGTCAAAAAATGTTCTATTACGTATTGTGTTGACATTATAATTATTTATTGGGATTCATTAACCGCCTTATGAAGAGATTCACCCAAGGCAATGTTCAGAAGGTACAGTTTAACATAAAACTTACAATTTTGCTAACGGCATAACACTAGTAAAATAACCAAGAATAAACATAAATACAAAATAACGAGGTACACTTGAAAACAGTAATTTGAAACCTAATAATAGAACTACCTTGAAACAGTATCAAAAATATACACATTTGACTGCACAGGGATTTAAATATCAGAGATTTAATACAATGTTAGCAACCAGGAACACAAAAAGGTCAGCACGCACATTCTTGACTCTCCACTACCCCAGTTGCAAAGGACTTAAATATAAATCAAGATATGCATCCAGCTTCTCCTACATAAGCACGCAACTATGGAACGCACTACCAAACGCCATAAAAACAAAGCACGACCTAACAATCTTCCAAAAATTACTAAAAACCAACCTGTCCAAAAAGGTATACCACAATGATCCATCCTAAATACTAGCAGTGGCGTAGCCACAGGTGGGCCTGGGTGGGCCAGGGCCCACCCACTTAGGGTTCAGGCCCACCCAACAGTAGCACATGTTTAGTGGTAGCTGGTGGAGATCCCAAGCTCTATCAGCTGACTTCCCCCTGATGGCAAGCCAAGATGGAACGAAGCGTTTTCTCGCCAGCTGAGATATTTCTTTGGTGCTGGTGGGGGAGAGCGCGTGGTGCCCACCCACTTCTTGCCTAGGCCCACCCAAAATCTGTTGTCTGGCTACGCCCCTGAATACTAGACAACGAAACTCTACCAAAGCCAGACAAAACCGAACTCTCTACACTTGACTGCTCCATTCACCCTGACAGGAATGAACGTTAACGCACTACCACTTTATTTCTCATGCCGGAAATGAACTTTTCTATACTTGACTGCCTAACTTGCTCTATAATTCACTCCATCATTTATGAACTTTAATGCAATACCATTTTGTATTTCTCATTCCGGAAATGGCGATCGCCATTACGGAATAATGTAAGCCACGTTGAGCCTGCAAATAGGTGGGGAAATGTGGGGTACAAATGCAACTAATAAATAAATATACTAATGATACACCTAATAAACACACATTAGAACATTCGACTAATATAGATATGAGTTTCCCCTGTGGTTTGCCACCATGACCACTAGAGTTTTCCACTGTTGGAAACAGGATTCTGGGCTAGATGGACCTTTGGTCTGACCTGGTATGGCTATTATGATGTTAGAAACAGAGATGTTACGGCAGATAAGGGGCAAATGTACATAAGTACATAAGTACATAAGTAATGCCATACTGGGAAAAGACCAAGGGTCCATCGAGCCCAGCATCCTGTCCACGACAGCGGCCAATCCAGGCCAAGGGCACCTGGCAAGCTTCCCAAACGTACAAACATTCTATACATGTTATTCCTGGAATTTTGGATTTTTCCAAGTCCGTTTAGTAGCGGTTTATGGACTTGTCCTTTAGGAAACCGTCCAACCCCTTTTTAAACTCTGCTAAGCTAACCGCCTTCACCACATTTTCCGGCAATGAATTCCAGAGTTTAATTACACGTTGGGTGAAGAAAAATTTTTTTTTTTCCGATTTGTTTTAAATTTACTACACTGTAGTTTAATCGCATGCCCCCTAGTCCTAGTATTTTTGGAAAGCGTGAACAGACGCTTGACATCCACCTGTTCCACTCCACTCATTATTTTATATACCTCTATCATGTCTCCCCTCAGCCGTCTCTTCTCCAAGCTGAATAGCCCTAGCCTCCTTAGTCTTTCTTCATAGGGAAGTCGTCCCATCCCTGCTATCATTTTAGTCGCCCTTCGCTGCACCTTTTCCAATTCTACTATATCTTTCTTGAGATGCGGCGACCAGAATTGAACACAATACTCAAGGTGCAGTCGCACCATGGAGCGATACAACGGCATTATAACATCCTCACACCTGTTTTCCATACCTTTCCTAATAATACCCAACATTCTATTCGCTTTCTTAGCCGCAGCAGCACACTG
Source organism: Microcaecilia unicolor (assembly GCF_901765095.1). Lineage (NCBI taxonomy): Eukaryota > Metazoa > Chordata > Amphibia > Gymnophiona > Siphonopidae > Microcaecilia > Microcaecilia unicolor. The sequence continues at coordinate 8,396,741 of NC_044040.1, read as the reverse complement.
AGCAGAAGGTTTCAGTGTGTTATCGACGACGACACCCAGATCCAGTCTGCCCATCTTCAGTAACCACTAACTCCTCCTTTTCCTAAAGGATCCCACGTGCCAGTCCCACGCGTTCTTAGATTCTGACACAGTCTTTGTCACCGAGAGGCCATTCAAAACTGAAAGGAGCTACTTTAAAGGCAGCTCTAGGTTCTCAAACGTAGTCGCTGAAAAGGTAAGGGAAAGAAGCTTAGCCTTCTTGCGTTACAAGACTAACAGAGAGTGCTTGTTCGCTCCCCCCGCAAAGGTCCTTTAGAAGGACAAACTTACTCAGAGGTCCTTTTACTAAAGTGCGCTGAAAAATGGCCTGCGGTAGTGTAGACGCGTGTTTTGAGCGCACGCACGCACGCAGAATCATTTTTCAGCACACCTGCAAAATAATGCCTTTTTAAACATTTTTGCCAAAAAAAAAAATGGACATGCGGCAAAATGAAAATTGCCACGCGTCCATTTTGGGTCTGAGACCTTCCTGCCAGCCATTGACCAAGCGGTAAAGTCTCACGCGGTAACCGGGCGGTAATGCCCTAAACGCATCAAATTCCACTTGCCGCAGACCTAAGACGCACGTCCGAAAATGAAAATTATTTTTCAGATGCGGGTATCGGACGTGTGCCAGAAATGAACTTACTGCAAGAGCCACGCGGTAGCTGGGCGGTAACTCCATTTTGGCACGCGTTGGGCACGCGTAGACGCTTAGGCGGCTTTGTAAAAGGGCTCCTCAGTGTTTGATTTATAGGCCACAAATATGAATGATAGAGCTTAAGTCACAGACCTGCAAATGGGCAGCAAAAGCTTTTATCCTCTCCCGACTATGCCTACATTCTTTGCAGTAACAGTTCAGCATGACTCGTGCCTAAACTCTTGACTTCTCAATATGAGCTTGAACAACGTCTTTCAGAACCCGGGAAGAGCTGCAGATGCTTAGCATGTGATGAAGAATGCAGCTCGCATGTTGAAATCGCAAGTGGAGGTGAAAAAAAAAAAGAAAAGACCCAGTAATCTAATGGACTCTGACTTGAAATCCATTTTATAGCGATGTTAACTACATTGATACAGTCAAACGGTTTCATACAGCTTCAGAGCATTAAAAAATAAATAAATAGCCAAGAGGACAATGAAGTGTGGGTGAAATTATTTTCTCCATAATTTTAAAATCCGAGCAATTGAATCTTCATTCAACCAAGAAAAAGACTTGTAAATTGCCTAGGTAGCACAGCACAGAGGAAGTAGAAGGTTATTTACACCTCAGGGTTACTTTATGGTCTGGGTATGAATTCTAATCTAACTTAACCCTACGCTGACTTTGTATAAACTGGTGTTATTTTATTATACAGAAATAGAAGTCAACAAATACATTCTATGTGGGACCTTTTTTTATTGGACTAAGCAGACGAACACAAAGATGACAGCAATATGTTATCTCAAGGAACTAACGGGTTGTTTTACTAAAGCTTAGCATGTACTAATGGACATTAGCGTGTGCTAACTCCTGGATTCTATATAGCAGGGGCATAGCTAGGTGGGGCCACGGGGGCATGGGCCCCCATAGATTAAGCCCTGGCCCCCTCTACTTTTTACCCCCCCCCCTCCCGCCGCCGCCCCTCCCCCGCCAGGTACCTTTGCTGGCGGGGGTCCCCAACTCCCACCAGCCAAAGTCTTCTTCAGCGCCAGTCGACTCCGGCGCCTTTGCTGATGATCTGTTTCTGACTCCTGACATCCTGCATTCACATCCTGCACGGGGCTACTTACAGGACGTGCACACAGGACGTCAGGAGGGGGGGGGGTCGGCGGGTCGGCGGCTGGGGGAGGCAGGCTAAACTGTGCCCCCCCCCCACCTCAGGCTCTGGACCCCCCTCCCACCGAGATCTGGCTACGCCCCTGCTATATAGTGCGCTTAGATTTAGTCGCCAAAATTGGCGCAGATTCTATAACACCGCACGCAACTTAATTGGTTTAACAAGCTAAGGGGCACTAATTGGCACTGATTAGAATTTAGGCGCACAACTCGCTAAGTGTATTCTGTAAAGATGTGCGCCGAACTTCTAATGCGCGCAGGCAAAAAGGGGTGTGGTGGGCAGGGAAATTGGCTTTTTATGGGCATTCCAAAATTCACACGCCTAGTTATAGAATATGGCCTAATGCGCCTAAATCTGCGCGCAGGGATTTATATCAAGTTTTCATTGGTGTAAATGGATGCACGCAGATTTAGGCACCAAAATTGGCGCAGATTCTATATCACTGCATGTAACTTAATTGCTTTAGCAAGCAATAATGAGCACTGATTAGAATTTAGGCGCACAACTCACTAAGTGTATTCTGTAAAGATGTGCACCGACCTTCTAACGTGCGCAGGCAAAAAGGGGCGTGGTTGTGGGTGGAGAAATTGGCATTTCAAATGCATACAAATCTCTCTCATGAAGATTCATTGTGGATATCCTGAAACCCGGACTGGCTAGGGTACCTCCTGGACCAGGCTTGGGAGCTACTGGTTTTGTTTAATGTTGGCTTAACCTATCGCCTTTCATAAAATCAAAGCGGTTAACAAAATAAAATCCATGATTAGAAGAAAGTGAAAGGAACTCCACCTGTTAAAAGAACAGAGAGGATAGATTGAGTCAGAAGAAGAAACAGAGAGACCAACAGAGGACATGGGTAAAGGTTAATTCTGGGGTCTCTCAAGGATCAGCCCTTTCCTTGTATTGTTCAACGTTTATATGTTGTCTCTATGTCAACTTTTGAGGGGGCTAAGTGTAGATTAGTGTTTGCTACAAGTTGACATGGGGGCTTGACACTTTCATACATGGGCGTAGTTTAACAGTTTCATTTGGGGGGGGGGGCAAAGGGGGGGCTTATCTCTCTCGATCTCCTTCGAGCCTACTGCATCCGTCCCTCCACCACCACCACCACCACCACAGCACTGACGCCCGGTATCACCCTCCCCCGTCTTCCAATCCCCTGAGCCGACACCAGCTTCAGTGAAAGCAGCACGCACGCTGCTTTAGACCTTCCCCGGAGGCCCTTCTCTCTCCTACAGCTTCCTGCCTACATGGGAACAGGAAGTTGAAGGAGAAAGAAAGGCTTCCGAGGGCAGGTCTAAAGCAGCGTAAGTGCTGCTTTCTCACAGAAGCTGCCAGTGGCTTGGGGGATTGGAGGATGGGGTGGCAGCTCGTTTGGGGGGGCACTGTCCCTCCTCGCCCCCCAAACTACGCCCATGCTTTCACAGTATTTTTATAACTGGTCGTCTGGATTAGAGCTGCGCTTACTTTGGAGGAGATACAAAAGCGTCCCTGTTAGAGCAAACATGTGGATTGGTAAAAGTTAATACAGGTACTTGCTAAAACAGTGGTGGGCAACCTTCAGCTCACCATTGAGTTTTATGTGGCCCGCGAGACTATGGGATGTATACACAGAAAACGTCACTATCCAGAGTATGAGGGAGTGGGTGAATTAGCGGCAGGAAACACTCCCTCACTGGTGCAGTTCAGCCCTCCTTGCAGCAGGTGGCACTAGTCTGCCGAAGCTGAGTCTGATACAGTTCTGCCACCCTGCAGCAGGTGGCTCTAGCCCTCCAAGGCGGAGAGGCTGAGGAAAATGCTCAGAGGGGTGGGGCTCAGATCAGGCAGGAGGTAAAAGCCCCAATACAGAGGTTTCCAGAAGGGAGTTCCAGGAGAGGACTCCACTTTAAACTATGCTGCAGTACCGTAGGAGAGGATCAGGGAAGCAGTGGGGCTCAAGCTTAACCCTCCAGAGAGTATGTGGGAAGACTATCAAGGTAGGGGAGAACCTTGGATTCTATGCAGAAATAACTTGTTTTGATGCATGTCCAGATGGAGCCCAGGAAGGAGTTAATGGACACTGTGTTGAGGTAGGCTGGAAGCCAGCCCTAAAGACAGAGTGCTGACGCCCACCCAAGGGGGAAGTGGCATGGGAAGGGTGGAGCCAGAACAGCAGGAACTAGGAAATGTAGCCCAGGTCTTGCCCCCAGGCTAGGCTTGATTTACTCAGACCCAGGCAGACAGGGACAATTCCTCAGGTTCACCCACACTCAGCACTCTTTTCCAGGTTCAGTTCACTCTCCAGATGAATTTGGGAGTGGGTTCTCAGTTCCAGAATTGTGATACTGGGAGTGTGGGAAACTATTCCACTCGGTTTGGCTGGACTACGATCCCAGCTCACTCTCTCCAAACCACCACATGGCACACAGTTGTCTTGGTAAAAATGGAATTCAACTCTTGCAAAGTCTGCAACAGTAGTAATGCAAACACTTTGCAATTCAACTTGAATCAGTTCCAAGTCTTCTGATATTCCTCTCAGGGAACTCCTGTATCACTCTCCTCCTCAGGTTTATTTACAGTGGTCTTTGGACTATATACAGGTCTCCTGTTCATGCCTGTCCGAAAAAAGGTGTGGAACCCAAAGGCTATTTCTCCTCCTCGCAACACAAGTTCAGTTCCATTGGGCTTAGACTTCCCTTAGCCTGATCCTTCTCCAGCGGTGATCCCCTCTTCTGGATCCACCCTGGTTCTTGGGATGAGCTCTCCCTAGCTCCGACCCCCTGCTCCCAGGCTGGGATTCTCCACTACCCACCTGTAGCACATTCCATTTCTCACAGTTTCTACTTTATGGAGTAGCCACCTCCCTTTACAGCCAGTGGTCACCTTTCCCTTTTTTTTGGGGGGGGGGGCTCCCCTTCTCTTCTCCTGGTCTCTTGGAAGAGGACACTCAGGCAACCAAAGACCCCCCTCATGGGTCTATCCCCTCTGATAACGCCTCCCTCCCTGTCACTCACTCCCAGGGAACCTTTCTCTCCCTGTAAATTTCTATCAACACTTCCCATTGATCAGGCCAACTCCCATCCAGGGACATCTTGGTCACTCCCCCCAGTGATTCTCAAGGGAACCTTCCCTTCCAGTAATCCCCAACTTAATAGGGGATTACACTCCCCCCCCCCCACCCCCCCAGTTACTAGATCCCTTGCCCTCAAGGGATTACTCCTAACTTGGGTCCCCTCTTCTTGGGAATCTAAGATCAATTACACAAACATCATCACTATTTCTTTCCCAGTTAGCACATACCTTAACTCCCCCACTATTTATGAAACCTGTGGTCAACATCTTTTTTTTTTTTCATGTGTTTCTTCTTTTTCTTCATCTCACCCTAGATGAGAGTCACCACACTCATGGAATTAACATTGTACACCTCCATCAACTTTGATATCTCTGTCACCATTCTCCCATACTGTTGAGAACATTTAAAGCCATAACTCAAACTCTATTTAACGCATATCACGATCTAGGTAACATATTACTTTATATGTCCCCATCTAGGCAGGAAATCATTTCTGCTAAAGGATGTTCTTTTTCTTTTTCTTTTAGAATTCTCTCTCTGTTGGAGAATTTCATGAGTGCTCCAAGTTTCTTACCCAATAAGTAGCTTCCACCATTTATCCCATACACATGTTGAGAACACATCAGAGCAATAACTCAACTTGATTTAATAACAACCACATTATTTTATCCCCCCATCAAGCAACATATCAAGTTGGATTTCTTCCCATCCAGCCCTGGTAACCTTCCTCATTTTCTTCTCTTCAGACATCATAAGTACATAAGTACATAAGTAGTGCCATACTGGGAAAGACCAAAGGTCCATCTAGCCCAGAATCCTGTCACCGACAGTGGCCAATCCAGGTCAAGGGCACCTGGCACGCTCCCCAAATGTAAAAACATTCCAGACAAGTTATACCTAAAAATGCGGAATTTTTCCAAGTCCATTTAATAGCGGTCTATGGACTTGTCCTTTAGGAATCTATCTAACCCCTTTTTAAACTCCGTCAAGCTAACCGCCCGTACCACGTTCTCCGGCAACGAATTCCAGAGTCTAATTACACGTTGGGTGAAGAAAAATTTTCTCCGATTCGTTTTAAATTTACCACACTGTAGCTTCAACTCATGCCCTCTAGTCCTAGTATTTTTGGATAGCGTGAACAGTCGCTTCACATCCACCCGATCCATTCCACTCATTATTTTATACACTTCTATCATATCTCCCCTCAGCCGTCTCTTCTCCAAGCTGAAAAGCCCTAGCCTTCTCAGCCTCTCTTCATAGGAAAGTCGTCCCATCCCCACTATCATTTTCGTCGCCCTTCGCTGTACCTTTTCCAATTCTACTATATCTTTTTTGAGATACGGAGACCAGTACTGAACACAATACTCCAGGTGCGGTCGCACCATGGAGCGATACAACGGCATTCCAACACATTTTTCTTAACTAAATCCAATACTCTGTCTGTTATATACTCACTTCTTTTCTTCTTCATTGTTTATTTAAACCAATAATTTCAACCAATAATTTAAACACTTATGCAGTTATCTGGATCTGAGTCCAACTCAATAGTTCCGGCTCAGCTGTACCATTTGGGATCAGACTTCTGCACCTTAACTCCGTTCTGGAGTGGATGAGTCACTCTATAGTACTTTGGGTCATGATAGGCATCTACCACTTCAACGTAATGGGTCCGAATGGACCGTCCCACTGTTCAATCTGCATATTGAAGCAAAGAGAGGGAGCAAAGTACAAACAAAAGTCCAAAAAGCAAAACAAAAAAGTACCAGGGGCCGTCAAGAAGAGGGGAAAAATAAAACCTTTAATCATGTGTTTAGATAAGACAATTCTTGAATGGACCCGACACGGTCAGTGTTTCGGCGCCCAGCGCCTGCATCAGGGGTCACGAAGTCTAGCAGAGTGAGTACAGCTGTATTTTATAATACAGAGCATGTGCTGGAAGCAATATACTTCACCACCTCGCTGTCCCTTCGCGTAAGATCAAGCCAAGAGATACTCTCGTGAGCGAACTACCTTTGGTCACGTAATCAGTGAGTTGTTCTTACTCTGTTAGACTTCGTGACCCCTGACGCAGGCACTGGGCACTGAAACATGGACCGTGTCGGGGTCCATTCAAGGATTGTCTTATCTAAACACATGATTAAAGGTTTTATTTTTCCCCTCTTCTTGAAGGCCCCTGGTACTTTTTTGTTTTGCAATCTGCATATTGAGCCAAAATGTGTCCTCTCATTTCAATGGGGTATGTGGGGTCTCTCTTCATTCACCTGAATATTTCTTCCTTGGCCCACACCTTGCATTGCACATCAATGAGGCACATTACAGTTAGAGGTATGTAGGGCTACGCCAGTCCCCACAGGTCCCAGACTACCCTCCTTAGATACCTGTCAACTAGGCTGACTCTGGGTACTTTGTTCCCAGCAGCTCGGCCACTCTCAATCCAGACCCCTTTCAGGAGTTATATTCATTTGGAACTTAGCACCTGGCCATTATTGTTGTAAATAGAAAATTGGCTTTTTTGCAGCTGCACTAAGAGGTGGTCAGAGCTACCACTGGCCACCTTTTAGTGCGCTTTTGTAAAAGGACCCCTAAATCTGCTAGTGCACATTAGTAAAAGGACTCCATAGTGATTTGAGGTATCTTGAAAAATGGTTTATTCAGCAGGCACTGTTTATTTATTTATTTATTTATTTGTTTGTTTGTTTGTAACACTTATACCCTGCGCTTTCCCACTCATTAGCAGGTTCATAAGTACATAAGTAATGCCACACTGGGAAAAGACCAAGGGTCCATCGAGCCCAGCATCCTGTCCACGACAGTGGCCAATCCAGGCCAAGGGCACCTGGCAAGCTTCCCAAACATACAAACACTCTATACATGTTATTCCTGGAATTGTGGATTTTTCCCAAGTCCATTTAGTAGCGGTCTATGGACTTGTCCTTTAGGAAACCGTCTAACCCCTTTTTAAACTCTGCCAAGCTAACCGTCTTCACCACGTTCTCCGGCAACGAATTCCAGAGTTTAATTACACGTTGGGTGAAGACACATTTTCTCCGATTTGTTTTAAATTTACTACACTGTAGTTTCATCGCATGCCCCCTAGTCCTAGTATTTTTGGAAAGCGTGAACAGACGCTTCACATCCACCTGTTCCACTCCACTCATTATTTTATATACCTCTATCATGTCTCCCCTCAGCCGTCTCTTCTCCAAGTTGAATAGCCCTAGCCTCCTTAATCTTTCTTCATAGGGAAGTCGTCCCATCCCCGCTATCATTTTAGTCACCCTTCGCTGCACCTTACATAATATAATGGGTTTACAAGATAACACAAAATGGATGACATCTGTAATACAGTAAATAAAGAGGTGGACAATAAAAGTGGATAAGTAAAATGGGTAAGGGAGGAAGGTGGTAGAGGTAGGGAGTGGGAAGAGGGTGTATTTTGTGATATCCCCCTCTTCACTCAGGTTGACCTGGTTCTCAATATGCAGATCATATGCAAATTAGTGTGCTATCCCTTCTCGATCAGGGTGACCTGGTTCCCACTAAGCAAATTAAACAGGTCTCACCAACTGCATATTTCTCAGGCAACTCTTTATTCCAGCCCCTGGGCACACTTCTTCTAGCTTAATACTTTATGCTTTCATAGGTCTTCAGACTGAGCCACCCCCCACAGATACATGGGCTCAGTACTAGCTTCAATACTTTGGGGACTTCTAACCCCAGGCTTTGCAGCCTGCTTCTCTCAGTACGTTGGGACACACAGTCCTGGACACACAGTCCTCCCTTTGAACACACAGTTCTTTACAAGTACTGGGGACACACAGTCCTTCCTCCTTTGAACACACAGTTCTGTAAGTACTGAGGACACACAGTCCACCACTAATGCTTTAGGGCCTTCTTACCCCAGGATTTTCAGCCTGCTTGTCTCCTTTGGACACCCAGTCCACCACAAGTCCATAAGGTTAGCCAGTATCTTCCAGGGGATTTCTCTTCTTCTGCTGCCAGCTCACTTCTCTTCCTTTCACAACTCAGGTGGGGTATAAAGGGGTTAATTATCCAAACAGGACCCAATCCATAACCTGCTACACCTGTTGCCACCCCCAGGACTCTCCCCAGTCCTAGCAACCTCTTACTTCTCACAATATTGGGAAGTGTGTTGTTAATTAAGGAAGAATGTATAATGATGGCTGGAAGAGGGATAATTCAAAAAGGATAAATGGGGAAGCATATTTCAGGTTCTGTCATATAGTCAGATCCGGGTAGCGCAGATGGACTCCTAATTTAAGACAAGTAATTTGTATAGGCTTGCTTGAAGAGGTAAGCTTTTAGCAGCTTCCGGAAGGGTAAATGGTCATTGACTGTTCGAATAGATCTTGGTAAGGCGTTCCAGAGTTGGCTGCCTATAACGGAGAAGATGTTGAAGATGTGTCTCCTAAATAATGCCAAGTTAATATAGGAATAAACAGAAAACCCGATAGAAAAACCTGACCAGTCTTAAGATCCCAAAATATTCTACCTTAGGCGTGAAAGCACCAGCCATCTAAAAGCATTTCTAAGTTATATTTGCAAGTAAAATTAATACATATTTACATTTAATATGATTCTCAATTGGATTTTTATTACATTCAGGCAGAGAATAAACAGTGTCGAATGTCAGCCCTTTGATATACAGAATCAATATGATAATCACATGCATTGCTGATATGAGCTGCAAAGGAGTGACTGTCTGACATTTCATCTGTTCTGCTTAATTTAGTAATTAAAATATGGGTGTGAAAACTAGGTAGTCTTCAACTTCATTTCCAAAGTTAATGTTCTGCGTTAAATCCTTGACTTTTGAAATAATGCAAAATTTCTTTTGGGATTTTTTTTTAATTTGTACCCCGTGCTTTCCCACTCATGGCAGGCTCAATGCAGCTTAGGTAGTTATTTGTACCTGGGGCAATGGAGGGTTAAGTGACTTATGCAACATTCCATGTAGAATCTCCAATAGTATCTATTTTATTTTTGTTACATTTGTACCCTGCGCTTTCCCACTCATGGCAGGCTCAGTGCGGCTTATGTGGGGCAATGGAGGGTTAAGTGACTTGCCCAGAGTCACAAGGAGCTGCCTGTGCCTGAAGTGGGAATCGAACTCAGTTCCTCAGGACCAAAGTCTACCACCCTAACCACTAGGCCACTCCTCCACTGTTGCTACTATTTGAGATTCTACATGGAATGTTGCTATTCCACTAGCAACATTCCATGTAGAATCTCCAATAGTAGCAACATTCCATGTAGCATCTCCAATAGTATCTATTTTATTTTTGTTACATTTGTACCCTGCGCTTTCCCACTCATGGCAGGCTCAATGCGGCTTACATGGGGCAATGGAGGGTTAAGTGACTTGCCCAGAGTCACAAGGAGCTGCCTGTGCCTGCAGTGGAAATCGAACCCAGTTCCCCAGGACCAAAGTCCACCACTGTAACCACTAGGCCACTCCTCCACATGCAATCAGTTCTTAACAATTCCTTATATACTGCTTGCAAGGCCTCAAAGAGGTAGAGTAGATGTTTTTCTATCCCTTGAGGATTCACAGTCTTGTACTGGAAGCCATGAAACATCCAGTGACTTGCCCAAGATCACGAGGAGCTGCAATAGGATTTGAACTGGGCTCCCCTGGTTCTCAGCCTGCTGTTCTAACCATTAGGCTTTTCCTCCACACCAGTTCTAACTTTGAAAACAGAGGTTCTGGTGCCACATTGGTCTTGGGCCAAACAGGTGTCTTGGTGGCTAATTGATATGGCCTGGGATTCACTTTAAAAGACTAATACAACATCTTTTTAGTTGGTCCTTTACAAGGTAGTGACGGGGTGGGAGAGTGACGGGGTGTGTGACAGGAGGGAGGGGAAAATGTGACAGGGGGCGAAGTGAGGGCGTGAAAGGGGGTGGGGTGTGAAAGGGGGCGTGGCAGGGTGTGGTGGGGGCAGGACATGTGTCCTCCTTTTTGGGGGGCAAAATATGGTAACCCTACACAGGGTAAATATACAGTCACATCTTCTTAACAAAGGTTCTTGTAGTCTTAAGAGTATAAGCCTTTCCATACTGGGACAGGCCGAAGGTACATCAAGCCCATTATCCTGTTTCCAATAGTGGCTAACGCAGGTCACAAGTATCTTATTCGTCTTGTTTGTCTGTCTTGAGCATATTGTCGATCAGGGACTGTCTCATATGTGTTAAAGGCCAAATTCTATAAATGGCGCCCAAAAAATCATCGCCAAAAAAAACCATGCACTTAGCGTGATTCTATAAACTATGACTAAAGTTAGATGTAGTTTATAGAACACGCCTACGCACAGTTCTTGTGATTAAAATTTAGATGCACCCGTTTAGGCCACCTAAAACCAGGGCTAAAATACCTGCTCCTAACTTAGGCGTAGATCAGGTGTATTCTATAATAGTGCGCATAGTTTTTGAAATGCCCACAACCTGCCCATTCCATGCCCCCCTTTCTGCCTGCACGCATTAGAATTTAAACGCACCCACATTATAGAATACGCCTAGAAAGTTGTGGGCATAAATTCTAATTAAAGCCAATTAGTGCTGCTAATTGGTTGCTAAGTACCAATTACCAGTGCTAATTGGCTTGTTAATTAAGTTGTGTGTGCAATTTGGTCATGTGGCCAGATTAGCTTGCACAAAATAAAATGCCATATATTGAATTTTGGGGTTAGAGAACAGCTTTGTGTATGATTAGTAGCACTATAGAAATGATAAGTAGTAGTAGCAATAGCAGGTAGGCTCAGAGGAGTAGCTACTACCAAGTGACGAGGAGAACTGGTTATTCAGATCCTGGGGCCGTGTTGGCAACAGACATCGGCAGTAACAAACTGGAGAAGATGACCTCCAAGGAGGAAGCAATTGATCACTTTTTAAATCTGTACGAGGAGAAGACCGGTAACTACTGGCATGACACCAAGTTTACAAAGTATCCAAAGAAGTTCTACCCCCTGGGAATCGACTACGGGCAGGTGAATATTTCCGGGGGGGGGGGGGGGGGGGGAGATGTAACTGTAGCACTTCTGTAGGGAAAGGAGGGAGGAACTAACAGGCTGATTTGTCAGTATGTTAAAACTGTACACTGCCTTGGGTGAATCTCTTCATAAAGGCGGTTAACTTAGATTGTGAGCCCTCCTAGGACAGAGAAATATCCAGAGTACCTGAATGTAACTCACCTTGAGCTACTACTGAGGAATGTTGCTACTATTTGAGATTCTACATGGAATGTTGCCAGTGGAGGAGTGACTTAGTGGTTAGAGCACCGGTCTTACAATCCAGAGGTGGCCAGTTCAAATCCCGCTGCTGCTCCTTGTGATCTTGGGCAAGTCACTTAACCCTCCATTGCCTCAGGTACAGACTTAGATCGTGAGCCCTCCTGGGACAGAGAACTATCCAGAGTACCTGAATCTAACTCACCTTGAGCTACTACTGAAGAAGGTGTGAGCAAAATCTAGACCCCCAAAGAATAGCAAGATTCTGGAATCCCAATGAGTAGCAACATTCCATGTAGAACCTCAAAGAGTGACAGGAGTGGCCTAGTGGCTAGTGCACTGGTCTTGCAATCCAGAGGTGGCCGGTTCAAATCCCACTGCTGCTCCTTGTGATCTTGGGCAAGTCACTTAACCCTCCATTGCCTCAGGTACAAACTTAGATTGTGAGCCCTTCTGGGACAGAGAAATATCCAGAGTACTTGAATGTAACTCACCTTGAGCTACTACTGAAAAATGTGTGAGCAAAATCTAAATAAATAAGTGTTAAGGGAACAGCATACAATTTTGGACAAATAATGCATTAAAGAGGAGATTCTATACAGAGAGCCTAAAAAATAGGTACTGAAGTCAGTGCCGACTAAGAGTATTCTATAATAGGCATCTAGATTTAGGTGCCAATTATAGAATATGCTTAGTTGATATCTCAGCACCTAAAACTACAGGCATCCATTTACACCAATGAAAACGCAGTGTAAATCCCGGCACTGGGCCATGTTCTCTCTATTAGATTGTAAGCTCTTTGAGCAGGGACTCTTTCTTCTATGTTTGTGCAGCGCTGCGTACGCCTTGTAGCGCTATAGAAATGCTAAATAGTAGTAGTAGTATATGTGTAAAATTCAGAATGCCCATGAAACACCCATTTCCCCACCCATAACTGTGCCCCTTTTTGCCTGCGCAGGTTAGAAGTTCGGCGCACTTTATTACAAAATATGCTTAGCGTGTTGTGCGTTTAAATTCTAACCAGTGCCAATTAGTGCTCATTATTGCTTGTTAAGAGTTGTCGTCAATACTGATCAACTTGTTAAGCCAATTAAGTTACGTGCGTTGTTGTAGAATCTGCACCGCTTTTGGCACGGATCTGTACATAGAATCCGGGGATAAATGTCAAAATCATGCATTATTTGCCCTTACCAGACATTTTGGTAGTGCAATGCTGGCTGAATAATAATGAGATGCAAATCATGCAAATGCACACAAAGCACCCCATTGTTATGCAAATTGAATAAAGTAGCTTATATTTAACCTTTCAACTGAGTTATTCATGGAAAGGTAATGTCAGCTTTGAGTACCTTAATAACTGCCCCCATCCCCTAATTCTATCAAAGTTTGACTTGCTACTGAATTTGTCAGAGATAAACATCAGACAGGAATGTTGAAACCAGGGCCCATTAACCTAATGTCTAGTTGCCAATATTGCAAGCTTAATTGGCAAGTTCAAGCTTCCCTTTTCCTTGTAACATTTGTTATTTTATATATATATATATACTGAGATCAATTTTAGAGTGATTTACTTGGGTAAATAAATATTGACGTGGATGTATTGCCCAGGGCATAAATAGTTCTCTTTAGAATGACTAAAAATATTCCAAATGTGTGTATGTTACATCATCTCCATTCTGCTGCCTGGCGATACAGGAGCTGCAGAAAAATGCCATGAGTACCTTTGTACCAGTGGATATTGTAGGCAACTTTTAAAGAGAAATATCTCTTGGAAAATTAACTACGAGATCTGTAGGTATAACAGGCAGCTGTCCACATTGCATTTAATGTTGAGACACAAATTCTTTGCCGCATGCAGAATTATTTTTAAGGGTAGTAATGCACCTGATGAAGGATCCAGTGCGGTCTTGAAAGCTCATATGCAGCAGCATTTTTGAACAATTCTTATGTCAGTTCAATAAAAGTGATCACAACCTGTAAAGAATATACTTTCCTTCATGACCAAACTGAGCACAGAAACTCTGCATCAGCCCTATATTAAAGCTTACTATATTCAAGACTGTAGTATAATATAAGGCCACCAGATGGCACTGCTCTGTTTTAAGGGTTCACGTGCTGTATGTTGCTTACTTTTTCCTTCATTTCCGTTCTCACAGATCTTTCTTGAAGGAGATGACACTCCTTCCTTGTCTTAGGGAAGAGTAATTCTTTAACTGGGATCCTGCAATTATGTGCCACTTTGCACACTTAAATGTATAGAATACTGTCACTTTCAAGGGTTAGTACACACATATGCGTATAAGTAACAGCAAGGTAGCTAGACGTTGCTCTGTAAAGGTGCACAAAAATGGAATAGGGCCAGATTCAATGAATGGCAGCCAAATTTGTACAAAAGAAAAAAAAAACAAGAGGTTCACACCTGCCACAAAATCACCAAGGAGAACGAATGCAGAGTGGAAGAAAATCCAATCCTAGAAACCAGTCAAAACTCACAGAATGAAAACTCCGTGTTTCGGCTAGCGATCACTGTAGTTGTGTTTGTTCACAGTGATCGCTAGTGACTACTATTTTTTTGTCTCTGATTTTGACTTTGTGTTATTTTCAGTGCTCCACTAGTAGCATATGCTCAACAGAACATCAGCATATTGACCCCTGATGAAGGCTGTATAGCCGAAACATGGACCGTGTAGGGTCCTAATAAAGTCTACTTGGAGTTTTCATTCTGTGAGGTTTTTTTTTTTAGTTACATTTGTACCCCGCGCTTTCCCACTCATAGCAGGCTCAATGCGACTTACATATTGTATACAGGTACTTATTTGTACCTGGGGCAATGGAGGGTTAAGTGACTTGCCCAGAGTCACAAGGAGCTGCCTGTGCCTGAAGTGGGAATCAAACTCAGTTCCTCAGTTCCCCAGGACCAAAGTCCACCACCCTAACCACTAGGCCACTCCTCCACTGGTTTCTTGGATTGGATTTTCTTCCACTTTGCATTCGTTCACCCAAATTTGTGGTATTCTATACAGGGCACTCCAGGCTGAGCTCCCTTTATAGCACTTTAGTGCGCGTCTTGCACTAGAGAGTTACATAGGGACAGAAATTTCACCCATCCCTGCACATCCTCAATGGAATCTAATCCATACCCACCCGTGCCCACTATGATCTATTCAACCCCGCATCCATCCCTACAATTAGTCTCCTCCATCCCCACCCGTACCTACAGGAGTCGGCGTTATCATTTACTTGCTCACTGGTTTGGGATGGTATTCATTATTCAACCAATGAGTGTTCCAAGCCTCATTCTGGTTCTCCAATTGCCTCTCGCAGTGCATTCCAAGCCTTGTTCTGGAGTCACCAGAGATTTGACTACACTCCTGTGGGAATCCTATGGCAACTTCATCCGTACCCGTGAGAATCCCAAGGAGTCTGCGGGATTCCCACAATCCTCATTCAGCTCTCCATCTCACACCTAACCTTGGGCACCAGGTCTTCTGCCTGCTGTTTGAAATGTCCCTGACCCACCCATGCTCCCGTCATGGCCATTCCACTTTTTGGGTTGTGCATAAGTTGATTTAGGTGCAAATTCCTACACAATAGCACAGAGGTAGATGAGCATGAATATCCAAATTAGTACCAATTAACATCAATAATTGTCACTAATTGTCATGTTAACTAATTAATTGGCTCTGTGCACCCAGATTTGGGTGGCCTTTATTGAGTCCAGGGGATAGTTCATAAATGAAAGGGTGTTCTCATGGGCAGAATATGGGAGGGCCGCCGAGAGGGGGAGCAAGATTCCCTGAACCAGGCCTCCAAGGGGGACACGTCGAAGGGATCTGTCCCTCTCCTGCTCCTGTGTGTTGGGATCCAGGTGACTGTGTTAACGTGAGGCACACAGGAGCAGGAGAGTGACAAACCGAAGGAGGAGCAGATGCAGGAAGGTAAGCGGCGACTGCGGTTGGCGCTGCTCCGTCTCTCGGCAGCTGCCACTTACAGTTACATGACGTCTATGATTTAGGAGTGTCAGAATCCTGGAGGGCATCTTGTGATGACCCCCAAGGCTCTCCATTATCTCCTACACTGTCAACCTCTTGTTACAATCTTTGGGGGTAGTTTTGGAACAAGCTAAACTGAGTTTTTTTTCATTTATGCAGATGACATATTGGTTCTTTATCCCATATCTGAGGATTGGCCTACTACCTTTAAAGGTAGTTTAGATTGATTCAGCTCAATAGAAAATTGAATTGTATCCCATAAACTCAAGCTGAACAGGGATAAAACCAAGTTTTTTATGGCTTGATTCACTAAATCATCCTTTGAGACATCTGCATTTTATTATTGGTAAGGTTCATTTCTCTTTTGAGAATGCTTCAAAAGTTCCTGGAGTAGAGATTGACAGTACTCTCACAATGAAAACTCATATAAATTTGGTAATTAAGAAATCTTTTTATCTGCTTATAAAACTTTGTATTATTAAAAAATATTTTTTTTATAAATTAGCATTTATTTATTTATTTATTTATTGCATTTGTATCCCACATTTTCCCACCTATTTGCAGGCTCAATGTGGCTTACAATACATCATGAGTGGTGGAAATATGTTAGAAAATAGACATTTAGTGTTATCAAACATATAAATTGCGAGTGACCGTACTCACCCGCAAATGCGCAGTAGAGACTGAACGTTCAAGGAGCAACACTCCAAACCCCGCCTCCACCAGCAGCTCCTGTACAGAACGTAGTGCAGCCAATAGGGAGGGGAGGGACGTGGAAATCGGAGGAGGACGTAATGCAGCCAATAGGGAGGGGAGGGGGCGTGGAAAATGAAGGAGGACGTAATTCAGCCAATAGGGAGGGAAGGAGGGGGCGTGGAAATCGGAGGAGGACGTAATGCAGCCAATAGGGAGGGGAGGGGGCGTGGAAAACGGAGGAGAACGTAATGCAGCCAATAGGGAGCGAAGGAGGGGGCGTGGACATCGGTGGGGGAGGGAGGGAAGATGGTGAAGAGAACCACGATATACAAGGGCACAGCAGGAACGACGAAGTGGCCGAGGCAACAAAAAAATCCGCAGCAGAAACCAAGCAGGGATCAAAAAACATTCTGGGGCCAGGGCAGGGAACAGAGGACGGTGGCTTGACATGGGGTGAGGGAAGGGGACAGAGGAGAGTTGCTGGACATGGGGGGAGGGCAGGGGACAGAGCAGAGTTGCTGCACATGGAGGTGAAATTAAAAAAACTCGCCCGTTTTAACGGGCTTAACGGCTAGTAGAAGGATGTTGGACAACATGATAATGAAAAAACATAATAGTAGTATAACAAGAAGGATTTTGGGTAACATGATAATGATATAACGTGATGGTAGTATAGTAAGTAGATATTGTAAGACAGTTCTGGATGTATGTGGAGGAGTTGTGTTTATTCACATTGGTTGATCTTTTTGGTAGTTTGTGGAAGTTCGTTATAGGCTTACTGTACAATCTCTTAGTCTGTCCAGAACTGACTATTGTAATATGGTCTTCTCTGGTTGTACAAAAGCTTCTTCGAAGTGTTTACAGGCTGTGTACGAACACTGCAATCAGACTGATAATCTCTTTAGGTAGATAAGTACATAAGTACATAAGTACATAAGTACATAAGTAGTGCCATACTGGGAAAGACCAAAGGTCCATCTAGCCCAGCATCCTGTCACCGACAGTGGCCAATCCAGGTCAAGGGCACCTGGCACGCTCCCCAAACGTAAAAACATTCCAGACAAGTTATACCTAAAAATGAGGAATTTTTCCAGTCCATTTAATAGCGGTCTATGGACTTGTCCTTTAGGAATCTATCTAACCCCTTTTTAAACTCCGTCAAGCTAACCGCCCGTACCACGTTCTCCGGCAATGAATTCCAGAGTCTAATTACACGTTGGGTGAAGAAAAATTTTCTCCGATTCGTTTTAAATTTACCACACTGTAGCTTCAACTCATGCCCTCTAGTCCTAGTATTTTTGGATAGCGTGAACAGTCGCTTCACATCCACCCGATCCATTCCACTCATTATTTTATACACTTCTATCATATCTCCCCTCAGCCGTCTCTTCTCCAAGCTGAAAAGCCCTAGCCTTCTCAGCCTCTCTTCATAGGAAAGTCGTCCCATCCCCACTATCATTTTCGTCGCCCTTCGCTGTACCTTTTCCAATTCTACTATATCTTTTTTGAGATACGGAGACCAGTACTGAACACAATACTCCAGGTGCGGTCGCACCATGGAGCGATACAACGGCATTATAACATCCGCACACCTGGACTCCATACCCTTCTTAATAACACCCAACATTCTATTCGCTTTCCTAGCCGCAGCAGCACACTGAGCAGAAGGTTTCAGCGTATCATCGACGACGACACCCAGATCCCTTTCTTGATCCGTAACTCCTAACGCGGAACCTTGCAAGACGTAGCTATAATTCGGGTTCCTCTTACCCACATGCATCACTTTGCACTTGTCAACATTGAACTTCATCTGCCACTTGCACGCCCATTCTCCCAGTCTCGCAAGGTCCTCCTGTAATCGTTCACATTCCTCCTGCGACTTGACGACCCTGAATAATTTTGTGTCATCGGCGAATTTAATTACCTCACTAGTTATTCCCATCTCTAGGTCATTTATAAATACATTAAAAAGCAACGGACCCAGCACAGACCCCTGCGGGACCCCACTAACTACCCTCCTCCACTGAGAATACTGGCCACGCAATCCTACTCTCTGCTTCCTATCTTTCAACCAGTTCTTAATCCATAATAATACCCTACCTCCGATTCCATGACTCTGCAATTTCTTCAGGAGTCTTTCGTGCGGCACTTTGTCAAACGCCTTCTGAAAATCCAGATATACAATATCAACCGGCTCCCCATTGTCCACATGTTTGCTTACCCCCTCAAAAAAATGCATTAGATTGGTGAGGCAAGACTTCCCTTCACTAAATCCGTGCTGACTTTGTCTCATCAGTCCATGTTTTTGTATATGCTCTGCAATTTTATTCTTAATAATAGCCTCCACCATCTTGCCCGGCACCGACGTCAGACTCACCGGTCTATAATTTCCCGGATCTCCTCTGGAACCTTTCTTAAAAATCGGAGTAACATTGGCTACCCTCCAGTCTTCCGGTATTACACTCGATTTTAGGGACAGATTGCATATTTCTAACAGTAGCTCCGCAAGTTCATTTTTTAGTTCTATTAATACTCTGGGATGAATACCATCAGGTCCCGGTGATTTACTACTCTTCAGCTTGCTGAACTGACCCATTACATCCTCCAAGGTTACAGAGAATTTGTTTAGTTTCTCCGACTCCCCCGCTTCAAATATTCTTTCCGGCACCAGTGTCCCCCCCAAATCCTCCTCGGTGAAGACCGAAGCAAAGAATTCATTTAATTTCTCCGCTACGGCTTTGTCCTCCTTGATCGCCCCTTTAACACCATTTTCGTCCATCTATGTGTGAATTGCACTGGTTGCCAGTAGAGGCTAGTAACCCGTTTAAGAGTTATGGTGTTTTTTTTAAATTTGTATGTGGTGAGGCTTCACTTTATACGATGAACTTGGTTAATCAGTTGGTGGAACTTAAATCTGTCCGTTTGCATGATCAAGTTTTCTTATGTTACCCTACTGTGAACTTTTAGTATTTAGCACTTTTGTTCGCTTACTTGAAGAAATGGCTCAGTTTTTTTAATCTTATTTGTTACGTGCAGTGAAATATTTTGGTATCTGCGGGCTATAAGCTTTGTATAATGTAATAATCTATACATGCATACGGCATAACGTGTAAATGCAAGGGGGTGCGGCATAGGTGAGAGTTTACATAATACTGTAATTTATACATGTAAATGGCGCATTTAGATGCTCGCGCTTAGGCCAGGCATAGGCCTGGTGTACATGCAAACGCCTGAATGTACATAGGCACACCAATGCCGACTGTTAACATTCTATAAAAACTCTTACATGCGTGTGTGTTCTCTCTTTTTTTTTTTAAATTGGAATCGAAGAAATACAACCGAAGGACAAAATGACACAATACAAACCAACTTGCCAGCATTTACAAACATCATACCATGACTCTTTGGTATAACACCATGCATTTATGCATTTAAATTTAGGTGAGTGATCCGTACCTTAATTTTACACACAAGTTCAAAAAGGGGGCGCAGAAAAAGGAGGTTCATGAGACTTCGGCGGGAGGGGGGTCCGGCGCCCGAGGTGAGGGCGCACATTTTAGCCCCCCCCCCCCCACCATTTTTAACCCCCGCCCACCATTTTTGACCCCTCCTGCCGCTACCACCACCTTTGACCCCCCTCAGCGCCAACCCTTTCAACCCCCTCTTCCCACTGCCGCCAACCCTCCCCCGCCATCGGGTCCCCAACCCCCGCCAGCTGAAGTCCTCTTCTCCGGTGTGGCCGCATTGCTGATCTGCAACGGCAGCCTTCTGTTTCTGTGAGTCTGGTGTCCTGCAGCAAGGCAGCCGCGCCAGAGAAGGACTTTGGCTGGTGGGGGTTGGAGACCCCCGTCAGCAAAGGTACCTGACGGCAGGGGAGGGTTGGCGGCAGCAGGAAGAGGGGGTCAAAAGGGTTGGCGCTGGGGGGGGTCAAGGGTGATGGTGACAGCGGGAGGGGTCAAAAATGGCAGGTGGGTGGACGGGGGTTAAAAATGGCGGGAGGGGGGAGTCGGCGGCGCCGGGGGGGCTAAAATGTGCCCCCTCACCTCGGGCTCCAGACCCCCCTCCCGCCGAAGTCTGGCTATGCCCCTGCCATGAACCTCCCTTTTCTGCACCCCCTTTTTGAACTTGTGTGTAAAATTAAGGTACGGATCACTCACCTAAATTTAAAATGTATAAATACATGGCGTTATACCAAAGAGTCATGGTATGATGTTTGTAAATGCTGGCAAGTTGGTTTGTATTGTGTCATTTTGTCCTTTGGTTGTATTTCTTTGATTTCAATTTAAAAAAAAAAAAAGAGAGAACACACACGCATGTAAGTGTTTTTATAGAATGTTAACAGTCGGCATTGGTGTGCCTATGTACATTCAGGCGTTTGCATGTACACCAGGCCACCAACCCCTGGACCACACCACAACCCCAGTCACCAAGTGCTTGACTGGGTAGGTCTTCAAGGGTACTTTACATTTCCTAAAACTTGGCTCAGGGTGAAGATGGAGGGGCAGCATGTTCCACAAAGAAGAAAAACACAGGGTCGGGTAGATTCCAGACAAGTGCGTGGGACAGGAGGAACCAGTAGGCGCAGTTCCATGGTGCATGGAAAATACCAATTTTTCTCCATGAACAAAGCAGCTTCTAGAGCTTTGCACCCTTCACAGGGCATGGTTTGAGTGACTTAATGCAGGTGAGATATGTCATTGTTAAAGGTGCCGGTGCCATTCCAAGAGAGACGATTATTGTGAGTTAGCAGCTATAAAAAGATCTATAACTGCATTCAGTGAGGCTATTTTTTGGAGATGGGAGGAAGTTGCTATAGAGAGGTACTCAAAGCATCACAGGGGAATATTATTACCTCTTTCTACGACAGACATGCTGGAGCAGGAAAAAGAATGATGACCTTACTGTATGATTTCATAAGTGAAAGGAAACTGCCAGGGTTATCAGTTGAAAGTTGGCAGGCTGGTTTGTTTTTTTTTTTCGCATCAAATACTATCACTTTCTAACCCATTGGATTTATTTTGTAAAAAAAAATAAAAAGGGGGAGGGTAATGCGGTCAGAGATGAACAAAATATTGCCTTCACCTACGCGAACGGTAAGATAAAACGAATGTATCAAATGCAAACTTGTGTGGTGCAAATTGAAGAGTTGATGACAAGTCATCATGAAAAATGCTTTAGTGTCTCTGTCCTTGCGTTCAGGGATCCTAATGGCAAACAGTTTTCCAAAGCTATCCAGGGCCTCAACACCTATCCATTATGTCATTAAGCTCCCTATATCATCACAGACATCCACCAGCACAAGCAATTTTGTGAGGCAAAATTGATCGGGCCTTCGTTGTGGGCTAAAAATGCAAGCCGTATGCCATGAATCCTGATAGGGAGTTGATACACGGCCTTATCTGTATATCATTGTTCTTGCCATTCACTTCTTACTATTAAGACAAAGCGTGTAAGCCATTGATCGAAAGCTTGATAAGGGCATCTGGATTTCTCCCTATCCCTGCAGTCTGCGACAGACTTTATAGGAAGGTAGAATGGTGCATTAAATTGTATGATTTGAGGATAAAAACAGAAAAAAATTGTAGCCGTTCTGTCAGCTGGGCGGAAGTGTGCATGCTTCCCCTCCTCCCCTTCAGAATCTCGGCCTTATTTACTTTACTGACTAGTGGTTGCTGTCACCACTGCTAGGCCTGCTCCTTTCCCACTCCCTGCTGCTACCACACCGAGTACAGAGAGCAGCTATCAGTTGCAATAGGCTGTAGTCAGGGTTGGTGCCTGCATGTGAGTGAAAGTACGCAGATCAATATAACCAATTGGAAATCAGGAATGAGCTGAGTGATGTCATCACACAGGGGCATAGCCAGACACCCAATTTTGGTTGGGCCTGGGCCCAAGATGGGTGGGCAGAAGAACTCCGCCCCGCCCACAAGTGATTTAGTCTCTCCCTCTCTCGCCTGTATGCCATATGGTTTCTCAAACATCCCCCCCCCCCCCCCCGCATACCTTTTAAATAGCAGATTTTCATCGGCAGCGAGCAGCAACAAATACACACTGCTGATGTTGGCCCCACAGCCTTCCCTCTGATGCAACTTCCTTTTTACATCAGAGGGAAGGCTGTGGGGCCAGTGCGAAGAGTATGTATCAGTTGCTGCTCACTACAGGCGAAGATCTGCTATTCACAAAGAGGTCACTAGACCACCAGGGCAGATAGTAAATAAGGGGAGGGAAGACCCACGGCGCCGCTCGCCTGCCCGCTCGCCCGTTTGTCCAGAAATCCGGACAAACAGACGGGCGGGCAAAACCCGCCGGACACCCTGGACATGTCTTCAAAAAGAGGACATGTCCGGGGAAATCCAGACATATGGTAACCTTACCTGCCAGCCACATCATAGGTGTGCTACTACTGTGTGGGCCTGAGCCCAAAGTGAGTGGGCCTGGGCCTACCCGGGCCCAGCCTTGACTACGCCACTCTCATCACAGAACTGTATGAGTAGGAACTATGGATTAGATTCTATATATGGATACTGAGGGAGCTCGGAGAAGTCCTGGTGGGACCTCTTAAGAATTTATTTTATAGATTTTTAGAGATGGGAGAGGTTCTGCAGGATTGGAGACAATTTAATGTAGCCCCTCTTCACAAAAGCGGAGACAAGGAAGAAGTGGGAAACTACAGGCCGATAAGTGTCATGTCAGTGGTAGGAAAAATAATGGAATCACTGCTGAAGGAAAGGATAGTTGACTTTGTAGAAGCCAACAGGTTACTGGATCTGAGGCAACATGGCTTTACCAAAGGAAAATCCTGCCAAACGAATCTGATTGACTTCTTCGACTGGGTGACCAAAGAACTGGATGAAGGACGTGCGATAGATGTGATCTTCTTGGATTTCAGCAAGGCCTTTGATACGGTCTCTCACAGAAGACTCATGAATAAGCTGAGAGGGCTGAACTTAAGACTAAAGTGGTAAACTAAATTGGAAACTGTTGACCGACAGACGGCAGAAGTTGGTGGTAAATGGAATCGGATCGGAGGAAAGGAAGGTGCTTAGTAGGGTGCCTCAGGGGTCGGTGCTGGGGCCAATTCTATTTAATATATTTGTGAAAGACATTGCTGAAGGGTTAGAAGGAAAAGTTTGCCTTTTTGCGGATGACACGAAGATAGCCAAAAGAGGGGATACCCTGGAGAGAGTAGAAACCATGAGAAGGGATCTCCAAATGTTAGAAGAATGGTCAAGGGTCTGTCAGTTAAAATTTAATTACAAAAATACAAGGGAACCAAAAAATATATCCACAGCCTGTGCTCTGAATAATATCCCAAAATACCACAGGAAATTAAAACATAAAATAATTAAATCATATATGATATAAATACAATCTACTATAATAAAACTCACCCTCAACGTTCTGAGGACACTGACGTCACTGAAGCCAAGCCCTGGCTTCCTTCAAAAAGGTTCAAAGCTTCGTGGTGGTGAAGCCACCAAAATCACTCTGGGCCCCGCCCTCGAGGGCGGAGCAATGGCAGAACAACGAAGGGGTTGGCCAGGGAGGGAGGGGAGGTGTTGGCGACGAAAACCTTGCTAGCGCCCGTTTCATTTGCTCTGAAACAGGCCTCTTTTACTAGTATTCATAATAAATTCAAAACAAGAAAGAGAAAGTGTTGCAAGAAACAAACAGATGTCATGCAAATATTTATTATAAAATAACACAATACACACTAATAATCCCCACATATGGTCACGTGATGGATTGAGAGGGAAGAAGACGTGTTTCTAATCTCTCTCGGGCCGCCCTCTCCCACAACCCCGTTATAGCAACGAATTACCGGGAAAAACCTTAAGAATCGCATAGACTCAACGTTTATGGACCCCTTTGTAGTGCGGGAAAGCAGAATAATGCCGAACAGAACAGTAAAAAAGGAGCCGGAAAAACAACGAGGCCAGATCGAAGGCAAGATGGCGGCGAGCCCAAAACCAGAGGCCTCTACAACATTTAATGCTGACCAGCTGCAACAGCTTACGGAAGTGATACAGACAGCGATGGCACCACAATTCAGAAAACTGTCTGACCAGCTGGCCGGGATGGAAACCCGCCTCGATGAGACGGTTCGTAGAACTGGGGAATTAGAAGTGCGGGTGTCAGACATCGAGGACGCTGAGACAGCCAGAGAAACCGTAGTTAAAGAATTGCAGCGGGAACTCGGCGCCTTAACCCAACAAGTGGACGATCTGGAGAACAGATCTAGGAGATCGAACCTACGAATAATAGGAGTCCCAGAATCGATCCCAGACCGCTCCTTACTCACCCAATTAGAAAGATGGCTAAAGAACGAATTCGCGCTCTCAGATAGCGCAGGGCCGCTCTGCTTGGAGCGAGCGCATCGCCTAGGAAGGCAGAACAACACAAGAACCAGGCCGAGAATAGTGATTATCAAAATTCACAACTTTATTCATAAAGAGGAAATACTGCGAGGGGCCCGGCAAAAATAATCCCCACATATATATAAACCATATATAGGAAGCTGGAATAATGTCCATAAATATATCCAATAATACAATACAATCTGTATCGATAAATCGGCTCTAAACGTTCCTTCACCCTTAAGTTCTCAATGTCACGCTCTCAATGTGAACCCGAGACTTATTTGAAATGAAATTGCTGTCCAATGAAAAATATCAATGATACAGTCGAACTGTAGAGCACTGTTGCTGGTATTTGGTGATTGTTCAAAAAATATCACCTTGACGACAAAACCCCTGAATGTATTGAAATCATGTAAGAGCACGACCACAAAATGTTGAATCAAATCCAGCTTCCATGGTTTCCAAAGCTACTGAAATCATTCAGGACTCAATGTAAATCGCTAAAAAAAACCTACACGCACCCAACAAGCGCCAAAATGGACTGACCGCCTGACTACCGCGCGGCTTTTGCAGTAATTTCATTTTTGGCACGCGTTTGATACGCGCATCTGAAAAATACTTTTTATTTTCTGCGCGCCAAGTGGCACCTGACACACGTAGGTCATTACCATCCAAATTTTTTACTGCTAGGTCTATGGCTGGCGGTAAGGTCTGAGATCCGACACGGACGCGCGGCAATTTTGATTTTGCCGCACTTCCATTTTCGTAGGGGGGGGGGAAAGAGGCCTTTTTTACGGGTGCGCTGAAAAATGATTCTGCGCGTGCCCAAAACCCGCGCATACACTACCGCAAGCCATTTTTCAGCGCTCCTTTGTAAAAGGAACCCATAGCCGATTAAGGGCTAATTTAACTGGCCAGGCGTCGTTCATGATTTTAAATATCAGGCAGATTGAGTCGGCTGAATTATTGTGTGGAGTTTATTTGCTAAAGGCCTCCTGGTGTAAACCAGTCGTGACCCTGTCCCTCAACCACGAAGTGTGATTTTGTACCCCTGTCCCTGCTCTTCTAGGCTTACCCTAGGCATCCGCCTAGCTGCATATACAACCAGGGGTTACACTTACCTTACAATAACATTTTATGAGTCCTGAGAAGGATGGATGACATCTTCAGAACATTAATGCAGGCCTGGAACCGGGGAGGCTGTTCAAGTTTCGGATGAGGCAATCAGCATGTAGATTTGATCAACGCGATTAACTGTCTCACGTACAGAGCAGGCTTTCCAGTCATTTGACAAGACTTTTGCTGAAAAAAACCTGATTATGAGTAAACAGATACTTTGCAAATTCCCCTCTGGGCTACCGTTTCTGTGAGCTGCGGGTTTTCATTCTTTTCTTTTTCCTATTTTTT
This sequence comes from Microcaecilia unicolor, assembly GCF_901765095.1. NCBI lineage: Eukaryota > Metazoa > Chordata > Amphibia > Gymnophiona > Siphonopidae > Microcaecilia > Microcaecilia unicolor. The sequence goes on along the minus strand of NC_044040.1, from coordinate 8,370,152 downwards.
TTTCAGCTTTAATATTTAATATATCTAAAGGTTGTTCCTTTATTGAGGAGTGCAGTCAGGAAAATCTCTCGGGATGCATTCTTTGATTGTGTACAATAGTTTTTAAATTGAATATATTGACAGCCCGTTCTACCTTTTCTCTGCTCCTTAAATTAATTTTCAGGGTTTTCTGATGTGGAATATGGATTGCATGATCTTCTCCTGTTTATGTTCCCAGCATTTTAATATGTAAACCCTCTCGCTCGCTGACACTAAAGCTGTCAACCTCCAAATAGCGATGTATTGGATTCAGTATATCAAAATGTCACTTTTTGTATTATTAAAGTAAATAGTTCACAATTATAGTATATTGTAGGCATATTTGAGCATATGGCTGTATATCATAAAAAAACATTTACTGCCACTCATAACTCATCGGTACAGAAATGGCACAAACTGGGCTGCTTTATGGATGAAAAAAAAAATCAGCCATCGGATTCGGAAAGGAATAAAGGATAAACTGGTGACGCCTCTGTATTGCTCCATGGTGTACATTTTTGGTCTCCCAGTCTCAGATGTAGAAGGACCTACTGAAGGTTCAGGGGAGGATGACAAAAATGATACAGGGATAGAACATAGTAACAAGTAGTAACATAGTAAATGACGGCAGATAAAGCCCTGAACGGTCCATCCAGTCTGCCCAACAAGATAAACTCATTTTACATGGTATGTGATACTTTATACCCGAGTTTGATTTGTCCTTGCCATTCTCAGGGCACAGACCGTAGAAGTCTGCCCAGCACTCTTCTTCTACTAAAAGTTCTGAAGATTCTGGAATCCTAAAGAGTTACAAGATTCCGGAATCCCAATTAGTAGCAACATTCCATGTAGAACCCCAAAGAGTAACAAAGTAAATGATGGTAGATAAAGACCTGAACGGTCCATCCAGTCTGCCCAACAAGATAAATTCATTTTACATGGTATGTGATACTTTATACCTGAATTTGATTTGTCCTTGCCATTCTCAGGGCACAGACCGTAGAAGTCTGCCCAGCACTCTTCTTGTACTAAAAGTTCTGAAGTTAACGTCGAAACCCCTTAAAAATTTACACTCCAACCCATCCATATCTATACAGCCACGATCAGGGCGTAGACCATAGAAGTCTGCCCAGCACCGGTTTTGCTTCCCAATTACTGGCATCACCACCTAATCTCTGCTAAGATTCTGTAGATCCATTCCTTCTAAATAGGATTCCTTTGTGTTTATCCCACGCACGCTTGCATTCCGTTACCGTTTTCATCTCCACCACCTCCCGCGGGAGGGTATTCCACATATCCAGCACCCTCTCCGTGAAAAAATACTTCCTGACTTTACTCCTGAGTCTGCCCCCCTTCAACCTCAATTCATGTCCTCTAGTTCTACCGCCTTCCCGTCTCCGGAAAAGGTTCGTTTGCGGATTAATACCTTTCAAATATTTGAACATCTGTATCATGTCATCCTTGTTCTTTTATGAGGAAAAGCTGCACAAGTTAGGGCTCTTCAGCTTGGAGAACAGATGGCTGAGGCGCGATATGCATAGGAGGCGGCTCAGGGGGTGCTGGGCACCTGATACTCATCCCCCCCCCCCCCCCCCCCCCCATTTTCAATAGGCACCTGGCCGGTTAAATGCCCCATAACTAGCTATCTATGAATTTTCAGTGGGACATTTCCAGCCATGACCCGCTGAAAGTTCACAGTGGATAGCTGGTTGTATCAGGTGATATAACTGGCTATCCACTGATTTTCAGTGCAAGTTTGGCGGGCATATTTGACCATGTGAATACCAGGCCTATCCTTGGCTGGTTCAGACTTTACCAACCAGTACTAAATATCAACTTGGACGGTTAAGTTTGAACCAGCCAAAAATAAACCGGATATTCAATGCCAGTCACTGGAAATGGCCTGGCATTGAATATCCGGGCTAACCCCCATGGTCTGAATATCGGGAGGGGAAAAGGAAATGGGACTTGATATACTGCCTTTCTGAGGTTTTTGCAACTACATTCAAAGCGGTTTACATATATTCAGGTACTTATTTTGTACCAGGGGCAATGGAGGGTTAAGTGACTTGCCCACAGTCACAAGAAGCTGCAGTGGGAATTGAACCCAGTTCCCCAGAATCAGAGTCCGCTGCACTAACCACTAGGCTACTCCTCCACTAGCAACATTCCATGTAGAAGCCTGCCCTTGCAGATCAGCAATGCGGCCGCGCAGGCTTCTGTTTCTGTGAATCAAGGGCAGGCTTCTACATGGAATGTTGCTAGTGGAATAGCAACATTCCATGTAGAATCTCAAATAGTAGCAACATTCCATCTAGAATCTACAATAGTAGAATCTCAACTAGGGAAATGGGACTTGATATACCACCTTTCTGAGGTTTTTGCAACTACATTCAAAGCGGTTTGCATATATTCAGGTACTTATTTTCTACCAGGGGCAATGGAGGGTTAAGTGACTTGCCCAGAGTCACAAGGAGCTTCAGTGGGAATCAAACCCAGTTCCCCAGAATCAGAGTCCGCTGCACTAACCACTAGGCTACTCCTCCACTAGCAACATTCCATGTAGAAGCCTGCCCTTGCAGATCAGCAATGAAGCCGCGCAGGTTTCTGTGAGTCTGACATCCTGTACGTACGTGCAGGACATTAGACTCACAGAAACAGAAGCCTGCGCGGCCGCGTTGCTGATCTGCAAGGGCAGGCTTCCACATGGAATGTTGCTAGTGGAATAGCAACATTCCATGTAGAATCTCAAATAGCAGCAACATTCCATGTAGAATCTCAAATAGGGAAAGGGAAAGGGGACTTGATATACCGCCTTTCTGAAGTTTTTGCAACTACATTCAAAGCGGTTTACATATATTCAGGTACTTATTTTGTACCAGGGGCAATGGAGGGTTAAGTGACTTACCTAGAGTCACAAGCAGCTGCATTGGGAATTGAGCTCAGTTCCCCAGGAAAGGATCAAGGTCCTCTGCACTAACTATTAGGCTACTCCTCCACTAGCAACATTCCATGTAGAAGCCTGCCCTTGCAGATCAACAATGCAGCTGCACAGGCTTCTGTTTTTGTGAGTCTGACGTCCTGCACAGGTTGGGGTTGGGGGTGGGAAGGGCCCACCCAGATTAACTCGGGACCCACCCGAAATGCCAGGTCTGGCTGCGCTCCTGTTGTCAGGCAGTGTCCCCACCTCCACACCATCTTGCAGAGTTCTTATATTCTTTTCCTCAGCCTGAAGCAGACCCTTCACACTTTCTCCCATTCTTAAAGTCCTGCTTCATTTCAACAACCCTGTCCCCCCCCCCCCCCCCCCACAATACTCACCAGTTCCACACAACCCAGTGCATGGTTCACTCTCCACCTACTCCAGCACTTGCAGCTCAGCCCCTCACGGGCTCTGTCCCCGTCCCCGCCCTGTCTTTGTGGGATCTGTCCCCATCCCCACCCCATCCTCACAGGATCTGTCCCCGTCCCCACCCTGTCCCTGCGGGATCTGTCCCCGCCCCGTCCCTGCGGGCTCTGTCCCTGTCCCCATCCCCGTGGTTACTGCAGGTCCCTGTGTCATTCTCTAGTGTGAGGGATTCGCTGTTACGAAGATTCATACCATGCTTGGTTAGAATAGAAGACAGTAGCAGGAAGTGAAAAGGACAAGAGACCTTGGTGGAGTAACGGAATTAGAAAATATAGAAATATTTGTTAAGTACAGTAAGCGAGACATAAGTTTCACATCTTTAAAAAGGTGTTTTCTCTCTCGCAGGAGTGTGAGAAGTCGATGCAATGTCCTTTGGTAGTTGCTAGGTTACGTAGTCATTCTCTATTATCTGTGTTCACAGCCACGAATGCAGCTTTTCATCACGGCGTGAGTGTGACTCCCATGTCACTACAGGTGTGGCTCAGGATGCCAGCTGGATCTCGTGCTGCTTCGTCCTGGCTAATGTTTATTTCCTTTTATTAAAATCATGTCAGGATTATGGCAGGGCGGTCGCCCGGTTTTATCAAGAAATGCTTTGGCACCTCCTCGGCAATGATTTCCTAAGAAATGAGCTGAGTTTACCTCAACCAAAGTCCGTTATCTTGCCAATAACCTCCCTTTCCGCATGGATTGAAACCGCAAGGGGCAAAGTCTCAGCCAGAGCTTTTTAAAGCCAGTCAGGTTTTCAGGATACTCACAATGAATATTCATAAGATCAATTTGCACAATGATCATCTCAGTGTATACAAATGGATCTCGTGCACTCCTCGCTGTAAGCTGTCTGTGTAGGAGCAGTTTGGGGGGAGGTTCTCTTTTTGGCCCAATCTCTTCATTGTCTGGGTTCCTTGTACATCTTGATCTGACCACAGTGGTAGGGAGCAGAGAAACACCCGTCAGCTTTTCAGCAGCAATCGTGGAATTTTCTCTCTCAGCAGCAGTGGGTGAGTGACAAAGGAACTTGATGGTTCTGGGCAGAAAATGAACAAACTTTCAAGAATCCTGTGAAGGAGACAAAGAATAAACACTGATGTTTGGTCATCCTTAATGTGCTCCAAACAAGATGTCCAGATACTACAATCCATGTTATCACCTAAAAATCCATAGCAGTGGCGTAGCCACAGGTGGGCCTGGGTGGGCCAAGGCCCACCCACTTAGGGTTCAGGCCCACCCAACAGTAGCATGCATTTAGTGGTAGCTGGTGGAGATCCCAAGCTCTATCAGCTGAAGACTTCCCTTTGATGGTAAGCCAAGGTGGAAAGAAGCGTTTTCTCGCCAGCTGAGATATTTTTTTGGTGGTGGTGGTGGTGAAGAACACTTGGTGCCCACCCACTTCTTGTCTAGGCCCACCCAGAATCTGTTGTCTGGCTACGCCCCTGATCCATAGCATCACATGAAAGAAATTATAGAGGTAATTCTATAACAGGTAAGCACGTAGAGTTTTACACACTCAAGTGCACTCTTATATAAAATGGGAGTGTATGTGCATAAAAAATAGAACAGACATATTACACCACCTTCTATGTAATATAAGGGCACTTCTATAACCGAGGCACCCCCATTTAGGAGTGGAGGCAGTAGCACACCAAGAGCAGGGTGGTGGTGGGGGAATCTGCCCCAGGTGCAGGCAGCAAGGAGGTACACGGAGCAGTTGCATGGCTGTCGACTCCACCGGTCCCCTGTCCCCTCTGATGTTACTTCCTGTTCCGAGGCAGGGGACCAGCAGAGTTGACAGCCGCATGACTGATCCATGCACTCCCCCTTGTAGGAGGAAGGGGGGTTGGGGTGATGTGCTTTGGGGATGGGGTGATGTGCTTTGGGAGTGTGCAGCGGCGACCCGCCCTGGGTGGCAAGCAAGCTAGGTACACCATTGAGTGGAGGAGTAGCCTAATGGTTCATGCAGGGCTGAGAACCAGGGAAGCCCAGTTCAAATCTCACTGCAGCTCCTTGTGATCTTGGGCAAGTCACTTAACACTCCATTTCCTCAGGTACTAAACTGGATTGTGAGCCATCCAAGACAGAAGAATACCTAACGTACCTGAATGTACATCACTTTAATAACTTTTGGGGTTGCAGGCTTCACTGTAGATAATTTTGTGAACCAGAGTGCAGATTTTGAAAGCTATGCGTTCTTTGATTGGGAGCCAGTGTAGTTTTTCGCAGAGGGGGTTTGCACTTTCAAATCACGTTTTTCCAAAGATAAGCATAGCTGCCGTGTTTTGAGCGGTCTGAAGTTTCTTTAATGTTTGTTCTTTGCATCCCGCATAAATTCCATTGCAGTAGTCTACCATACTTACTACCATTGATTGTATCAGGTTGCGAAATGTTTCTCTCGGGAAGAATTGTTTCACGCGTTTGAGTTTCCACATTGATTGGAACATTTTCTTTGTTGTGGAGGTCACTTGGCTCTCTAGTGTTAGGTTGCGGTCCAATGTAACGCCGAGGATTTTCAGGCTGTCTGAGATAGGGAGGGTGTAATCTGGGGTGTTGATCATTGTGGGGTTGCCCGCGCTGTGTTGGGATGAGAGGATAAGACGGTGAGTTTTTTCTTTGTTGAGTTTTAGTTGAAATGCATTTGCCCAAGAGTCCGTGATGTTCAAGCTGATCTTGATTTCGTTGGTGATTTCTGTCAGTTTAGATTTACTGAATCCAGCCCTAAGCACCTAAGTGTGTAGCACATAACTACAAAGGGGATGTTAAATTGAGAGGGGCAAGGGCGGGTTGGGGTGGGTCAGACACTTACATGCCAAGTTTTAGAAAGTTACGCATGCAACTGAGAATATTTAGGTGAGAGCATGACCACCAGCTTTTGACATGGTATAAATACATACACCTAAAGTTAGGTGTTCAATATCGACTTAGTCTAGTATATTCTGTATTGCCTTTGCCATTATAGAACACTTGTGTGGTGCTCAATTATATACAACTGTATGGCTTATACAGTCAAATTATAGAATATCGCTGAATGTGTACCTAGTACATTACAGAATACTGATAGAACTGAAAAATAAACTTGAAAACAAGCATGGTACCAGAAGATTAGAAGGTGGCCAATGTAACGCCAATCTTTACAAAGGGTTCCAGAGGTGATGCGGGAAATTATAGACCAATGAGCATGACGTCGATGCTGGGCAAAATGGTAGAGACCATTATAAAGAACAAAATAACAAAGCATATTTATAAGCGTGGATTAATGAGTCAAAGCCATCATAGCAATGCTTCTGTTCTTATGTACGGGTGTTATTTATTTATTTATTTATTTGTTTGTTGCATTTGTATCCCACATTTTCCCACCTATTTGCAGGCTCAATGTGGCTTACATAGTGCTGTAGAGGTATTTGCCAGTATGGTTGTTAGCAGATACAAAGTTATATTGTGGTCAGATGAGGTGGGGTCGAAGGAGTGAAGATTATAGGTTGTCCATTACGATCATTAATTATACTGTGTTGCTTGGTGCAGGGATCTATGTTGGATCCGTGGGATAGGCCTTTTTGAAGAGGTGAGTTTTGAGTGATTTCCTGAAGTTTAAGTGGTCATGGAGCATTTGGGAGTCCGTTCCATAGTTGTGCGCTTATGTAGGAGAAGCTTGATGTGTAAGTTATTTTGCATCTTAGTCCTTTACAATTTGGATAGTATAGGTTTAGGTATGATCGTGATGATCTGATTCTGTTTCTGGTTGGTAAGTCTACTAGGTCTGTCATGTATCCAGGTACTATGCCGTAGATAATTTTGTGTACCAGGGTACAGATTTTGAAGATGGTCCGTTCTTTGATTGGGAACCAATGCAGCTTTTCTCATAGGGGTTTGGCATTTTTGAATCGTGTTTTGCCATATATCAGTCTGGCTGCTGTATTTTGGGCGGTGTGGAGTTTTTTTGTGAGCTGTGCTTTATATCCCGCGTAAATTCCGTTACAGTAATCTGCATGGCTTAGGACCATTGATTGTACTAGGTTTCGAAAAGTTTCCCTTGGGAAAAAAGGTTTTATTCGTTTGAGTTTCCACATAGCATAGAACATTTTCTTTATTACGGTATTTACTTGGTTCTCGAGTGTGAGATTGTGATCGAGTGTGACACCGAGTATTTCTTTCTTTCTTTCTTTCTTTCTTTATAACAGTTTACAATAATTCAACAAAGATAACTTTGTTAAGCAATATGCCATAATTTACATAGGAAATAATTATGGATAATTCCTTCTACTAACCAAATTTTCTAAATGTATTAGTCCACAAGAGGAGGAGACTGATCAATACACCATAGCCTGAGAGGAGATATAAGAGAAACAGCAAAAATAAAATAAGAAAATAAGGTATTATTAACTGCATCAAAACTCTGTATTACATCCAGAAGTCATTACAAGTCAGGTTTTAGGGGCTGTTGCATCCAAAAATGATCAAAGTTCTGAAGGTTCAAAGAAATGAAAACTAACATTATCAATCTGTAATACACATTTACATGAAAACCCTTAACTGAAATTTAGCTCCCAACTTCAAAGCTTCTTGTCGCATAGACAGACATTTCTTCCTTCTTTCCTGTGTCCATCTGGAGACATCAGGAAATATCTGAATCTTTTCTCCCAAAAAAGTGACTGGAGCAGATGGTCTCAAGTAAAGTCTTAACAAAGCTTCCTTGTCTTGAAGAAATACGAAAGAGACCAGTAAGGTGGCTCGAAAGTCCACCTCTTCTTCTGAACTCTCCAAAAGAGCTGATACATTTAAGCTATCAGAAGAAGACTCCGTTTGGACATATTTTCAAAGAACTAAAAGGTCTCTCCTTACCCCGACATCAAGAAAAGCTGGGAAAAGCACATATGCTTATTCAGTAGTGGACAAATGAAAGCCAGGGGTCTAATATATTGAATGGGCAGGCTGGATAGGCAAGACGAGTTATCTACTCTCATAATTTCTATTTCTACATATACTGACATTCAGTTCTAGACGATTATTTTACCGTTTCCAGCAGATCATTAAGATCCCAGAGCTTGCTATTATGACAGCAGCTCTCCTGAAAGAGGGACTCAGATCTGGATAGATGAGAAGCAGAAAGAGACAGTGCGGATTCGCTTTCTGCAGTTAATGGAAACGTCAACTGCGAAGACTGTCGGTGCCAAAAAAAATCATAAAAAGAGATTCATCAAAGGTTCAAGTCTGCAGCCCAAACCATAATGATCCACCTCACCTCAGACGATGACAGTCCTCAGCTTGCAAGGAAACTACCGAATGTGTTTTAGATGTAACTCATAATGAGATTTTCCATGTGCTTCTTCCATGGTTTTCTCTCCCTGTCCCTGAAGTACAGGTTTGTCGCTTACAGTCCTGAATGACCCTGGAAATTCAGAACCGCAAGATGGTGGAGACAAAAAAAAACCGCAGACCTGAAAAACTCCCGAGTTTCACAACTTCTAAAAAAGCGTGAACAATAACTCATAATTACTTGTAAGCGCCAGAGGCCTCTCTTGACACCTCCATTGTTTGAATGGTGCAAATCCCAAGAGAGGCTCCTGCATACTCTTCCCAGCTCGATGCATCGTGAAATTGCAGAATAGGCGATGAAGTTATTTTCAGATGTGGGATTTCTTCATAAATGTGATTCATTGTTAACTCCCAAATAGCATTTCATTGACCTTCCTTTTAGTTCTAACCAAGCTTTCTCCACCAACAGTTAAAAGATTTCTGTTTCTCTTTTGCTTCCCCTCCCCACCCCAAACACACACACACACACATGTTGTTTCCTGTGGATTGGGTTGTGCAAATGTGTTTATGAGCATATTTACATGAGGTCGTGTGGGGACTGAATTATGGTCAAGTATTTTAACCATGGTTCGAACATGTCGGCTTGCGCTTGCCAAGGTGGCAGAAAAGCCCCACCACATACCTGAAAATGAATAATGATGAGTATTAATATACAAGGCCCTTTTGCCTTATAGTTAAATGATTCCATTGCCCCAAATCAGTGAAATGATGGAATGAGAGAATTGGAAGAATTTCTCCAGCAAGAGTGGAAGAGAAAATGCAGCTGTGAATGCTCTCCAGAGAGAATTCTAGAAGAATTCAGAGGCTCTGGGGGAGGGGAGGATTTCGCATGACCCCCATAACCTCTTCTGTGCAGCCCTAATCAGCTGGACCTCTCCAGGAGAAGCTGTCTGTACCCAGCAGATAGCTCAAGGGTGGCCAACCACAGTCCTCAAAGGCCACAGCCCAGTCAGGTTTTCAAGATTTCCTCAATAAATATGCATGAGATTGATTTGCATGCACTGCTTCCATTGTATGCAAATTGATCTCCTGCATTTTCATTGTGGAAATCTTGAAAACCCAATTGGGTTGTGGTCCTCGAGGACTGTGGCTACCCACCCTTGAAATAGCTCTACCCAGTGCCTTCGACTATGCTCTCGTGGGATCTGTGAGTAGATACACAGTACAAAGTTCAGTCCCAAATTCTTTGGGTGCTTATATTAATCAGAAAGCACAGGACAGACGTGAGAGAATTCTAGAAGAATCCAGAGGCACTGGGGGAGGGGAGGATTTAGTATGACTAGGGGGCATGCGATGAAACTACAGTGTAGTAAATTTAAAACAAATCGGAGAAAACTTTTCTTCACCCAACGCGTAATTAAACTCAGGGATTCATTGCCGGAGAACGTGGTGAAGGTGGTTAGCTTGGCAGAGTTTAAAAAGGGGTTAGACAGTTTCCTAAAGGACAAGTCCATAAACCGCTACTAAATGGACGTGGGAAAAATCCCCCCCCCCCCCCCCACAATGAATCCAGTGTCTTCCTTGAATGTGGATATGTCTTTCTGCTTTTTCAAGGCTGGATATGATGGCTGAATGCACAGCTTCCATCGAGACCTCCTGATACAGCCTCAACTTGCAAAACGCAGGCCGCATGAGATGAATAATATCCAAATTTGCAAGTGGTGCAATTTACATAAATATCTGTATATAACTGCCAACCTGTTTCAATGTAAAACACTTTGAATATTGGAACTTGCGATGACTGAGGTTTTAAATAGGCTATGTAAAGCTATTCTATTGGATAAACGATCGACCGTATGGACCTTCTGAAATCCTTAAATCTGAGCATGTCTCTTTCTTTGCAAGTGAGACACTTGATTCATCAGGGACTGATCATCCCATATTTTTTGATTAGTGCATGACTGAAAAACCTCAGCCTAATTCATTTGCCAGCGGACTTGGCACTGTGCATAGTTAGAAATTTGTCCATGTGTGATCTTATTCTTCCCTGTCCTGTGCTCGGATGCCAAATCCTACCTTTGATTATTCTCCAAATGAAAGGGGAGTGGCAAGCCCATAAAAGCATGTTTCTGTGATAGCCAGGCATTGTCATTCTGCAGAACCCTAGAGTCTTTTTCAGCCTATACAAAAAGATGCCCCTTGGTGTCCTCGAACCCCCTGTCCAAAACTTAAGCTAAGAGGAAAGTCTTCCAGTGGCGTTCCTAGGCTGGCTGACACCTGGGGTGGATCGCCGATGCGCCCCCCCCCCCCCCCGGGTGCAGTGCGACCCCCCCCCCCAGGTGCACTTTTACCTGCTGGGGGGGGGGGTGCCGCGCGCCTGTCGGCTCCGAGTCCACTCGTTCCCTGCTGCTCCCTCTGCCCCGGAACAGGAAGTAACCTGTTCCGCGCAGAGGGAGCAGCAGGGAGGGAACGAACGAACTCGGCCAACAGGCGCATGGCACCCCCCCCCCAGCGGCGTGCACCCGGGGTGGACCGCCCCCCTTGGTACGCCACTGAAGTCTGCACCTTCATCACAGTGTAGGAGGGAGAGGGGGGAAAGGGGAAGACAGCAGGAAATATCTGTTCAGCACGAGCAGGCATTCTGATGCTTAACCAGGCTGCTTTTTTTTCTCAGTCTGCTATCATAATAAAATTCAAGTCTTAGGGAACAATAAGGGGCCCTTTTACTAAGCCGCGTAGTCACCTACATGTTCGCAGCGCGCATCAATTTGGAGTTACCGCGTGGCCCGTGCGGTAATTTCATTTTTTATGCGCATCTGCTACATATGCCAGAAAATATATTTTATTTTCTGGCGCATGGCAAAAATTGGGCGGTAACTCTGACTTGACACGCGTAGGTGATTACCGCACAGTTAACGCGAGAGACCTTACCGCTAAGTCAATGGCTGGTGCTGTAATTAAACTGTGGTAAAGGCGGTTAGCTTAGCGGAGTTTAAAAAAGGTTTGGACGGCTTCCTAAAGAAAAAGTCCATAGACCATTATTAAATGGACTTGGGGAAAATCCACTATTTCTGGGATAAGCAGTATAGAATGGTTTGTACTGTTTTGGGATCTTGCCAGGTATTTATGACCTGGATTGGCCACTGTTGGAAACAGGATGCTGGGCTTGATGGACCTTTGGTCTTTCCCAGTATGGCAATACTTACAGTATGTACTCCTTGTAAGGTCAGAGACCCAAAATGGACATATGCCAGGTTTTATTTTGCCACACGTCCATTTTTGGCAAAACTTTTAAAAAGGCATTTTTTACAGGCAGGCTGAAAAATGGATCTGTGCTCGCCGAAAACCCGTGCCTACACTACCGCAGGCCATTTTTCAGTGCACCTTAGTCAAAAGACTCCTAAAAGCTCTGTGTAGTGTTTATTCAACAGGGCACAGGGTCAAAGGCAATCTCCAGATCTACTGAGAAGTCCTGTGCATGAGCTTAAAGATTACACAGATCCTATATAATAATTCTCACCTCCAACAGGATGTGCTTGGGACCGTGCCTGCCGGAAGTGGTCTGCTAGGCAGGTACGCACTGACCTCAGTGACATCAGTGACAGGCAATTTGGCAAAGCAAAACAATCTGAGTGCTGGCCATTAGGACACAAGGTTGATAGGAGAGTTTTAAAAGACTGAAGGAACCGAAAGTGTTAAATGGGGGGAGGGGGGAGTTCTGACCGACTGAAAGACATGAACAATTGGGAAAGAAAAACAATCTGAATGCTGGCCATTAGGACACAGGGTAGATAGGAGAGTTTTAAAAGACTGAAGGAAACGAAAGTGTTAAACTGGAGAAGGGGGGGGGGGGGGGGGGAGTTGTGAATGACTGAAACACATGCAAATTTGGGACAGGAAAACAATCTCAATGCTGGCCATTAGCACACAGGGTACATAGCAGAGTTTTAAAAGACTGAAGGAACCGAAAGTGTTGGGGGGGGGGGGCAAGTTCTGAAAGAATGAAAGAAATGAAAATTTACGAGAGGAACACAATCTGAATGTCGGGCATTTGTACACAGGGTAGATAGGACACTTTTTTTAAAAAATGAAGGACGTGAAAGTATTACATCTTGGGGGAGGGGTGAGGAGGAAAGCGGTGGGGTATCCGGATACTGGGCGTTAGGGCCACGGGGGTACATAGACTTTTGAAAGCCTTAAGGAACCCAAAGTGTGGGAAGGAGGAGGAAAAGGAGGGGAGGGAACGGGGTGAGGGGCATTAGGAACAGGGGAGGGGGCCCTGTCACACACTCTCATTCTCACACACACACTGTCACACAGACAGTCTTACTCTGTCACACACCCGCACATTCACTCTGGCTCTCTCTCTCAAACATGCACACTCCCAGGAAAACCTTGCTAGCGCCCGTTTCATTCGTTCCAGAAACGGGCCTTTTTTACTAGTCATATATAAAACTAATGTATTATGTGATTTGGAGCATATCCATACCAATAGGGCTTATTTTATTTTCCTATCTATGCAGATTCTCTAAAGGAAACATTCCATATTCGACTATTTTTTTTATTCCCCATAGCTGTGCAGTATCTTTCATCCAAAGATTTTTCTAGGTCCCGAGTCGGGCTGAACTGAGTCCACGTTGAAGACACAATGCATGTGAAGAAATTACGGCTAGACAAAATTACTTCCAGTCCTTCATGAGATCATTTTCAAGGTACCATTAACATGTCACAGCTAAAGCATAAAATATGTCCTTCTGGGTAACACTTGGCCTGGCCCTGAAGACAGAGTCTATAAATGTCACCTCATATGGTTTGCCAGCATTTGGCTTTTTAACCTGCGATAAATATTTTTTTTCCCTGTCCTCTTCTGATTACTCCGTAATTAACACCAGGGAGCCGCCAGTAAACCGTGTATGACAGCTATTTATTTAAAATACCTTCTGTTGCATAGATTAACATTTCTCTATCTCACTTAAAAGAAGACCAGCACTTGGGTAATGAAATCAGGTTCACGGTTCTGTTATGCTAATACCTTGGTGCTGGAGCCCAGTGCAACACTGGGAAGCAAATCAATGGGTGGCATTAGAATAATTTAAGACTTGGAGTTTATAATTTAGGGAGATTTATTTTGTGACTAAAACAATATTCAAGCCTTTGATGTTTTGAAGTATCTTTGAGACTGAGATAGATTGTGGGCAGAAGGAGAAGGAAAGGATAGATTTAATACCTTCAGCTGGCAAAAATGTAAAAGAAAAATGCATATTTTGTGTTTGCAAGCTCTTATGTGCCCCAATCCCATCCCTGAGACTCTGTTAGTGGGACCACAGATCAATTCACACTCATGGGATCTGACATCACATGCAAGTGTAAATTCTGTACAATCCAATCAGATTCTTTCTCTTCCCCCCCCCCCCCCCCCCCACACTCACACTCATAGCACCAACCAATCAGACTCCATTCCCAGTAAGGTTACGTTTCACAATATTCTGAGCATCTGAGCACGACGGGTACCAGGATTCCTGAAGAGTTTTGCAGTAACAGCTAAGAAATGTTTCTAAAATACCAGCTTAGCAATATCATTCTTAACTGAGAAAGGGTAATTATTAGTATTTAAAATCTGTACTGTTCTATAAATTGGCATCTAGACTTACACACCACTTGCATCATACATGCCAGTAATTGGTAGTTATACACAGCGCAGGCCCAAGGCAAGATGCCACTTGAGGCAGACCTAAGATGCCACCCCCCCTCCCCAGCCGAGATGCCCCACCCCATGCCAAGATGCCTCCCCCTCCCGGGCTGAGATGCTGTCTTCCTTCCTGACTCAAGCCCGATCACGACGTTTACCTATTTTGTCACATTCCAAACCCAACAGCAGCAGCGTTTCCCATACGCTGTCCTGCCACCGTCACCCGCCTCTTCCCTTTACTGCAGCTGCCTGAGCCTCTGAGAAAACAGGAAGTTACATCAAAGAGGCGGCCGCAGTAAAGGGAAGCAGCGTGTGCCAGTGGCAGGGCAGCATATGGGAAACGCTGCTGCTGCCGGGTTTGGAACATGATGAAAGAGGTAGAGATGCCACTCCGCCAAGAGTGGGGAGATGCCGCTCCCTAAAGAGTGCCGCCTGAGGCCCCCGCTTAGATACATTAAGGGGTCTTTTACTAAGGTGCCCATAGGAATATAAAGGGCATCTCAGCTAATACTTCTATTTATTTACAAGAGTTATCGTACCACTCTCAGAACAAAATGTCTGTCAGAGCGGATCACAATAATATCAGTTAAAAACACACAAAAATCACAGGTTTGCCATGATGGGAGTATTTAGGGCCATTTGTTTCTGAGAAATACGCTTATGTGTTTGTATAATGCCACTGATGTAAGGTACCTTGGCTAAGGTGCGATTGGGATATATTACTTCAAAGAAAATTAAGATCGTTATTCAATGAAAAAGCACAGCCAGGAGACTTGTGGAAGTCGTAGTTTATAGAGATACTAAATACTGTGCAATGTGGAGGGCTGTGTTGTAATCTTTCCTGGAGGGTTTCTAGTGGAGATGGCATCTGACTGCATTGTGTCTAAATTCTAGTTTAAAATGTTGTCACTGATGAAAAATGGGCCTTATGTCTAGGAAGTTATCAAGGGCTCAGGAGAAGACATTAATTACCCACTGTTCGAGCCACTCTGATCAAGCAACATTTCAGTCAAAACAGAAGCTGGGCCTTCCTTCAACAGCAGTGACGGAACAGATAGTGAGGCTGCCCCTTCCTGCTTGTGACACTGAAAACCACTAAGCCATTCACATCAAAGGTTTAATGAAACAGAAAGGGTCTGCTTTTTCCCATTCCTTGTCTCTGAAGGTAGAATAGAGGGAAAACCCTTTGAGAGGGGAGACTAGACCACTTGAGATGCAAATTCAAATCTTGCCCGCAGACTGAGTTTTTATGTATGTGCTTAGGTAAGTCAGTTATACTTGAACGGGTAGATGTGAAGCGTCTGTTCACGCTTTCCAAAAATACTAGGACTAGGGGGCATGCGATGAAGCTACAATGTATTAAATTTAAAATGAATTGGAGAAATGTTTTCTTCACTCAATGTGTAATTAAACTCTGGAATTCGTTGCCAGAGAATGTGGTAAAGGCGGTTAGCTTAGCGGAGTTTTAAAAAGGTTTGGACGGCTTCCTAAAGGAAAAGTCCATAGACCATTACTAAATGGACTTGGGGAAAATCCACTATTTCTGGGATAAGCAGTATAAAATGTTTTGTACATTTTGGGGATCTTGCCAGGTATTTGTGATCTGGATTGGCCACTGTTGGAAACAGGATGCTGGGCTCGATGGACCTTTGGTCTTTCCCAGTATGGCAATACTTATGTACTTAGGATTCTGAATGGAGTCTTGCTACTCTTTACGGTTCTAAATGGAATGTTGCTATACACTTTGAAATTCTGCATGGAATCTTGTTATTCTTTAGAATCCTAGAATCTTGCTGCTCTATGGGGTACTACATGGAATCTTGTCACTCTTTAGGATTCCGGAATCTTGCTATTCTTTGGGGTTCTACATGGAATGTTGCTATTGTTTGGGTTTCTGCCAGGTACTTGTGACCTGGATTGGCCACTGTTGGAAACAGGATGCTGGGCTTGATGGACCTTTGGTCTTTCCCAGTATGGCAATACTTATGTACTTTCTGTCTCCTCTGGCCATGACCTTCAGTTTTCATTGGGTCACGATTCCTTTATCCTTATCACAGCTCCCTATGCCTCCCTACCTTAAACTTAAACGGATATTGCTATTTGGATGATCCTCCTGAGTGGTTAAATTTATTTGGATAGCAGCTATCTGGATATATGAGGCCTGATATTCAGTCCACATTAATAACCAGCCCAACTAACTCCTATCAATATTTCTTATCAACAAGCACTTTACATTGCAATTATGAGCTTACTATTGGATTCATCAGATACGCATGTTTCAACCACTAGTCTAATTTCTTTTGAGCCTGGCATAAACAAAGGTTTTTAAATCCGCAACGAACAAGAACCCATGTGGAAACTACCTCGAGAAAGCCAATGGCGAAACATGAATTCATGTCAGTTATGATGCGTCTCCTTAATGAATTTTTAAATACCTTATAATGAAGGCTTATGATAAAGATATGATGAGAAGAAGCTAAATTAAGTCATTGATTCATTTTATATGCGGAAAGAAAATGCAAATGAAGATGAAAACTTAAAAGCAAATGTAAAAAACTCTACAGTGGATTGACGACGATTACATGCTCCCCCTTGTTTATGCCAGGCCGGCTACGGGGGAGCTGGTGTTCCACCCGTTTCTGCCACGCCTTGGGGAGTGGCTGGTACTCAGCTGCCACCAGGCTAGACATTTTTGGAATCAAGTCAACTGCCATTATAGAATTGACGCTTAACGTACATCATCTTGGCACCTAAATTTCGATGACCTTTTGAGAATTTACCCCCTTGTATTTTGTTCTGTACGGAAGAGAATACATTTCTCTTTCTTCAACGTTCCACGTCCCAAGCCAGAAATATGCCTGTGTGACAAGTCTACTAGGGTTGCCACCCTGCCCCCTGTGTCGCGGCCAAGTAGGGGAGGCAATGGACAGGGCATAATTTGGACAGCTAAAATTGCTATATGTCCTTATGGCAAACGGAAGTGGTCTGGGTCAGTTTTGGGCAGGACTAGGAAGAGGCCAAAACATCTAACTCCGATTCCAGAAGAGAAAGAGGCATCTATGTCAAAAAGACGGGCATTGCTATTTCGATCTGGTACTTGGCACATTCAGGTTAAAGAAAGGTGCTCTGATTGAGCAGCTGTCCCTTAGAGGGTTTAAAGCAAGTCACCCACATAATCCCCCAATGATTGCTATTCCCCTCCCTGCCCCGAATGTGAAACTAGCAAGGAGTGGCCTAGTGGTTAGGGTGGTGGACTTTGGTTCGATTCCCACTTCAGGCACAGGCAGCTCCTTGTGACTCTGGGCAAATCACTTAACCCTCCATTGCCCCATGTAAGCCGCATTGAGCCTGCCATGAGTGGGAAAGCGCGGGGTACAAATGTAACAAAAATAAAAAAATAAAATAAATACCAGTGCAGTGCTGAAAAGAAGCTTAATGGTTAGTACAGTGGCTTGAGAACCAAGGGATCCAGCTGTCAATTCTATAAAACCACGCCAAAATATAGGAGCCATAAAAGGGCATGCATAGCACCAATTCTATAATGGCATTAGGTATGCCTAACCCATTATAGAATATTAGAAGGAAGCAGCCTTGGCATGCTGATTCCTAGGTGCAACCGCTTACACCATGTCAATGGCAGCTGTAAGTTTCCACGCCTAAGTGGTCCTCGCAGCACGTGCAGCCCATGGTCTTCTATAAGTTGCCCACATTGCTAGGTGGAACATCCATGATACGACCATGCTCCAGGTATGGAGCCTACATGCATTTGTGCGCTAAGCTACATGCATGCCATGTTTACGAAATAGCACCTATCATGCATGCATTTCCCATTAAGGGTGCCAACCCCACATGTATAAACATTGGCACATAATTGGCACTTTAATTTGGGCATACTTTATAGAATTGCCTTGACGTAAGTTAAGCGGGTATTGCAGAAAAGCGTTGAGAAAGCTTGCTTCCATGTAAACTCATATACATGCATCTATACTAATACATTTACATGCATGACACATGCAAAAATATTATCTCCTACTTTATTCAATAGCTTCACAAATAGTGTGTAAGTGCAGACACATAAAGGAAGTTTAAGAAGCTAAAACCTAACCTGTTCAAAAAAGCATACCCTACCGACCCAACTTAAATGCCTGAACCCTGCAACACAACGAAACCAAAGCTCGTAATGGACATAAAATAACTCTTCCCCTCCACGATTCCCTAATGTGTCTGTTACACATGAACCTTATTCTACCACAATATCACTTTGTATTTGTTCATGCCGGAATGGGCGAACGCCTTTACGGTACTATGTAGGCCACCTTGAACCTGTAAATAGGTGGGAAAATGTGGGATACAAATGTAACAAAGAAATAATAAGTAAATGACGATTCAGTGGTGCTTCTTGAATGAATCATGTCACTGAGAATCTGCTTAATATTATGCAGGTCTATGTGGTGCTGAAAACTGATCTCTTCATGTTTTAAATGAATGAAATAAAAGTCCTTGGGAATTTATTAACCACTATGCTCTGCACGGTTTCAAAAGAAATTGTAGACGTGGATTGTTCCTTTAAAACATGGCACGGGAAGAATGTGTTTCACGGATTTTTGCACCTATTCATTGTGCAGGTAGAGTTGGTTTTTTTTGGAAAATAATGGGTGTAGACTTGAAAATACAATCTACACAAATTATTTTCCAATTTTGCACAAAAGACACCTTCTGGAAACTCCTCTCCTAAAGGCAGCTAAATTATACTCGTTGTAGACATGGGATGAATTCTATAAATCGCACCTAAAAAATCATCGTGGAAAAAAAAAAGCCGGATTCTATAAGCCGCACTTAAAAGGCGTGGTTTATAGAGTAGCCCTTAAGCTCAGGGGTCATGTGTAAATTTAGGCACGTCCATTTGCACCAACGAAAATGGTGCAAATGGCAACTTTTCTAAAATTAAGGGGGTAGAGCTGGATTCAGTAAATGATGCTGAAAAGTCAGTGCCAAAAAAGAATCAGCAGTGAGTGCAATTCTATAAATTTGATGTAGAATCGTGCTTAGCACCGATTCCTGTGCCTAACTTGAGTCACTACTACTACTTATCATTTCTAAAGCGCTACTAGACATACGCAGCGCTGTACACTTGAACATGAAGAGACAGTCTCTGCTCAACAGATCTTACAATCTAATTAGGACAGACAAACAGGACAAATAAGAGATAAGGGAATATTAAAGTGAGGGTGATAAAATACAAGTGAATAAGGGTTAGGAATTAAAAGCAGCATCAAAAAGGTGGGCTTTTAGCTTAGATTTGAAGACGGCCAGAGATGGAGCTTGACATACTGGTTCAGGGAGTCTATTCCAGGTATATGGTGCAGCAAGATAAAAGGAACGGAGTCTGGAGTTAGCGATGGAGGAGAAGGGTGCAGATAAGAGAGATTTACCCAGTGAACAGAGTTCCCGGGGAGGAATGTAGGGAGAGATGACAATGGAGAGGTACTGAGCAGTTGCAGAGTGAATGCACTTATAGGTCAGTAAGAGGAGTTTGAACTTTATGCGGAAACGGATAGGAAGCCAGTGAAGTGACTTGAGGAGAGGGCTAATATGAGCATAACGACCCTGGCGGAATATCAGTCGTGCAGCAGAATTTTGAACAGATTGAAGAGGAGAGAGATGGCTAAGTGGGAGACCTGTGAGAAGCAAGTTGCAATAGTCTAAGCGAGAGGTGATAAGAGTGTGGATGAGGGTTCTGGTACTGTGCTCAGAAAGGAAAGGGCGAATTTTGCTGATATTATAGAGAAAGAAACGACAGGTTTTAGCAGTCTGCTGAATATGTGCAGAGAAGGAGAATGAGGAGTCGAAGATGACCCCAAGGTTACGAGCTGATGAGACAGGAAGGATGAGAGTGTTATCCACAGAAATAGAGAATGGGGGAGGAGGAGAGGTTGGTTTAGGGGGAAAGTTGAGAAGCTCAGTCTTGGTCATGTTTAGTTTCACATGGCGCTGAGACATCCAGGCAGCAATGTAAGACAGGCAGGCTGATACTTTGGCCTGGATTTCGGCTGAGATTTCTGGTGTGGAGAGGTAGATCTGGGAGTCATCAGCGTAAAGATGATACTGAAAACCATGGGATGAGATAAGAGTACCAAGGGAAGAAGTATAGATGGAGAAAAGAAGAGGCACCAGGATTTATTGATGCAAATGCTGGTTCCCAAATTAGATGCACTGAGGCAGTAACTCTTCAAGCTCCCTGACGTGCCCTTGGCACGCCCACTTTTGAGTCACACACTACTAGAGTTAGGTGCCCTGCCTTTTAGAATAGTGCACAGTCAGATGCACATGTAAATTTTAATGAGTGCCAGTTTTTTTTAGCACCCAATTCTTGCTGTTGATTGGCTCATTTTACAAATAATTTGTGCACATGTCTTGGGCATGTAGGCAAATTTGGGCATGCAACTCTGTGTGCCGTAACATATATGAATCCGGGGGATGCTTTTAACTATATGGAGGCGAACAATATTTAAGCAGCCAGTGCATTTGTGGAAATTGATAAACGTCCACATATGTGGCTTTGAAAATGGATTTCTGTATGTGCAACTTTTATTTAATTATTTATTAGGATTTATTTACCGCCTTTTTGAAGGAATTCACTCAAGGCGATGTACAGTAAGAATAGATCAAACATGAGCAGTAGGCAATTAGAGCAGTAAAAATATTCGAACAGCAATACAAAGTATGGCATGGTTTTCGTATTTTGAAATTATGCCTTATAAATTAACAAGTGACGCTGCTCTACCCCCGTTCCTGTACTCTGCATTTCCAACTTCAATTTTGACAATTTTTTGAGAGGGAGAGGGGCTGGACCACTTGGGAGGGAGCCCACAAACTCTAGACCTGTCGCTTCTCCCCTTTCCCTTGCATCAGATCTCCCTGAAGTAATTTCATTCATACCCCAGTGACATGAAAGAAGTAAAATAAGCAGATTATGCAAGAAGAAGATTGCTCCAAGCTTTAACTGTATCTGAACATAAAGATACTCCTTTCTCTCCTTCCAGCAAGTCATTCATGTACATTTTGAACGGACGGAAGGATAAATACTCAGTGATGGAGCAAACATCCGATGCCATGGCACGTATAAAACACAAGTGCTACTTTTTAGATTCCCCCCCCCCCCCCCTCCACACAAGAAATCGCATGGTTGCACAGTTACAAAAGAAAGGTTACAGGTTGTTAATAGCCCAACATTGCAATTTCGGTTTGTCTTGCAAAACCAGGTCTTGTCTCGACCAACTCATGATAAATAGAAGCAGTATTTCATGACACTCGTGAACAATGGATTGGAATGGATATTAGAAAAACCTCATTTATCTTCTGTTTTATTTCTTGATAGAGGTCCTTGTCACCACAGCTATTATGTGTCCAGCCCCGAAAAGGTCATCTCATTAGTTTCCCTTATCAAGATAGCATGGTCCCTTTACCGAGGAATAGCCCTCGCATTTTATATTCAATTAGAAAACGGAATATCTTTGTGTGCTGTTGCTTGTACCTGAAGATTTGACTGATATAATAGCCCGTTACATGCTTTACATCCTTTGTTTCCACAGTAGCACTATAGGATGTTGAGTTGAATAGACTCTGACAGCTACAATGCCGAATGCCTTTGCTACCAGCAAAAATAACATTTCAGTGTTCATGCGCTGAAGGTTCACAGTTTGGTCCCGTACATATAGGACAGAAGCCCCTTTTGCGCACCCTATGTTAAGAAAAATAAAAACATTTCAGGTCAAATTTCAGCTGCGCGAACAACACAGACCCCCCCCCCTCCCCCTCACTACTCAAAAGCATTTAACTGGCCAGGATCAGCACCTGGACAGTTCAATGCCCCATAACCAGCAGTCCGCAAATTTTCAGAGGGAAATGGCCGGCTATGATCCACTGAAAATCCACGGTTAGCTGACAGCCAGTCACATTGCACGATATAACCGGCTATCCGCCAATTTTCAGCACAAGTTTGGCGGCCATATTTGGCCACGTCAAGACCTGGAATATCTTTGGCTGGTTCAAACTTAACCGACCGGCGCTGAATCTCGGCTTGGACGATTAAGTTTGAACCAGCCAAAAATAAACCGGATATTCGGTGCCGGTCACTGGAAATGGCCCGGTGTTGAATATCCGGACTCAGTGCTGACCGCGGGAGTTTGCCGGGCTGCCACCTGTAGTCTGAAAATCGGGCCCAGAAAGTTTATATCGTTATCTTTATTTTTATTAAAATTCTTATATACCATTGCTATCCACACATTTGTTCATTCAAAGCGGTGTACATAAAATCTCATTCAAAACAATTAAAACGTTACATAGCACAAGTTCTCATCAGTAAAATTAACAAAAACAGCAAAATAACCCCATCTACTACGCCAAATTGCCCCATCCCCAGGATTCCTGAACTACAAAAATCCACATTACTTAAGTTATTTCACATTGTCCTCCAGCCTGAACTTCCTAAATAAGCTAACCCATCAAAAAGTACCACTACTACTACTACTAATCATTTCTAAAGCGCTACTAGACATACACAGTGCTGTACATTTGAACATGAAGAGACAGTCCCTGCTCGACAGAGCTTACAATCTAATTAGGCCAGACAAACAGGACAAATAAGAGATAAGGGAATATTAAAGTGAGGATGATAAAATAAGGGTTCTGAACAAGTGAATAAGGGTTAGAAGTTAAAAGCAGCATCAAAAAAGGTGGGCTTTTAGCTTAGATTTGATGACAGCCAGAGATGGAGCTTGACGTACCAGCTCAGGAAGTCTATTCCAGGCATATGGTGCAGCAAGATAAAAGGAATGGAGTCTGGAGTTAGCAGTGGAGGAGAAGGGTGCAGATAAGAGAGATTTACCCAGTGAACGGAGTTCCCGGGGAGGAATGTAGGGAGAGATGAGAGTGGAGAGGTACTGAGGAGCTGCAGAGTGAATGCACTTGTAGGTCAATAAGAGGAGTTTGAACTGTATGCGGAAACGGATAGGAAGCCAGTGAAGTGACTTCAGGAGAGGGCTAATATGAGCATAACAGCACTGGTGGAATATTAGTCGTGCAGCAGAATTTTGAACAGATTGAAGAGGAGAGAGATGGCATCGTTATAGAACACTTCTTGCTTTTAATAGTTTTGAATTTTTTTTTGTTTTTACATTATTCTACAGCCCAAGGTCCTTGGATAAACTGTTCCACCAAATCAATGCCATACCAGAGACCATACCAAATCCATACTGCTCTTTAACTTCCCTCCAACAAAAGATCCTAACTTGATCATAACAATCTTCTCGGAACATGTCCTTTCAGTCTAGTATATTTAAATTATTTATATAATGATGTTGTCAAATAAACTTGAAAGTAAAAAAAAAATCAAACACAAGACATCAATTCACTTCTTGTATACTACTAATATCCCCTTTCCAGGGTTCAGTGTGGTTTACATTCCAGGTGAGACAAAAGCAGTGTTAGTATGAGATATGAGAAACATTAGAGACCACTGGAAAGCATGAGACTAAAACATTAAAGGAAAGGATAACGGATGATACTAGGAAGTAGAAGTCATGATGGATTATCATGAAACAAATTTTGGAAAGAGAAAGGTCTTTAGCCTCTTCCTGAAGTTGAGGTAGCTGTTTTCTGTTCTGAGGGGAATAGGTAGAGAGTTCCATATTTTGACATTATCACAGTCATACGTCTATATCCTTCAAAGAGCTCCACAACAAGAGGCTGATAAGAAATATAAAGAGCAAAATTAAAGAATGGATGACTTTTATCCTTAAGGTCATGTTACGATTTGGCCCATGTTTCATGCTCTCATTCATCTCGCCACCTGGTGGCTGCTATGGATTGACTGCTGGCTGTTTCCCATGTTCCAGAAGGTACTCCGGTCCGGATCTTCCAGCCCTCCGGACTGTCTTGGGAGTTTTTGGAACTAAGCAGTACCCGTACCTGGTGATGTCCCTTGTACTTTGCCTTCATTAACCACCTGGATGCTTTCTAGTTTGCCTTGCATCAGAGGTCTTCAGAGGAGTTTCCCTTGGTGAGAGTTGTTACATTGCGTCTGTGCTATTTTCGGTTTCAGCTTTAGACCCGGCTTATCTCCTGGTTTATTCTGCTGTCTGCTGCCTGCCCAAGACCCAGCTTATCTTCTGGTTTACTCTACTGTCTGCTGCCTGCCCAAGACCCGGCTTGTCTCCTGGTTTATTCTACTGTCTGCTGCCTGCCCAAGACCCGGTTTATCTCTTGGTTAATGCTACTGTCTGTTGTCTCCTTGTTGGTATCCTGTTCCTGCCCTGTCTAGTAAGTCCTGCCAGCCGCCTGCACCCAGGGGCTCAACTCCTGGGGAAGGGTGGTCAAGTGCAGGTGAAGTCCAGCGGTTTTCTGTCAGAGGTCTGCCTTGTCTTGTGTTTTGGGTGATTCTCCTGCCACTGCCACTCCTCGGCAGGGGTCCAAGGGTTCACTAACCCAGTGGTTTCGCAGGAAGCCTGACAGGTCATTAAACCAATACAACAATGTGTCCAAGCTCTAATATTTGCATCACTGGAGCACAGATCAGCTTCCAGTGGAGGCCAAAGTAGCTTCAGCCTCAGGCAGCCTCTTAGACCCCCAAAACAGACAATTGTGAAGGTTCAAAGAAAACAAAATTAACAGAGCCTATGAAAGCCAGGCATTTCTAGGGAAGAACCAAGAAACAATTAGAGCTGAAGGCCAAAACTCCTTCGCGTAAGCACACATAAAGTTACATGGATAGTCTGTCTTTGTAACTTGATGCATATTTACAGTGATTTTATCCATTTAAGATAGATCGTTCAAAAAATGCAAATAAAGTTATGCAGATATCGTGTTCCTAATACCGTAAAAGTGGCCTAACACGGGACACGCCAAAGCATTTCGTGCTAGTTTTTTCCATCTGCATGCACTAAGCCAGTTATCGCAGAGTTAATGCGTGAGCATTAACCACCTCCTAAAGAACAGGCAGTAAGTGTTCCCATGGTCATTTTTTTTTTTAAATGGCTGCGTAATAATACTAACATTAGTGTATGGCCATGTATTCAAGAAATAGAAAATAGCCGTGTTTGACGGCTGCACTAAAAAATGGCCTCAGCACATGGGAAAGTCCTACATAAGGACACACTAAGGTCATTTCTTACTGCAGACCCTCTAAATTAAATGTATGACAGCTAAATATCGCTTTTCTATGGATTATTATTATTAGCATTTGTATAGCACTACCAGACGCACGCAGCGCTGAACATCTGACACAGAGAGACAGTCCCTGCTCAATAGAGCTTACAATCTAAAATAATACAGACAGACAAGACAATTAAAGGCGAGGGAAGTACTGGGTGAGAAGGAACAAGGGGGTGGGGGAGGCAAATGAGTAGTGGCTAGGAGCCAAAAGCAGCAGTGAAAAGGTGGGTTTTCAGCATAGATTTGAAAACAGGTAGAGACGTACAGGCTCAGGAAGTTTATGGATAACTTATAACTCCCCCCCCCCAGAATGCCCCCTGCTCCCATTTTAACTATATGAATTAACTTTGGCCGCATACCGATTTACATGTTCAAAATGCATTGGATCTGGGGAGGGGGGTTAAAAAGAAAGGCACTTATTCAGTCAGCACCCACTGCCAGTCACATAGGTGTTTTTGAAAAGTGACCTTAAAATGTACGATATCTCCAGGGCCGTGCCTAGGGTCTCTGGCGCCTCCCTGCAGACCATCAGTTGGCGCCCCCCTGCAGACTATCAGTTGGCACGTGCACACGCCCCCCCCCCCCCCCAGACCTGTCTGGCTCCAAGGCACGTCTGGGGCGCGATGGAGGAAATAGCTGGGTTTGGCCTGAGCCTCCTCCGCTCCATCCCCGATTCCCCGGCGCTTTAAATTTACCTCTCTCCACCTCCGGCTCCAACGTCTGCGCAGCGTCAGTGAAAGCGCTGCCTGTCTGACGTCTCTCGACCAGCCTTCCCTTCGCTCATTCATTCCCTCTGTGTCCTGCCTTCTTCTGACATCATTTCCTTGAGGACGGGACACAGAGGGAATGAACGAGCGAAGGGAAGGCTGGTGGAGAGACGTCAGACAGGCAGCGCTTTTACTGATGCTGTGCAGACGTCGGAGGCGGAACGAGGTAAATTTAAAGTGCCGGGGAATCGGGGATGGAGCGGAGGAGTAAGTTTTTTTTTTTTTTTTTAAATACAGCTGGATGGCGCGGCGCCCTTGAAGGCAGGCGCCCCCCTGCGGCGCTTACCGCGCTTACTGTGTTGGCACAGCCCTGGGTATCTCTCCAAAATATAGACACATCAGAAACTCTCCTGCCTCATCCTTTACTCTGTTGAATTCTTTCCTGTTTTGTCCTAAAGTAGGGACTAAAAGTCAGCTGGGAGCACAGAACTGCTCCCAAAAATACAAAGTTATTCCTGTCACTACGGGGTGCCTGATTGAAACGTATTATTTACTTTTATTTATTTATTTGTTACATTTGTACCCCACATTTTCCCACCTATTTGTAGGCTCAATGTGGCTTACATAGCACTGTAATGGCATTCGCCATTTCGGTTGATAACAAATACAGGTTGTAATGTGTTCTGATGAGGTAGGTGTGTATCAGGCAACAGGAGGATCGAAGGGAATAAGTACATAAGTATTGCCATACTGGGAAAGACCAAAGGTCCATCGAGCCCAGCATCCTGGTTCCAACAGTGGCCAATCCAGGTCACAAATGTAGAAATGTAGGCTATATATTGTCCAGTAAGATCATTGGTTATGCTGTGTTGCTGGGTTTGGGGATTTACGGTGGGTCGGTGGGGTAAGCCTTTTTGAAGAGGTTGTTTTTTAGAGCTTTCCTCAAGTTTAAATGGTGATGGATTGTTTTCACAGCTTTTGGTAGTGCATTTCATAGTTGTGCACTTATGTAGGAGAAGTAGGATACGTAAGTTGTTTTGTATTTAAGTCCTTTGCAATTTGGGTAGTGTAGGTTTAGGTATGATCGTGATGATCGGTTTCTATTTCTGGTTGGTAAATCTGTGAGGTCTATCATGTATCCTGGGACTACACTGTAGATGATTTTGTGGACCAGGGTGCAGATTTTGAAGGTGATCCTTTCTTTGAATGGGAGCCAGTGCAACCTTTCTCTGAGGGGTTTGGCACTTTTGAATCGTGTTTTACCGAATATCAGCCTGGCTGCTGTGTTTTGGGCGGTCTGGAGTTTTTTTGTGAGTTGATCTTTGCATCCTGCGTAGATTCTGTTACAATAATCTGCATGACTTAGGACCATTGATTGTATTAGGTTTTGAAAAATTTCTCTCGGGAAGAAAGGCTTTAATCGTTTAAGTTTCCACATTGAGTAGAACATTTTCTTTATTACGGAGTTTACTTGAATCTCAAGGGTAAGGTTGCGGTCGATTGTGACTCTGAGTATTTTTAGGCTGTCTGAGGTAGGAAGGGTGTGTCCTGAGGTGTTTATGGTTGTGGGTTTGTACTTGTTATGTTGAGATGAGAGGATGAGGCAGTGTGTTTTTTCAGTGTTAAGTTTCAGTTAGAATGAGTTTGCCCAGGAGTCCATGATGTTTAGGCCATCATTGATTTCATTGGTTATTTCTGTTAAGTCATGTTTGAAGGGAATATAGATTGTAACGTCATCTGCGTAGATGAACGGGTTTAGGCCTCAAATGGATAGGGATTTTGCTAGAGGGATCATCATTATATTGAAGAGTATTGGTGATAATGGTGATCCTTGGGGTACTCCGAAGGCTGCTTTCCAAGGTGGTGATATGTTTGAGTTTGATTTTACTTGGTATGTTCTAGTGGTTAGAAAACCCTTGATCCAATTGATCACGTTTCCATCAATTCCAAAGTGGCCAAGGAATCTTAGTAGTATATTGTGATTTACCATGTCAAATGCGCTCGACATGTCGAATTGGAGTAGGAGTATGCTTTTACCTGTGGCTATTTCCTACTTGAATTTCGCCAGGAGAGTGACTAGGACAGTTTCAGTACTGTGGTGGGGGCGAAATCCTGATTGTGAGTGGTATAGTATTGAGAACTTGTTCACGTATTCTGTAAGCTGTTTGGTTACCAGGCTTTCCATCAGTTTGACTACTAGTGGGATAGATGCAACTGGGCGATAGTTGGTGAGGTCGTTTGTGATGTTCTTCGTGTCTTTTGGTATTGGAGTAAGTAGGATGTTACCATGTTCCTCAGGGAAGAGACCTTGTTGTAGCATGAAGTTAAGGTGGGATGTGAGGTCTGCTGTGAAGCGGCTGGGGGCAGATTTAAGTAAATGACTGGGGCATGTATCCAGTTTGCAGTGGGAGTTGGTGAATCAATGAGTTGCTTGTGTAACTGATTCAATGGTGACGAGGGTGAATGTTGCCCAGATGCGGTCAGCTGGTTATCCACCAAGGATTAGGTCCAAGTCGTTGATGAAGTTTTCAATGTTGGAGTTGTTCTGAGGAAGTGTGCAGCGTAATTTTATTATTTTTTCGTTAAAGTAGATAGCAAGTTTGTCTGCGAGTGGGATGTCTGTATTGGTTGTGGTGATAGGGGTGGTGTCTAGTAACTTATTTACGAGTTGAAATAGTTTCTTCAGATCTTTGTAACCTGGTCCTATTTTAGATTTGTAGTGTAACCTTTTGGTTTGTCTGATTGCATATTTGTATTTCTATGTATTTGTTTCCATGCCTTGAGTGTATGTTCATCTTTTATTTTTTTCCATGCTCGTTCAAGTTTCCTGGTTTGTGTTTGAGTTTTTTTTAGTTCGTCATTGAACCATGGTATCGAGTTTTGTCTTCTTGATGTTCTTGTCTTTAAGGGTGCTATTTCGTTTAGTATGTTTCTGCATCTATCCTCCCAATGATTGATATAATGTATGGAGTCCGTTCGTGTTGACCATTCGTTGTCGTATATCATTTGCCAGAATGCTTGTGGGTCTATTTGCCCTCTCATAGTATAGGTTGCATGTTTTGGTGTATGGTTTAGTCCTTTTTTCCACCAGTCTAGAGATAGGTTCATTTTGTAGTGGTTGGTCCAAGGTGTTTCTGACCATTTGATATCGGTTATTAGTAGGTTATGATTTGTGGACAGTTTGTATGACATGAGATCCAGAGTGTGTCCCTTGGTGTGGGTAGCTTGCATGTGAGGCCATTTTAGCTCCCAGGATTGTAGAAAGTCTTTGCATTCAC
Organism: Microcaecilia unicolor; assembly: GCF_901765095.1. Lineage (NCBI taxonomy): Eukaryota > Metazoa > Chordata > Amphibia > Gymnophiona > Siphonopidae > Microcaecilia > Microcaecilia unicolor. The sequence continues at coordinate 8,340,593 of NC_044040.1, read as the reverse complement.
GTACATTGGTGGAGTTGGGGTCTTCTAGGTGAAGGTTTATGTCACCTATTATTAGTGTATTGGAGTTGTTTACACGAGTATTTGAGATGAAGTCTGTGAAGATAGGCTGGCTTTAGTTCCAGTTACCGGGCGGTCTGTAAAATAGGACACAGTTCAGGTGATCGATCAGGGATTTGTTATGAATTCTGAATGAAGCAATTTCTATTTGGGGTGTTATGGATTCAGCAGTGATTTCGGTGGTGAATTGGGATCGGTAAATTAGTGCTAAGCCTCCACCTCTCTTTCCCAATCTGGTCCAGTGAGTGATTTTGTAGCCTGGAGGACATAGTTTGAGGATTCTGGGGTCCTTTTGATCGTGAATCCAAGTTTCAGTGATGAAGATAAGGTCGAGGTTTTCTAAGCTGATCCAGTCTGATATTGTTGTTGTTTTGTTGACTATGGATCTAGCATTAACGTAACCCACTTGGATATTTTGGTATGGGGCTGATAGGTTTGATGATATGTGAAGTTGTCGTTCCTTGGATGGTTTGTGTTTGTTGTGAACTTTCCTTCCGTTTTGTTGGTGTTGTCCGTAATTAGATGGTTTTCCTTTAGTTTGGTGAAGTGTGGAGTAGTTAATCAGTTTTTGGTGATTTTGTAGGATGGGTATGATATTATTTTCTGTAAGTGGGGTGGATAGTGTTAAATGGATCAATGAAAGGGAATAGATGGCTAGGAGTATTTTGATTGTGTTCATTTTGGTGTCGGTTTGGGATAGGTAGGGTACTCACAGTCAGATGCTCTGGAGTGTAGTCCTGGGCATAGGGCTCTGTGGTTCATCAACAACAAGCTGCGCAGGGCTTTGTCGATCGTCGTCAGCAAACTCGTGAACCGCTACATCCACGTTGTCATTTTTTTTACCACCAAACACCCACATTGGTACATTTCAACGCAGCCAGCATTAACATTTCAAGCCAAAACAGGAGCTTCAAGTTGCATTTTGTTATTTTAAGCACTCCTGCTGCTTGTTGAAACTTGAACAAATTGTCAAAATAGTGTTGATAATTATTTTGAAGAACAGTATGAATAATTAAAAAAAGAGGGAGCTAATTAAACATGCTCCATTTTCTCCTTTCCTTCTACCTTCTTTTAACTTTACAACAGTCTTGCTCAGTAAGTGGAGGAGTGGCCTAGTGGTTAGGGTGGTGGACTTTGGTCCTGGGGAACTGAGTTTGATTCCCGGCACAGGCAGCTCCTTGTGACTCTGGGCAAGTCATTTAACCCTCCATTGCCCCATGTAAGCCGCATTGAGCCTGCCATGAGTGGGAAAGCGCAGGGTACAAATGTAACAAAAATAAAATAGATACTATTGGAGATTCTACATGGAATGTTGCTACTACTGGAGATTCTACATGGAATGTTGCTACTATTGGACATTCTACATGGAATGTTGCTACTATTCCACTAGCAACATTCCATGTAGAAGGCTGCGCAGGCTTCTGTTTCTGTGAGTCTGACGTCCTGGTGCAGGACGTCAGACTCACAGAAGCAGAAGCCTGCGCGGCCACTTTGGTGATCTGCAAGGGCCGACTTCTAGTGGAATAGCAACATTCCATGTAGAATCTTAAATAGTAGCAACAGTGGAGGAGTGGCCTAGTGGTTAGGGTGGTGGACTTTGGTCCTGGGGAACTGAGGAACTGAGTTGGATTCCCACTTCAGGCACAGGCAGCTCCTTGTGACTCTGGGCAAGTCACTTAACCCTCCATTGCCCCATGTAAGCCGCATTGAGCCTGCCATGAGTGGGAAAGCGCAGGGTACAAATGTAACAAAAATAAAATAGATACTATTGGAGATTCTACATGGAATGTTGCTACTATTGGAGATTCTACATAGAATGTTGCTACTATTGGAGATTCTACATGGAATGTTGCTATTCCACTAGCAACATTCCATGTAGAAGGCTGCGCAGGCTCCTGTTTCTGTGAGTCTGACGTCCTGCACGTACGTGCAGGACGTCAGACTCACAGAAGCAGAAGCCTGCGCGGCCACATTGGTGATCTGCAAGGGCCGACTTCTACATGGAATGTTACTAGTGGAATAGCAACATTCCATGTAGAATCTCAAATAGTAGCAACAGTGGAGGAGTGGCCTAGTGGTTAGGGTGGTGGACTTTGGTCCTGAGGAACTGAGTTCGATTCCCACTTCAGGCACAGGCAGCTCCTTGTGACTCTGGGCAAGTCACTTAACCCTCCATTGCCCCATGTAAGCCGCATTGAGCCTGCCATGAGTGGGAAAGCGCAGGGTACAAATGTAACAAATAAAAATAATCTTCCCTATGTCAACTGGATGATGTTGACCTGGAGGGTGCAGAGGGTTGAAGCGAGAAGGGAAAATTATTGAATAGCATACTTTGATAATTCCAAAAAAAATGACAAAATTAGTAGAAACATATAATTTAGATATTTATTTTATTTTTATTGCATTGCATTTGTATCCCACATTCCCCCACCTATTTGCAGGCTCAATGTGGCTTACATAGCTTTGTAAATATTGTCATTACAGGATATCAGATACAATTAGTAATGTGTAGCGATTTGCCTGTTTGCCTGATATTTAACGATACGTAACCAAGTACGAGAGGTTCCTACCCAATTAACTAGAGTCGACAAGGTCACCCAGATTTTCAACGGCACATGACTGGAGAGTGCCATTGAAAATCTGAATATCTCCAGTGTTTTGGATAAGTGCCATTAGACCCAAATACTCAGCTTCAGTATCTGAGTACAGCTTGGCACTAAATATCCAGGTATAAAAAGCCCACAGTGGCTACTGGTCGAGTATGCCGTCTCAAACAGGTTAGTTTTTAGTTTTTTCCGGAAGTGTAGGTGGTCGAGCGTGGCTTTCAAGGTTTTTGGTATTGCGTTTCACAATTGTGTGCTTATATAGGAGAAATTGGAAGCATAGGTTGATTTGTATTTAAGTCCTTTGCAGCTTGGGTAGTGCAGATTTAGATACGTTCGTGTAGATTCAGATGTGTTTCTGGTTGGGAGGTCGATCAGGTTTGTCATGTATCCCGGGGTTTCACCGTAGATAATATTGTGGACCAGTGTGCTATATAGCGCTAAATGATGAGGTAGATATAATAGGCTTTTCAGAGACTTGGTGGAAGGAAGACAGTCAATGGGACACTGTGTTAATTAACAGGGTACAAATTATATCACAGTGATAGAGGGGATCAAATTGGAGTGGGGGAGGGGTTGTGCTATATGTTAAAGAGGGAATTGAGTCGACCAAAATAAACATTCTTCATGAAACAGATATCAGCGTGGAATCATTATGGATAGAAATTCCATATGTGAAGGGAAGAAGAGAAGTATACTTGTAGCGCTGTCCTACTGTCCACCAGGACAGAATGAACAGAAAGATAATGGAATGTTCACAGAAATTAGGAAAACTGGGGTGGCGGTAAATGCTCCCATCCAAAATGGGTGTGCGGAAAGCACTTCACTTGCCGCACGTTCATTTCTTTTTTTTTAAACCCTGCCTTTTACCTGCTGCGGTAAAAGGGGGCGGTTTGCACCTAACTGAAAACCGGGTATTTTGGGAGCATTCCAGTGGCGGAGCACTTAGCCAGTCAGAGTAACCGCATAAATGGGACTGTATGAAACACAGTCCTATCTTTGGGGCCCTTTTACTAAGGTGTACTGAAAAATGGCCTGCGCTGATGTAGGTTCATGTATTGGACGTGTGCAGGTCGCCGTATCTTAAAAAAGATATAGTGGAATTAGAAAAGGTGCAGAGAAGGGCGACGAAAATGATAAAGGGGATGGGACGACTTCCCTATGAGGAAAAGCTAAAGTAGCTAGGGCTCTTCAGCTTGGAGAAAAGGCAGCTGAGGGGAGATATGATAGAAGTCTATAAAATCATGAGTGGATGGAGTGGAACGGGTAGATGTGAAGCGTCTGTTTACGCTTTCCAAAAATACTAGGACTAGGGGGCATGCGATGAAGCTACAATGTAGTAAATTTAAAATGCATCGGAGAAAAAGTTTCTTCAATCAACGCGTAATTAAACTCTGGAATTCATTGCCAGAGAATGTGGTAAAGGCGGTTAGCTTAGCGGAGTTTAAAAAAGGTTTGGATGGCTTCCTAAAGGAAAAGTCCATAGACCGGTATTAAATGGACTTGGGGAAAATCCACTATTTCTGGGATAAGCAGTATAAAATGTTTTGTACTTTTTTGGGATCTTGCCAGGTATTTGTGATCTGGATTGGCCACTGTTGGAAACAGGATGCTGGGCTTGATGGACCTTTGGTCTTTCCCAGTATGGCAATACTTATGTACTTATGTATTTTTCAGCGCGCCTGCAAAGGAAGGCCTTTTTTCCCAAAAAAATGGACGTGTGGCAAAATAAAAATCAGTGCACGTCCATTTTGGGCCTGAGACCTTACCACCACCCATTGACTTAGCGGTAAGGTCTCATGCGTTAACCGGGAGGTAATCGTCAGCACGCTTACACGTTCAGATTACTGCCCGGTCAGCGCCACATGGTAGAAAATAGAAATTATTTTCTGCTGTGCATTTCGGATGCACATCAAAATTAGAATTACCACCCGGGCCACGCGGTAGCTGGGCAGTAGTTCTAATTTGAGGTGCATTCTACGCGCATAGGCGCCTACACACCTTAGTAATAGGACCCCTTTATGCGATAACCCACGGCTGCTTAAGTTCTGAATATCAGCTTAACCAGCTAAGAATTAACTGGCTGCTCATAAAGCAGATATTAAGTTCCAAAGCCCAGACATGGCCTGGCATTGAATATCCGGGAATAACACTGAAAGCAGTCAGCATAACGCTCACCGCCAGCAGCTGGATGTCTACTTCCCTGCTAATTGATAAGATTAGCAAACTTTAGTAAATCAGCCCCACTGCCTCTCACTAAGTCCCAGGGTTTAAAATTCAGAATAAACAGATCTTCCTTGAAAATGAAATTTATTTTAGCTTAAATCTCTAGATTTCTATTTCCTTCTGTCTTTTCAGATTTCTATCCTTTGCCACTGGATCCCTTTTTGGATTGCTACCCGTGATCGCCCGATCCAGAGTTGGAAGGTATGGGAGCCGTCATTGACTGTAACTGAGCGTTCTAAGTAATTCACGTACATATAGATCTTTCTGCTGGCTAAGACTCCTATATTTACAAAATTAACAGCTGAATTCTGTAGGTTTTTTTCTGTACTAAATTAGCCCCCAGTATTCAGTGCTGGGCCATGTCTGGGCACCGGCACTAAATAATGGGGAGCTACGTGTGGTTGGGATCCGCACCCAGTGTTGAGCGTGAGAATTCACAGCCATTGAACCCCCCCCCCCCCCATGGTAAGCCCTTTAGCATTAGAGCCCCCTAAGTGGTTTATGGCATTTATGCAATTTCTATATTCATGTATTTATTTATATCTGATGCGTATATTTCATATTTATAAGATTAGTTACAAGTAACTTTAACCCCCCCCCCCCCCCCAGTTTACTAAGCCAAAGTGAATTAACTATATTGGCGCTAACACAGCTTAGTAAACAAGCAGTTACTGTTTTATTTATCACTTTTGAGTTTTAGTATAATTTTGGTCATTCGGGAGCCCTTTTACTAAACTGCTCTAAAAAGTGGCCATTGCTGTCCCCAGCTCGGTTCTTTCCCATGCACTGAGGCCACCTTTACTATGGCAGTAACATGGCCCCATTTTCTATTATTTCCATTAATGACCACACGCTAATTTCTAATTAGTACATGAGCACTTACCGACACCTATTTTCTAGGTGGTGAGGGTTCACGCACAAATCTTGTGCTGATCATTTAGCACATGGCAATGTAGCTGCGCTAACCGATTATCACAGAACGTGCCTACTCTCTGCCCCCCCCCCCCCCCCAGACACTACCCCAGCACTAAAACATAAATTCTATTCTTTAGCATATTGGAAGCTCGTCAATCCCAAAACTACCATGGGACGCCAGAGCGCGCCCTGCGGTAGTTCTTTTTAACCTGCAGTAAGCGCGTTAATGCTAACCGCAGTTTAGTAAAATGGCCCCTTATTATGCAATGCATGTGATATAGACCTTATGTCTATCTTTTTTTTTTTTTTTTTTGCTTTTATTTGTTATAGTTTTAACCCCTGATGAAGATATATTGAAATGTGGCCATGTTGGGTTGGTTTTGGACCTTTTGATCAGTGATGATCTGGTTTCTTCTGGGATCCTCTACTTTGTTCCTCTTCTAGTGTGGTTCCTTACCTCTTCATGCTTATAATTAGTTGCCACAGCCATTAAAAGCTTGGGAGAAGAGTAAAGCCTATTGCTATTTGACCGCTGTATTTGTCTTATGGCTGTTGATTGGATAAATCACAAAATACTTTGATCACTACTGTAAAAATGTTATTCAAGTATTCATTTTTTATTAGTGCACGATGCCACCAAGACCATGTTAATCAATGGTTCGTTATGGTCCTTTTCACTTGTATGATCCTTAGCATTATAGGAATTATGCCAGGTACTAATGATTTTCTGAATTTACATAAGGAAGCAGTTATCATCTAATCAGCAATTTCCCTGAAGTTTAATGTACAGTGTCTCCTGAAATATTTCTAATGCTGAGTCAAAAGCTCCTTAATGATGTAGCACTCTGCCGTCAGAGTACGTTTTTGACGTGCGCCAAGGCCCCCTTTACTGAAGCAGGTAAAAGGCAGGGGTTTTTTTTATAAGAAATGGATGTGTGGCAAGTGAAGCACTTGCTGCATGCCCATTTTGGGTGGAAGCACTGTCCACCACCCATTGAGGTGGCGGTAAGGGCTCCCGTGCTACCCCGGCGGTAACCAGGCAGCGTATGGCACTGTCCGATTACCGCCGGGTCCACTCTGGCGCTACAAAAATTAAAATATTTTTGTAGCGCCAGAAACGGCATATGCTGGGCTTACCTCTGCTTTGTAAAAAGGCCCCTCTGTAACCAGCCAGGAGCCGTTAACTGGTCGGTTAAATAGATTTAATATCGGCCAGTTCCTTTCTGTCTATTTTTAGAGTTTTTTGTATATTTTGTAAACCGCCCTGATGGACCCCCTGTCAGGGTTGTATCAAGATATAATAAAACTTGGAACTATTAGGGTATGCGAAAGTGCTATAGTGAACCAGTGGAAGGGGAGAATACATGTCGGCAGATTACGGGAATGCTTCCAGTTAGGCACACAACTGCTAGAATACTACAGTATAAGTTACGTGTGCCCTTGTTGCAGGTAGTAGTTGTGCTCAGTTATTATTATTATTATTATTATTATTATTATTTATTGCATTTGTATCCCACATTTTCCCACCTCTTTGCAGGCTCAGTTAAGTCAGGTCTATGATGTAACCAGGGCTTTTTTTGAGGGGTACTTGGGGGTACTGAGTACCAAACCTTTTTCATTGTCTGCTAAAATTGACCCAAGGACCTCAAGTTTTAATGAAAGAGCTCAGGCTCTACACACCAATTCTGCCTTGTCGTAGATTCTGTGACTGGCTGCAGGGGGCCTGGCTATTGTCGGGTGGATCCCTCAATGTTCACTCCACCCCTGAAGGGTGGCTTGGCATTTGAATACCGGCACCTTTTTTTGCTAGAAAAAATGCACTGGATGTAACTATGGGTGCCCAGATTACACTAATACCAGGTTACTCTAGTATTCTGCAACGGAATAAGGACGCTCAGATACTGTTATGGAATATGATCTCAGTATAGCGTAGAGAGGGAGCAAAGAACAAACAAAAGTCCAAATAGCAAAACTAAAGTACCAGGAGCCTCAGAAATAGGGACACAGATCTTTAAATCACACACCTTTGTAAGAGGGGTCACAAAAGTAGCAAGGACAGTGTGCAGCGATGTAAATCAACTCAACAAAACCATTGATAGTTGTGGGCTGCAACAACATCTATCCCTCCGTGTATAATACGCGCTCCTGCAGGTGTGGAGTCCAACATATGATCTCACCACACCACATCAGCGAGCCTAAAAGAAGGTGCCCACTTATAAGAATTACTGGCCAGGATTACACATTTGTTAGCCTGCATTCGGTTCATTGGGGCAACTTAACGATGGTAGTGCATGCAAAATCAATGGTATGTGCATAAGAATTTCTGTGCATTAAAAAGTTTGAATGTTGTACAAAAAAAGTTATTAAGGCAAATATGTAAAATAACCCCCTCAGAAAAGAAAAATCTGGAAAAATCCCCAAAAGAACTGAAAATGTTTTGGCCATGCACAGCCCTAATAGATACAGAGCAGGTGATAAAAGACTAGCAAAACTGGGACCAGTACCACAGCCAACCTGCTAGTTTTGGGTGGTCCTGAGCCCAAAGTGGGTGAGTGCAAAATTTTCTCTCTGCCCCTGCTCTCCTCCCACTCTCTGTCCCCTTCATATCCTCCTGGTGACCACCCCCCACTCAAAATATAAATACCATAGCTGGTGGGGATCTCCAAGACCCACCAGCTGAAGACCTGCTTCTCCAGTGGCCAGGTCTCCCACCAAACTCAACAATGTTCCTGAGCTGCTGCCACTGGCACATGCTCAGCTACTAGCTGCCGAGCTTGGTAGAAGTTCTGGAGGCTGGAGGAGGTCTTCAGCTGGTGAGGCTTGGGTATCCCTGCCAAACATAGCAAAGGTCCACTTCCACTGCTGAGTGGCCCCCTGCCCACCTGGGCCCACCTGAGACTCCACCACTCCTTGGGACAATTGTGGAATATGGTGGGAGAGCAACATTAAGAGAAGAGGCTGGAGCATGAGTGTGAAACGTGTTCTCATCTACCCAAGATGGTAGAGTACCCCCAACAAGCAGGCCATCCTCCTCTCTCACCTGCCATTTTTACATCCAATGGAATCATTAGCTCAGACTTTGGTGAGTCAACAACTTTCCAGCCCTGAAAAATCTCTCTGCCATCTACCTCCAAACAGGTGTCTCCAGAACATGTCTCAGCTGACTAGATTGACAGGACTGATTTGCACACTCCTCCAGGCTCAGCAAGACTTCATGCTGTCTATGGGTCACCTCTGATTGCCACACCACCACTGCATAATAATGACCTGGGCAAGATCCCTGGTAGGGAGAGAAGAAATTTTCACTTGGCCCTTGTGTTCAACCATGGTCCACAAACCAAACCAACAAATACCCTAGAACTCAACACAGGAACCATATTAGAGCCATCTTGGTCCCCTCGGCATTTCCTATGTCTTTTTTTTTTTTAAGCACATCTCTAGTACTTTCCAGAGAAGCAGGTGGGTCTCAGTCTCCAAACCAGTACTAGCTGCCTCCATGACCCATTGGCCAAAGAAAGCGAGCGTAGCTAGCTAACCAGTGATATAGTCACATTCACTCTGAATTGTATCTCCGTATAGGAAAACGTGTACTTCTCTGTTTATATAGGCTTTGCTTGCAACATAGGCAACCTTCTCTGCAATGCCAACGGAATCACTCCTCCAGTAGGCAGTCCAGATCCAAATTCCGAGGCCCATTACAGAGTCGCTTTCATCATAAAACTTCAGACTCTTGGCTTTCTGTGTTTTCTTAGAACCTGGATTGGTTTGCTTGCTACTATATTCTTGCTGGAGTAAAACATAGTAGATGATGACAGATAAGGACCTGCACAGTCCATCCAGTCTGCCCAACTCCTAGCATATGATAATATATACATTCTTGATCTTGAGCTGTCCTTTCCATTTTCAAGGCACAGACCATAGAAGTCTGTCTGGCACTAGCTTCATTTTCAACCACTGGTGATTCCATTGAAGCCCACTGCAGTCCAACCATCTATCCAGCCATGATTGGGACACAGACCGCTCAAAACACGGCAGCTAGGCTTATCTTCGTAAAAACGCAATTTGAAAGTGCAAAACCCCTTTGCGAAAAACTACACTGGCTCCCAATCAAAGAACGCATTGCTTTCAAAATTTGCACTCTGGTTCACAAAATTATCTACAGTGAAGCTCTGGGATACATGACAGACTTGATCGACCTACCAACTAGAAACACATCCGAATCAACACGAACGTACCTAAATCTGCCCTACCCAAGCTGCAAAGGACTCAAATACAAATCAACCTACGCGTCCAGTTTTTCCTACATAAGCACACAACTGTGGAACACATTTCCAAAAGCCTTGAAAACTACGAACGACCACCTAAACTTCCGGAAAACACTAAAAACTAACCTGTTCAAAAATGCATACCCTACCAATCCAACATAAACGCCTGATCTCTGCAACGCAACAAAAACTAAAGAACGTAACGGACATAACACAACTCTTCCGTTGTACGATTCCCTAGTGTGGCTGTGCCACATGAAATTTATCTTACCACAACATCACCCTGTATTTGTTCACACCGGAGCCTGCAAAGGCCTCTCCGGTACTATGTAAGCCACATTGAGCCTACAAATAGGTGGGAAAATGTGGGATACAAATGTAACAAATAAATAAAATAAGTCTGCCCAGCACTAGTCTTAAACTTCCCAACTTACTGGATTCACCGCTTAAGCACAGCTAAGTTGTTTTGATTCCAGTTTAGTCACGCGTGTTCTGCTTCACCTTCTGCGGAACAGGTAGTACACTGATCTCTGATTTTCCAAATTCGGAGTCTAAGGGGTCACTTGCCTCATTTTCTGTTAGACCCACTACTGCCATAAATAATGGGGAAAGGCAAGCAGGGAGGAGGCTAATCTTTCATTGCTTGCAGTAAATTCAGGACCTTTGATCTTTTCTGCTGGGCTCTACACTGCCAGGAACACTGCTTAGAAGAGAGAAATATTGCTGGTGAGCTGTCCTGGTTGTATCAGTTGCAAGTGGCTGCGATTGAGGCTTATGAATATCTGCATGGTGTACAAATTCCAGATAATTGAGATTTTTCAGGAGTTTGTGAACTGTATTTTTTTTTCCAGATAATAAGTTTCCCATTAGAAGATCTTCGGATGAACGATATTCTGCCGTACTCTGTGATCAGAACTGAGTAAACAAAGAATTTTGGTGAAAGTTTGTGCAAAATAATAAAATGCTGAGAGATTATTTCTAGCTTCCTCTTTCACATTTCGGGTTTATTTAATATACTGCAAATAAAAGACTATCTAGGTAGTTTACAGGAAATCAAATTAAAAGAAAAGGAAAAGTAGGGGAAGGAACCATGGAAAGAAGCCCGGATTATATTTGAATATAATATCCACAAATAAACAAAAATAGAGGCAACATTAAATTAACATTACCCTAAAAAACAAAAACAGAAGAGGGGGAGTTAGTTTGAAATGCAGACATAAATAAAAGGGAATTCTAGTGCCCAGGGGGGGGAGGGGGCATTATCAAGCTGCGAGAGAACCTTAAATCACATTATTTGCCCCTTAATGCAAGTTTAAGATATTTAGGTCACTGCAGGTTACACAATAATGAAATGCAAAACATGCAAATGTATATAAAGCAGCTCATTAATATTAAAAATCAGAACACGACTTGCGGTGTGGACCGAGTGCTACCCCAAATCATGTTCTGGACTTAAAATGATGGTAAATAAGGAAAACAGTGGGAATGATCAAGCAACAGATGAATTTCCAACCTAACAAATTTTCTTTTAGGACTCTTGATGCATGCGTTATTGCCAAAGCATGGCCTGTGTCGAGTCCGCATGTATTCGATCATCAGAGATGTATGTAACCAATGCAATGTTTCTAGCAAAAAAGGTGCCGGTACTCAAATGCCAAGCCACCCTTCGGGGGGGGGGGGTGATCACTGAGGGACTCATCCCACAATAGCCAGGCCCCCTGCAATCAGTCACAGAATCTATGACAAGGCAGAATTGGTGTGTTGAGCCTGAGCTCTTTCATTAAAATTTGTGGTCCATGGGTCAATTTTAGCAGATAACGGAAAAGGTGCCGGTACTCAGTACCCCCGAGTACCCCCTCAAAAAAGGCCCTGTATGTAACTAACTTGTTAGTCTCACTCACACACACAAGGAGTGACACGGGCTGCACATACCACAGCAGGACATGTTTATCCACTCCTACCCTAGCTGAGATAACATTTAATCATCTCTTTGACCTCATGAGCAGGAGAGTGACAGACCAAGGGAGGAGCAGACGGTGGGGTGTGGTGGTGGTCTAAGTGGGGGGATGGGATGGCAGCAGTGACCCTGCCCCAAACCCGGCTCTGTCTCTTGGTGGCCCTGAGTTCAGCCGTGGAGCTTGGCCAAGAGTCACAGGGTCCTGGTCGCTCCAGATTCCAATATTCATGCATCTTAGTGACAAATGTTTAAGTGCAAATCATGGCACACAACTTTTGGATCAATTTTGCACACCTTTGCTAAGACTGACTCACAAATGAGCATCATTTATTTTCCAGATATATTTACATTGGATTCAGTGTAGCAGAGGTTAAATGCCTGTGGCAGGATGAGATGACAAATGGAATGCTAGAGATGAGATGGAAGATTAAGAGACTGGCATTGGATGAGTAAAATGATAGACACCTTTATGTTGATGCAGGTCCTATTCTAGACAATTAATCTTAATAGGACATGAGAGTAGCTCCAGGACATTTCTGCTGTAATAAAAATGGTCGCATGCAGCTCATAAGTAAGTCATCATTCTTTGCTGGAACTTGCGAAAAATGTAAAATTCATTCTTAGACTGAGCCTGTCCAAGGATGAATCACCAGAATAGTGACAGTAAGCAGAGCAGAATGTAAAATAAAAATAAAATTGAATATGTGAATTTCTGTAGCACAAGCAGGAAGGTCATGAGTGCGGACAGCTAGGCATAAAGATCGATGGCGTAATTATTCTACCACTAAATCTAAGGGACCCTTTTACTGAAGGACATTAAGCCATTAATGCATGGTTAGCACGTGAGGACAGGCCACCATATAAAAGCTAACCCTCTCATTACAGATTTAAAAAAAATGTTTGGGGAGGGGGCATGGACAGGGGAGTAGCGTGCTCAACAGGACATTTCCAAGTACGACCAGGAAAGGCTGAAAAGATGGTGAGCATTCACATTGCGTAGCAAGGGTTAGAAGCAAAGCTTGAGGTTGATTAAGAGTTCCATGTCGAACAGGTTAGATTAGCGCTGGGTCAGCAATTTCTAAAGGCTCTACTTGATTTGCTTACTTTTACTACGTCTACAAGCGATCCTCATATACAGACTCCAGAGGGAGGCGGTGTTCGTTGAAACACGGTGCCACATCAAGGTTTATCCATTGTACTTCAATCACTATTAAAAGATATTTCCTTCACCTCTCGTCTCCTTGGTCGTACTTGGAAGTGTCCCGTTGATCACGCTACTCCCCTGTCTCTGCCTTCCCCTCGTAGCGGATCCAGGTTCTCCACTTTTGGGGAGGGTGCATGTCATGAGTGGAGAGTGGGCATGTCTGTATTAACCAGCTAGCACATTTTGATTAGAACATACTGGTTAGAGGAGACGTAACGTACAAGCACTTAGCACCAGGGACGTATCCAGACCTTGGCGGGAGGGGGTCCAGAGCCAGAGGTGGGGGGGCACAGTTTAGCCCGTCGCCAACCCCCCCACCACCACCACCACTTTTGATCCCCCCCGTCACTGCTGACCCTCCCCCACCACTTTCGGACCCCCCCTTCCGCCGCCGACCCTCTCCCGACGCCACCACCAGGTGCCAGGGCTAAATCTGTGGGTTCCCATGCCACCGTGGCCCCACCTAGCTATGCCTCTGCTTAGCACCTCCCAAATAGGAGGAGCTTAGTTCTCCTGCATTGATTTTTTTCAGGTCTCAGAAGTTAATGGCAATATTAGCGCACGGCCTGAAAAAAAAATCTACAAAGAAAAAGCCTGAAAAAACAAGCACGCTTAATTTTGCAATTAGCGCATTGGAATGTGCGCACATGAACCAAGGCTAGCGGAAAATATTTGCATGTTTTAGTAAAAGCGCCCTTAAATCTACAGTTCGGGAGCTGTTTTGGGCAGAGGTTCTGACAAACACAACTCAAGTGAGAGCGAGCAGCTGGCTCCAAGCACTCAGGGATTTGCTCAACCAACTGTCATTACAAATGTGATCAGAAAAGCAGGGCTACAAATTCATATAGGTGATTGACGTTAAAACTGAGGATCTGCCCAAGCTACAGTGCTTAAATGGTTACTTCAGGTACCTATTGAATATATCATACAGTCAGTCTGCTTAACATTAAAATACTGTAAAAGTGAGTTAAAAAGCAATGAGTAGCACAGGGTGTCTCTGTGGGAAACGGTGTTTTTTTTTGTCCCGTGGATCAAATGTTACAAGGAAAAATAACAGTCTGAACAATGGAGACTGGCAGGATACCACTCAATCGTGTATTCCTGGGCCAATGAGGGTGCTTTTAGGCTTTGAGTTCTGCACAGCTGGTACCGTTAATTCTGGAATGGAAAGAAGGCTTTCTAATTGCCTGTCAGGAGGACGGACCCTTCGCTTATTTTTTTCTCAGCCAAATAGAAGAAACGTGCTCCACAAGGCAATATTAAGATACATCTACAAATACATTTAAAAGAAACCCAGATTATTTCTTAAAGGGGAAGAAGGTTTTTATTTTTACATTGTGAGCATTCCTCGAATCCTGAAAACTAGGTCGGGATGGGTTACCTATCATTTACGAAGATCAGTGAACATTTTTGTTTTTTTCGAATTTGGAAGAGTAAACGGAACACAGAAGATGCACAGGCCGAACTTCAGAAAACACACTCAAAGCAGCAATGCATACAAGAGAGAGAACTGGAAGGCAGTGTAGACATATCATTAGAGCAAGAATTATGGCAATAGTAACCCCCCCCACACACACACACACTGAAATAGTTTTAGCAGCTGTAAGGTTTGAGCAGCCCCTGGTGCCCTATGAATTGGTGGTTGGCATAGTAACGCGTCACCTCCACAGACTCAAAGCAGCTGGCAGTGTAGGTGACAACCGCACACTCATTGGAGACATTTGATTTCTGTATTCCTATAGATATTTGATCTCGACACCGGTGACACCAATGCATTTGTCAGATTTAGTGTGAACTGTATGGCGCTTGGTGGTGCAGAATAAATTAGATGATTCTTAAAAGTTATTTTCTATAGGAAGGCTGCTATTTTGCTCTCACAATATGTTGTGTTTGACGTTGTGTGTGTCTTTCACTGAATCGATTCATTTGAATTAATTACTACTACTACTACTACTACTTATCATTTCTATAGCGCTACTAGATGTACGCAGCGCTGTACACTGAATATGTAAGAGACAGTCCCTGCTCAACAGAGCTTACAATCTAATTAGGACAGACAAACAGGACAAATAAGGGATAAGGACAAAGAATAGCAAGATTCTGGAATCCCAAAGAGTAGCAAGATTCCGTGCACAATCCTTAAAGAGTAGCAAGATTCCGGAATCCCATAGTAGCAAGATTCTGGAATCCCAAGACTACTACTACTACTACTTATCATTTCTATAGCACTACTAGACGTACGCAACACTGTACACTGGAACATGAAGAGACAGTCCCTGCTCGACAGAGCTTACAATCTAATTAGGACAGACAAACAGGACAAACAAGAGATAAGGGAATATTAACGTGAGGATGATAAAATAAGGGTTCTGAACAAGTGAATAAGGGTTAGGAGTTAAAAGCAGCATGAAAAAGGTGGGCTTTTAGCTTAGATTTGAAGACGGCCAGAGATGGAGCTTGACGTACCGGCTCAGGAAGTCTATTCCAGGCGTATGGTGCAGCAAGATAAAAGGAACGGAGTCTGGAGTTAGCGGTGGAGATGAAAGTGGAGAGATACTGAGGAGCTGCAGAGTGAATGCACTTATAAGTCAATAAGAGGAGTTTGAATTGTATGCAGAAACGGATAGGAAGCCAGTGACTTGAGGAGAGGGCTAATATGAGCATAACGATAATATTAGTCATGCAGCAGAATTTTGAACAGATTGAAGAGGAGAGAGATGGCTAAGTGGGAGACCTGTGCGGAGCAAGTAATTGCGCTTAAGCTGCATCAGAATGGGTCACAATTTAAAACATACAATATGCAACACATAAAGCTATTAAAATCATAATATACAAAAACAATTATTAATTCACCTGCCCTTCATAAGTTTGAGCAAAAAAAACCAGCCTTCATCATCTTCCAAAAACATAAATAATTTGATGCTCTCAAATTGACCATAGACAGATTTAATGCTATAAAATGGACATTTGAACTGCAAACACCCAAGGGAGTGGTACAGTATAGGAAGTGAAGTACTTTGGGATTGAAAGAAGAGCAGGACCTGGGGTGATTGTACCTTAATGTGGCCAAACAGTAGAAAATGTGACTGCAAAAGCCAGAATGGTGCTTGGATATATAGGGTGAGGAATGGTCAGCAGGAAAAAGGAGGTGAGACAGATATAATACAGACATGATATAGACATTCAAATATTTGAAAGGTATTAAACCGCAAACAAACCTTTTCCAGAGAAGGGAAGAAGGTAGAACTAGAGGACATGAATTGAGGTTGAAGAGGGGCAGACTCAGGAGTAATGTCAGGAAGTATTTTTTCACGGAGAAGGTGGTGGATACGTGGAATGCCCTCCCGCGGGAGGTGGTGGAGATGAAAACGGTAACGGAATTCAAACATGGGTGGGTTAAACACAAAAGAATCCTGTTTAGAAGAAATGGATCCACTGAACCTTAGCGGAGATTGGGTGGCGACACCGGTATTTGAAGAATAAAACCGGTGCAGGGCGGACTTCTACGGTCTGTGCCCTGAGAAAGGCAGGGACAAATCAAACTTGGGAATACATAAAAAGTATTGCATACCATGTAAAATGAGTTTATCTTGTTGGGCTGACTAGGGACCGAAGAGGGACTTTGGACACTTTGTGCGAAACATCCAAAATCCAAACAAGAAATGGGCCCATTTTTGAAAAAAGCAAAATGCTTCTAACAAGGGTTTGTACTCTGGATGGTTTTTTTTTTGTGTGTGTGGTCCATTTTTTGAAAAAAAAACCTGAATAAGTGCAAAACGTAGAAAATCAAGCCGTTGGGATGTAGGAGGGGCCACCATTTTCAGTAGACTGATCTCCCAGACATCCCAGGAGAGCAATGGGGCAACCTAGGGGGCACTTATGTGCACTTAATATAAATGCTCCCAGGTACACATCTCACCTTTGCGCCCTTATTTTGTCCCCTGAGCCCTCCTAAACCCACCTAAAACCCACAGCCCCCCACACACACATAGTGTACACCACTACAATAGCTCTTATGGGTGAAGGGGGCACGTATATGTGGCAGGGGCGTAGCCAGACACCCAATTTTTGGTGGACCTAGGCCCAAGATGGGTGGGCAGAAGAACTCCGCCTTGTCTTACAAGTAATTTGGTCTCTCTCTCTCTTGCCTGCATGCCATATGGTCTCTCAAACATCCCCCTCCCCCGCATACCTTTTAAATAGCTGATTTTCACTGGCAACGAGCAGCAACTAATACACACTGCTCATGTTGGCCCCACAGCCTTCCCTCTGATGCAACTTCCTGTTTCTGCATAAGCAGGAATACATCAAAGGGAAGGCTTCAGGGCCGGTGCGAACAGTATGTATCAGTCGCTGCTTGTAGCAGGCAAAGATCTGATATTTAAAAGGTATGCAGAAGGGACAGTTGGAAATTTTCGGCTGCTGGGGCTTGGGAATCCCTGCCAGCCACATTAGAGATGTGCTGCTACTGGGTGGTTCTGAACCCAAATTGGATGGGCCTAGGCCCACCCGGGCCCACCCTTGGCTATGCCACTGATATATGGGTACAGTAGGGTTTTGGAGACTTTGGGAGTGGTCAAAGTTTCCACCACAAGTGTGACAGGTAGAGAGAGATAGGGACCCGAGTCCCCCACCCCATAGTGCACTGCACCGACCACTACACTACTCGAGGGACCTGCGCGCTGCTCTAGTAGACCTGGCTTTAACATCTGAGGCTGTCATAGAGGCTGGTAAGTCATATTTTTATTCACATCTTTGGGGGGTGGGAGGCAGTCAGTGACCATTGGGGGGTTACCCCCGATTCGCTTCAGTGGTCATCTGGTCATTTAGAGCACCTTATGTGCCTTATTTGTTCTGAAAATAGGTCTAGACCAAAACGCTGGAGTTTCAGCTCCAGATGTTTTGGTTTTGTTCCATTATAGCTGTAAAATGTCCAAGTGCTAGGAACGCCCTGAGCCCACCCCTGAAATGCCCCTGTGATTTGGACACGTTGCAGGCAAATTGCATAGAGAGACGTCTATAAAATAGGTTTGAAAAATACCGATTTGGACGTTTTTCTTCGCAAAACGTCCAAATGGTGCTTTATAACACTTTTTGAACATTTTTCTCTAAAAATGAGTCCCAACCTAAAGTCACCATGGGAGGGGCATGGGCGAGTTAGGGGTATTCCCAGTATTTAGGCGCAGTGCTATAGAATACTGGAGTTACCTGTGCCAGGACTTACAGCAGGTTGCAATAGGCATCAGTCCTCAAACCCAAAGCTGAGTGGGGGAATCTGCTCTAAGCATTATTCCACAGAGGCTGCTCAGCCAGATATAGCGCATAGCGTAGATTTTTCCTGGCATTTACATTTGAGTGAAACAAGGCGCACTCAGAAGGATTGTATGAGAGGCTGGGACCAAGAAACTTAAGAGACTGCCAACCTACTTTTCCCTTACCGGAACCGGACCGGCGTGTTTGGGACCTTCCTTCCATTTTTTCAAGATAAATCCTGTGGGTTTTTTTAGATTGTATTTGGATAATCCTTGGAGTCACCAGTACGGATTGTTTTTGGCTAGGAGGTTCTATAGGGGGTGGTCGATGCAGTCTTTAGTAATTACTTGAGTTTGACTCAGTTTAGAGTAGTTTGGTGTTTGGTGTCCCTCACTAGGTGATTAGCAAGGAGAAAGGTTTTTGGGGTTTTTTTTTCTAAATCACTCGATTTTCTCACTTAGAGTGAGTTTTTGCGACTGATTGGTTTTTCTCTCTTTCTCCTTGCTGGAACCAATGATATTAATGGACTCCTAAATTGATAGAGGCTTTTCAATACGTCTGTATTTTCCCCTATAGGGAGATTTGAGATTCCGATTTGTTTAATTGTTTAATATATGAGAGACACCCGCAAAGTAATAGTTCAAACTTTCCAAGCTGATAGAATTGTCATTTAATTAACTTTGGATTTCCCTTTTTGCGTCATAGAGATTATCTAAATTTGAGCGCCATTTTTAGAATTTACCCCTAGGTATTCACTGCTCGAGCCCCTCCTCCATCCCCATAGCCCCCACTGGTAGATTAGAAGTTTGGGGCAAGAGCATTGGGTTCAAAATTTCACCTTTGACCCCTAGCAGTAGTCTTGCGGTACTGCCATTACAGTGTCAGGTTGCCATAAGCTGTCTTTAGCTACCAATGGAAAGCCATGAACCAAATCTAAAATATAAATAAATAACAAGAGGCCATTTTGTTCATTAAAACTCTGCTTGGGGTGGTTTTTCCTTCATTTCATTTTAAGATATGACTCACCAGTTCAGTTCAGGATATAACAGCTTTCAAAACCTAAGTGGCCTCAAAGTCAGATAATTAAAATGAGAGAGAAGAGGGCTATACGGGACCATAGACGAGAATTAATCTTTCAAATTCTAATATCGTTCATCATGAGAAAAGCCAAGAATGAGTGTTCAGGGGAATCTTGAAGTCTACTGATGAGGTTGCTGGTCTGCGGACACATTACCGGGGTAATTTTGCACAGTTTTTCTTTTGCATGTAAAACCCATGGGAAAGGCCATTTATAAAATTGTGTGGCAGTATTCTTATTCGTAGGTATGTATAGAGCATATTTATTTTTATTTATTTATTTGTAGCATTTGTATCCCACATTTTCCCACCAATTTGCAGGCTCAATGTGGCTTACATCTGCCGTAATGGCGGTTGCCATTTCTGAGATTTTTGCATCGCCACTCGCTCGCTCTCAAGGAGGAACTGTGCATTTCTTTACGCCATTATCTTCCTGAGTGTTACCCATCTAACCATTGAATACTCCTTTGGAAGAAAGGATTGTGTATCCCCTAGTGTTTTTTCTCCAGTGTGCCAATCACCCCAAAGATTGAAACACTTCCGGAAGACTCCTGAGGAAGGCGCTACGGCGCTGAAACACGGCTGTGTTGAGTCACCTATTCACAATAAAAAATCATTGTTTTAACTAATCTATACGTCTGCCCCATTGTTTGAATAGAGCCTATTTTCCCCACCCCTTTTTTTGTTTTTGCTTTTTTGTCCTGTGGGGATCAAGTGCACCTCCACACTCCGTGTGGTTTTTCTCTGCATACATACATGGTAACATACATGGTACACAGTATATATGGAGCAGATCATGGTATAAATATATACCATGTGCATACATACATGGTAAGAAGGAATACATTATGGTATTGCATGAAGGTTCTTGAGTAATAAATTGGATTGTAACATACATTAGGTCATCGACTATAGAGAGACCCTATTCGCCATAAGGTTTAAAGTGGCAGTGCTTGATCATTAATAGCAAAGAGGTTAAGCAGTCATGCGATAAAAGTTCGGTTTTGTTTAGATCGTGTATAATGTTATTATATTGTATTTAAGATGGATATTTATGGTATGCCTTCTTGAAAAGATCTGTTTTCAGTAGCCTTCGGAAAATGGTTAGGTCTTGCGTTGTTTTTATGGCCTTCGGTAGTGCGTTCCATAGCTGCGTGCAGATGTATGAGAAGCTGGTCGCGTATGTGGATTTATTATTTAGCCCTTTACAGTTAGGATAGTGGAGATTGAGGAATGTGCGTGATGAACGTTTTGCGTTCCTAATAGGCGTCTATAAGGTCTGCCATGTAGGTCGGGGCTTCTCCGTAGATTTATATATACACTGCATACGTTTTCTAAAACACATGATTACGTATGTAACACAGTAAATGATAACAAATGCAGAGTGGAAGAAAATCCAAGAAACCAGTCAAAACTCACAGAATGAAAACTCCGAGTAGACTTTAATAGGACTTGTTTCTCTGCAGTCGTATTTGTTCGCAGTGATCGCTAGTGACCTTTTTTGTCTCTGAGTTTGACTTTGTGTTATTTTCAGTGCTCCAGTAGTATATCATATGCTCAACAGAACATCAGCATATTGACCCCTGATGAAGGCTCTATAGCCGAAACACAGACTGTGTAGGGTCCTAATAAAGTCTACTTGGAGTTTTCATTCTGTGAGTTTTGACTCGTTTCTTGGATTGGATTTTATTCCACTCTGCATTCGTTTTCCTTGGTGATTTTGTGGAAGGTGTGAACCTCTTTTTTTCTACACAGTAAATGATGGCAGATTAAGACTGCACGGTCCATCCAGTCTGCCCAAAATGGCAGCCAGAGCCGTACCCACCACTCTGTGCAGGTTATAGTCATTTATGATTAAACATGGTTGACAATTTGCCATCAAGCCAATCACTTATAGACAGTTTTCAGTCAATATGAGCGGCATTTTTGATGTGACATCAAAATCCAATTTTGGACGTTTTGCGAGAAACATCCGAAAATCCAGTAGCGAACATGGCCATTTTCAAACCAGAAAAACGTCCAACTTTTTGTTTTGAAAATGGCCATTTGCTAGACATTTTTGTGCTCAGTGGGTCAATCTTGTAGAACCACTTCAGAAAAAAAAAATCTAAGGAAAAATGCACAAAAGTAAGCCATTGAGTTGTATGGGGGGGGGGGGGGGCAGCATTCTTGGCCACATAGACTTCCCAGCAGAGCTGTGGGGGCACCCTAGGGGGCACAGCAGTGGATTTCACATAAAAGGCTCCAGGTAGACATCTCACCATTACCCCCTTATATTGTATGTGAGCCCACCAAAAATCTACTATACCCAACTGTACACCACTGCAATAGTCCTTATGCCTGCAGGTGTCACCTATATGTGGGTACAATTGATATGTGGTGGGTTTTGGAGGGCTCACACTTTTCACCATAAGTGTATCAGTTAGAGTGGGATATGGGCCTGGGTCCCTTTCTCTACAATGCACTGCACCAACCACTAGACTACTCCAGGGACCTACTTGCTGATCTACTAGGCCTGACCATAACATCTGAAGCTGTCATAGAGCCTGGTACATACTGTTTCTTTCACATCTTTGTGGGATGGGAGGGGATCAACGACTACTGAGGAGAGTAAGAGGGGTCATGCCTTAGTCCCTCCAGTGGTCACCTGGCTATTTAGGGCACCTTTTTGTGATTCAGTCATGATTGAAACAGGTCTAGACCAGTGGCGTACCAAGGGGGGGGCGGTGGGGGCGGTCCGCCCCGGGTGCACGCTGCTGGGGCGTGCCGCGGCGCGCGCCTGGCTCCGAGTTCGCTATCTTTGCTCGTTTGCTGCAGCTCCCTCTGCCCCGGAACAGGTTCCTGTTCCGGGGCAAAGGGAGCTGCAGCGAACGAGCGAAGTTAGCGAACTTTTTGGAGCCGACGGGGGGGGGGGTGCTGCACCCGGGGGCAGGGCGCATAGGCGATCCGCCTCGGGTGTCAGCGCCCCTAGGAACGCCACTGCGAATCTGCATCTCTCTTTTGTCATTTAAAGGACACAAACCATAGACGTCTGTCTGGCACTGGTCTTAGTTCCTAAATACTGGAGTTGTCAAATCTCTGTCTGTCTCTTGCCATTTTCAGGACACAGACTGTCAAAGTCTGTCCAGCACTGGCCTTAGTTCCCAACTAGGTAGAATCCACACACATAGAAGTAGGTACAATTGAGTGCCTCGTCATTTATACACTACTGAAACTGGATCAAGAAGCCTAATTTATAAAGGAATGCAAGGGCTTATGTTGCCTTTATAAAATGCACCCTAATAAACCCTACAAACTCACTTAAATTAGAAAGCTTCAAAACGTGTAGCAGGGGCAAATATCCCGCAATTCAATCATTGATCCCAATTACTAACTGAAGTACAAAAATACAAAAAATTCCATTTGAAATTAAAAAATACGTATTACTTAACTTTATAAAACATAGCAACATAGTAGATGACGGCAGAAAAAGACCTGCACTGTCCATCCAGTCTGCCCAACAAGACAAACTCACATGTGCTACTTTTTGTGTATACCTTACCTTGATTTGTACCTGTCCTCTTCAGGGCACAGACCGTACAAGCCTACCCAGCACTATCCCCGCCTCCCAACCACCAGTCCCGCCTCCCACCACCGGCTCTGGCACAGACTGTATAAGTCTGCCCAGCACCATCCCCGCCTCCCAACCACCAGCCCCGCCTCCCACCACCGGTTCTGGCACAGACCGTATGTGTGCCCAGCACTATCCCCACCTCCCAACCACCAGTCCCGCCTCCCACCACCGGCTCTGGCACAGACCGTATAAGTCTGCCCAGCACCATCCCCGCCTCCCGCCACCGGCTCTGCCACCCAATCTCGGCCAAGCTCCTTAGGATCCATTCCTTCTGAACAGGATTCCTTTATGTTTATCCCACGCATGTTTGAATTCCGTTACTGATTTCATTTCCACCACCTCCCGCGGGAGGGCATTCCAAGCATCCACTACTCTCTCCGTGAAAAAATACAGTTGGCACATTTCTGGAATTCTTACGTACATAGCTGTTCACCGCCTTGAGTGAATTCCTTCAACAAGGTGGTAAATAAATCCTGATAACTAAAAATAAAATACATTTTGGAGGGTTTTCTTTTGTAAATCTGTAAGGGGCCCTTTTACTAAGCCGCGTAAGCATCCATGCGTGCCCAGCGCGTGCCAAAATGGAGATACCCCCCCCCCCCCCGACTACCGCATGGCTCTTGTGGTAATTTCATTTTTGGCGCGCATCTGATTCGTGTGTCTGAAAAATATTTTTTCTTTTCAGGCGCGCGTAGGTCATTACCGCCAGGTCAATGGCTGGCAGTAAGGTCTCAGACCCAAAATGGACGCAAGGCAATTTTCATTTTCCTGCACGACCATTTTCGGCAAAAAAGGCCTTTTTTACAGGCGTGCTAAAAAATGGATCGGCGCGTGTCTACACTACCACAAGCCATTTTTCAGCGCACCTTTGTAAAAAGACCCCTAAGCCCTTCAAACATACAATTACCATTCTCCCAAACCAGCTCCCCCTTCTCCCCTTTCTTTTCCCTTTCCCCTTCACGCCACCGGCATGACGTAATCTATAAATCACTTATATTTTCAGCTACTGTCTTCTTTCACTTTGAGCTGCTCATTCTGCTTGGCCCTGAGGAAGGGAGTGCTAACTCCCAAAAACCTTCAACAAACGTATTGAGTTGGTCTAATAAAATGAATTGCCTTGTAACATAGTAAATGACGGCAGATAAAGACCTGAACGGTCCATCCAGTCTGCCCAACAAGATAAACTCACTTTACATAGTATGTGATAATTTATATGTATACCTGAGTTTGATTTGTCCCTGCCTTTCTCAGGGCACAGACCGTAGAAGTCTGCCCAGTACTGTTCTTGTATTAAGTTCTGAAGCTAACATCGAAGCCCCTTAAAATTTACACTCCAGCCCATCCCTATCTATTCAGTCACGATCAGGGTATAGACCGTAGAAGTCTGCCCAGCTCCCGTTTTGTTTGCAATTACCAGCATCGCCACCCAATCTCTGCTAAAATTCCACAGAACCATTCCTTCTAAACAGGATTCCTTTGCGTTTATCCCACGCATGTTTGAATTCCATTACCATTTTCATCTCCACCACCTCCCGCGGGAGGGCATTCCACATATCCACCACCCTCTCTGTGAAAAAATACTTCCTGACATTAGTCCTGAGTCTGCCCCCCTTCAACCTCAATTCATGTCCTCTAGTTCTACCGCCTTCCCGTCTCCGGAAAAGGTTCGTTTGCGGATTAATACCTTTCAAATATTTGACCGTCTATTTGATGGTGGGGGAGGGGGAGGAGTGTTGACCTTTATTTCTGCTTCTTTGGGGCAAATGCTTAGCGCACCTGGCCTTAAATACACTGCTAATAATGAATCTGAGAAAAATAAGAGAAACATCTGGAAGAGAAATGTTGTCTGTACACTTCACCGTGCATGTCGCTAAAAATGACATTATTCTGCATGTGAGGTGTGGGAGCTGTTAATCTTAGGCAGAGGATCGTACTTGTAGGATAAGCATCTGACTACAATATAAAGATATTTAACAGCTGGTAGTGATCCAGGGGAGGACAATGAAAATGATAAAAGGCACGGGCTCGCAGGATATGCAAGCTTAGGTATGATGAAAGGCTGAGGCATTTGGGATTAATAGTCTGGAAAGCAAAAGTATAACAGGGTATAATAACGTTTAAAATCTAAGTGGCCTCACAGTAAGATAATGTACAATGAAAGCAAAGAGGACCGTAGGGGACCGGATGAGCTTTAATCCTTCAAAGCCTAACTGTTGTAACTCCCACATCTATTCCACCAGAATCTTCTATCCAGGGTCTCTAAAACAATGTGCAGAAAACATTGAATAGGTCATTTTTAAAATGACCCAGTGTCTTGCAGTGTTGCTGGGATCTGCGCCTGATTTTGGGGCACGAGGATTTATTTATTTATTGCATTTGTATCACACATTTTCCCACCTTTTTGCGGGCTCAGTGTGGCTTACAATAAGATATGAATAATGGAAATACATTTGTTACAACTTGGTTATGGATTACATTGTGCAGAGTTGTGCGAGACATTCGAATATCAATTAGGAATATGAC
Source organism: Microcaecilia unicolor (assembly GCF_901765095.1). Lineage (NCBI taxonomy): Eukaryota > Metazoa > Chordata > Amphibia > Gymnophiona > Siphonopidae > Microcaecilia > Microcaecilia unicolor. The sequence goes on along the minus strand of NC_044040.1, from coordinate 8,314,900 downwards.
AATGGGACATCAACATAGAAATATTGGAAGGAGACAATGGGAAGCTAAAAGGGCAGTGTTAGACACAAAGACATATGGTGTACATAGTTCCGTGGATAAGTGTATGATTGACTGGATTACGGGATGAGGGATCAGAAGTGGATGTATGTTGCATTGATGAACAGTGAGTGTGGACTCTATGTGTTTTGGCTCTTTCCGTAAGTTTGTTCAAACAGGTGAGTCTTCAATAGTTTACGGAAGGAAGCTTGTTCGTTAATCATTCTTAGGTTGCGCGGTAGTGTATTCCAAGACTGCGTACTCGTGTGGGAAAAGGTTGACGCGTGTAGCGTCTTGTATTTCAGGCCCTTGCAAGTGGGGAAGTGGAGGTTGAGGTGTGTTCGGGATGATCTTTTAGCGTTTCTGGGTGGTAGGTCTATTAAGTCAGACATGTACGCTGAAACCTGGTAAAAATCCTCAATGCCTAAATTAGGCAAAGATCCCCCGAATTCTATAACTGTGCACTTTTAGTGAATTCCCCTGACCTGCCCATGTTCCTGCCATGGCCACACTCCATTTTCTCTTGTGCTCTGAAAAATTTGCATGTGCATTTTATAGAATAGCGCCTAGAAAGATGCATGCATAAATTCAAATTGTTTCTAACTAGCGCCAATAATGGATTGTTAGTGCCCACTTATTGGCGTCAGTGGGGTTTATTATCCAATTAAACTGCACAGGCAAATTGCGCTGTTTATAGAATAAATGCATAAGTATTGCCATACTGGGAAAGACCAAAGGTCCATCGAGCCCAGCATCCTGTTTCCAACAGTGGCCAATCTAGGTCACAAACACCCGGCAAGGTCCCAAAAATGTACAAAACATTTTATACTGCTTATCTCAGAAATAGTGGATTTTCCCAGGTCCATTTAATAATGGTCTATGGACGTTTCCTTTAGGAAGCCGTCCAAACCTTTTTTAAACTCTGCTAAGCTAACTGCCTTTACCACATTCTCTGGCAATGAATTCCAGAGTTTAATTACATGTTGAGTGAAGAAAAATTTTCTCCGATTCGTTCTAAATTTACTACATTGTAGCTTCATCGCATGCCCCCTAGTCTTAGTATTTTTGGAAAGCGTAAACAGACGCTTCACTTCTACCTATTCCTATTTTTATAGACCTCTATCATATCTCCTCTCAGCCGTCTTTTCTCCAAGCTGAAGAGCCCTAGCCGCTTTAGCCTTTCCTCATAGGGAAGTCGTCCCATCCCCTTTATCATTTTCGTCACCCTTCTCTGCACCTTTTCTTTGAGTAATTATAAAAAGCTCTTTAAAATTACTCTGTGAGGGGTCCTTTTACCGAGCTACGGTAAAAGGGGATATGCACTAGCAGCAGGGGTTGTTCTGAGGCCCTTTTTACCACAAAGGGTAAAAAGGCCGAAAAAAGAAATGGCCATGCAGTAAGATTTCACTTACTGCATGGCCATGCAGGAAGGAGGACGTAACACCACCCATTGAGGAAGCGGTAAGGGCTCCGCGCTAACCCAGCGGTCACCAGGTAGCACACAGCGCTGCCTGATTACCATAGGGTTACAGCGCCTGCGGAGATGTTTTTTGAATATTTCTGCTAGCACCAGAAATGGCGCACGCTGGGGGGTGGAACAACCGCCAGTGGCCGCGTTGGGCTTTCCGCCACTTTGTAAAAGGGCTTCCACAATTCACAGCAACATAGTAGATGACGGCAGAGAAAGACCTGCACTGTCCATCCAGTCTGCCCAACAAGATAAACTCATATGTGCTACCTTTTGTGTATACCTGACCTCGATTAGTATCTGCCATCCTCACGGCACAGACCGTAGCAGTCTGCCCAGCACTAGCCCCGCCTCCTAACCACCAGCCCCGCCCCCCCCCCCCCACCAGATCTGCCACCCAATCTCTGCTAAGCTTCTGAGGATCCCTTCCTTTCTGAACAGGATTCCTTTATGTTTATCCCACGCATTTTTGAATTCCGTTACCGTTTTCATCTCCACCACCTCCCGCGGGAGGGCTTAATTGAATTAGCGGCATAAATGCTCGTGGCAAGGACCTCTGTTGCCAGAAAACTGGTTTCTTAAACCTCTATTTATTCTGATTTACTAGGATTATGAAAAAGCTTTAAATACTGCCTCGGAACAACGTTCAGCTGGTATTTGATAGACAAGTTAAGGAAGAAAAGTAGATGGGGGTTTTCAGCCCTGATAAATTGAGAATAACATCTCACAATCAGATATTCATTAGAACTCTAAGTCAGGTAAAGAAAGCTAATGAAAAGGGAACATGACATGTATAGGAAATGTTATTGATTGAGCACGAACAATCAAATTGTGGCTCCGGACCAAAATACATAAGGAAATAAATGGTAGTCGAGGCGCATTTGATTCACTCGCTGCTGTGTTAGAACTAGTGAAGTGATACATCAGGGCTGTTCAATGCTGCTATGGCTAAGTGTCAAATTGGCCCAGAGGATGTTAAAGCTGTGTGAAATACAATTCAACTAAAAACAGCCGGAATTACAGAAAACACTAACATTTGCTGGGAATGTAAAGGGAACCGACACATCGCTCCGGCAAGGCTATGGTTGCATTTATCAGCATAATTTGAATTCATAAGCTTATTTAGGGCAAATTAATGGAAGAAATAACTAACTTGTTAGTCTCACTCACACACACAAGGAGTGACACGGGCTTCATATACTGCAGCGGGACATGTTTATCCAACCTCCTACCCTAGCTGAGATAATATTTAACCATCTCTCTGACCTCACGTGCAACTTTCTTTAAATTAATCACCTTACTTTCTAACTCTTCCTACTTTCTTACCTATCTATATGTTCCATCTTCGCTTTACCCTTCACTATCAATTAAAATGTTCTACTACATATTGTGTTCACATTGTAAACACATAACGGACAGCATTCTAGGTTCGTCATTGATGATGCGTTGAAACCTTCTGCTCAGTGTGCTGCGGTGGCTAAGAAAGCAAATATAATGTTAGGTATTATTAGGAAAGAAATGAGGATGTTATAATGCCTTTGTATCGCTCCATGGTGCGACCGCACCTTGAATATTGTGTTCAATTCTGGTCGCCGCATCTCAAAAAAGATATAGTGGAATTAGAAAAGGTGCAGAGAAGGGCGACGAAATTGATAAAGGGGATGGGACAAGTTCCCTATGAGGAAAGGCTAAAGCGGCTAGGGCTCTTCAGCTTGGAGAAAAGGCGGCTGAGGGGAGATATGATAGAGGTCTATAAATTGCTTGTTTACTCTTTCCAGAAATACTAGGACTAGGGGACACACAATGAAGCTACAAAGTAGTAAATTTTAAATGAAACGGAGAAAATCTTTCTTCACTGAACATGTAATTAAACTCTGGAATTCGTTGCCAGAGAATGTAGTAAAAGCAGTTAGCTTAACAGGGTTTTAAAATGTTTGGACGGCTTCCTAAAGGAAAAGTCCTTAGACCATTATCAAAATGGACTTGGGGAAACTCCACTGCTTATTTCTGGGATAAGCAGTATAAAATGTTTTGTACTTTTTGGAGATCTTGCCAGGTACTTGTGACCTGGATTGGCCACTGTTGAAAACAGGATGCTGGACTTGATGGACCTTTGGTCTGTCCCAGTATGGCAAAACTCATGTACTTATGAATGGGAGCCCCACCTGTGTCCTACCCGGCATCTCCCCTCTGTGTCCCTGTCCCTCCCCATGTCCAACTTCTCCCATCTCTCTTCTCATGTTTATGCTATGCCACTTACATGCACTGTTACTGCATAGCACTTAATCACCCTGCTGTCACTTTGGTGGGTAACCCTTGAAAATTTGCATGCTGAAATTTGAGCGTGCAGGGCAAATGCGCACGCAGCTTAACAAGTTAATAAGGTGTTAACAACCAATTGTTGGGAGTTAACAACAATTTGAATTTGCGCATGCATCTGCCCTAGTCGCTATTCTATAACACCTGCGTTTAAATCTTACAGCAGGCAACTCAAAAGGGCCATGCTTATGGGAGGAGCATAAGTGGAGCAGGGGGTGTTCCCAAAAATGAGGCACAATAATATTGAATACTGTCATTTGTGTGCCAAACTGCCAGAAATTAGGTGCCATATAAACAATTCTCATCAAATGGTTCCAATACACCAAACATATAAAGAGGAATCCAATAAAATTTATATGGAAATATGATGTTTGATTTTAACAAAATATTTCTAAAAAGCAAGAAAAAGACCTCAAAACGCCCAACCGCGTACTTTGTTTTCGGCGGCTTTAACTGGGGGCGTGGTGTTCATCACTGGTCATAAAAACCTTGCTTGGAAAGAATTATTTTAACTTTTATTTCCAAAAAGATTTTAGCAATTTTGCTCTTTTTTACAAAAAAGATTTTTTTAAATATATTGACAATATCAATGCTAACTTCAAAATGTATTTAGTTCATAAAAACCTTCACTGATTCTCATGAAGTGCTAAAAGCAGCTTTACAAAGATGAAGTAAAGTCGAGCACTTATCTGTTGCCCGACGGTGGCCCCATCCGTTTCGCTTGTAGGCTTTTTCAAGGGCTGTGTTTCGACAGGGAAAGCATTGAGAAAATTTTTTCCTCTCTCTTGATCTGATCATGGCTTAGTGCTCGACTTTATTTTTGTAAAGCTGCTTTATAGCACTTCATGAGAATCAGTGAAGGTTTTTAGAAATATTTTGTTAAAATCAAACATGATATTTCCATATACATTTTATTGGATTCCTCTTTATATGTTTGGTGATCTTGTATCTTGGGGTCCTGTATGGTGATCATCCTATTGTTTACTCCAATGCAGACAAACTTCATCAAAACGTTTTCATACATTTTTATGAAGTTTGCATTGATGACATTTGATGAGAATTATTTAATTGCTGGGATAGTGTTTGTATAGCTTATGTTTTCCTGCATATTGAATTTATCCTCCTAATTAGAAATTAGGTGCCGACATTTACACAAGGTTCATCAGGCATAAATGCTGGTGACCAAAGCTGGACACGAAAATCCACTCTAAGTGCTATTCTATATAAGATGCTCTGTGCAGAGCGTCCTTTATAGAATACTAGTTAGCACGGATTTTTCTGGCGCCTATCTTTGGGACAATAAGCAGGGAAGTAGGGTTCTTGCAACGCACTTTAATTATCAGGAATTTGCTCCTGAAGAGGCTTGATATAGTGAAACGGGTGGCTCCACTGAGACTGCAGCAAGATAAGTTCCCTGGTTTTGTTCATTATTATAGAGATTGGGCAATGCAATTGATGCTAGGGCCCACCTTGGGGGTCAGCACTCAAGAAAAAGATCTGGGTGTCATTGTAGATAATACGCTGAAATCTTCTGCTCAGTGTGTGGTGGTGGCCAAAAAAGCAAACAGGATGCTAGGAATTATTAGGAAAGGGATGGTGGCTAAAACCGAAAATACTATAATGCCTTTGTATTGCTCCATGGTGCATCCGTACCTTGAGTATTGCATTCAGTTCTGGTCGCTGTATCTCAAAAAAGATATAGCGGAATTAGAAAAGGTTCAAAGAAGAGCGACTAAAATGATGAAGGGGATGGAACCCCTCTCGTATTAGGAAAGGCTAAAGAGGTTAGGGCTCTTTAGCTTGAAAAAGAGACGGATGAGGGGAGATATGATTGAGGTCTACAAAATCCTGAGTGGTGTAGAACGAGTAGAAGTAAATCGATTGTTTACTCGTTCCAAAAGTACAAAGACCAGAGGACACTCGAGGAAGTTACATGGAAATACTTTTAAAACAAATAGGAGGAAATATTTTTTTTCACGCAACGAATAGTTAAACTCTGGCACTCTTTGCAGAGGATGTGGTAACAGCGGTTAGCACATCTGGGTTTAAAAAAGGTTTGGACAAATTCCTGCTATTGAGACAGACATGGGAAGCAACTGCTTGTCTTGGGATTTGTAGTATGGAGTGTTGCCATGATTTGAGTTTCTGCCATGTATTTGTGATCTGGCTTGGCCACTGTTTGGAAAACAGGATATTGGGCTAGACAAGACCATTGGTCTGACTCAGTATGGCTACTCTTATGTTCTTATGTTCCTAACATTTATGTGGAAAATACGACACAGTAACTTTATATATAATGCCATGGAAATTTTTGACTGATGATTGACTCTCGTGAGGTAGATTCTATCTCTACCATCAAGTGATGAACTACCTCTGAGATCTTTTTTCTTCTTGCCATGATAAATTTGAAGACTATCCAGCCAATATTCAGCACTATTTAACCGGCCAGAACGACTGCTGGCCGCATGGATAGGTGGGATATCTTTGACCGTTTTAAGGATAACCGGCTAAGTCTGAATATCGACTTAGCCAATTATCTTTAAACTGGCGAAAATAAACCTAATATTCAGCGTCGGTCGCCGGAAACAGCCCAGTATTGAATACCCGGGATTGGCGCCAACTGCCAGAGTTAGCCAGTCTGAATATCAGCCCCTATATATTTACACTGCCCTATATGGTAGTTTGTTTGATCACAATCATTTAGGAGTAGGCCCTGAAGAGGACAGGTACAAATCAAAGTAGGGTATACACAAAAAGTAGCACATATGAGTTTGTCTTGTTGGGCAGACTGGATGGACCATGCAGGTCTTTTTCTGCCGTCATTTACTATGTTACTATGAGGCATATTTTCAAAGCACTTTGGGAGGCTAAGTTCCATAGGTTTCTATGGAACTTTGGGAGGCTAAGTGCTTTGAAAATGAGCCTCAATGTCTTTTACCATCTTGTGTTTGGCCTATGTTTTGGTGCTATTTATAACATTCTCCCCCTAAGTGAGCAGTGCAAATATTCTAAATATTTACCCCCCACAAGGGGGACAGAAATGCAGGTGGCTAGATCATAGACTTGTCCTTCAGGCTTCTAGTGTCCCTTTCATAACCCCATTATAGTCGAAGAGCACGGGACACGGAGAGTTAATGACACAGAGATTATATGGTAGAACTAAATGTGCTGGATGCCAAATTCATCAAACTTTATTGCCAGTGTAAAAACTTGTTTCAATTTTAGCATGCCATTTATTTTCCCAGCCATAAAATGTGGAATCATTGTGACACCTTGAACAATTTTTTTTCTCTAGATCAAAAGCTGAGCCGAGTGTGTTTCCCTCCCTCTGTAACGTTGTTGCTTCCAAGACATCTGTTGAAAGGTTTTTTTACTTCTAAAATATGGAACTGTGTAAAATGTATAACATTAAGAAAACTGAAGCTATTAACACCTTAATATAAATCAACTGTGCACTGAATTTTAGTGCTCATGAAAGCACTAGACCTGTAGCCCTGGAAAAATTGTACCAGTGCACCTCAATCGTGTGATATAGGAATGATGGGTTTCTACTGGAAGTAGAGAATCCACGAACGTGGAGAACCCAACAAAGTCCCACGAATAATCACAATACAACAAGGCAGTGGGTAAAAAACCAGGAGTCCCAGAGTGGAGATGAACAAAATTTTATTAATCAATATATTGACTCGACACAACGTTGTGTTTCGGCCAAAAGGCCTACATCAGGAGTCTAAGTGCCGGAGTGGAGAATGATAGCGATGATCCAGATTAAAGCAATACTGGAAATTGAAGACTGTTTTGCAGTGGTCTTGAAAAAGACCTTTGTGCTAAAATGTTGGCCGGATCACTCGCGTGAGCGTCTTGGCTATAAAACTGAGCTTTCTACTGGAAAACATTGTCGATTCCCCCTTCCAGAAATATGACAGAGTGCACACGTTGGGACAATTCTAAAAACTAGATGCCTAGTTTGAGTGCCAAGAAGAGCCTATGCAATAAAAGAAAGTTGGCGTCTACTTTACTTCATAGATTACCAGCCGCAGTAAAAGGAGGCCTCAGCACGCGTCAAAAACACACGCTAGCACAGGCCCCCTTCTTCCGCAGCTTAGTAAAAGGGCGCCTTAAAGTAGAATGGGGCCCTTTTACTAAGGTGCAGTGAAAAATGGCCAGCGCTAGGGTAGACGCATGGATTGGACGAGCGTGGTCCATTTTTCAGCGTACCTGCAAAAAAAGGCCCTTTTTTCCAAAAATGGATGTGCAACAAAATAAAAATCAGCATGCATCCGTTTTGGGCCTGAGACCTTACCGCCACCCATTGACTTAGCGGTGAGGTCTCACACGTTAACCGGGCAGTACTCGTCAGCGCACGTACACTGCAGAGTACAGCCCGGTTAGCGTCATGCAGTAGAAAATAGAAATTATTTTCTGATGCACATCGAAATTAGAATTACTGCCCGGGGCACGTGGTAGCCGGGCGGTAGTTCGAATTTGGCGTGCGTTGGACGCACATAGGCGCCTACATGTCTTAGAAAAAGGGCCCCAGTGTTAGGAAGAGATGCTGATGTCAGGGATGCTGAAAAGACACTCATATTAAATCCAGCACATGTATAAGTCATGGGCAAATTGTTGATGTAGAGCCCCAACCCTCACATTCATATGGCAGGCCAAACTCTTAAGATGTACATGATAATACAGCCACTGTGACTTAACTGCCGAAATCAGTGTATCTCTACCATTGTGACTGCTGTTTAGGTGTAAAACGCTATATATGTAAATTGAATTCCATGTATTTGTCATGAAATGGGACCTGTACCCCAGGACAGCTAACTATTTAGAAATGGAAGGCAGCTCCACTGATGCTTTTTCTCTACAAGTCCATTGACCTATTCTCTAAGGGCTTCGTTAGCATCAGTAGTACAAGATACATCACTGAGGGGCATAATCGAACGGCAGCGGCCATCTATATGGCCGGCACCGCAAAAGGCAGTCCCGAACCGTATTATCGAAAAAGATGGTCGGCCATCTTTCATTTCGATAATACGGTTGGGGCCAGCCAAAGGTCAGAGGTGGCCGGGTTTGAGATGGCCAGCCTCGGTTTTCACCGATAATGGAAACCGAGGCCGGCCATCTCAAACCCGGCCAAATCCAAGGCATTTGGTCTTGGGAGGAGCCAGCATTTGTAGTACACTGGTCCCCTTGACATGCCAGGACACCAACCAGGCACCCTAGGGGGCACTTCTAAAAATTAAAAAAAATAATAATAAAAATAGTTCCCAGGTGCATAGCTCCCTTACCTTGGGTGCTGAGCCCCCCAAATCCCCCCCAAAACCCACTCCCCACAACTCTACACCATTACTATAGCCCTTATGGGTGAAGGGGGCACCTACATGTGGGTACAGTGGGTTTTGGGGGGGGGGGTTGGAAGGGTGGGAGGGCATTGGTGACCACTGGGGGAGTAAGGGGAGGTCATTCCCCATTGCCTCCGGTGGTCATCTGGTCAGTTGGGGCACCTTTTTAAGGCTTGGTCATGAAAAAAAAGGGACCAAGTAAAGTCGGCCAAATGCTCGTCAGGGCCGGCTTTCATTTTTCCATTATTGGGCGAAGCCGGCCATCTCTTAAGCACGCCCCTGTCCCGCCTTCTCTACACTGCCGACACGCTCCCTTGAAGTTTGGCCAACTCTGCGACGGACTGCAGTTGAGGCCGGCCAAAATCGGCTTTCGATTATGCCGATTTTGCCGGACTTGAGAGATTTGTGTCGGAAGATGGCCGGCCTTCTCTTTCGAAAATAAGCTGGACTGTCCCCTAAATTTCAAAAATAAGTAACATTCTCACTAAGGGTTTTTTTTTTTTACTAAGCAGTAATAGAAATTTTAGCTCGCGGTAGAAATCATCTGGTGGCGAATGCCGAGACGCCCATAGGAATATAATGGGCATCTCGGCATGTACCAGCAGCTGATTTCTACCGCGGCTTAGTAAAATTCCTGGGGTTGTCTAACTTTTGGATATTGTAAGGCTCATTTTGATTTATTTTCTTACTTTTGCTTATTGTGTCTAGACTCTGAAGAGCTAAGAGGTCAACTAACCAAATAAAGAAGAGTTGAACTTTACCTAAAGTTAGAAATGTGTTCTTCTGTTAATAACAAATCAATAAGATTCCTCCTGGTGGTTTATGCTTTTATTTTCTATTAAGAAGGGAAACATCATGTCTCTCCTTACTTTTTATCAGCTGTGGTTATTTCTTTGTTCATTTTTTTTTTGTTATTCGTTTTGTCAATATAATATCTATTTTCTTTGCTTAAACTTTATGATGAATTCACTAGAGATGTTTGAACTTTAAAAGAAACATTCATAAACTGGTTCCCTGAAACTTCGTAGATTTCTTTAATTGGTTTGGTGAACTTTTTTAAAAAAGTAAAATGTTGCTATGAACTCCTGAAATCTGAAACTCTGCTGGGGAGATCAGGCAGGTTTGACTAAAATCATGGTGGCCATTTCAAGGGTATCGCAGGGTGAATCCCCTCTGAATATGTATCGAAATTTGCTAGGGAAAACTGAAAAATCGACCAAGTTCAAATCAGGTTGAAATTTGCTGGGTCCAACTTTGACCTCTACTGCATACAGTTAACCCAAACGTCTTGGGACAAAAGTCATGCCACAGTTTTACTAAACTGAATCAACTAAATCTTATGTTTTTTGAAAGAAATAGCTCAGGGTCTCTGCATATCACAGGAAAAGAACCCAGGAATCCCTAATCTTCAGAACTGTAGACTGGACCCTGCTCTCAATTGCATGGTAGGTTCTCTGTTTCACTGGCCATGTGTGATCTAAGGCTTTTCAATTTCTGATCTCTTCCCAGAGTAATTTGTCTCATAGCCACCAGCTAAACATTTTGCCACCACACCTCCTGTTTAGAAGACAGATTCCACAGTGACCTTGTACAGCTGAATGAATTACACTCTGGTAAAAGCAGTTAGCTTAGCAGGGTTTAAAAAAGGCTTGGATAGCTTCCTAAAAGAAAAATCCATATGCCATTATTAAAATGGACTTGAAGAAAATCCACAGCTTATTTCTAGGATAAGGAGCAAAAAATGTATTGTACTGTTTTGGGATCTTGCCAGGTACTCGTAATCTGGATTGGCCACTGTTGGAAACAGGATGTTGGGCTTGATGGACCTTTGGTCTGTCTCAGTATGGCAAAACTTATGTTCTAAGAAAGCACATTGTTAATGACATTCAATGGAAGCAAAAAAGAATTCCAAATGAAATGAAAATGTCCTGGGTACCCATCCCTACTTTACACCCCCACAGAAAGCCTTGTGAATATTTAATAGAGTTATTTCAAGATGATGTCCCCGTACCGTATTAAAAAATGAGACTTCCTTGGCCCTGAAAGTGTAGGATATGGGTCAAGTGTCTCAGACCCCAGTCCTCTAAGGTGCTTTGCTCCAGCAGCTTCATTGTCCTCCCCATTCCTCCCTCGGGTTGATGATCTTCTTGCCCAGACTACGGACTTTCTATACTCCATCTTTTTTTTTTTTTTTTTAGCAATTATCAAGTTTAGTACATAGAAAACGTATTCTGAAATGAAATAGAAATTCAAAATTCCAAAGAAAACAACATCTGAAAACATGTCAGTCCTAATCACTGAAAATATAGGGAAAAAATGGGAGAAGAGCTCCAGTTAAATGACCATATCCTAAGATGGATCAAAAAAAAAAAACTTTATAGAAGAAGAAAAAGGGACAAAAAGTATGAGGACAGTCTCCATATAACCCTGATAAATGTCTAACCTCTACAGTCAGCCAATAACATTAATCAGCTACCTGTTACTGACTTACAAGTGCATTCACTCTGCAGCTCCTCAGTACCTCTCCACTCTCATCTTTCCCTAAATTCCTCCCCGGGAACTCCGTTCACTGGGTAAATCTCTCTTATCTGCACCCTTCTCCTTCACTGCTAACTCCAGACTCCGTTCCTTCTATCTTGCTGCACCATATGCCTGGAATAGACTTCCTGAGCCGGTACGTCAAGCTCCATCTCTGGCCGTCTTCAAATCTAGGCTAAAAGCCCACCTTTTTGATGCTGCTTTTAACTCCTAACCCTTATTCACTTGTTCAGAACCCTTATTTTATCATCCTCACTTTAATATTCCCTTATGTCTTGTTTGTCTGTCCTAATTAGATTGTAAGCTCTGTGGAGCAGGGACTGTCTCTTCATGTTCAAGTGTACAGCGCTGCGAACATTTAGTAGCGTTATAGAAATGATGAGTAGTAGTAGTATTAGTCTTTGAGATTCAAGAATCTCGCTACTCTGTGGGATTCTGCACGGAATCTTGTTACTCTTTGGGATTCTACATGGAATGTTGCCACTCTTTGGAATTCTGGAATCTTGTTACTCTTTGTCCTTATCCCTTATTTGTCCTGTTTGTCTGTCCTAATTAGATTGTAAGCTCTGTCGAGTAGGGACTGTCTCTTCATGTTCAAGTGTACAGCGCTGCATATGTCTAGTAGCGCTATAGAAATGATAAGTAGTAGTAGTAGTCTTTGGGATTCCAGAATCTTGCTACTGTGGGATTCCGGAATCTTGCTACTCTTTGGGATTCCGCACAGAATCTTGCTACTCTTTGTCCTTACCCCTTATTTGTCCTGTTTGTTTGTCCTAGTTAGATTGTAAGCTCTGTCGAGCAGGGACTGTCTCTTCATGTCCAGCGCTGCTTACGTCTAGTAGCGCTATAGAAATGATAAGTAGTAGTAGTAGTAATCATTCTGCTGATGTTATATTCATTTTCTCTGCTTCCTGAGCTTGTAGCAACTTTTCTAGTTGTGAGGGGGTCTAAGAAAATGTATTCCTTTCCCTGAAATTTCACCTGACATTGTTTAGGAAACTTGAAAAAGAAAGCCATGCCAAAAGTCAAAGCTCTTGGCCTCAACTTAAGAAATTCTCGTTGGAGCATTTGCGTCCTCCGAGAGACATCAGGATAAACATCCCAATAAATAAATAGATAAATACAGTATATAGGAGGTCCATGAGAATGGGCTCATCTTTTCCTGAACAAATGTATATAATCCATTTTTATGGCCCCCCTTCCCCCAACTGCTCCTCTCTGCAGTTGATGGTTGACACAGCCCTCTTTAGGACGGCAGGGGTCATTGCACTGCCTCTATCCAATTCCAGTCCCGAGCAGAGCTCCTCCGACTCGCTTTAAATTTCGACCCCTGTGAAACTGTCTCCTTTGGCTTCTAGCCCACGTGTCCTAGATGCTGAAGAACTAAGGGGTCGGCTAATCAAATAAAGACTAGCTGAACTTTACCTAGAATTGAAAATTTGCTCTTCTGTTAATAACAGATCAATACGAAGCCTCACGGTGTCTCTTGCTGTTGTTTTCTGTTAGGAAGGGAAAATGCCTTTTCCAGTTTTCGAGGCCCTGAACCTGGTTCTTTAATTCCAGACCTGAGCTTGTCCTCGTAGAACTGGGCAGCCAATTAACTTACAGACTTTTTGCATTTTTTTTTCCTCTGCTGTTGCTCAAAACTTAACCCAGGGTCTTTGAAGATCAGACCCTTATCATTTGCGGAGCATTAACGGTTGAAATCATTGAAATGTTTGACTGGCCCTCCCTTTGAGAAAAGAAATTGCCCACAGTCCTGAGAAACACAGTAAAACTGTTCCAGCTTTCACTCTGGTGTGGCTATAAATAGCTGTTACCTCTTTTCATGATACGATAATGACTCCCTACGTGCGCTGACCCTAGTCACTGTGCTCAAGTTCACCTTAGCCTGGGAAAGGAGTCCTGATCTCCCTTATTCAATTTCACTGAACTGAGCCATTGGGTCAACCACTTACTCATATACTTTGATTGCTTCTGAATCACACAGGGTTCCTTTTCTGGTGGAGCTTCTGCTGCCTATGGGGTCCTTTTACTAAAGAATTCATTGCCGGAGAACGTGGTACGGGCGGTTAGCTTGACGGAGTTTAAAAAGGGGTTAGATAGATTCCTAAAGGACAAGTCCATAGACCGCTATTAAATGGACTGGAAAAATTCCTCATTTTTAGGTATAACTTGTCTGGAATGTTTTTACGTTTGGGGAGCGTGCCAGGTGCCCTTGACCTGGATTGGCCACTGTCGGTGACAGGATGCTGGGCTAGATGGACCTTTGGTCTTTCCCAGTATGGCACTACTTATGTACTTATGTACTTATGATCACTTTGTGCAAAGAGGGTGCACTCTTACTGAAAAGCTTGGAGAAGAGACGGCTGAGGGGAGATATGATAGAAGTGTATAAAATAATGAGTGGAATGGATCGGGTGGATGTGAAGCGACTGTTCACGCTATCCAAAAATACTAGGACTAGAGGGCATGAGTTGAAGCTACAGTGTGGTAAATTTAAAACGAATCGGAGAAAATTTTTCTTCACCCAACGTGTAATTAGACTCTGGAATTCATTGCCGGAGAACGTGGTACGGGCGGTTAGCTTGACGGAGTTTAAAAAGGGGTTAGATAGATTCCTAAAGGACAAGTCCATAGACCGCTATTAAATGGACTGGAAAAATTCCTCATTTTTAGGTATAACTTGTCTGGAATGTTTTTACGTTTGGGGAGCGTGCCAGGTGCCCTTGACCTGGATTGGCCACTGTCGGTGACAGGATGCTGGGCTAGATGGACCTTTGGTCTTTCCCAGTATGGCACTACTTATGTACTTATGTACTTATGTACATGCTGGAAAATGGCCTGTGCTGGTGTAGGCGTGTGTTTTGAATGCACGCAGGTCCATTTTGCAACATGCCAGCAAAAAATGGCCTTTTTTTGACCAAAAATGAACATACGGCAGAATAAAAATTGGCGCATGTCCATTTTGAGCCTGAGACCTTACCGCCACCCATTGATTTAGTGGTAAGGTCTCACACATTAACCGAGTGGTAATCGTCAGTGCGTGTGCACTGCCGTTTACCGCCCGGTTAGCACCACGCAGTAGAAAATAAAAAATATTTTGTGTGTATTGGACGCACGTAAAAAAATGGAATTACCGCCTAGAGCACGCAGTAGCCAGGCAGTAGTTCAAATTTGATGCACCTTAGTAAAAGGGTCCCTCTATATCTACGCTTTAGCTCCGTAGACAGGGTGGTGGCGGCACTCACAGCAGCCAAGAAAGAGACTTCTTAACCATTGCACAACAGCAACACCTAGTGGCCAGTCTTAAAGATGCATGTGCGGTGGTCTATGCCCCCAGGATAAGGACTATTGCTGAGACCAGATCTATTTGTATGCAAATAGATCTCACGCATATTCATTACAGAAATCCTGAAAACCCAACTGGGCGAGGCCCGAGGTTGGACAGAAGGGGGAGCTTTACAAAGCCAAAGCTAATTGTGGATGAAAGTTCACAGCACAGTTTAGCCTCATAGTGGCCAGTTTTAATTGAGCCGTAACATCAAAAAAGCTAGAGCACCCATTCCCATGCCTGGTCCTGGAGGCACCCCAGTCAGACAGGTTTTTCAGGATATCCACCATGAATATTCATGAGAGAGATTTATGCATGCAGATCTCTCTCATGAATATTCATGGTGGATATCCTGAAAACCCGATTGGCTGGGGTCCCTCCAGGACCAGGGTTTGGGAACCACTGAGCTAAAGGAAACTGCTCGGATGAAAAAATAACAGCAGATAAGCAAAATACAAGAAATGTATTTTTTTTTTTTTTAAAAACAGATCCCTTTTCCATCTTAAATGCTTCTAAAGATATGTGAAATCCCCTCCCCTCCCCCCCACAGCACCAGTTCTTAGAAGGGCACGTAAACTTGTAATTTAAGATGTATAATGTGAGCTGAGGTGACAGCGCTAACCACTATCTCAAGCTAATTCTGGCTTCATACTGGAACACTAATTATTAAAGCTAAATTTGGAATGTGATATAAGCTGCAGAATTCATTTTGTTCTAGTCTCCAGTCAGAATTAGACTTTTTTGAGGAAGAGAGAGGAATTCATAACTCTGATAAGATGATGCTTTCTTAACGAAAATCTCAACCTTCATTACATCTGAGCTGAAAGACCAAAGGAGCAGGAGGTTTATGGTAAATCCGTCACCAGATCGTGACACATATTAAAGACAAAATGGCTCCCAGATTACTCTGAATTGTGTTAGTTTTCAGAACGTTTAGTTCATGTCACAAACTGCTTGGCATTGTCAATTTTCATAGCAATGTATCAACAGACTGAATTACCCTCTCACCCCTAGAGGCAGACCTGACAGAGCAGGGCAGTCGCTGGACAAAGGCAGGGCCACCAAGAGACCAAGCTGGGCCCAGGGCAAGGCCGCCGCCCCCACCCCATCCCTAAAACTGTTGCCTCCCTCTCCTGCTCCCAGGTCGCCGGCGCTGCAGTCCCCGGACTAACCTGCCCGCCCTCGGCTCCGTCGATAGCCCCCCTCCGTCCGCCACCGTGACCAGGCCCCCTGCATTCAAATCGGCAGCGCCTCACCTCTATGTGAAGGCAGCAGATCGCCTCCCTTCGGGCCTTCCCTCACTGTGTCCCACCTTGGAGAGTGAGCTACAAAAATTAGAAGCATGGCTAATGCTTGGCAGTTAAACTATCAAGCAAAGAAATGCAGAGTGATGTACTTTGGGTGTGGAAGGCCCAGTGGCGTACCAAGGGGCAGTGGGGCGGTCGGCCCATGGGTGCACGCTGCTGGGGGGGTGCCACGCGCCTGTCGGTTCCGCTCGTTCCGTGCTCCCTCTGCCCCGGAACAGGTTACTTCCTGTTCCAGGGCAAAGGGAGCATGGAACGAGCGAAGCCGACAGGCACCCCCCTCCTCAGCAGGTAAAAATGCACCCGGGGGGGTGTCCTTTCACCAGGGGGGGGGGTCACGCTGCACCTGGGGGGGGGGGCGCATCAGCGTTTCACCCCGGGTGTCAGCCACCCTAGGAACATCATTGGGAAGGCCAAAGACACTGTATATGATAGGAGAGGAGAGGCTGATGTGTACGGAACAGGAGAGAGAACTCAGGGTGATAGTGTCTGAGGATCTCAAGCTGGTGGAACAAAGAAAGATGCTAGGCTGCATAGTGAGAAGCACAACCAGCAGAACGGAAGAGGTGATAATATCCCTGTACAGGTCATTGGTGATGCCCCACCACCCCCCTTGGAGTACTGCATTCAGTTTTGGAAGCAATATCTCACCGAGGAGTGATTCAGAGGAAAACAACAAAAATGGTATGGCATCTGCGCCAGAAGACATATGAAAAAAAAGACTTGAAGACCTGAATATGTATACAATTACAGTTTATTGAATTTACTCTACTGCTAGGCCTTTTATGCAAAAAGATCGCAGCAGTGTATAATGCTTTAAATAATATAAAATGTCAATAACAGGATAGGAAAGTACAATCATACAAGACCAACCATACCTATACAGTTACGTAGGAGCCAATCCAGTCAACCTTCAGAAAGACTGACACCAAAGTGGAGGAGTGGCCTAGTGGTTAGGGTGGTGGACTTTGGTCCTGGGGAACTGAGGATCTGAGTTTGATTCCCACTTCAGGCCCAGGCAGCTCCTTGTGACTCTGGGCAAGTCATAAGTACCTGTATATGTAAGACGCATTGAGCCTGCCATGAGTGGGAAAGCGCAGGGTACAAATGTAACAAAAATAAAATAGATACTATTGGAGATTCTACATGGAATGTTGCTACTATTGGAGATTCTAATGTTGCTATTCCACTAGCAACATTCCATGTAGAAGGCTGTGCAGGACGTCAGACTCACAGAAGCAGAAGCCTGCGCGGCCACATTGGTGATATGCAAAGGCCGACTTCTACATGGAATGTTGCAACATTCCATGTAGAATCTCAAATAGTAGCAACAGTGGAGGAGTGGCCTAGTGGTTAGGGTGGTGGACTTTGGTCCTGAGAAACTGAGTTCGATTCCCACCTCAGTCACAGGCAGCTCCTTGTGACTCTGGGCAAGTCACTTAACCCTCCATTGCCCCATGTCCATGTAAGCTGCATTGAGCCTGCCATGAGTGGGAAAGTGCAGGGTACAAATGTAACAAAACAAAATAAATTAAAAAATCATACAAGACCAACCATACCTATACAGTTACGAAGGAGCCAATCCAGTCAACCTTCAGAAAGAGTGACACCTAATTCAAGAGCAAAATTATGAACTTTAGACAACCGCTAAAAGCATTTCAAGGGTATCTCAGGGGAGGTTTGATAGAGAAGTTTGAATACTTGAAAGGTAACAAATATTTTTCAAAGTTGGAGAATCTGTAGAACCAGAGCAAGAAGGTAGACGTAAAAGCAACATAGTGGAAAGAGTGATAGATCCTGGAATAGGCAGTGAAGATGGCGTTCCCTTAGATCTGCTCAACATCACCATCTCAATGTTCCTACATATCACGAGATACACCACGAACACACCAGACAAAGTAGTTTTTAATGTTCAGGCCCCAGAACTTTGGAATTTGCTACCAGTCTGCTTACAGCAGCGTCAATCTTGGCATTGAAAACCTTTCTTTTTAAGGATGCATTTTCTGCTCCTTAAGCTTCTCTTATCAGGTTTCTGTGGGATCTGCTGTGACTGTGGATACAATGATATATACCTTATTTTATTTATTTATTTATTTGTATCCCACATTTTCCCACCAATTTGCAGGCTCAATGTGGCTTATATTTGCCGTAATGGCGGTTGCCATTTCCGGGTAACAGAATTACAAATGGTATTGCATTAAGGTGCATTCATACATGGTAACATACATGGAACAGATCATGGTATAGATAAATATCATGACCTTATGTTTTAACCTTCCCTTCTTTAATATTTGAATTGTAGTTCTACCCTCTTTCCAATTGTTTCAGGTCTTGTCTCTCTAAAAAAAAATTTTTTTTTTTGTTAATCTGTGTTTGATTTAGACAGTGGCATTCCTAGCCTGTTCGCCACCCAGGGCAGGTCACCACTGTACCCCTGGCACATCATCCCCCCCCCAAAACACATCACACACACCTCCGGCGCATCATCACCCCCCCCCCCAAAAGTGTATCACCAGATCTTTCCTTCCAGATGTGCGGAGATGTGCGGAGCAGGTGCATGGCTGCTGGCTCTGCCAGTCCCCTGCCCCGGAACAGGAAGTAATGTGAGAGAGGGCAGGGGACCTGCAGGGCCGACAGCCATGTGCCTGCGCCATGCACCTCCTTGCTGTCTTCACCCGTGGTGACCCGCCCCCACTGCCTCACCCTTGCTACGTTACTGGATTTAGATTGTAAGCCAACTTGATGGTTTCTCCCGTAGGCGGGATAGAAAGTCTTACACTTGAAGGAGTGGTATAAACACAGAGGATCCATACATAGCAAGAGGACTGAATCGTAGCAAAACATTTTGATATTTCAAAAAAGGGCTTGGGAGGGGGGTAACCTATATGAAATGAGAGGTACAACCGTAAACAAGGGTGTAGAGGAGGTGCAGCTCTGGTCACCTTGCTGGGCAGGCTGGATGGCTCTGCTATCATTTACTATGTCACTATTGTATAACACAATATATTGAAGTCAGCAGAGGAGGCTCCTGCACAGACCAAGAGTCACAAATAAGACGAAGCTTACTGAAAAACCTCTGAAATGTCAAATGCTTCCACCATATTGTGTGATTTATCGTTGCTATTCTGGGTTCATCAGTTTTGCGGTCCCTCGTTGATCTTGCAGAAACCAACACAGAATTATGCAAACCTCCAGCTCAGACTATTGACAACCTGTTTGAGTTTTCTGGGAAGCATATCAAGATATATCAGGATAAAAATATGCACCAGCTGACAGCACTGCAACCATCTGAAGAGGTTTGGAAATCTAAGGGAGTGAGAGAGGAGGTGGCATACTGATCGACTCCTCGCCCGCAGATGTCTCTCTGTGACTCACGTAACAGACCATGTTTCTAAGTTATGTAACGGATTTCAATTCTGAACTCCCTAACTAGAAAATGGAATAAACGAATGTATGAGCTTAAGTTTCCCCACACGTCTCCAATTTTCAGGCGTTGACCCTGATTTCACACCAGAGTCCCCAACTAAGCTGGCTGCAGTAACCGCCTGTCCCCAATTCCAGGGGACGTAAAAGTGTAGGACATTCCTCCCTCTCTGCTATTCTTACAACCCTTCCCCACCCTACTACTACTACTACTATTTAACATTTCTAAAACGCTACCAGGGTTACGCAGCGCTGTACAATCTGACAAAGAAGGACAGTCCCTGCTCAAAGGAGCTTACAATCTAAAGGACAAAAGTGCAGTCAATCAAATTGAGGGCAGTCTAGATTTCCTGAATGGAGGTATAATGGTTAGGTGCTGAAAGTGACATTGAAGAGGTGGGCTTTGAGCAAGGATTTGAAGATGGGCATGGAGGGGGCTTGGCGTATGGGCTCAGGGAGTTTATTCCAAGCATAGGGTGAGGCGAGGCAGAAAGGGCGGAGCCTGGAGTTGGCGGTGGTGGAGAAGGGTGCTGAGAGGAGAGATTTGTCCTGTGAGCGGAGGTTACGGGTAGGAGCGTAAGGGGAGATGAGGGTAGAGAGGTAATGAGGGGCTGCAGATCGAGTGCATTTGTAGGTTAGTAGGAGAAGCTTGAACTGTATGCGGTACCTGATCGGAAGCCAGTGAAGTGACTTGAGGAGAAGTGACTTGAGGACCATTGCCTGTCCTATCTTCCTAGTCCTCCCCAATGCTGTCAGCAGGAACAGTGCTAAATAGCCTCGTAACTTCCTGGGCTGTGCGGAGCCAGTTTCACAAGGCTGACCCAGTGCATCATGGGAAGCTGATGATCTACAAAGCACTGCTCTTGATGATGGCATTGGAGAGGTCTAAAACAGATGAGCTTGTCCACAGAAAGAGAAGTTGTTTCCAGGCCTTTGGCTACAGGGAAAAGTGAACGGCAGTGTTCTCCCCCTCCTTGAACAGCGGGACAAAAGTCTACCAATGCACTTGTTTCTCCTGTAGTCACTTCTTTGCCTCCTGTGTAGTCCAGATCAGCTTTAGCCTGTACAGAAGGGAAATAATCAGGCCCCAGGAGGAGAGAACAATTGAATTCCACTGAAGCATCACCTCGCTCTTGTGTAGACCAGGGTGAGGGGAGGTAGAATCTTGAAAGCAGACCAGACGATGAGCAGCTACCTTAAGCTTGGGTACAGTTCTTAGGGGGCCCTGGGACTGTAGGATATAAATGGGAAGGACTGTGTTTCTGGTTGGGGCTATGAGACTCAGGATAAGTACATAAGTATTGCCATACTGAGACAGACCTAAGGTCCATCAAGCCCAGCATCCTGTTTCCAACAGTGGCCAATCCAGGTCACAAGTACCTGGCAAGATCCCAAAACAGTACAACACATTTTATGCTGCTTATCCTAGAAATAAGCAGTGCATTTTCCCCAAGTCCATTTCCCCAAGTCCATTTTAATAATGGCTTATGGACTTTTTTTAACCCTGCTAAGCTAACTGCTTTTACTACAGTCTCTGGCAACGAATTCCAGAGTTTAATTACACATTGAGGATGTATACGGACTGAACTGTATGTGGTTCAGGGCTCTGGGAGTGTGTGAGGACTGTGTATTTGGTCGGAGGCTCTGACAGTATGTGGGGAAGATTGTATATACGGTTGGGGGTTCTAAGTCTCGGGATGTAGTGTGTGGTTGGGGGCTCTGCGAGTGTGTGAGGAGGACCGTGTGTGTGATTGGGGGTTCTGGGAGTGTATGGGTGGGGAGGACTGTGTAGCACTGTTCTTTCTAAGCTGAGCAAGAAGAGACATGCCAAGTCACACGCATACGGGCTCCTTCTCCAGCGCACACACTTAAGGGGCCCAATCTTGTGCATTGGCGCCCTACCACCCGCAATCCGGTACTGTCCTCTCCTCTTACGTTCTTCTTGCAATGCCGGCACCCTCAGCAAGAGCAGGCTGCTTCAGCCAATCCCCGGGGGCTTGCCTTCAGCTGTATCTCGCCCAATGAAGTTGAAGAAAACAAGAGATGGGATGTGCCTATCTAATCTATTAATATGGGCTGAAGCCAGTAGGCAGAGCTTCCAAGCAGTAGGCGGTGCTTGACACCATTTTAGTTAACCCAAAATAGTAGCAAACGCTATTGAAAACAATAGCCAAAGATTATTAGAAACTAGGAAAAAATGCCCGTTTCTGAGGGCAATGAAACGGGCGCTAGCAAGGGGCCCCCTCCCTCCGTCCGTCCGAGGTACTTGCGTTGTTAGTTCGCTGTGGTGTTTCGGTTTCGGGCCTCGAGTGTCATAGCTCCGCCCTCGACGTCATGACGTTTTGACGCGAGGGCGGTGCAGACACTCCAGGGCACACCGGATATCTCGGGCGCCTCAACTTCCGTGGAGGCTTCAGAACGTTGGGGTTGCCTTTTATATAGAGAGATAAGGAACTGCCTATGCATTGTCCATCTGTAAAAAGTCAAAAGCTGTTCCAGTTGGATAGGCAGTGCCTTAAAAGGTGGAGGACAAAAGATTTTTTTTAATGTATTTGACAGCTTTTTAATTTATTTGAAAGCTTCCTATATCTAGATATAAATATCATGAAATGAAAATAGAATATCACTAAAACAGCTTCAAAGATTATTGTAGCTGGTAAAAACTGCACTTATAAACTCTGTATTTTGAGCTCATTTTTCTACACTGTTCTATACAATACAGATGGCCAAATTTCAGTGAGGATATCCTGTTTCCTAATAGGTTCACCTTAACTGTTGTTGTAATCTGCCTTGGGAAGCCTAGGGTTATAAAGATGGAATAGTCTGAAATTAAATGGAAGTAAACATGGTGTCACATCTTCACCTCCTCTCTTTTGTAGAAATTTTCATTTTAGATACACAAATGGATTATTCTGTTGTTTGAGCATGTTTCAGGGACAAGTGGTTTTACAAGTCAAAATAATATATATGTCTCATTTGTTGAAACATAATTAAATGAGCTGTAAGCCCCTAATGCAGTCCATTGGTTTTCTTATATTTTGTTCTTGTGATGGCAAAGAACAGACTATCAAAAAACTCCAAACTGCCCAGAATACTGCCGCCAGACTCATATTTGGAAAAACTAAATATGAAAGTGCAAAACCCTTAAGAGAAAAGCTCCACTGGCTCCCACTCAGGGAACGCATTACATTCAAGATCTGCACGATTGTACACAAAATCATTCACGCAGACGCCCCAATCTACATGCTAAACCTCGTAGACTTACCTCCAAGAAACGCCACAAGAGCATCCCGCAAATTTCTCGACCTGCACTTCCCCAGTTGTAAAGGACTAAAATACAAGCGGATGCACGCTACTACATTCTCGTACATGGGCACGCAATTATGGAATGCATTGCCTACAGACCTGAGGACAATTGACAAAACAACTATCTTTCGCAAATCTCTGAAGACATATCTCTTCAACAAGGCATACAATGAGAACTAATAGTCACACTAATCCACCCAACAACCCACTCAATAAAGATAGCACACCTACTATAACTACCTTAATCATTCCTTTCCTTCCTGTTTCTACCCTTATTTAACCTCTGCACAATATTAAATGTATCTGTCACCCTGTAATGACAATGTTAAGAAAACTATGTAAGCCACATTGAGCCTGCAAATAGGTGGGATAATTTCACGTGTGCTACTTTTTGTGTATACCTTACCTTGATTTGTATCTGCCATTGTCAGGGCACAGACCATATAAGTCTGCCCAGCACTAGCCCCGCCTCCCACCACCGGCTCTGCCTCCCAATCTCGGCTAAGCTTCTGGGGATCACTGTCCATCCAGTCTGCCCAACAAGGTAATTTCACGTGTGCTACTTTTTGTGTATACCTTACCTTGATTTGTATCTGCCATTGTCAGGGCACAGACCATATAAGTCTGCCCAGCACTAGCCCCGCCTCCCACCACCGGCTCTGCCTCCCAATCTCGGCTAAGCTTCTGGGGATCACTGTCCATCCAGTCTGCCCAACAAGGTAATTTCACGTGTGCTACTTTTTGTGTATACCTTACCTTGATTTGTATCTGCCATTGTCAGGCCACAGACCATATAAGTCTGCCCAGCACTAGCCCCGCCTCCTAACCACCAGCTCCGCCTCCCAATCTTGGCTAAGCTTCTGGGGATCCCTTTCTTCCGAGCAGGATTCCTTTATGTTTATCCCACGCATGTTTGAATTCTGTTACCGTTTTCATCTCCACCACCTCCCGCGAGTGGTGGAGATGATCTTTTGATCTAGGTACAGGAAAAAAAACAAAACAAGATTTTAAATGCTTCCAGATTTCAACCTAATTCATGTTGAATGTGGGATATAAATGTAATAAATAGAAACTCTAAATGCTGAGCACATAATTCTCATAGCATGATGTCTGTTTTAGTAGCCTCTGCTGCGCGACTCATTTTCCGCCAGAGTCGCTGTGCTCACATTAGCCCTCTCCTCAAGTCACTTCACTGGCTCCCTATTCGTTTCCGCATTCAATTCAAACTTCTCTTATTGACCTATAAGTGCATTCACTCTGCCGCTCCCGAGTACCTCTCCACTCTTGTCTCTCCCTACGTCCCCCCTCGGGTACTCCGTTCTGTGGATAAATATTTCCTGTCTGTCCCCTTCTCCTCTACTGCTAATTCCAGACTCCGTTCCTTTTATTTCGCTGCACCTCGCCTGGAATAGACTTCCAGAGCCTGTATGTCTAGCCCCCTCTTTGGCAGTTTTCAAGTCCAGACTTAAAGCCCACCTCTTTACCACTGTTTTTGACTCCTAACCACTACTCACTTGCCCTGTCCTTTATCCTCACCTATTTATCCCCTTACCCTTAATTGTTCTGTCTGTTTTCCTGTCTTATCTAGATTGTAAGCTCTTTGAGCAGGGACTGTCTTTTTGTGTATGGTGTACAGTGCTGCGTATGCCTTGTAGCGCTTTAGAAATGATAAATAGTAGTAGTAGTTCTAGACTTAGGCATGCCTTTAGGGCCTCAAGCTCACCACGGGCTTGCCGCATGGCAATCTATCACTACCGCTGGCCCGACGCATGCACCGGCAGTAGTTTCACGCCTAGCATGCGGCACTGGACATATTTGAAAAATATTTACGCAGGGAGTTACCCAGTGGTAATCGGGCAATGCCACATTGCTGCGCAGGAGCCCTTACCGCCACCTCAATGGGTGGCGGTAAATGCTCTCCTCGAAATGGCCGCGTTTCAAGTGCAAACTTGCTGCATGGCCATTTCTTTTTTTGGCTTTTTACTCGCTGTGGTGAAAGGGGCCCTAGGGCGCAGCAAAAGCAGCCACCGCCACTAGTGCAGGGGCCTGTTTTACCACAGCTCAGTAAAAGGACCCCTTAAGCTATTATAGAATTGAAACTAATGAGCTGCCCATCTATAGAATTGAGGAGTGGCCTAGTGGTTAGAGTGGTAGACTTTGGTCCTGAGGAACTGAGTTCGATTCCCACTTCAGGCACAGGCAGCTCCTTGTGACTCTGGGCAAGTCACTTAACCCTCCATTGCCCCATGTAAGCCGCATTGAGCCTGCCATGAGTGGGAAAGCGCAGGGTACAAATGTAACAAAAATAAAATAGATACTATTGGAGATTCTACATGGAATGTTGCTATTCCACTAGCAACATTCCATGTAGAAGGCTGCACAGGCTTCTGTTTCTGTGAGTCTGACGTCCTGCACGTACGTGCAGGACGTCAGACTCACAGAAGCAGAAGCCTGCGCGGCCACATTGGTGATCTGCAAGGGCCGACTTCTAGTGGAATAGCAACATTCCATGTAGAATCTCAAATAGTAGCAACAGTGGAGGAGTGGCCTAGTGGTTAAAGTGCTGGACTTTGGTCCTGGGGAACTGGGTTTGATTCCCACTTCAGGCACAGGCAGCTCCTTGCGACTCTGGGCAAGTCACTTAACCCTCCATTGCCCCATGTAAGCCGCATTGAGCCTGCCATGAGTGGGAAAGCGCAGGGTACAAATGTAACAAAAATAAAATGGATACTATTGGAGATTCTACATGGAATGTTGCTACTCTTTGAGATTCTACCTGGAACGTTGCTACTTTTGGAGATTCTGTTGCTACTATTGGAGATTCTACATGGAATGTTGCTATTCCACTAGCAACATTCCATGTAGAAGGCTGCACAGGCTTCTGTTTTTGCGAGTCTGACGTCCTGCACGTACATGAAGCAGAAGCCTGCGCGGCCACATTGGTGATCTGCAAGGGCTGACTTCTACATGGAATGTTGCTAGTGGAATACCAACATTCCATGTAGAAGCTCAAATAGTAGCAACAGTGGAGGAGTGGCCTAGTGGTTAGGGTGCTGGACTTTGGTCCTGGGGAACTGGATTCGATTCCCACTTCAGGCACAGGCAGCTCCTTGTGACTCTGGGCAAGTCACTTAACCCTCCATTGCCCCATGTAAGCCGCATTGAGCCTGCCATGAGTGGGAAAGCGCAGGGTACAAATGTAACAAAAATAAAATGGATACTATTGGAGATTCTACATGGAATGTTGCTACTATTGGAGATTCTACATGGAACGTTGCTACTTTTGGAGATTCTGTTGCTACTATTGGAGATTCTACATGGAATGTTGCTATTCCACTAGAAATGTAACAAAAATAAAATTGTCCCACTCATCTTTCATCTGGACTACGGCACACACGCTATGAAATCTGACTCTGCTTTTCGCTGCTCTGAGAGAGACGATTTTCAACCAGGGGAAGCGGGTTGAGTAACTCTTCGTTTGCCCTCGAAGTTGGCCAAAAGAATACGTTTATTTACTGCTTTAATTTCTGACCTGACTGGAAAGGTCCCTTTCATTTTTTTTCCCCCTGTCTCACACCTCACCTTGGACTGAAGCGTCTTTCATGAGGCAGTCACAGAAACGGTGCTTTCTTTACAGCGCAAGAAACAACAGGGTGGAATCCAGAACACCTCACACATCCGCTAAGGATAAATAATACCCGAGTGTGTGGATAACACATTTTATCAGTGGCTCTGTGGGATCGTAATGTATTATTTCAATCTGCGGCAAAGCTAATAGCAGGAAGCTATTTTATAGATTTCTCTGTAATCTGAGCTGATGTTTTACCTGTTGCAGGACATTTCTGATAAAACAGAAACCCAGCAGGATAAAAGGGAGATATAAATGAGGCTTTTATGTTAGTCAATAAAAGCGTGACATTGCAGTAACAGAAGATTTGCTCTTGAATTGTGTAACATTCGTAGCCCGGTTGGTAAGATATTAAAATAATTCATCTCTAGCTATCCAGCTTGTACGGAGGTCAGACTAGGCTTTCAGGAAGTTCATATTATTTGAGCTGTACGTCTAGGTCAACAGATGAAGGTCTTGGATGCATCTTGGAGAGGGGTCTTCTTGATCTGAGCTGTTACGGGTGTGGGGATACAGTGTCCCATGCTGTTTCAGCACGGGGCATGGAGTATGAAGCCCTCTGCCCAATCAGGCAGCACACGATTGAAATACTTCCATGTTTTCTTGCTTACAAGCTCAAGGCTGATTCCATGGTTACCCCGGGCACATCAATGGTACTATACCTGAGAACAGTAGACAAGGCATTACTCCTCCACCCCCCCCCCCTTCTCTAACTGAAGAGATGACAATTATCGTTTTTCTTTATTGGGATTTATTAACCACCTTTATAAAGAGATTCACTCAAGGATGTGCACAGCAGGTATAGCTTAACATAAATTTATAATTTTGTTAATAGCAAAACAATAGTAAAATGACCAATTATGAAACATAAATACAAGCAATGAGGTAAACTTGGATATGGCAGATTTAAACTTAATAATAGGACCAACCTGAAATAGTACCAGAAATATAAATATCGAACAGCATCATAGAACAATCAATGTCAGTACAATACAAGTGATTTATTATTATTATTAGATTTGATATGCCGCCTTTCTTGAAAAGCATTGAATTACCGTAATAGAGTGAAAGAACATTCAAATAATATAGATGATACAATGTCAGCATAATACCAATTAAACGCCTAATAAGCACACGTTAGAACATTCAAAGAACATAGATATAATATGATGTCGGCATAATACCAATGAAACACCTAAGAAGCACGCGTTAGATCATTCAAAGAACATTCATATAATATGATGTTGGCATAATACCAATGAAACACCTAAGAAGCACGTGTTAGAACATTCAAAGAACATAGATATAATATGATGTCGGCATAATACCAATGAAACGCCTAATAAGCACGCGTTAGATCATTCAAAGAACATAGATACAATATGATGACATAATACATTCAAAGAACATAGATACAATATGATGACATAATACCAATGAAACGCCTAATAAGCACGCGTTAGAACATTCAAAGAACATAGATATAATATGATGTCGGCATAATACCAATGAAACGCCTAATAAGCACGCGTTAGAACATTCAAAGAACATAGATATAATATGATGTTGGCATAATACCAATGAAACGCCTAATAAGCACGCGTTAGATCATTCAAAGAACATTCATATAATATGATGTTGGCATAATACCAATGAAACACCTAAGAAGCACGTGTTAGAACATTCAAAGAACATAGATATAATATGATGTCGGCATAATACCAATGAAACGCCTAATAAGCACGCGTTAGATCATTCAAAGAACATAGATACAATATGATGACATAATACATTCAAAGAACATAGATACAATATGATGACATAATACCAATGAAACGCCTAATAAGCACACGTTAGAACATTCAAAGAACATATATATAATATGATGACATAATACCAATGAAACGCCTAATAAGCACACGTTAGAACATTCAAAGAACATTCATATAATATGATGTCGGCATAATACCAATGAAACGCCTAATAAGCACGCGTTAGATCATTCAAAGAACATAGATACATGATGACATAATACCAATGAAACGCATAATAAGCACACGTTAGAACATTCATCTATGTGGTGTTACTTTCAAGTTCTGTTACTATTTCACATCTATAGCTCTAGTAAATGTACACCCTGTACAGATACATATGAGATAGTGCATGCTTCATAGAGCTTACACTCAACAGAATCGGATAACACAAGTAGGACGTTCCAGATTATTTATTAGTGTCCTAAGTGTACTCAGAAAGCACCTGGGTTTATGATTTAACAGGGGAACATGCCACAGCATCTCAAGGAGGCTGTTTGAGGGGTTCAGAGCAGCAGGGTGGAAAGTGTAAGTTGGAAGATGATGGAAAAGGAGAAAAGTGCTTCTGGTCTTGTTGCAGTTTGAAACATGAGCATCTCCCCAGGCAGCGTAACTTAAATGCTTAAGTAGCTGAAGTAATTAGGCATATGCAGGACCGCCAAGAGCAGGGGGCAGGGAAGCAACATTTCTCGGGCCCAGCCTCCAAGGGGGACCCAGCATCAGAAGGTTCCGCTCCCTCTGTCTGTCTCTCTCCTGCTCCTGTGCATTTGCTGCCCCCTAGAAGCCAAAAATGGATGTGCGGCAAAATTAAAACCAGCGCGCATCCATTTTCAGCCTGAGACCTTACTGTCACCCATTGAGGGGCATAATCGAACGAAAATGTCTATCTCCATGGGCGTTTATCTCCGAGAACGGGTCCGTGAAGGGGCGGACCGAACCGTATTTTCGAAAAAAATAGACGTCCATGTTTTATTCGACAATTTGTGAGCTGGGCGTTTTTGTTTTTCAGCGATAATGGAAAATGAAAGCGCCCAGCTCAAAAACGAATAAATCCAAGGCATTTGTTCGTGGGAGGGGCCAGGATTCGTAGTGCACTGGTCCCCCTCACATGCCAGGACACCAACCGGGCACCCTAGGGGGCACTTTTACAAAAACAAAAAAAAGGTAAAAGAGCTCCCAGGTGCATAGCACCCTTCCCTTGTGTGTTGAGCCCCCCAAATCCCCCTCAAACCCACTGCCCACAAGTCTACACCATTACTATAGCCCTAAGGGGTGAAGGGGGGCACCTACATGTGGGTACAGTGGGTTTGGGGGGTTGGACGACTAATAAGCATTAAGCAGCACAATTGTAACAGGTAGGGGGGGATGGGCCTGGGTCCACCTGCCTGAAGTCCACTGCACCCCCTAACAACTGCTCCAGGGACCTGCATACTGCTGCCAGGGAGGTGGATATGACATTTGATGGTGAAAATAAAAAGTTGTGAAACATCATTTTTTTGTGGTGGGAGGGGGTTAGTGACCACTGGGGGAGTTAGGGGAAGTCATCCCTGATTCTCTCTGGGGGTAATCTGGTCATTTAGGGCACTTTTTGGGGCCTTATTCGTGAAAAAACAGGGTCCAGGAAAAGTGCCCTAAATTCTAGCTACAAACGCATACTTTTTTTCCATTATCGGCGAAAGGCGCCCATCTCTGTTTGGGTGATAACCATGCCCCAGTCCCGCCTTCACCACGCCTCCGACACGCCCCCGTCAACTTTGTACGCTTCCGCTATGGAGTGCAGTTGAAAACGTCCAAGTTCGGCTTTCGATTATACCGCGTTATTCGTTTTTGTGAGATAAACGTCCATCTCCCGATTTAGGTCGGAACTTGGGCATTTTTCTCGTTCGATTATAAGCAGGACTGACTTTGTGGTAAGGTTTCACACGCTAACCGGGCAGTAAGCATCAGCCAGCGTAAACTGCCGATTACCGCAGGGTAAGCGCTATGCGGTAGAAAATAGAAAATATTTTCTACCATGTGTTTCGGACACACATCAAAATGGAATTACCGCCCGAGGCATGCGGTAGCCAGGCAGTAGCTCCAATTTGACGTGCATTGGACGCGCAGAGGCACCTACAAGTCTTAGTAAAAGGACCCCTTAGTTTGGAAGTGTCACCTTAGTAGTTCTCAAACCAGTGCTCACCCTTCCTGTCTCAGATAGCCTGAAAATTCTTGGAGTCACAATCGACCGAAATCTCACACTAGAAATCCAAGCGAAAAACACAACAAAGAAAATGTTCCATTCAATGTGGAAACTCAAAACAGTAAAACCTTTCTTCCCAAGGGGAATATTTTGCAGCCTACTACAATCAATGGCACTAAGCCACCTAGATTACTGCAATGCAATCTATGCCGGATGCAAAGAACAAAATCATCAAGAAACTCCAAACTGCTCAAAACACAGCGGCCAGACTCATATTTGGAAAAACGAAATACGAAAGCACCAAACCCCTAAGGGAAAAAACTACACCGGCTCCCACTTTAAAGAACGTATTGCGTTCAAAATTTGCACCTTGGTTCATAAAATTATTAACGGCGAGGCCCCGGCCTACATGTCAGATCTCATAGACCTACCAACCAGTTTCGTTGTCTGGTAGTCAGTGTGGTATACCTTTTTGTACAGGTTGGTTTTTTAGTGATTTTCGGAAGTTTATTAGGTCGTGTACTGTTTTTATTGCGTTTGGTAGTGTATTCCATAGTTGGGTGCTTATATATGAGAAGCTGGATGCATACGTTGATTTATATTTTAGTCCTTGACCACTGGGGTAGTGGAGATTCAAGAATGTGCGTGTTGATCTTCTACCAACCAGGAACACAAAAAGATCAACACGCACATTCTTGAATCTCCACTACCCCAGTGGTCAAGGACTAAAATATAAATCAACGTATGCATCCAGCTTCTCATATATAAGCACCCAACTATGGAATACACTACCAAACGCAATAAAAACAGTACACGACCTAACAAACTTCCGAAAATCACTAAAAACCAACCTGTACAAAAGGTATATTTATTTATTTATTACATTGTATCCCGCAATTTCCCACTCAAAGCAGGCTCAATGCGGCTTACATAGTAATAGGTAACACAGAATTTTGTTATGTAAAGTAGGAAATTAAGTATAACATAATAGAAGGATGGATGGGTAGTAAATGGATGGGTAGGTAGGTAGAGACAGGTGATAGGAGTGGCCTAGCGGTTAGGGTGGTGGACTTTGGTCCTGGGGAACTGAGGAACTGAGTTCGATTCCCGGCACAGGCAGCTCCTTGTGACTCTGGGCAAGTCACTTAACCCTCCATTGCCCCATGTAAGCCGCATTGAGCCTGCCATGAGTGGGAAAGTGCAGGGTACAAATGTAACAAAAATAAAATAGATACTATTGGAGATTCTACATGGAATGTTGCTACCATTGGAGATTCTACATGGAATGTTGCTATTCCACTAGCAACATTTCATGTAGAAGGCTGCGCAGGCTTCTGTTTCTGTGAGTCTGACGTCCTGCACGTATGTGCAGGATGTCAGACTCGCAGAAGTCTGCGCGGCCACATTGGTGATCTGCAAGGGCCGCCTTCTACATGGAATGTTGCTGCTAGTGGAATAGCAACATTCCATGTAGAATCTCAAATAGTAGCAACAGTGGAGGAGTGGCCTAGTGGTTAGGGTGGTGGACTTTGGTCCTGGGGAACTGAGTTCGATTCCCACTTCAGGCACAGGCAGCTCCTTGTGACTCTGGGCAAGTCACTTAACCCTCCATTGCTCCATGTAAGCTGCATTGAGCCTGCCATGAGTGGGAAAGTGCAGGGTACAAATGTAACAAAAATAAAATAGATACTATTGGAGATTCTACATGGAATGTTGCTACTATTGGAGATTCTACATGGAATGTTGCTATTCCACTAGCAACATTCCATGTAGAAGCCTGCGCGGCCACATTGGTGATCTGCAAGGGCCGCCTTCTACATGGAATGTTGCTAGTGGAATAGCAACATTCCATGTAGAATCTCAAATAGTAGCAACAGTGGAGGAGTGGCCTAGTGGTTAGGGTGGTGGACTTTGGTCCTGAGGAACTGAGTTTGATTCCCACTTCAGGCACAGGCAGCTCCTTGTGACTCTGGGCAAGTCACTTAACCCTCCATTGCCCCATGTAAGCCGCATTGAGCCTGCCATGAGTGGGAAAAGTGCGGGGTACAAATGTAACAAAAAAATAAATAAAAATAGAGAGAGGAAGGTAAGGTGGAAGATAGAGTCTGGGTCAATGTCGTTTTCTCTTCGGTATATGTAAGGTAGATGGGTTCATAAGATTAATCTGGGTCTTTTGGGTAGGCTTGCTTGAATAAATGGGTTTTTAATGCTTTCCTGAATGGTAGGCGGTCATGGATTGCTCGGATAGGTCTAGGGAGAGCGTTTCAGAGTTGGCTGCCCAGGAAGGAGAAATTGGATCCATAATAAGTTTTGTACTTGAGACCTTTACAGTTGGGGTAGTGCAGGTTGAGGTACTTTCGCGAGGATACAGGGAGGATACATGGGAGGTGGATTAAAGTCTGGGCTTTGAAGTTGATAGGTTCTTTGATTGGAAGCTAGTGTAGTCTTGCACGGAGAGGAGTTGCACTCTCAAAACGTGATTTGCCAAAGATGAGTCTCGCTGCTGTATTCTGGGCAGTCTGAAGTTTTTTCAGGATGTGGGCTTTGCAGCCTAAGAAAATACTGTTGCAGTAATCAGCATGGGTAAGTGCCGTGGATTGCACTAAATTCTGGAATGTTTTCTGAGGTGTAGATATGGTTTCACGCGTTTCAATATCCACATCATTGTGAACATTTTCTTTGCGGTGGATGTGGCGTGATTGTCGAGGGAGAGATGGCTGTCTAGTGTCACTCCAAGGATTTTTAGGTTTTCAGAAATGGGGATTGTAGTGCCGGAGGTGGTGAGATTAGATGGGGGGATTGCGGAGTGCTGAGATGAAAGGATTAGGCATTTTGTTTTTTCTTTGTTCAGTTTCATCCTAAAGGCGTTGGCCCAGGAGGTTTAGATGTTCATGCCCATGGATATTCTATCCGAGATTTCTGTTAGGTTTGATTTAAAGGGAATGAATATGGTAACGTCATCAGCATAAATGAAAGGGTTTAGACCATGTCTGAATAGGGCTTCGGCTAGTGGGATCATCATTAGATTGAACCCTACCTAAATACCAGACAATGAAACTACACCGGAACTGGACTAAACCGAACTCTCTACACTTGACTGCTTCACTTACTCTGACACCAAGGAACCTTAACGCAATTCCACTTTATTTCTCATTCCGGAATTGAACTCTTCATACTTGAATGCTTATTCTACTCTGTCACTTATGAACTCTAAAGCAATATCATGTTGTATTTCTCATCCTGGATATTGCGATCGCCATTACAGCATAATGTAAGACACATTGAGCCTGAAAATAGGTAGGAAAATGTGGGATACAAATGCAACAAATAAATAAATAAATAAATATCCCACATAGCCTGTTTGTTTTCAGGCTATTGCAAATGAATATGCATGAGGTAGAATTGCAAAACACCTGTGTTGTCCTTTAACATATTCAAATTTATATATTATGCATATATACTAGGGATATCCTGGTGGGGGGGAAGAGGGGTGGGCAGCCCAAGGACTAGCTGAGAACTACAGGTAATTCTGGTTGGTGCGTCTGCTTTGAAAAGTTGTACTGATGTGGCTGGTTGGCAAATATTTCCTATGTGCATCTTTCCATACATGCAATACTGCTCTGTACTTGATTATACAGAGGATTAGGGGGCATGCGATGAAGCTACAAAGTAGTAAATTTAATACAAATTGGAGAAAAAGTTTTCTTCACTCAACGTGTAATTAAATTCTGGAATTCGTTGCCAGAGAATGTGGTAAAGGCAGTTAGCTTAGCGGGGTTTAAAAAGGGTCTGGACGGCTTCCTAAAGGAAAAGTCCATAGACCATTATTAAATTGAGTTGGGGAAAATCCACTGTTTATTTCTGGGATAAGCAGCATAAAATGTATTGAACTTTTTCGGAATCGTGCCAGGTATTTTTTTACCTGGATTGGCCACTACTGGTAACAGGATGCTGGGCTTGATGGACCTTTGGTCTGTCCCAGTGTGGCAATACGTATGTACTTATATGTACTTGTAAGATTTGGCTATATTTTTGCTGTGTAGAATTGTAAAGCACCTGTAATGCTTTGACATTTATGATATGCATGTAAAAGATAAACTGATGAACTGGTAAATCGCTTCAAGCTGTGATCAATACATGTAAATAAATAATGTAATAATACTACTACTCTTGGCTGTATAACCTACTCCTGCTTTTCCGCACCATCTCTGACCCACTTCTCATTTCCTGAGCTTACTAGCCGTTCAGCCCGAAAAAACAGGCTAGTAAAGGAAGGGGGGGTTGAAAGCCCCCCCCCCCGATAGGTCGCCGCCGCCGCCCCCCCCCCCTGGAGTCCCCTCCGCCACCCCTCCACCCGGGCCGGGTACCTGGCTTCACTATTCAAACCGCCGGAACGCAGCACACAGCTCATCTGAGCTGCCGTCGGCCTTCCTTCTTCTCTGCGTGTGTGCCGCCCTTGTGTGACGTAACGTCGGCGAGGGCAGGACACAGGCAGGTAAGGAAGGCCGACGGCAGCTCAGATGAGCTGTGTGCTGCGTTCCGGCGGTTTGAATAGTGAAGCCAGGTACCCGGGCCGGGTGGAGGGTGGGTGGCGGTGGCAGCGGCGACTCCGGGTGGGTGGGGGCAGCGGTAGCGGCGACCCTGGGGGGTGAGCGGTGGCGACGGCGGTTCCCTCACTCGCAGGTGCGCAGGTTCCCTCTCTGTCACACCCCCATCATCACGTATTGACGCGGGGGCGGGACAGAGAGAGTCTCTACTGCGCATTTGCGAGTGAGTACGCCTCTTGCCATTTATATGTTTGATGTTTCTGAATTTGTTTTTCAAAATGAATAACTATTCATCCTGGTGCCATCTATTATCAATGCTGAAATGACTTCAGCCAGTGAAGTGCTGTTGTGATATCCGATTCGAAAATACCGACAATGCCCATTTTATTGTTTTGTGTTCCTTTTCTAATCCAAAACAAGACAAAATCTGGTGAAATATTGTCATTTATGACTATTTAATATGCACTAAAGCCTTTCAGCACGCGCAAGACATAAAATTAAGCTCGTATTGTACAAAACACATCGCACACTGCAAAGAAACAATGTATTTGAACTGGAAAACGAAACCATGTAAACCGTGTAAATGGTATAAAACTGAAACAAAACTTTTTAATAGCATGAAACTAAATTTCTTTCCATGCACACCTCTGGTGTTTTGTGTATGAATCTTGGGGCTAGAAATGTCTCTACGTTATCTTCCTCGTTTCTGAGCTCACACGTTGCTGAATGGATATCAATTTATTGACTGCACATCATGCAGAAGAAAATGAGTTCAAGCAAAATCTCTGTGGCGTTACCACCTCTTGGATGTGATTCTAGGCTTCTCTTTTCGCCCAAGGGTTATTCTATTTAAATAAATACACTGTAAGATAGCACGCTCAATTAAAATATTAACAGATGAGTGACTTGAACATCTACTAGGATGGGTAGGCTTTTGTAATGTCCAAACAAGAATTCAATTTGCATCACATTAATTGACTTTTTTTTTAATACTTTCTTTTGCAGTGATCGAGCTTTTGATTTTGCCCCTTTATTAAAGGAGACTGCTTGCGAAGAACATGTATTTTGCATGTAGTATAATTACACCAAAAACACGGCTGATAGTAGGAAGCATTTGCATCAGCACAAAATCACCATGGGCCTCGTTTACTAAACCCACGCTAGCTATTCTCATGCAGCAAATGCAATGGAGCCCAAAATGAATGGGCTGCAGTGCATTCGCCATGCCGGGAATTGCTACTTTGGTTTAGTAAATGAGGCCTCAAACTTGATGACCCTAGGCAGTGCTCTTTATCTGCCTCCTTCAGCAAGGTGACAGCTATTCAAACGATCACCGTTGGCCACATCCTTTTGTGACTTTTTCAGACAGACCCCCGAGGAAGGCATTTTGCCGAAACACAGTGCTGTGTCGGGTCTTGAAGAATAAAAGCTTTATCAGTTGCCCTCCTGTTTTCCGTACGGAAGACCTCTGCTGGTTACACTACTCCTATCCTGCATATAAAATCATCCACCACGGTTTGGGTGAAAATCAGTCTCCACAGTTAAAATAACACCGCATATGAACCTCCCAACTCTGGCACCCCAAATGCCATCAACATAAAAAAAAGCCTGATGAAACAAATAAGACTAAAAATATATCCTATCCTTATAAGATGTTCACAAATCATAGACATGTATATATCAAGGAAATTGAATACACTTTTTTAGGGAAGTCTTGCAATAGGCCCCCCCACTCAGATTAATGTAGTATGTTATCAAATTCACTCTGTCACTTCCTGGCACCCAGCATATAAAACTGGGAGAAAGGAAGTGTTGAGTGATCATGATTGTTGACTTTATCAACCTCTGGGGAGGGCCTAGAGGACCTAAAGGTAATTAAGGTGGGGGGAGGAGCTAAAGGTTTCTATAAGGTTTCTATAATATCCTGCTGTACTGCTATGGATTTACAGCCTGTCTCATTAACACAGACTACTCAATAATTACTGTGGATTCTTTTGGATTCGTATTAGGTAAATGAGACCTTTATTAGAGGTGCTAAAATCTACAATGATTAAGATATATCTACAATGATTAAATCATCTATCTAAAAGAAAGCTATAAGACAGATATATACATATTATACAAACAACATCACTGGTCAGGAATTTCAGGCCCTTATCTCATCAGCTGGGAGGCCCGTTGCAGCGAAAGCCCGAAGTCTCCTTATCACCAGGAACAAGTCCTCTGTGCGATACGTCTACGCACAGATGAGCCTCAAAACTCTACTGCAACAAGCCCCCCTTTTTATAAGGCTTAGAACTCATCTAAGGAAAATTACACGAATGTACATGAAGATGCAGTCACATGCTTCTGGCCCAAGTAAACAAACCACTGGCCAGGTGGCTCATCTCCTGAACTCCGAGCATATCCTGTTTCCCTCCTGCACAAACTGAATTGGTCAGAGATGTGCCTTATCTTCCACATTCTAACTTGTTTTGTATTTACAAGGAAAGTTACTTTCGTCAAAGACCGAAGATTTCAGAGTGTATTATCAGACAAAGCAGGGTTGAAAAGCAATCCTTTACATCTTCCATTACACCTGCTGGCATCTGGCAGATGTCTGCGAGCTGTGTTTCCCTTTTGCTCACCAGTGGGACTCACAGTTGAGGAGATCAAAAAAAAAAGAGGACAGAAAAAATAAAAATGGCTGCTACCTTTGCTAAAGAAATATTTAATTGTAGCAAATGTGTAAATGGCTTTAAGTTAATGAACACACATCAAACAGTGACTCATTTACAGTACGCAGTAGACAATAATCTACTTTTCACAAACTTCCAATTTGAGTTTGACTGAGTCTGAGCCCAAGCGTACTTATCAGAAAAGCAGATATCCCTCCACTTTGGCTGGCTTCTGAGATACGTTTGAAAGTCTTTGCATGACGTATGCTTAAAGTTGCTCTACATGAACAAAATTGCTTGGACAGATTCAACCAGCAAGGAAACAAAGAGATCAGCAATACCCTTCTCTGTTTAGCACCCCAAGAGGGGCATAATCGAAAGTGGCGCCCACGTTTTCCTGAGGACATCCTCGTAGGACATCCCAGCAAAGGGGCAGGGAAACCCGTATTATCGAAACAAGATGGGCGTCCATCTTTCGTTTCGATAATACGGTCGGGGACGCCAAATTGCAAAATTTAGGTCGACCTTAGCAATGGTCATCCCCAATTTTCAGCGATAATGGAAACCAAGGACGCCCATCTCAGAAACAACCAAATCCAAGGCATTTGGTCATGGGAGGAGCCAGCATTTGTAGTGCACTGGTCCCCCTGACATGCCAGAACACCAACCGGGCACCTAGGGGGCACTGCAGTGGACTTCAGAAATTGCTCCCAGGTGCATAGCTCCCTTACCTTGTGTGCTGAGCCCCCTCACCCCCCCCCAAACCCACTCCCCACAACTGTACACCACTACCATAGCCCTAAGGGGTGAAGGGGGGCACCTACATGTGGGTACAGTGGGTTTCTGGTGGGTTTTGAAGGGCTCACATATACCACCACAAGTGTAACAAGTAGTGGGCGGAATGGGCCTGGGTCCGCCTGCCTGAAGTGCACTGCACCCACTAAAACTGCTCCAGGGACCTGCATACTGCTGTGATGGAGCTGGGTATGACATTTGAGACTGGCATAGAGGCTGGAAAAAAATATTTTAAAAGGGTTTTTTAGGGTGGGAGGGGGTTGGTGACCACTGGGGGAGTAAGGGGAGGTGATCCCCGATTCCCTCTAGTGGTCATCTGGTCATTTCGGGCACTTTTTTGAGGCTTGGTTGTAAAAAAAATGAACCAAGTAAAATCGGCCAAGTGCTCGTCAGGGATGCCCTTCTTTATTCCATTATCGGTTGAGGACGCCCATGTGTTAGGCACGCCCCAGTCCCACCTTGGCTATGCTTCCGACATGACCCGTGAACTTTGATCTTCCCCACGATGGAAAGCAGTTGAGGACGCCCAAAATCAGCTTTCGATTATGCCAATTTGGGAAACCCTGGGAGATGGACGCCCATCTCCCGATTTGTGTCAAAAGATGGGCACCCTTCTCTTTCGAAAATAAGCCTGCAAGTGTCCAGACTGATTAACAGGTCAGAGATGAGTTACTTAGCCGCTTCCTGTGGGAGGGCATTCCAGGTATCTACCACTCACTCCATGAAAAAGTACTGCCTGATATTATTCCTGAGTCCCCTCCCCCTCCCCCAACAACCTAATTTCATTTCCTCTAGTTCTACCACTTTCCCATCTCTGGAAAAGATATGTTTGTATATTAATACCTTTCAAATATTTGAACATCTACATCTGTATTTATTTTATTTACTTATTTATTTATTTATTTATTTATTGCATTTGTATCCCACATTTTCCCACCTCTTTGCAGGCTCAATGTGGCTTTCATTACATCATGAGTAGTGGAAATACATAAGAAAATAGACATTTAGTATCACCCCTGTATCACCTTTCCTCCGGGGTATACATGTTCAGGTCCTTAGGTCTCTCTTCATACATCTTGCAACGCAAACCCCATACCATTTTGGTCGCTTGTCTCTCAGCCACTTCAAGTTTTTTTACGCCCTTTCCAAGATATGGCCTCCAAAACTGAACACAATATTCTAAGTGGGGCCTCACCAACGACTTGTACAGGGGCATCAACACCTCCTTTCTTCTGCTGGTTATACCCCTCCCTATGCAGCCTAGCATTCTTCTGTCCATGGTCACCGCCTTGGATGGTAACAAATTCCAAAACTTGGGGCCCTGGACTGAAACGATGGAATGTCTAATGAAATCGCAGACAATTTCATGGAAGGAGGTGCAGTGAGTCAATTTTGTTGTGAGGACCTCAGCATTCATGAAGAATCTGAAAAGAAAAGATGATTCACCAGAGGACCAAATTTTATAAACAAGGAGCAGGAATTTATAGATGATTCAGTAGGAAACTGGTAACCAATGGGCATATTTTAGTAGGGGTGTGACATGGTCATTTTTCTTGTGTCCAGTAATTACTTCACTCCTACCCTAGCTGAGATAATATTAAACCATCACTGACCTCATGTGGAACTTTCTTTAAATTAGTCACCTTACTTTCTAACTCTCTTACCTATCTATATTTCCATCTTTGCTTATACCCTACACTGTCAATTAAAATTTTCTATTACATATTGTGTTGGCATTGTAAGTAGTAAACTATGCCATACTTTGTATTGTTTTTTTGAATATTTTTACTGCTGTAATTGCCTATTGCTCATGTTTGATCTATTCTTACTGTACAGCGCCTTGAGGGGCCCTTTTACTGCATCTACGCATGCCCAACATATGCCAAAATGGAGTTACCACCCAACTACCATGTGGCTCTTGCGTTAATTTCATTTTTGGCATGCGTCCGATATGTGCATCTGAAAAATATTTTTTATTTTCGGGCACGCGTAATGGATACGCGTAGGTTATTACCGCCCAGATTCTTTACCGCTAGTTCAATAGCTGGTGGTAAGGTCTCAGACCCAAAATGGATGAGCGGCAATTTTCATTTTGCCGCACGTTCGTTTTTGGCACAAAAAAAAAGAGCATTTTTTTGTAGGTGCGCTGAAAAATAATTCTGCGCGTGCCCAAAACACGTGTCTACACTACCGCAGGCCATTTTTTAGCGCACCTTAGTGAAAGAACCCCTGAGTGAATTCCTTCAAAAAGGCGGTAAATTAATCCTAATAAATAAATAAATAATGGCTTTGTTTTTTTATTACCTGTAGGCGTCTGGGTTCTTTTAGTTTGTGAAGTGCAGTGGAACAGCTACATTGAGTGCATGTGGAGGTTACAGGGTTTGGTGGTTGAGGAATGATTGATTATTAGATTTTAGTTTTGATATTGTTTTTAAGACAACGTTGTCTTGATCTGTTTTGTATGATCTTGGGATATTTGTATCGGGAAGGAAGACGGTTTTGTTCTTTGATTTTGGGTTATCTGGAAAAGTCGCGTATTCCGGGGTGACAGTGAGAGATGGAATAGGTTCATATTAGGACATTTCCTTTGCTCTTGGGCTTATCACGTAAACTGCCTTGAGTCTCATACTGCGAATAAAGGTGGTCTATAAATATGATATGCTTTGATATCTGACGTAGTGAAACCACAGAGCAGAAATTATTTCAGACGCCTTTATGTGTCGATCGTAGCGATGTTCTGAAAAATAAGACAATGATTGCAGTAACCAGGTCGACAGCAAACCTGAACATATGCTGCTCAAAATGTCACTTTCCAAATCAATGGAATTATCATTACGGAACATTCCGGCAAAGTGCAGGCCGTATGTGGAAGAGCTGTAATTTGGCACCATAAAAAGAAATTAAACAATAAAATATCAATGGCAGATGTAGTTAGCTAAAGGTTTTGAGGTTTAAATACCAATTTGTGAACAAATTTATGCAGCTCCAATCAGGATACAGGATAAAAATATCACTCTTTGCGGAACGAAGATATTAAGTCTCTGGACCAGATGTGCAAAGACCTCATCTTGTGCCCTTTATTTAACAAGCAAGAACACCACCAGCACATCATTAAAATATATAATCCAAGTAACAAAGGTTAGCTCAGACATGGGTAATAAAAACAACTAATCAAATGTTAAGATTTACTTCATTTAGACAATTGGGTGTTAGTTTGGGGGGAAAAGAGACATTTTTCTCTCCATTCACAGCCACATAATTAATGGAAGGTTTATCTGTCACTTTCTATGTTCGGTCTTGAAAAGAACTAACAGAAATCGAAAGCTTCTGAAAAGCGATTAGAACGTTACAAAACTGAACAGAATTTTCTTTCTAATTTCATTTTTTTAAAAAAACAATATTTCCACCTTAAAACACTTAAGAGTTTGAATCATCCGCTTTGGGACTGGGAAAAATGTATCACCAAAAAATAATCCTTGGGTGGGGCTTATAAAAAAAATTATATTCTAGGTTAAACAAATAAAGACCCTTTTTCCAAGCTGTGATAAACACTAACATGATAACACTAACTTTTGCAGATCCCTTTTCATGTTTTCCACTCCCTCCGGGGTGTCCACTCTATTACAAATCTTGGTTATCATCTGCAAAAAGGCAAACCTTACCTTTGAATCCTTCAGCAATGCCACTCACAGATATATTGAACAAAATCAGCTCCAGCACCGATTCCCGAGGCTCTCCATTACTCATCTTTCAATCCTTCAAAGTGAATTCCGTTGACCACCACCCTCTGGCGTCTGTCCGTCAACTACTTTCTAATCCACTTCACTGCTTTGGGTCCTAACTCCAGCCTTTCAAGTTTATTTAAGAACCTCCTGTGAGGAACTGTGTCAAAGGCTTTGCAGAAATCCAAGTAGATTACGTCTAGCGCACGTCCCCGATCCTGATCTCTGGTCGCCCAGTCAAAGCATTCAATCAAATTCATTTGGCACAATTTACCTTTGGTAAAACCATGCTGCTTTGGATCATGTAACTCATTGGATTCCAAGAAAGTTACTATTCTTTCCCTGACGTTGCCGAAAGATTAAAAGGTAAGGTTTGCCTTTTTGTGGATGATACCAAGATTTGTAACAGAGCGGACACCCCGGAGGGAGTGAAAAACATGAAAAGGGATCTGCAAAAGTTCAAAGAAAGGTCTAACATTTGGCAATTAAAATTTAATGCAAAGAAGTGTAAAGTGATGCATTTGGGGAGTAGAAACTCAAGGGAGCCATATTGCATTTGGGGAGTAGAAACTCAAGGGAGCCATATTGCATTTGGGGAATAGAAACTCAAGGGAGCCAAATTGCATTTGGGGAGTAGAAACTCAAGGGAGCCATATTGCATTTGGGGAGTAGAAACTCAAGGGAGCCATATTGCATTTGGGGAGTAGAAACTCAAGGGAGCCATATGTCCTAGGAGGTGAGAGGCTG
The DNA here is from genome assembly GCF_901765095.1 of Microcaecilia unicolor. Taxonomy (NCBI): domain Eukaryota; kingdom Metazoa; phylum Chordata; class Amphibia; order Gymnophiona; family Siphonopidae; genus Microcaecilia; species Microcaecilia unicolor. The sequence goes on along the minus strand of NC_044040.1, from coordinate 8,271,738 downwards.
ATATGCACAGACGGGGAGATGCACCTTGGGGTCATGGTGTCCAAGGACCTTAAAGTGAAAAAACAGTGTGACAAACTAGTGGCCATAGCCAGAAGGGTGCTAGGCTGCATCAAGAGAGGAGAAACCAGCAGAAGAAAGGAGGTGTTGATGCCCCTGTACAAGTCGCTGGTGAGGTCCCACCTGGAGTATTGTGTTCAGTTTTGGAGGCCGTCTCTTGCTAAGGATGTAAAAAGACTAGAAGCATAGGGTTTGCGCCAAAAGGTGTACGAGAAGAGACTGGAAGACCTGAATATAAGAGATATGATACAGACATCTATTAATATAGGAACAAATTTCTTCCAGAGAAGGACCCTTAATCCAGAACATCCACTTTCTCCATTTCATATTTTTAACTACATCTGTACCAGGTACCAGCAGTGGATTATGTGTTTTTAAATGTGAAGTTCAATTGGAGGAGCAGTAGGACATCAATTCTTTCAAATACAGTGGTCTTGATTTAGATAAAACAAAATAATAAGCTATTTTTAATGATAGATTTCCTGAGCGGGGAGCCAGTGCAGTTCAAATAATAAAGGCCGAGCTTCCCATTTTCTCTTACCAAATAGGATTCTAGTTTATTTATTCATTCATTCGTTCAAAACTTGATATACTGCTTTATTTGACGGACAGGGCAAAGTAATAATAATAAAAGTGTGAGAAAGGAACTACCAAATTTATAGTAAAGTGAACCATCCGCCCCTTTCTTTCCGAGCACTCTACCAAAACCCTCATCCACACCCTTGTCACCTCTCGTTTAGACAACTGCAATCTGCTTCTTGCTGGCCTCCCACTTAGTCACCTCTCCCCTCTCCAGTCGGTTCAAAACTCTGCTGCCCGTCTCGTCTTCCGCCAGGGTCGCTTTACTCATACTACCCCTCTCCTCAAGACCCTTCACTGGCTCCCTATCCGTTTTCGCATCCTGTTCAAACTTCTTCTACTAACCTATAAATGTACTCACTCTGCTGCTCACCAGTATCTCTCCACACTCGTCCTTCCCTACACCCCTTCCCGTGCACTCCGCTCCATGGATAAATCCTTCTTATCTGTTCCCTTCTCCACTACTGCCAACTCCAGACTTCGCACCTTCTGTCTCGCTGCACCCTACGCCTGGAATAAACTTCCTGAGCCCCTATGTCTTGCCCCATCCTTGGCCACCTTTAAATCTAGACTGAAAGCCCACCTCTTTAACATTGCTTTTGACTCGTAACCACTCGCCTCCACCTACCCTCCTCTCTTCCTTCCCGTTCACATTAATTGATTTGATTTGCTTACTTTATTTATTTTTTGTCTATTAGATTGTAAGCTCTTTGAGCAGGGACTGTCTTTCTTCTATGTTTGTGCAGCGCTGCGTACACCTTGTAGCGCTATAGAAATGCTAAATAGTAGTAGTAGTAGTCTCTTGTAACCAGAGCTAATATTGTGATGTCATAATGCCTCAGGCCACCAATAAGAGCCAACCTCATCAGTGATGTCACAATGGCTTGATTGTCCTATACTTGGCTCACTTTTATTACATAGCTCTTTGAGCAGGGACTGTCTTTCTTCTATGTTTGTGCAGCGCTGCGTACGCCTTGTAGCGCTATAGAAATGCTAAATAGTAGTAGTAGTAGTAATACTCAAGAACTCATGCAATTAGATCAATTACTCTCTCTAGTTGAAGGGTCGGTAATTTTTTCATCCACTTGGCTAGCATTCTCACTTAAACAAGGTTTGCATTACAATTAGGGCCACCACTGACTTTATCGTTTTCAACTTAACCATGGTCTTTTGGGTCACATAACTAATTTGACCCTGTCCTATTCCATCTACCCCCACCATCACTCTCAAACAACGAACTACAGCAACCCATGGTACATCCACCTGATCCAGCTGCGGGACTTGAATTAAACCATCTTTCTCAATTCCACCCTGAATAGATTGTTTTAGAAACATTGACAACCAAACCACTTTCCACACGCCAACCTTTTACATTCACTAAACAGTGAGTCAACGCAAGAATTTGCTCACTCTTGTGTAGAGTGAGCGGCATCAATAACTGAATATCATCTGCATGTAAAGAAACCAAACTCACAGATAAGACTCATAACAGGTCACATTGGAGCCGACTCTGTGGGTGCTGTGGGTGTTTGAGCACCCCCAATATTGAGAAAATTCCTTCTATGTGTCTAGGGAGGGGTTATTTTCATTGGGCTTAGCACCCCCAATAATTTTGAAACGTTGGCTCCTATGAGTCAGGTCGTAAATATACGTTAAACAACAGCGAAGGGAGGCAAGCCTTGAGGAGCACCTCATTCCCAAAAATTCCTGCAACCAATTCTTACCAGCCTTCATTTGGAAAACTGCACTGTTGAAGAGAACTAATCCATTGATGAACGGTTCGCTTAATGTACAACATTACTGTAGCAAAATCCCTGGCTCCACCAAATCGAAGGCTGAAGAAAGGTCCAAACAGAACAGCAGCTCAGGAGCGAAATTATCTCAATAATAATGAATCCAATCCATCAAGGACAATGACAAAGTTTCGGTGCAACTGCCCACTCAAACCTGCTTGGGCCGTAGCCAATAAAACTATCCTCCAGGAATCCAGAGGTTTTCTATTAATTTTGCCAAAGTTGGCAAATTAGAAATAGGTCTGAAATTATCACAGTTGGACATATCAGGCCTCTCTTTCCTCAAAATAGGGGTAGTAATGGGTTGTTTCAAACTTTGTGACGAGCTCCCTGATTGTAGGGGAGGCATTAACAGATCAGCCACCAAACCTCCATCTGAGCCTGAATTATAGAAACTAAGTGGAAAAGAATCTAGTGCACAAAATGAACCCGTGAGGGACCAGATCAAATACTTAATTCTGACTGTCCCCCGAAATGGCCACTCGGCAAATGGTTCACTTACCGCACCGCTATTTCTTTTCCAGCAAAAAGGACAGCCTTTTACCCCGTTACAGGAACAGGGGGCCTCGGCACGCGTCAAAAACACGCACTGACACTAGCGTAGTCCCCCTTTTACTGCAGTTCCTCGGTAAAAGGACCCTTTTGTAAATGGCTGGCAATAAGAACTCCCTGCCACATAGCCATGTGGGAAGATTAATCTTACCGGGCGGCCATTTTTTTTAAGGTGTTTTTAATCTGCTGTGGGAAAAAGGGCCCTGGTGTGCAGGGAAAATGGCCCCTGACACTGCAGCTTGGTAAAAAAAAAAGACCCCTTAGTGAATGTACCCCAATGTCTGGGCCTTCCCTGTACAATTACCAAGGTGCAAGCAAAGAAAACAGGGAATAGAAGCATCAATGGATACTTTCTAAATAGCCTTAATTTGAAAACTGTGTACACCAAATATATTGATTTGTTCAGACTCATTAAACAAATCAATCATTTTATGCCCCATCTGCTGGGTCACATGTGCATTTAATGTTAGCATTCATTTGTGAAATATTGCATGAACCTAGGAGAATGTCTTTCTTCCTAGATAACATCAATATTACGGCACGGTGTAAATGCATTCTGGAACAGGACTGCTCATTTTTCAGTTTTTATCATCCCTGTAGTTTCATCTCAGTAGGAACACATATCAGAGTGATGTTTCCATTTTCGTTAATGCTATAGAGGGACATGGGGGTGTAAGTAAATGTAACATTCATGGCTAGATTTTGGGTCTCCCTTATGAGTACATCATAAATCATTGGTTGACGGTGATATGAGACACTGTTCTTTGTCATTATAAGGGGAAGCTGTTATTCTGTTTCTCGCAGTGTAGGCCATGTCAACTCTTTTTAGATGTAGTGCATGACTTTTCATGAAATTTTCTCCAGACCCAAGGCAGACTAGCAAAGTAATGTCCTTTTACGAATCTCCAGTAAAAGGAAAAAAAAAAAAGGCCTTAGCCACTGAGTTTCTGCCAGGTACTGGAAGCTAGGGCTTTTCAGCTTGGAGAAGAGATGGCTGAGGGGAGACATGATAGAGGTACATAAAATAATGAGTGGAGTGGAACAGGTGGATGTGAAGCGTCTGTTTACGCTTTCCAAAAATACTAGGACTAGGGGGCATACGATGAAACTACAGTGTAGTAAATTTAAAACAAATCGGAGAAAATGTTTCTTCACCCAACGCATAATTAAACTCTGGAATTCGTTGCCAGAGAACGTGGTGAAGGCGGTTAGCTTGGCAGAGTTTAAAAAGGGGTAAGACCATTTCCTAAAGGACAAGTCCATAAACCACTACTAAATGGACTTGGGAAAAATCCACAATTCTAGGAATAACATGTATAGAATATTTGTACGTTTGGGAAGCTTGCCAGGTGCCCTTGGTCTGGATTGGCTGCTGTCGTGGACAGGATGCTGGGCTCGATGGAACCTTGGTCTTTTCCCAGTGTGGCATTACTTATGTACTTGTGACCTGGATTGGCCACTGCTGGGAGCAGGATACTGGTCTATATGGACCATTGATCTGACCCAGTATGGAAATTCTTATGTTCTTATGTAACCTTACATGAGTCTTTCCCGCACACTAAGGTCTTTTTACCACAGCTAGAAAATGCCCGATTTCCCACTTTCCAAATTAATGTCGCCATTAGTTCTTTACTTCATTTTGCCTGGTTTGGGCTTTGGCAGAGGGGACCCTCTGATTAGTGGCCTGGGAACATCGGGCCGCTGGAATAACGCTGCTTGTGAGGTGGCTTACAAGCAGCGGTGTTCCTAAGGCAGGATTCAGCAATCTGCGGTACCCAGATCCTGCAGGTCGCTGAATCCCAGAGGGGATCAAGGTGTGGTAAAGGGCAAACCTGAACCACACCTTGATGAATCCCCTCCTTAGCGCTCGCTAACAGACAATAATACCACATTTTGCAGTGGCTTCTCTCACACACACTAGGGGCACCTTTTACTAAGCGGCGGTATACAGGAAGTACCACCGGGCTATCGCAGCAGCCCGGCGGTACTTCCCACCCCTAGCACACTGCCATTTCCGGTGCTTATTTAGGTTAACACAGGAGCCCTTACCACCCCTCAATGGGTAGCGGTAAGGGCTCCCCCCCCCCCCCCCCCCCCGAAATGATCATGCAGCAAGTGCTTTACTTGCCGCACGGCCATTTCCTGCAGGAAGTCGAGACTTCCCTTTTACCAGCTGCAGTACACGGGGACCTCGGTGCACATGTAAAACACGCACCGACACCAGCATCAGCCCCCCCCCCCCTTTGCCACAGCTTGTGCTTTTACGCAGGTTTTTCCCACACGTTAGGGCCATTTTTACTACAGCAGTAAAATGGCTGATTTTCTATTTTTTTGTATTAATGGCCATGTGTTAATGTCGCTGTTAGCGCATACGTTAAAAACAATTACCACGTGAGCACTTACCGTCACCCATTTTGTAGGCAGTATGGGCTTATGCGCTAATCCTGTGCTGATCAATTAGACACACCCACTCTCCACCCCCACCCAGACACGCCCCTCCCAGAAAAATGACAACATGTTTTTTCAGCACACAAGTACTGTGTTCAGATCCCAAACTTACCCCAGGACACCTGAGCCAGTGGTGTAGCTATTGGGGGCCAATGGGGACCTGGGCCCCCCAACATCAACCCCCACCAGCTAAAGCATTTGTCCCGTGCTGGTCTCGCATTGCCCGGCGCCCTGTCCTGTTTTCAGTCACTGTACACGCTCGTTTTAATGAAACTGAGCATGCTCGCGCCAGGCGTTTGTCCTGCGCCGGGCAATGTGAGACCAGCGCAGGACAAACACTTTAGCCGACGGGGGTTGGGGACCCCCGCCATCCAAGGTTCCTTCGCAGTGGCAGTGGGGGGGGGAGTGGCGGCAGGAGGGTGGCAGTGGGGCGGAAGTAGAGGCGTGGGGAGGTGGGCCAAAATGTGCCCCCCCACCTTGGGCTCTGGCCCCCCCTCCTGTTGAGGTCTGGCTACACCCATGACCTGAGCGTGTCCCACGGTAAGATATTTTAACTTGCAATAAGCATGCACGAGTGCTTACTGCAGCTTAGTAAAAAGACCCCTAGGGGAGTTTTAGGGCTTTAATGCTCTTTAGTAAAAAGGACCCTAAAAACAGAAGCGTTCCGAGTTAAAAGGACTGAATTTACACATGTAGCACTCATTTTTATGTATTTATTTTATTTATGGAATCTTAATAAACTGCAAAGTCCCTGAATGATTTGTGTGCTACGATGCAGCTTTTCAAAATACTAACATATAATTGCATTTATTTAGTTATTAGGATTTATTAACCGCCTTTATGAAGAGATTTACCCGAGACAGTGTGCAGTAGGTACAGCTTGATGTAAAATTTAATTTTGTTAGCAGCATAAGAATAGTAAAATGACCAAAATTTGCTGGTGTAAATATGGACATGTAAATGAGCCAGAGACATGCATGACTTACAGTATTCTGTGCCTACTCATCACATACATGCCTTTGCATTTCAACTGGTTATATTGTAAGCCTTCTGGGGACTGGAGACTGGAGAATAGGTCACTTACCACCATGTAACTGACCTTGAGTAACAGGAAAAGCTAAAGCAGCTAGGGCTCTTCGGCTTGGAGAAAAGATGGCTGAGGGGAGATATGATAGAGGTCTATAAAATAATGAGTGGAGTTGAACGGGTAGACGTGAAACGTCTGTTTACTCTTTCCAAAAATATTAGGGGGCACACACTGAAGCTACAAAGTAGTGCATTTAAAACAAATCAGAGAAAATGTTTCTTCATTCAACATTTAATTAAACTCCAGAATTCGTTGCCAGAGAATGTAGTAAAAGCAGTTAGCTTAGCGGGGTTTATAAAAGGTTTGGATGGCTTCCTAAAGGAAAAGTCCATAGACTATAAATTAAATTGGACTTGGGGAAAATCCACTGCTTATTTCTAGGATAAACAGCATAAAATGTATTGTACTTTTTGGGGATCTTGCTCAGGTACTCGTGACCTGGATTGGCCACTGTTGGAAACAGGATGCTGGGCTTGATGGACTTTCGGTCTAGCAGAGCTCTGGTGCAAACAGAAAGTTGAATCTGCTTGGTCACTGAAGTGCAGGGTCTTAGTTCACAGACTCCATCTTGACATAGTTGTATACACAGGCAGAGATCAGCAGAGTGAGGCTCACAAGGAAATAGCCCTACAGTCCCAGTATGGCAACACTGATGTACTTCCGTACAACTGAAAAAGGCATGAGCTTTCCCTCTTTACACCATTATTTCAAAATAGACAAAGTTGTGTACATATATGTGGCCATAGCAAACATATTTTGGACTGGATTTACAAAAAAAAATCAGTACTGAATGGTATTCTATCACGGGCGTTCCAAGATCAGTGCCCTTTATAGAATAGTGTGTAGCGCCAAGATCCGCACCCCAGGGCCGCCGAGAGGGGGGGACAGGGGGGACAAAAGTCCCCGGGCCCGGGCCTCCAGGGGGGCCCATCGCCGCAGCCTGGCCCGCCCTCCGTCGCTCCCGGAACTAACCTTAAGCCTCCTTTCACTTCGCAGCAAGCAGCAGCAGGGCAGGCCACGCCTTCCTTCCGTGTCTCGCCCTTGCCTGACGTAACGACCGCGAGGGCGGGGCACGGAAGGAAGGAGGAGAGGTCTGCCCTGCCGCTGCTTGCTGCGAAGTGAAAGGAGGCTTAAGGTTAGTTCCGAGGGTCCGGCCTGGCAGTGGGTGGGGGGGGGGGGCCCGGCGACCTTGGGTGGGTGGGCGGGAACGGAGGGCCCGGCGATCTCGGGTGGGCGGTGACCTCGGGTGGGGGGGCCCGGGCCCGGCCTTGTCCCAGGCCCAGCTCTGGCTCTCGGTGACCCTGCCGCACCAACTTTGGGTGCGAGGATTTACACCAACTGAAACCTGGTGCAAATCCTGGGACATAAGTTAGTTGCAGATTCCAGGTATTCAGTAATACTGCGTGCATCTTTAGTCAGCGTCCATTAACCCACGCCTTTCCATTGGCCATGCGCCCTTTTGAGTTGCGTGCTATAAGATTTGCACGTGAATCTTTATAGAATATTGATGATTCGCTCAAATCCAAACTGTTGCCAATTAACACAATAATTGATCATTAGCGCCCACTTATTAGCGCTAATTGGCTCGTTAACCAATTCAATTGTGCCCGCGGCTCACATCTTACAACTGTATATGTAGCTGCCGTTGACTCTACCCCTAATAACTTCAATAACCAGGTTATTGCTTCTCATCTCTTTTCTCCTTTCTTTTTTTGGCTTTTATTTTCTGTCCTTTTTTTATCGTGTCTGGTGACGCTAGTAATTAGAGCTGTTATGCTCTATCCTGTGAAGTGCTTGGAAGTAAACATAGTAACTCAAATTGCTTATTCATGCTGCTTAATATTTTATAGACTTGTAATTCAGTTAGCTTCACTCTTTAGCCCTCCATTTTCTAAGCTACAGCTAATTAAACCATTTAACATGCGACACTTGTCAAGCTACCCACAGTAGACGTAGGTCAGTCACCTGAAGGTGTCCTGTGTACAAAAAAGGGTCAAGTTAGAGGTAACTCGGAGTTAGATAGTAATGGAAACATAAAAGCTGATGACATATACGGGCAATTCGAAATCACAGGTGCTAACGGGGATCTATATGCAAATATATGCATATAAGGGGCCTTTTCAATATGACAACGTCAAAATCCGACTCTGGACATTTTACTGAAAACATCCAAAAATCAAGTAGTGAAAATGACCAATTTCAAACCAGAAAACTGCCTATCTTTTTTCTTTGAAAACAGCCATTTCCTAGACTTGCTTTGCTTAGTATGTCTATCTTTTTGGACCAGGGGCGTAGCCAGATACCCAATTTTGGGTGGGCCTGGGCCCAAGATGGGTGGGCAGAAGAACTCTGCCTTGACCCACAAGTGATTTGGTCTCTCCCTCTCTCGCCTGCATACCATGTGGTATCTCAAACATCCCCCCTCCCCCGAATACCTTTTAAATAGCAGATTTTCACCCCCTGCATACCTTTTAAATAGCAGATTTTCACAGGCAGCAAGCAGCAACTAATACACACTGCTCATGTTGGCCCCACAGCCTTCCCTCTGATGCAACTTCCTGTTTCCACATAGGCGGAAATACATCAGAGGGAAGGATGTGGGGCCGGTGAAACCAGTATGTATCAGTCGCTGCTCGCTGCAGGCGAAGATCCGCTATTTACATGGTATGCAGGAGGGACGGTTGTTGGGAGTTTTTGGCTGGTGGGGCTTGGGGATCTCTGCCAGCCACATCATAGGTGTGCTGCTACTGGGTGGGCCTGAGCCCAAAGTGGGTAGGCCTGGGCCCATCCGGGCCCACCCTTGGCTACGCCACTGTTTTGGACCATTTAAAAAACAAACGTCCAAATGAAAAATACACAGAATCATGCTATTGGGACATAGGAGGAGCCAACCTTCCTAGTAGACTGGCCACACAGCCATCCTAGCAGAGCAGTGGGGCACCCTAGGGGGCGCTTGCAGTGGACTTCACATAAAAGGTCCCAGGTACGCATCTTACCCTTACCCCCTTATATTGAATGGTGAGCTCTTGAAAACTGTTTTGCTTCTGGGTTCAGAGACCCCTGGGTTCTGTCTGGTACTGGAGTTCAGCTGTCCAGTGGCAGAGAGAACCCCCAAGAAGGCTGGATTGACCTCAAATCTAACTCCATCTCCAAATAGAATATTTCACTAGTATGGGGGTAATCAAGAGGTTGTGAAGTTCTAAAAGGAATTGCCACTGAGAGAGACGTTAGGTCTAAGGGACCCGCATTAGTCAGCGTCTCAGCACTGGCAAGGAAGAGATACCAGCCTTATGACAAACTGGATTTAGGCTACAGGTTATACAATGCGACGAAAGAAAGCCTGATAGAGCAGAAGCATTTATACTTACAGCCTTTGATCATTAAGTGAAGCCCACAGAACATCATTTGGGATGAGGAGTTTATTTGCCAAGATACAAGCCAAATCAGTGATTAACTGTGATATCAGAGATCTCACAGATTATACAATTAACAGTAGGAGAGATATTTTAGTTCCAAGAGTTATCAATTTATTTACTTATTAACAGGCATGTACAATCAATTAGTTATAGGAATATAATAATCCAGCTGCAAACAGGTGCTATCTGAATCTTAGTCTTTTATAATTTCAAAAGGTTTTACATGGGAAAGCAATTAGGTAATTTGTCAATTCTGCTGGTCACCTTGGTTTCCCCTGGAGAGAGAGAGTGGCAACCCTTCTCTCTAGCTTAAACCAGGAAATACACTAACTTTTATAGGTTCATACAGGATATCAGTAATATGACAGTAAGCCCATCTGATTGGATGTAATTTGTCATGGTTGTCACTGATTGGCTTATGCTAATGAGTAGCTTCATCTCGTGAACATGTTCTCATCTTTAGCTTGCTTAACCACAAACTTAAGCACCACCTTACACCTAGTTTGAGGAGCCATCTGTATCCTGTTTATGAGGTTTCTGCACCCTAACTTCTTCCTCATTCTGCTGCATGGTCCTTCCTCATTAGCTCAGGAGCTTGCTGGAACTTCAGAGTTCAAATTTCGGCTAAAGGCCTGTACTTTTCTTCTCATTTTTAGAGCCTGAACCTAAGTCTCAGGCCTGGGCTTCCAAATAATTATACAAAACCCACCAAAAAAAACCTACTGTAACCAATTGTATATCACTACAGTAGTCCTTATGGCTGCAGGTGCCACCTATATGTGGGTTATAGTAGGTTTTGGGGGATCTGACATTTTCTATCACAAGTGTAATAGTAAGAGTGGATTATGGGCCTGGGTCAACTTCCCTACAATGCACTACGCTGGCCACTAAGCTATTCCAGGAACCTGGCTTGCTACTCTAACAGGACTGGCCATAACTTCGGAATCTGTCGTAAAGGCTGGGGTGTACTGTTTCATTTACATCTTTGCAGAGTGGGAGGGGGTCAGTGACCAGTGAAGGAGTAAGGGGGTGTCATTCCTTTTTTTCTGCAGTGGTCATCTGGTCACTTAGGGCGCTTTTTGTGGCGTATCTATATATATAAAACTCACCCTCAACGTTCTATTGGCTTCTGACGTCACTGAAGCCAAGGTTCGTATGTTCGAAGCTCTGAAGCCTCGAAAAACACAGTGTCTGGGCCCCGCCCTCGCATCAAACGTTATGACGTTGAGGGCGGAGGCGGAGCAATTCACCGCCCTCGCGTCAAACGTTATGACGTTGAGGGCGGAGGCGGAGCAATTCAACAACATTGACGACGGGTGGGGGGGGCCACAGGAAAGCCTTGCTAGCGCCCGTTTCATTGGCTCCCGAAACGAGCCTTTTTTTACTAGTTTAATAATAAAACAGGACTAGACCAAAACGTTCAAATTATAGCCCTGGATGGTCTTGTTTGTTCCATTATGGCAGAAAAACGTCCAAAATCTTGGCTGCATTTTGTTTACATGTTAAATATATATTTTAAAAAGCCTTGCACTAGGGTAGTTAGCGGAGTGGAACAGTCCCTCTCCTATACAACTCACCATATTAGACAGTCTAATTAAAATCTGAGGTCTTGGAGAAGGCGATCGGGGATTTGCGGATATCCTATTTTGTCTCGTAATTCCCTTTCATTTATTCTGCTGAGAGACAAAGTAAGTGTGTGGTAGCTGCCTGTAGCGATTTGAAACGTCTGCTCCTGGTAGATCCATTATTTCTTCAAGTCAGGTTCCTTTTTTTCACTTGTAGCACCTAATGGCCAGGGAAAAGCTTCTGCTGTTTAACTCTGCAAACTGAGGGGTCCTTGTACTTAGCTGTAGTCAAAAGTGACCTTGGTGTGCACTTAGGTCTTTCCTGTGAGCTAAGGCTGTAAAAATGCCTTTTTTCTTTTTTTTGCATTAATGGCTATGCACTAATGTTGCCATTAGCCGAGGCCATTTTTTTTTAAATTAACGCTACCTGTTTTGTAAGCAGTAAAGGGCTCCTGCATTATCCATGTTCTAATCAGTTAGCACATGGAAATGCAGACGTTGGCACAGAAATAACCATTCAATAATGAGTGGAGTTGAACGGATAGATGTGAAGCGTCTGTTTACGCTTTCCAAAAATACTAGGACTAGGGGGCATGCGATGAAGCTACAATGTAGTAAATTTAAAACAAATTGGAGAAAATGTATTCTTCACTCAACGTGTAATCAAACTCTGGAATTCGTTGCCAGAGAATGTGGTAAAGGCGGTTAGCTTAGCGGAGTTTTTAAAAGGTTTGGACAGCTTCCTAAAGGAAAAGTCCATAGACCGTCATTAAATGGACTTGGGGAAAATCCACTATTTCTGGGATAAGCAGTGTAAAATGTTTTGTACTTTTTTGGGGATCTTGCTTACTGATTACATCAAACTCGGATATAAAGTATCGCATACCATGTAAAATGAGTTTATCTTGTTGGGCAGACTGCATGGACCGTTCAGATCTTTATCTGCCATCATTTACTATGTTATTATATGCTACTATGTTACTCTTTGGGGTTCTACATGGAATGTTGCTACTAATTGGGATTCCGGAATCTTGTAACTCTTTAGGATTCCAGAATCTTCAGAACTTTTAGTACAAGAACAGTACTGGGCAGATTTCTACGGCCTGTGCCCTGAGAATGACAAGGACAAATCAAACTTGGGTATAAAGTATCGCATACCATGTAAAATGAGTTTATCTTGTTGGGCAGACTGCATGGACCGTTCAGATCTTTATCTGCCATCATTTACTATGTTATTATATGCTACTATGTTACTCTTTGGGGTTCTACATGGAATGTTGCTACTAATTGGGATTGTGGAATCTTGTAACTCTTTAGGATTCCAGAATCTTCAGAACTTTTAGTGCAAGAACAGTGCTGGGCAGACTTCTACGATCTGTGCCCTGAGAATACCAAGGACAAATCAAACTCGGGTATAAAGTATCACATACCATCTAAAATGAGTTTATCTTGTTGGGTAGACTGCATGGGCCATTCAGATCTTTATCTGCCATCATTTACTATGTTATTATATGCTACTATGTTACTCTTTGGGGTTCTACATGGAATGTTGCTACTAATTGGGATTCCGGAATCTTGCAACTCTTTAGGATTCCAGAATCTTCAGAACTTCTAGTACAAGAGTGCTGGGCAGACTTCTACGGTCTGTGCCCTGAGAATACCAAGGACAAATCAAACTCGGGTATAAAGTATCACATACCATCTAAAATGAGTTTATCTTGTTGGGCAGACTGGATGGACCGTTCAGGTCTTTATCTGCCGTCATTTACTATGTTATGGCTGCAGTTAAAATGGCCTCAACACATGGGAAAAACCTACTAAGACCCACTTTTTACCACAGCTCAGTAAAAGGATCCCTATATAAAGAAATAAAAGAAGCACCTAGCTTTCCTGCCTCCCCCACCCCCACCCCCAACCTGCAATCTGACCAGAGTTTCAAAAGTCATTCCCATAGGACAATAATGGAAGCTGCGATGGCCCTCCTTGAGCCTCAGGCAAAGACCAAGGGAGACGAGCAGCTATCCCAACTGTGAAAATAATGCAGCAAACCACCGGGGTCATTATTAAAAATTAAAATCAATACCTTTTCTGAGAAATGAAACTGTTCCTCTCTGGCAGTTCTGTTTACCAGGGCGACTTTCCTCAGTATTGCATTTGCACTAAGCAATCAAGTTATTGATTGATTTTTTTTTTTTTCCTTTTGACCCCACAGGGCTTCCTTTGTCATGTTGACCAGTGCATGACAACGTGGGGTAGCTTGGGTGGTCAAAATATTCTCTTGTGCAGAGCATTTCACGACTACAATTATAATATATTTAGCCGGTGACTCCACGTAAGCCCAACTGTGAGCCTGAAACGCAGCATGTCAAGAATCTTTTTAATTACTTGCTTTGTTCCCTGGTTTACGTTACTTTGGTAAGGATCAATTTGTGTTCATCTTTCTATCACCTTTGTACTTTGTCTGAAATAGCTCATCAGAATATGTATAACTTCTTGTTTTTCTCTTCATTAGCAGAAAAAAAAAAACCCTATTTTTTACTGGATGCTTAATACAGAATAGCTCTTAAATCAGATTTGCCTGCTCAATGCTAGGAAAGAGAAAATTAATGGGATCGTTAGTCAGTTTATATCTGCTGGTGACAACAGCCTTGGCCCTTGTGATGAAGTAGATGAGCAGAATCCTGTCACCCTCCTGTCTCTTCACCCTTCATTAGTTAGGATAGAATGGGTTAAGGTGTCACAAATTCTGACTGATGTCGTCTGAGGAGGTTCGGGCTTGGTTGCCATGGGTGCAGCTAGAGAGGTCTCTGGAGGCGCGGATTCTTTTTTCCTAGTCTATCACACGTTTAAGAGTCTATAAGTCAGCAAATAGTACAAGCTGACACACAAACCTTCCCCATAAGAAAATAACAAGCATCACTTTTCAAAATAATTGTGTGGGGAATTCAAGTTAGTTTCTTAGGGACCTGGAATTGGGTAGCATTTCAATCGAGCTCCTTGCAAGAGCCGTTGGGGTCAAGAGTGAATACATCTGGCCTTCGACTGCAAGGGGTGAAGGCCACATGTAGAGGTTATTAGTAAGCAAACCCAAGAAATGTACATATTACACAGGGTTCACAACACAGGTGTGCATTACAAAAGCTTTCTTTTGTCTAACTGATAAGCCATACTGAATAGTTTATATAGTGGAAGTCCGATATAACATGCCCTGCAATAACACGAATCCGCATCCGCATATAATGTGATCATGTCTTGGCTCCCCATTTTTATTATATATACAGCTCCTTTTGCAACAGATCAGTTTTTGATTAAATTGAGTTCATGTTCTATTGACCCATTATAAGACAACCCCACTTGTATGGGGATGATAATTTATGGATCCCAATCATACCATTATTTATTTATTGCATTTGTACCCCACATTATCCCACCTTTTTGCAGGCTCAATGTGGCTTACAGGGTATTAATATGGTATAGTCCTTACATAATCTTAGATACAGTCGGTAATAAACTGGAGGTAGAAAAGGAAATAGTTAGAAGGTGTTAGGTAAGGTCGTGTTAGAGGTGTTTTAAAACGTTTGGGTGGTATACGGAGTAATTTGTTTCATCAAGGATTATTTTTGTAGGCCTTGTTGAAGAGATATGTCTTCATAGATTTGCGAAAGCTGGTTAAGTTGTCCGTGGTTTTCAGGGTCATGGGTAGTGCGTTCCATAACTGTGTGCTTTGTATGCAAAGGTAGTAGCGTATGCCTGTTTGTATTTAATTCCTTTACAGCTGGGGAAGTTCAAATTGAGGAACTTGCGGGCTGATCTTCTGGCATTTCTGGGTGGTAAGTCTATTAGGTTCAGCATGTAGAATGGGGCCTCTGCGTGAATGATTTTGTATATGGTCGTGCAGATCTTGAACTCAATTCGTTCCTTGAGCGGGAGCCAGGGCAGTTTCTCTCTTAGGGGCTTTGCGCTTTCATATTTGGTTTTTCCAAAAATGAGACGGGCTGCGGTGTTCTGGGCTGTTTGGAGTTTTTTAATGGTCTGTTCTTTGCATCCTACGTACAGAGCGTTGCAATAGTCCAGGTGACTTATCACTAGTGACTGTACTAGGGTGCGGAAGACGTATCTTGGGAAAAAAGGTTTTATTCTTTTGAGTTTCCACATCGAGTAGAACATTTTTTTTGTTGTGTTCTTCACGTGGGTATCAAGTGTGAGGTTTCGATCAATAGTGACTCCCAGAATTTTCAGATTTTCTGAGATGGGGAGTGTGCAGTAAGGTGTGGTTATGGTAGGGTAGTTGTTTGTGTTGTATTGGGAAGTGAGAACCAGACATTGAGTTTTTTCCACGTTCAGTTTTAACTTGAATGAGTCCGCCCAAGAGTGCATGATTTGGAGGCTCTGATTGATCTTGTTGGTTATTTCGTTTAGGTTACTTTTGAACGGGATGTGGATCATAGCGTCGTCCGCATATATGTAGGGGTTAAGGTTCTGAAGTTCCACTGTATGTATGTATATATATATTTATTGATTGATTAATGAAAAACTTGATATACCACCAAATACCCCCCCCCCCAAAAAAAAAGAAACTAAATGGTTTACAGTAAAATTCTTCAATAAAATAACATTGAAAAAACTTCATTTTAGATAGGACAGAAGACAAACAATCATACAAGACCATACATGAAACCAAAACAAGCATCTAACCTAAAAGCTATGTGCCAAGGACTATATCGTCAACCGAAAATTGAAAAAGTATTAAAGGTTTGTTGAAAATAATGATCTTTTACGAGAACTTTACACCTTTGAAAGGACAGCTGAGTACGTAAAGTACCTGTAAGACTATTGCAAAGTGAAGGAGCCAAACAAAAGAAGGCAGAATTTCTAGGATTAGGTATAACCAATCTGTTCGAGTCAAGAGATCCAAGTTGACGAGCAGGGGTATAGGAAATAACCAGATTAGATAGATGTAAAGGAACTCGAAAGAGAAGGGCGCCCATCTTTCGAAACAAATCGGGAGATGGGCGTCCTTCTCCCAGGGTTGCCCAAATCGGCATAATCGAAAGCCAATTTTTGGCATCCTTAACTGCTTTCCGTCACAGGAATGACCAAAGTTTATGGGGGTGTGTCGAAAAATAGCTAATCTAGTAGAAGAACGATGTTTGAACCACAGCTGTTCCGCATGTTGAAGTCTGCATTTTTGAAAGCGAAGGCCCTGGTGATACCAAGGATTTCTCTTACGAACATGTTGAGTAATTTGAACTCAATGGGGCAATTGAGTCCAGAGCTGCTGAAATGGAATCATTCCATGATTCCGCTTGTTCATTCACCGAGAGAGTGAGATACTGAGGAGGAAAAAAAGTGAATAATGGCAGGGACCTATCCGAATTGATATGAGCAAGACTGATGTGGAGGATATGAAATGGAATGGTTAGTATGTAGATGCTCGGTCAAGTAATGAAATTTAAAACTAATAAGAAAATGATCTGTCCAGGCTAATGACCGAGAAGAAAAAGAATCAAAGCAAAAGGGAGCTGAAATAGAAGAAATCACCAAATCCAAAGTGTGCCCCACCCTGGTGTGTCGGAAAAGTTACCAACTGAGAAAGGTTTGTCATCCAAGAAAGTTGAGAATGATTTCACCATGGGTGAGAAGGAAGTATCCATGTGAACACTGAAATCCCCCAAAATGACACCATGAGGAAAACGAACAATGGCCTCAGCAAAGGTTTGCAGCAAGATGTCCCAGAAACGAGCATCAGAGGAGGGGGAGAGGGGTCGATATCTGGATTTATAGCTAGCTTGCTACACAAGGAGCAAGAAAAACAGATACTTGTATGAATACCATAGAAAAATTGCATAAGCACGCAATCACAAATGTAACAACACACAATATGATAACGTGAGAGCTACTTAGAAAGATGAATAGACATTGCCAAGTATTACAAAGACCGTAAACTTGCAAAAACAGACATATTGTATGGAAGTGTTTCTCAACTCGATCCTGGAGTACCCCCTTGCCAGTCAGGGTTTCAGAATATCCACAATGAATAGACACGAAAGAGATTTGCATAAAATGGAGACTGGTGTGGGCAAATCAATGTCATGTCTATTCATTGTGGAAATCCTGAAAACTTGACTGGCAAGGGGGTATTCCTGGACTGACATGGGAAATGCTGTTGCATGGCATTGTTTTGTAATGAAAGTCTAGCTAGAAAGTGGTAATGTTTATATTCTGGGGGGGAAATACTGAACTGAGGCCCAGATGCATGAAAGACATTGGTAATTCCCGTTCCCTACCGATTCCATAGCGAATCGGTAGGGAACGGGAATGCATCAACGATAGGGAATGCAAATGAGCTACTCGTTGTAGCTCACTTGCATTCTCTAGTCCTTCGGTACCTGAGTCGGAGAATCGGGACGTCCCTTTAGATTAGGCTCCTCTTCCTGGTCTCTTCAGCCAATCAAAGCGGGCTTAGCTGGCTGTTGTCAGCGAAACGCGCTCTGATTGGCTGAAGAGACCAGGAAGAGGAGCCTAATCTAAAGGGACGTCCCGATTCTCCGGCAACCAGGAAAATAGAAAAATTTCGCTGTGGAGGGGTAAGTGGCGCGGCGAAGACTCTCAAGAAGGGGGAAAAAACACGAGCGCCGGCAGAACAAAAAACTGCAAAAAAAAAAAAGACGTCTCTCAGAAGCGCAGGGAGAGTACGTCCTTAAAGGACGCCCCTCACATGCGCTCCCTGCTTTTTTCTTTTTTCTCTTTTTTGGGGGCCCTTTTCCTTTCCGATTCCCTCACAGGAGCCCTAACAAGAGGTCAGACATCTCGTTAGGGTTCCTATGGTAAGGGAATCGGAAAAACGGTAGTGCATCTCATTATAATGGGCTGCAACGGTAGTGCAGCTCATTATAATAGCTTTTCAAACATAGGGTTACCATATGGCTCCAGAAAAAGGAGGATGGATTGAGCCAGCCGGGTTTTACTTCCATTGCTTTCCATTGAAAGCAATGGAAGTAAAACCCGGCTGGTTCAATTACTTCCATTGAAAGCAATAGAAGTAAAACCCGGCTGGCTCAATCCGTCCTCCTTTTTCTGGAGCCATATGGTAACCCTATTCAAACATTTGCATTCCGTTTTCGTTGCCTGCTACCGTGGCAGGGAAAATGCCCTTAGTGCATGCCCGGGGTGAACTACTTGCGTTTTAAACTGGCTGGAACCAGTTTAAAACGCAAGTTGTGGGCTCGTTAGGTTTTGTGCATCTGGGCCTGAGTCTAAAATGAAACTTAAATATCATTCCTGATGGGGACTTAACATTAAAAGGCCTAGTTACAAAGCTGATAATGCAGGTTACTATGCTTTGCATTTTGTACACTAAAGGGGGATGTTATCACGGTGTGGTAAAAGTCAGACTTTTACTGCACCTTAATTTACCACGAGGAAAAGAAGCCCTTATACAGAAGCATGGCTCCTAGCAGTATTACCATGAGATTACCACTAGGGGTCACCAGTGCCATTTTGAACCTGGTGCTAGAAAGGGCAGGTGCAACTGGGAATCACTCCTGCCTGACTCCACTAGGGACCAGGGATTTGTTTTAAGGTAGGCCCACGGGTGCCTTTTGGAAGAGGTGGGAAAGGGAGGAGCCAAGTAGGTGGGGGTTTCCATACTTGGGGTGGTCTTTTTGTGGGGGAAGGGGACTTCCAGCAGAAAGATTCAGGATGGGGAGGGAATTCATATTGGAGGGTTTGTATTGGGTGGGGGGAGCATTATTTGGGAAGGAAGCCTCAGGAGGTGGTTTGTGCTGGGGGGTCAGGGTGCATCACACAGGCCCAGGTGTAATAGAGTTTGCAATGTTCAATGCAAGTTATGGAACTTACAGTGGGGGAAATAAGTATTTGATCCCTTGCTGATTTTGTAAGTTTGCCCACTGACAAAGACATGAGCAGCCCATAATTGAAGGGTAGGTTATTGGTAACAGTGAGAGATAGCACATCACAAATTAAATCCGGAAAATCACATTGTGGAAAGTATATGAATTTATTTGCATTCTGCAGAGGGAAATAAGTATTTGATCCCCCACCAACCAGTAAGAGATCTGGCCCCTACAGACCAGGTAGATGCTCCAAATCAACTCGTTACCTGCATGACAGACAGCTGTCGGCAATGGTCACCTGTATGAAAGACACCTGTCCACAGACTCAGTGAATCAGTCAGACTCTAACCTCTACAAAATGGCCAAGAGCAAGGAGCTGTCTAAGGATGTCAGGGACAAGATCATACACCTGCACAAGGCTGGAATGGGCTACAAAACCATCAGTAAGACGCTGGGCGAGAAGGAGACAACTGTTGGTGCCATAGTAAGAAAATGGAAGAAGTACAAAATGACTGTCAATCGACAAAGATCTGGGGCTCCAAGCAAAATCTCACCTCGTGGGGTATCCTTGATCATGAGGAAGGTTAGAAATCAGCCTACAACTACAAGGGGGGAACTTGTCAATGATCTCAAGGCAGCTGGGACCACTGTCACCACGAAAACCATTGGTAACACATTACGACATAACGGATTGCAATCCTGCAGTGCCCGCAAGGTCCCCCTGCTCCGGAAGGCACATGTGACGGCCCGTCTGAAGTTTGCCAGTGAACACCTGGATGATGCCGAGAGTGATTGGGAGAAGGTGCTGTGGTCAGATGAGACAAAAATTGAGCTCTTTGGCATGAACTCAACTCGCCGTGTTTGGAGGAAGAGAAATGCTGCCTATGACCCAAAGAACACCGTCCCCACTGTCAAGCATGGAGGTGGAAATGTTATGTTTTGGGGGTGTTTCTCTGCTAAGGGCACAGGACTACTTCACCGCATCAATGGGAGAATGGATGGGGCCATGTACCGTACAATTCTGAGTGACAACCTCCTTCCCTCCGCCAGGGCCTTAAAAATGGGTCGTGGCTGGGTCTTCCAGCACGACAATGACCCAAAACATACAGCCAAGGCAACAAAGGAGTGGCTCAGGAAGAAGCACATTAGGGTCATGGAGTGGCCTAGCCAGTCACCAGACCTTAATCCCATTGAAAACTTATGGAGGGAGCTGAAGCTGCGAGTTGCCAAGCGACAGCCCAGAACTCTTAATGATTTAGAGATGATCTGCAAAGAGGAGTGGACCAAAATTCCTCCTGACATGTGTGCAAACCTCATCATCAACTACAGAAGACGTCTGACCGCTGTGCTTGCCAACAAGGGTTTTGCCACCAAGTATTAGGTCTTGTTTGCCAGAGGGATTAAATACTTATTTCCCTCTGCAGAATGCAAATAAATTCATATACTTTCCACAATGTGATTTTCCGGATTTAATTTGTGATGTGCTATCTCTCACTGTTACCAATAACCTACCCTTCAATTATGGGCTGCTCATGTCTTTGTCAGTGGGCAAACTTACAAAATCAGCAAGGGATCAAATACTTATTTCCCCCACTGTATATAATAGTGAGGTTTTTACATGCTTTGCATCTCATTACTATATAGCCATGGTAACCTTAATAACACTGCATTACTGCAGAGAAACCTACATAAGTATTACCATACTGGGAAAGACCAAAGGTCCATCAAGCCCAGCATCCTATTTCCAACAGTGGCCAATCCAGATCACAAATACCTGGCAAGATCCCAAAAAAGTACATAACATTTTATGCTGCTTATCCCAGAAATAGTGAATTTTCCCCAAGTCTATGGACTTTTCCTTTAGGAAGTCGTCCAAACCTTTTTTAAACTCTGCTAAGCTAACCGCCTTTACCACATTCTCTGGCAACGAATTCCAGAGTTTAATTACATGTTGAGTGAAGAAAACTTTTCTCCAATTCGTTTTAAATTTACTACATTGTAGCTTCATCACATGCCCCCTAGTCCTAATATTTTTGGAAAGCGTGAACAGATGCTTCACATCTGTGCTGGGCAGGCTTGTACGATCTGAGTCACGCATACAGCAATACAGTTTAGGATAGGCTGGAGAGAGCTTTGATGGAAACTCCAGTAACTTGGAACGTACGGATAGTGGCAGGCAGATTCTTATGGTCTGTGTCCCGCGTATTGCAGACAACATTGAGAGACGCCTGAGGCAGGACCATTGGCTTAAACACGGCCATGTCGAGTCTGTTAGTCCACACAATAAACTTTCTATTCAAGAGCGTTGCCCAGCATTTCCTTCTGAGTCACCTTCGCTGTTTCTCGTGTGATCACAAGCCTTAAAGGGTTTTTGTTCTTCTGTGTGCACGTCAAAGACACAAGGTCATACAGAATAGGAGGACTGCACGATCATTGCTGTTATACGGAAGGCCAGCTCTGGTGCGGGTGACACTATAGGCAAGAACATCGATAAGTACATAAGTATTGCCACACTGGGACAGACCGAAGGTCCATCAAGCCCAGCATCTTGTTTCCAACAGTGGCCAATCCAGGTCATACATACCTGGCAAGATCCCAAAAAAATACAAAATATTTTATGCTGCTTATCCCAGAAATAAGCAGTGAAATTTTCCCCAAGTCCATTTTGATACTGGTCTATGGACTTTTTCTTTAGGAAGCTGTCCAAACCTTTTTTAAACCCCGCTAAGCTAACCACCTTTACCACATTCTCTGACAACGAATTCCAGAGTTTAATTACACGTTGAGTGAAGAAAAACCTTCTTTGATTCATCTTAAATTCATCCTGCTGGTCCCTGGCCCTGGTTGTGTGTGGCCTTTTTGCAATCTCATTTGCACCTTGAAAGGTTTTCATATTTTGCATTTGCAAGGCCTTGAGCAAACACTTTGGGTTATTCTGGGTTACGGTTTTTTTGTTTGTTTAAAGTGTTTTCCGTCGGCTGGTGTTGTATTCTTTTTTTTTTGCATCTACATTTTATGTGTGTATATTTGTTTTTTGAGGATAAGGTCTCTTTTTTTATATATATTATGGAAATGGGTAGCTTTTCATTTATTTAATTCACAGCATTCTGGGCTGTGAAGGTTAATGTAGCCAACTTTTCTTCTTATAGATGTGCCAAAACACACCACAGATTAACCTACCTCATAAATACCAAATCATTCCTTTGTAACTTTTCAAAGCCACAACATTTCCCTTCAGCTGGGGATTTATGACAACATTATCATTTTTCATTTCTGGAACAACTTCTGGGATAAAATTTCTATAAGCTACATAACTTAGAACATATGTGTGTAGTTTTCAGAGCACGCAAACCTAGATGATTTTTAGATATAATATTAATTTGTTATGTGGCTAAAAGTACATGAGGATTGGTGAACTGCCAATGACTCGTGTCCATTTTTCAAAAAGTAGGAAGTCATTGAAGAAAGGGTCTATGCGGAAAAGGGACTTTTCTAAAATCATACAGCAGTGTATGCATGCATATGTGAAATGAGATTGAAGGGGGGCAGACTCAGGAAAAATGTCAGGAAGTATTTCTTCATGGAGAGAGTGGTGGATGCTTGGAATGCCCTCCCGCGGGAGGTGGTGGAAATGAAAACGGTAACGGAATTCAAACTTGCATGGGATAGACATAAAGGAATCCTGTTCAGAAGGAATGGATCCCTCAGGAGCTTAGCCGAGATTGGGTGGCAGAGCCGGTGGTGAGAGGCGGGGCTGGTGGTTGGGAGGCGGGGATAGTGCTGGGCAGACTTATACGGTCTGTACCAGAGCTGGTGGTGGGAGGCGGGGCTGGTGGTTGGGAGGCGGGGATAGTGCTGGGCAGACTTATACGGTCTGTACCAGAGCTGATGGTGGGAGGCGGGGCTGGTGGTTGGGAGGCGGGGATAGTGCTGGGCAGACTTATACGGTCTGTGCCCTAAAGGTATACACAAAAAGTAGTACATATGAGTTTATCTTGTTGGGCAGACTGGATGGACCGCACAGGTCTTTTTCTGCCGTCATCTACTATGTTACTATGTTATGTTACATATGTGAGTACATTGCTAATCATGTCTGAACATAGATACATGCTGTGTGGGAGCCCCTGCAGCAGAGTGGAGGATGGAGGAGGAGCTCCAGGATTTGTGAATACTACATAGAACATCGGTACATGCTTGTGCCTATCATGAAACCGGTGTAAATACGTCTGGTTTTGCATTTGTGCACATGCTGGATGTTTGTTTTTAAAACTACATATGCGTTTCTGCTGCATTTATAAAATATTGAAAAATATTCAATCAAGCGAATGTGTCCTAAATATATATATGGAACACATTTGCTTGATTGAATATATTTATTTATTTATTGCATTTGTACCCCACATTTTCCCACCTGTTTGCAAGCTCAATGTGGCTTACATAGTACCGTCAAAGGCGTTTGCACAGTCGGTGGATAACAAATACAAAAAGTTGTATAGTGATCATATGAGGTATAAGTGGAGGGTCAGAATGGATGAAGATTGCGTGTTGTCCTTTTCGATCATAGTCATTCTGTGTTGGTAGGTGAAGAGGGTTATGTGGGGTCGTTGGGATATTTATATCATTGCTGATAGTAGGGGGTAGTGCTTCAATATTGTATTTTCAATCCGTAGGCACAGGCAGGTTCCCTGGAGTCCTGCAGAGCTTGTCTGTCCCTCGCTATTGAAAATGTGATAGTGAAACAGCTCCACCCACTGGCAGGACTGTAAGTGGAGGACTCCCACTCAGCTTAGAGGGAACAGTGAGATAGATAGATAGATAGATAGATAGATAGATAGATAGATAGATAGATAGATAGATAGATAGATAGATAGATAGATAGATAGAGCTGTAACCCAGGTCTCACCCGTGTGCTAATTCTGTCCACAAAGCAGACAACAGTCAGTTCAATTTCACATTCAGGACCAATATCCCCTCACTCATCAGTTCCAGCACACATGAAGTCGAGCTTGGGAGTGGGTCAATGGTCCAGAATAGTGATCCAGGGGCTTGGGAGGTCAGATTCTCTCACCATTCTGGGTTCCACTCAGCTCTTCAGTCCAGGATCCACGCGGCACTCCAAAGGTTTTCTCACAAAACTTTATTTGCAAATCTGCTGCCACAAGCAGACTTCAACTTTAACCTTTTATCCCCGTACAGTCGCTTGATAAACTTAAAAGCACCTTAACATCCACCTTCAGCTATTCCCAGAGGGAACACCTTTGCCACTGCCCTCCTCAGGTGTATCTACAGGGGAATTCTAATTCAGGGCTGTTTGTTTCTCCCGCTCATGCCAGTCCTGTAGAGACATATTATCCACAAAGGCTGTACTCCTCTTAACACTGATTCAATTTTGCAGGCTCATACTCCCCTCAATCTGACCCTCCTCCAGCGGTGCCCCCACCTTTGGTCCACCCTGGTTCCGGACAAACTCCGCCTGGCTCCGGTCCCCTGCTCCCGGGCTGAGCCCTCATCTAACCACCCGTAGCATTCCCAGTTGCCACTTATTGGAGCCACTGGATCTCGCCAATTCTCAGGACTTCCCTCTCTCTCCTCCCAGTCAATGCCAGGGGATGTTCAGGCAACTCCAGACCTGCAGGCAACCAATGACCCCTCACCCCCCCAAAGGGCATAGTTTTAGCTTTACCTCTTTCCAAACTCCTCCCCCCTTGTCACTCTTTAGTACCAGGGCACTATCTCTCTGCGGTTTATTTAAAACTACTTCCCATAGGCTGGGCTTCCTCCCAGCCAGGGACATCCTACACTCCAGCCCTCTGGCAGGGACCTCCCTCTCCCCAGGGCTCTATCACTTTAGTAATATCCATTCCATTTTTTTTAAGCCATGTTCAGTTATCCAAAATATCTTCAAATCGAGGCCTTCCTGTTCTGTGAGTGGGGGTGGTGATCCATGGCAAGTCCTCTATGCTCTATGTTACATGCTCTACGCTCTGTTTTATATTCTAAGTTCCATGTGCTCTATTCTCTGTGTTCTGTGTTGTGTTCCATGTTCTGTTCTCTGTGTTCCATACTGTGTTCTATGCGTTATGCCTATGAGGAAAGGCTGAAGCAGTTAGGGCTCTTCAACTTGACGGCTGAGGGGGAGATATGATAGAGGTCTATAAGATAATGAGTGGAGTGGAACGGGTAGATGTAAGTCGCTTGTTTACTCTTTCCAAAAATACTAGGACTAGGGGGTATGCAATAGCTACAAAGTAGTAAATTTAAAATGAATCGGAGAAAATTTTTCTTCACTCAATGTGTAATTCGTTGCCAGAGAATGTGTTAAATCTAGTTAGCTTAGCGGGGTTTAAAAAAGGTTTGGCCATCTTCCATAAGGAAAAGTCCAAATACCATTATTAAAACGGACTTGGGGAAAATCCACTGCTTATTTCTAGGATAAGCAGCATAAAATATATTGTACGGTTTTGGGATCTTGCCAGGTTCTTGTAACCTGGATTGGCCACTGTTGGAAACAGGATGCTGGGCTTGATGGACCTTTGGTCTGTCCCAGTATGGCAATACTTATGTACTTAGGATTCTGAATTGAATCTTGCTACTCTTTAGGGTTCTAAATGTAGAGGAGTGTGGTAGCCGTGTTAGTCCACTCTTAAGGTTATCAATAGAAATCAAACAAAATAAAACATGGAAAAGAAAATAAGATGATACCTTTTTTATTGGACATAACTTAATACATTTCTTGATTAGCTTTCGAAGGTTGCCCTTCTTCATCAGATCGGAAATAAGCAAATGTGCTAGCTGACAATATATATAAGTGAAAACATTCAAGCATTACTATGACAGTCTGACAGGGTGGGAGGATGGGGTGGGTCAGAGGTATGCATGGGGACATCAAAGCATATCATTGATATTCTAACAGGATGGGTGTGGATAGGTGAGGGGTGGGGTGATCAACAGAGACATACAGCTTTATGGTTTATAATGGGCTATGAAACCCAGATCCTTGTTAAGTCCTTTCTGTTGGGTGTTAAAATATTCAATCATTCTGACTTCAAAGGTCTTACGTTCTTGTATGGTTTTAAAGTTACCTTTCAGGATTCTCACTGTGAAATCACTGGTACAGTGTCCTGGTCCTGTAAAATGCTGACCAACAGGCGTGGGAACCCTACTGGCACCAGTATTGTTCATGTGATGTCTATGTAAATTGAATCTTGTCTTAAGCATCTGGCCTGTTTCTCCAATATACATCCTTCGTTACATTTTTTACACTGAATGATATATACCACATTGGAAGATGAGCAAGTGAAAGATCCCTTTATGTTGAATATCTTTCCTTTGTGGATGACTTTGGGGTCCTGTGAAATATTTTGGCATAGTTTGCAACTGGATAAATTACAGGGAAGTGTGCCCTTCTGTTCCTTTTCAGTCTGTGATGGAAGTTTACTTCTGATTAGCTTGTGTTTTAAGTTGTGTGGCTGTCGGAAGGCCAGTACTGGTGGGGATGGGAATATCTCTTTCAGTAATTCATCCTCCTGGAGTATAGGTTGTAGATCTCTTATGATTTTCCTCAGTTTTTCCAGCTCTGGATTTTATGTCACTACAAGGGTAATTCTGTCTGTGGATTTTTTCTCCTTGTACTGTAGCAGATTCTCCCTGGGTGTTTTGAGGGAGGAGCCTTTCTGTTTGAAGGATGCACTCAGGCTTTTAAGGTGTCTGTCTCTGTCCCCTGGGTCAGAGCAGATACGGTGGTATCTTGTGGCTTGGCTGTAAATGATGGATCTTTTTGTATGTGAAGGATGGAAGCTGGAGTTGTGGAGGTAGCTGCATCTGTCTGTGGGTTTTTTGTATATAGATGTTTGTATACAGCCATCACTGATTGAGACTGTGGTGTCCAAAAAATTGACTTTTTCTGGGGAGTAGTCAATTTTGAATCTGATTGTAGGATGGTATGTATTGAAGGCAGAATAAAATTGTTTCAGAGTTTCTTCACCCTCCGTCCAAATCACAAAAATGTCATCGATGTACCGGTAGTATTTTAGAGGTTTGGTCTGGTGTGTATTCAGAAATGTCTCTTCCAGCTCAGCCATGAAAAGGTTGGCATATTGGGGTGCTGTCCTGGTGTCCATCGCAGTGCCCATTATTTGCAGATAGATATCATTGTTAAAGCGGAAGTAGTTGTGAGTTAAAATGAATTTGATTAATTTTGTAATAGTTTCTGGTGAGTATTGATGGTCCAGTGTGGACCATCTAAATGGAATGTTGCTATATACTTTGAAATTCTGCATGGAATCTTGTTATTCTTTAGAATTCTAGAATCTTGCTACTCTTTGGGGTTCTACATGGAATGTTGCTATTGTTTGGGTTTCTGCCAGGTACTTGTGACCTGGATTGGCCACTGTTGGAAACAGGATGCTGGGCTTGATGGGCCTTCGGTCTGTTCCAGTATGGCAACACTTATGTACTTAGGATTCTGAATGGAATCTTGCTACTCTTAGGGTTCTAAATGGAATGTTGCTATTGTTTGGGTACTTGTGACCTGGATTGGCCACTGTTGGAAACAGGATACTGGGCTTGATGAACCTTCAGTCTATCCCAGTTTGGTAATACTTATGTACATATGTACGTTCCATGCTCTATATTCTATATTCTGTGCTCTTATGTTCTGTGTTCCATGCTCTTTGCTCTATATTTTATGCTCTATTTTTTTATAATTAAGTGTAGTATATAAAAAGCCGTAAATAAACATAAACATCCTATAAAGTTCCACAGTATTTGCCAGAGAATCTACTATGGCTACACCCTCATTGGCATGATTTGTTAGGCTATTTGTGGAAGTGGTGTGGGGGGGGGGGGGGGCGTTTATGAATGTCCTGGAGAAACAATAAAATAAACCATCTTAGCAAATCATTTATCAGCGACCAAGCAGACTAGGCAAAAAGCTATGTAAAAGGTGAGGATGTCAATAAAATATAACTGGAAAGCAATGAGCATGAATGTTCCCAGTCTGAGCAACAAAGAGCAGAATCTGCAAACCCTGGTGTTAGAGGCAGACTTAGATTTTGTTGCTGGCTGAAAAGGTGGTGAAAAACAACCTAAATGCAGCTGAAATTCAGGGCAACTGCGGAAAGTTGGAAGCAATATAGATTGTCTTGGGGAGAGAAGACGGAACTTCTGTTCACACGGGGGGGTCATCTACAGACCTCCGTCACAAACAGAAAATCTTGCCCCCTTTTTCAATCCTGCCTTTTGTGACATGATTTGCTTGTGTGGACATGTGACCCTTCTGGTTACTTAAGTACATAAGTGTTGCCATACTGGGACAAACCGAAGGTCCATCAAGCCCAGCATCCTGTTTCCAACAGTGGCCAATCCAGGTCACAAGTACCTGGCAAGATCCCAAAAAAGTACAATACATTTTATGCTGCTTATCCTAGAAATAAGAAAGGATTTTCCCCAAGTCCATTTTAATAATGGTCTATAGACTTTTCCTTTAGAATGCCATCCAACCCTTTTTTAAACCCCGCTAAGCTAACCACCTTTACCACATTCTCTGGCAGCGGATTCCAGAGTTTAATTACACATTGAGTGAAGAAAAATTGTTTCTGATTCATTTTAAATTTACTACTTTGTAGCTTCATCACATGCCCCCTAGTCCTAGTATTTTTGGAAAGAGTGAACAGATGATTCACGTCTACCCGTTCCACTCCACTCATTATTTTATAGGTCTCTAGCATATCTCACCTAAGCGGTCACCTGGGTGTAGCGAGTATTGATGTATCATTGATTTGGCATCAATATTCCCTCTAAGCTGTGGTGGGTGGTGCTGCCAGTGGGTGGTGCTGTTTGAATATCACCTTTTCAATAGCAAAGGACAGGCAAGTTTTGCTGGGACACCAGAAGACCTGCCTTTCCATAGTGATTGAAAACATGATATTTAAGCATCACCCTCCCCCCCCCCCCCCCCCCCCCCCCCATCAACAAGAATGCACTTGGAGATTCCCGCACAACTTAGAGGGAACATTGTTTGACACTGATTTTCTTGAAACCTGTTCCCCCATATAATGGGCTATGTTTTACTGCATAAGAAAAGTGGCACAAATTTGAAGAAATGAAGGAATGGAGTTTAAAGAAATTATCCCTTTACAGCTGGTACAGCTCATGCGGTGATTGCAGTGAATCCACAAGTATCTAATGCTGTAGTTCCCAACTCTGCCCAGTAGCTTTGGATTTCAGGATATCCATCATGAATATGCATAATAGATATTTACATACTTTGATCTGGTTATTGTTTTGTTTTAACGTTTTAATTCCAGTGCATGCAAGATTGTCTCATGCATAATCATAATGGACAGCCTGGAAACCAGCCCAACTAGGGTGTTACTGAGGAGTGGGTTTCGAACCACGTGAGTAATTCTTTCGGGGAAGAAACTGTGTATCTTCTAAATAAAGACACTGACATTGCAGAAGGCAGAAATGTGACACTTGTCTGAGCTTCATTTTCAGCCAAGCAATGTATCTGATTTAGATGCCTTCGCCAGCTGCTGGGAAATCTGTGAATGAGAGACAGAGACTAATACAATTTCTTCAACTCCAACCCTGCTTCTATCAAAACATCAATGTCTCCCATGTTTTGGAGTTAATGCAAATTGTTGTTTTCTGTCACCCCTTGTTTGGAGTTAATGCAAATTGATGTCTCGAAAAACCTTAAGCCCGACATATCTTTGGTACTATTCCGCTTGCCCGTGAGAAATGAAAAGAAAATCGAAATGATTCCCCAATGGGATTCAGTGTTCCACACCTTGGAAATCTGCTTTTGATAGCCTCAGTGAAATCTTTCAATTTATAAACGCACGATAGTAATTGCTGATGCACATTTTGCTAATATATTATATATATATATATATATATATATATATATATATATATATATATATATGTATGTGTGTGTGTGTGTGTGTGTGTGTGTGAGAGAGACATGGGTGGCTGAAGGGGGACACGGGGAGAGATGGGTCGCTGGACATGGGTGGCTGGAGGGGGGAGGAGGGGAGAGGGAGGTGGGGAGGGGGTCCTGAGACCAGAGAGGTAGGGTGGGGAGGGGGGCCCTGCGAGAGGGGGGTGCAGGACCTGCGAGAGGGGGGCACACACTCACACTGTCTCTCACATATACTCTCTGACACACTCTCTGTCTATCTATCTCTCTGTCACACACTCACAGTCTCACACACACACAGTCTCACACACACAGACACTCTGTCTCTCATACACTCTCTCTCACACACAAACACACACGCACTCTGTCTCTCTCTCATTCTCTCTCTGACACACACACTCCATCTCTCAGACACACTCTGTCAAACATACACACTCCGAGGAAAACCTTGCTAGCGCCCGTTTCATTTCTGTCAGAAACAGGCCTTTTTTATTAGTATATATATATCAAATAACATCTGAGAATGAATGATGATCACATCAATTTCCAAAACAGCTGAGTTCCAGAGGCACAGGGATATTAAGGTGTCCTGCCCAAGGTTACCCAGGGAATCAGTTACAAGGGGGCCTTTGCATTTATTTATTTAATTATGGCATTTGTACCCCGCATTATTCCAAACAACTTTGCGTTCAGTGTGGCTTACATCAAACTACAATGCACTAAATCTTTGCACGTACAGGGCTGGATTCAGTAAATGGCACTCAACATTCAGCACCCAAAAAAATTGATTCTGAACGGTAGTGTATAACGGGCATTCCAAAATCGGCGACCTTTATAGAAAAGTGCGTAGCGCCGGAATTGCGCTGAACTGTGGGTGCGAGGAGCTACACCCACTGAACCCAGGTGAAAATTCTGGCGCAGAAGATGGGAGCAGATCCCCGAAATCTATAACACTACTTGCATTTTAAGGGAACATAATAAATATTCGTGAGAGAGATTTGCATGCACAGCCTCCACTGCATGCAAATCTCTTTCATGAATATTCATTGTGGAAGGGCCTGGGAAGAGCATGTGTGTGGCTCAGTGTGTTGGGCTGGAAAGTAGCAGTAAGCAGATATATTTTTGGACTATGTGGAAGGTGGGGATGAGGATTGTGGGGGAGTGTTGGTTGTTTGTGGGGAGGAGGGAGATGTGCAGATGAGGAGGCTGTAATGGGTGTGAGTGTGAATTTTACGGTACGTGTGTATGCACATCTTGGTGTACTGCATGTGTATGTGGGGGGGGGGGAGGAGAAGGGCAATGTGTATGTGAGGAGGCTACAAGGGGTGTGTGTGAGCGGATTATACAGTACAAGTATGTGTATATCTTGGTGTAGTTCATATAAGTGCATGGGTGAGGAGGAGGAGCCTAGTGGTTAGTGCACCGCTAAGTCACTGGATGGCAGTAAGGTCTCAGGCCAAAAATGGATGCGTTCCAATTGTTCATTTTGCTTCACGTCCATTTTCCGGCACAAAAAAACATAAGGCCTTTTTTTTTTCAGGCACGCATAAAATCAGCGTAAGGAGTTAGTTAGTAACACTTCTCAACTGCTGCTTCATCTCTACTGGTTTTCCACCACATTCAGAACCACAAAGGACCCCAAGTGTGAGAGTTTTTAAATATTATAGTGGTTGGACCGATATGTCTGTTTGCTTTTGGGATCCTGCCAGCACTTATGACCTGGATTGGCCACTATTGGAAACAGGATACAGTCTGTCCCAGTATGGCAGTGCTTATATTCTTAGGGCCCATCGAAGGGTTAATCCTGCCTTGGATGAATGAACAGACAGCAGGGGCTGACTGACCATTCGGGCAACCAATCATTGCCCAAGGACCAGAGGCTCCGCCTGGATGCTCAGCGCAATGCTGGTGATCTGGTGGCCACAGCTGGGGGGCAACATGTTCTTTCCTGCCTGGCCTGCTGAGCTGCCGCTATTCCCCTCCCCCCCCCCCACCTGCCCAGCACCAACGTATTTTAAAAATGGCGGCTGAGACTCCCTGCGGAAGTCTCGTGAAACTGTCAAGACCCGCGAGACTACCATGGGAAGTCTCAGCCGCCGTTTTGAAAACACGGTGGTGCTGGCAGGTGGGGGAATAGCAGCAGTGCGGCAGGCAGGAAAGAACACCCCCGCAGAGGCCACCAGACTACCAGGACCCCTCAGGTAGGGCATTGGCTGTGGCGGCAGGGGCAGTAAGGGGGTGTCAGATAGCGGCTCTGCAGGGAACCCAGACCACCCTCAGTCTGCCCCTGACAGACAGTCTGACTGTCAGAACAAGGCGCTTTCAAAACAATACTGTAAGACGCAGCCTTTCCAAATTTCACAGTACTAAAATTCAAAATATATTGCCCAGTAATGGCTTTGGTACTTTGATAAGAAAGAGCCCAGATGCTTTGCTCTTTGTTTAGCTGATATATAAATTTTGGTGCAGAGGCTACAAAAATTCTGCCCCGGGAAGACAGTGGAAATGTCATTAAACTGGCTAATATTTCTGATTTCCCAAGGCCTCCCCGACAATGTTACCACAGAGCAGTGGTGCTCGGAAAAAAAAAAATAAAAAGGGCTTCCAGGTCTGAAAGAGAGAATAAAATACAGAGTAACTGCACGAGAACTGGAACCGCCTTAGGTGAATCAAAGACTAATATACAGCACTCACAAGGACAGCGGAGATTTCCTTTCCTCGCTCTCTGTTTTCCTTTTTTAGAGCGATTCCTGTTATTACTTTAACCATCATTTTTATATGCATCAAAAAAAAACCAAGCAAACAAAAAAACACAGTTCTAAATGAGCAGCACAACGTATTGTATGTCAATAACCACTTTAATCCTCTCTGGATCGCAGCGTATACTCCATTTCAATCTACCCCAGCCTGAAATGAAAATCATCACATTTGTTGATAGCGTAGCCACTTTTCTATATAGATGTGTAAGATATTACATTCATGGAGATCTTTACCTCCTTATGAAAAGGGCGGCTATTTTCCACGCTTGATAGCTTGTGATATTCCCTAATGAAGGTTTATAGCGTAATTCTGCTGTATTAAACCCATCGCTCCTTCTTGTTAAAATAAAAGTCATAAAACAACTTTTTTTTTTTCCTTCCTCCTAGGAAATGCATTAGAGGTAGAAATGGAGAATGTGTGGATTGTCCGCATTTATTTCCCAAGCAGAACAGCGGTTTCATTTAAGCTAAGTAGTTATTGTCTGCTTAGCCAGGCAAGGGTTCAGTATTTAAAGGGGTTCTTTTACTAAGCCACGGTAAAATGTGGCCTGCGGTAGTGTGGGCCTGTGTTTTGGGCGCGATCCTTTTCCCTTTCCTTTTCGTTCCTTTTCCCTCATGCCTGGAATAGACTTCCTGAGCCTGTACGCCTAGCTCCATCTCTACCTGTTTTCAAATCTATGCTGAAAACCCACCTTTTCACCACTGCTTTTGGCTCCTAACCACTACTCAATTGCTCTCCCCTTGTTCCTTCTCACCCAGTACTTTCCTCACCCTTAATTGTCTTGTCTGTCTGTCTATTTTTAGATTGTAAGCTCTATCAAGCAGGGACTGTCTCTCTGTGTCAGGTGTTCAGCGTTGCGTGCGTCTGGTAGCGCTATACAAATGTTAAAATAATAATACTACCCTGTTTAAAAAGGCATACCCTTCCGATCCAACTTAAATGCCTGATCTCAGCTACACAAGAAAACTAAAGCACGTAATGGACATAACACAACTCTTCCGCTCTACGATTCCTAATGTGGCTGTGCCATATGGACTTTATCTTACCACAACATCACATTGTATTTGTTCACACCGGAATCTGCAAACGCCTCTCCGGTACTATGCAAGCCACATTGAGCCTACAAATAGGTGGGAAAATGTGGGATACAAATGTAATAATCCGTTTATTTATGCTGATGACGTCACAATTTATATTCGATTTAGAAAAGACTTGTCTGAAATCGCCAATTTAATCAGGATAAGCCTGAGTACAATGGACGGTTGGGCTAACTCATTTCAATTGAAACTGAATACTGACAAGACTCATTGCCTCATTCTATCCTCTCAGCATAACAAGTATAAACCTACAACTTTAAATATCCCCAACTATTCCCTCCCCATTTCGAATAGCTTAAAACTACTTGGCGTCACAATTGATCGGAACCTGACCCTGGAAACCCAAGTAAATTGTACCACAAGAAAATGTTCTACTCAATGTGGAAACTTAAACGTATTAAACCTTTTTCCTCAGAGATGTTTTCCATAAATTAATTCAATCAATGGTATTGAGCAATTTAGATTATTGCAATGGAATCTACGCAGGATGTAGAGAACATTTAATCAAGAGACTTCAGACCGCCCAGAACACAGCAGCGAGACTGATTTTTGGTAAATCTAAATTCGAATCTGCCAAACCCCTTTGAGAAAGTCTACACTGGCTTCCCATTAAGGAACGCATTGCCTTCAAGGTTTGCACCTTGATTCACAGGATTATTTATGGAGAAGTTCCTGGATACATGCTTAATCTAATTGACCTCCCACCCAGAAACAGTTCCAGTTCTTCCCGATCCTTCCTAAATTTACACTACCCAGACTGCAACGGCCTCAAATACAAGTCTACCTACGCATCCAGCTTCTCCTTCATAGGAACACAGTTATGGAATGCAGTACCTAAAATCTTAAAATTAACTCAGAACCATCTAAATTTCAGGAAATTACTGAAGACCACCCTGTTTTTGAAGGCTTATCTTCACAACTCAACTTAATTTACCTCTTCCTGTTACAGCAAATTCCATGGAACCTTACCTTTATTATTCACTCTTATTATCTCTGTTGTTCTTTACGATATCTATACGTTTACCAGTGGCGTAGCCAAGGGTGGGCCTGGATGGGCCTAGGCCCACCCACTTTGGGCTCAGGCCCACCCAATAGCAGCACACCTATGATGTGGCTGGCAGGGATCCCCGAGCCCCACCAGCCGAAAACTCCCCAAAACCGTCCCCCCTGCATACCAGCCTTCCTTCTGATGTATTCCCGCACATGTGGATACAGGAAGTTGCATCAGAGGGAAGACTGTGGGGCCAACATGAGCAGTGTGTATTGGTTGATGCTCGCTGCCGGTGAAAATCTGCTATTTAAAAGGTATGCGGGGTAGGGGGATGTTTGAGAGACATATGACATGCAGGCAAGACAGTGAGAGACAAAATCACTTGTGGGACAGGACGGAGTTCTGCCCACCCATCTTGGGCCCAGGCCCACCCAAATGTGGGTGTCTGGCTATGCCCCTGACGTTTACTATTTTTTATTACCTTATTATGTTATTTTACTGAACTGTAGTTTGACCTATGGTCTTGTAAGCCACATTGAGCCTCCTATTGGTAGGAAAATGTGGGGTATAAATGTGTTAAATAAATAAGTAAAATAAAAGGCTCTTTTTAATGGGGGCAGTAAATGGCCATGCACTAGAATTAAAAGTAGCAGGCGGCTATTTACTGCCTGAGCCCTTACCGTCACCCGTTGATCTAGCAGTAAGGGCTCACGCGCTACACATGTGGTAACCATGCAGCACGCACCAATGTGGCCGCTCTGCCGATTACCGCTGGCAACTTCCCCCGCTGTAGAAAATAGAAAAATATTTTCTACCGCGGGAAACAGCCCTCACCAACTTCAAAATTACCGCTGGGTGGGCATGCTAGGCGGTAGTGTCGATTGGGCGTGTCCTACGCTCACGGTAGCCCTACAGCGAAAAGGCCCCAAAGTGATTTAAACGGCCGGAAGAGGCTCCTGGCTGCTTAAATCACTCACGCGGGGCTATTCACTGACATTCAGTGGTTAATGGTGCTAAATATCAGAACTGACCGCTAAAATGAAAGCCGGCGGAGTCTGCCCTTCTGCAGTTAAGTGCCAATATTCAGTACCAAGGGGGTCCTTTACTAAAGCCGTGGTAGCGTTTTTAGCTCACGGTAGAAATCAGCTGGTGGTAAAGGCCGAGAGACGCATATGAATATAATGAGCAGCTTGGGATTTTGAGCTAAAAACGATACCTTGGCTTAGTAAAAGTCCCCATACGTTAAGCAGCTAAATCGCACCACATAAAACACAGTCCTATCTTTATGCAGAGTTACTTAGGGGTCCTTTTACCAAACCGCTTATATTAGGCTTGCGCCGGGCCAGTTTTTACTGCACCTACCAAAAACAAATGGGCCTGTGGTAAAAATGAATCCAGCGTGCACCCAAAACCAGAGCCCTTAACGCCACCCATTGATCTAGAGGTAAAGGCTCACGCGCGGTGACCGATCAGCACATACCAACTGCTGATTCCTGCCGGAACTGGTGCACATAGGAAGAAATAAATAATGGTAACAACATGGTGAGACGCAGAAGGAGAGACTTGGGGGAGGGGCACGATCCATTTGCATGCTACAGTAATGTGGAAGGGCATAATCGAACTGGGCGCCCATCTTTACAGGCGCCCCGGTGAAGGGGCGGGGCATCCCGTATTATCGAAACAAAATGGGCGCCCATCTTTTGTTTTGATAATACAGTCGGGGCCAGCCAATTCTCAACATTTAGGTCAACCGAAATGTTGAGATCGCCGACCTTAGAGATGGCCAGCCTCGGTTTTCGCCTATAATAGAAACCGAGGATGTCCATCTAAAAACGGCCAAATCCAAGCCCTTTGGTCATGGAAAGAGCCAGCATTCATAGTGCACTGGTCCCTCTCACATGCCACGACACTAGCCGAGCACCCTAGGAGGCACTCCAGTGGACTTCACAAATTGATCCCAGGTGCATAGCTCCCTCACCTTGGGTGCTGAGCCCCCCCCCCCAAAAAAAAAAACCAAAACCCACTACCCACAACTGTACAACACTACCATAGCCCTTAAAGGGTGAAGGGGGGCACCTAGATGTGGGTACAGTGGGTTTTGGGTGGGTTTTAGAGGGCTCCCATTTACCACCACAAGTGTAACAGGTGGGGGGGGGGGGGGATGGGCCTGGGTCCGCCTGCCTGAAGTGCACTGCAGTAGCCACTAAAAACTGCTCCAGGGACCTGCATACTGCTGTGATGGAGCTGGGTATGATATTTGTGCTGGCATAGAGGCTGGAAAAAAATGTTGTTTAATTTGGTTTTTTTGGGTGGGAGGGGGTTGGTGACCACTGGGGGAGTAAGGGGAGGTGATCCCCGATTCCCTCCGGTGGTCATCTGGTCAGTTTGGGCATATTTTTGAGGCTTGGTCGTGAACAAAAAGGGACCAAGTAAAGTCAGCCAAATGCTCGTCAGGGATGCCCTTCTTTTTTCCATTATCGGCCAAGGATGGCCATCTGTTAACCACTCCCCCGCCCCGCCTTCGGTACACTGCCGACAAGCCCCCTTGAACTTTGGTCGTCCCTGCGACAGAAAGCAGTTGAGGCTGGCCAAAATCGGCTTTCGATTATGCCGATTTGGCTGGCCCTGAGAGAAGGCCACCCATCTCCCGATTTGTGTCGGAAGATGGGCGCCCTTCACTTTCAAAAATGAGCTGGATAGTGACACAGAAGGAGAGACTGGGGGAGGGGAACGATCCGTTTGCATGTTACAGTAATATAGTGACACATAGGAGAGGCGGGGGAGGGGAACGATCCGTTTGCATGTTACAGTTGCATGGTGACACACAGAAGGAGAGACTGGGGGAGGGGCACGATCCGTTTGCATGTTACAGTAATATAGTGACACATAGGGAGACTGGGGGAGGGGCACGATCCGTTTGCATGTTACGGTAATATAGTGACACATAGGAGAGGCGGGGGAGGGGAGCGATCCGTTTGCATGTTACAGTAATATAGTGACACATAGGAGAGGTGGGGGATGGGAACAATCCATTTGCATGTTCCAGTTGCATGGTGACACACAGAAGGAGAGACTGGGGGAGGGGCACGATCCGTTTGCATGTTACAGTAATATAGTGACACATAGGGAGACTGGGGGAGGGGAACGATCCGTTTGCATGTTACGGTAATATAGTGACACATAGGAGAGACTGGGGGAGGGGCACGATCCTGTTGCATGTTACAGTAATATAGTGACACATAGGAGAGACTGGGGGAGGGGCACGATCCTGTTGCATGTTACAGTAATATAGTGACACATAGGAGAGGCGGGGGAGGGGAACGATCCGTTTGCATGTTACAGTTGCATGGTGACACACAGAAGGAGAGACTGGGGGAGGGGCACGATCCGTTTGCATGTTACAGTAATATAGTGACACATAGGAGAAGCGGGGGAGGGGAACGATCCGTTTGCATGTTACAGTTGCATGGTGACACACAGAAGGAGAGACTGGGGGAGGGGCACAATCCGTTTGCATGTTACAGTAATATAGTGACACATAGGGAGACTGGGGGAGGGGAACGATCCGTTTGCATATTACAGTAATATAGTGACACATAGGGAGACTGGGGGAGGGGAGCGATCCGGTTGCATGTTACAGTAATATAGTGACACATAGGAGAAGCGGGGGAGGGGAACGATCCGTTTGCATGTTACAGTTGCATGGTGACACACAGAAGGAGAGACTGGGGGAGGGGCACAATCCGTTTGCATGTTACAGTAATATAGTGACACATAGGGAGACTGGGGGAGGGGAGCGATCCGTTTGCATGTTACAGTAATATAGTGACACATAGGAGAGGCGGGGGAGGGGAACGATCCATTTGCATGTTACAGTTGCATGGTGACACACAGAAGGAGAGACTGGGGGAGGGGCACGATCCGTTTGCATGTTACAGTAATATAGTGACATATAGGAGAGGCGGGGGAGGGGAGCGATCCGTTTGCATGTTACAGTAATATAGTGACACATAGGAGAGGCGGGGGAGG
The DNA here is from genome assembly GCF_901765095.1 of Microcaecilia unicolor. Taxonomy (NCBI): domain Eukaryota; kingdom Metazoa; phylum Chordata; class Amphibia; order Gymnophiona; family Siphonopidae; genus Microcaecilia; species Microcaecilia unicolor. The sequence goes on along the minus strand of NC_044040.1, from coordinate 8,232,584 downwards.
GGAGCGATCTGTTTGCATGTTACAGTTGCATGGTGACACACAGAAGGAGAGACTGGGGGAGGGGCACGATCCGTTTGCATGTTACAGTAATATAGTGACACATAGGGAGACTGGGGGAGGGGCACGATCCGTTTGCATGTTACGGTAATATAGTGACACATAGGAGAGGCGGGGGAGGGGAGCGATCCGTTTGCATGTTACAGTAATATAGTGACACATAGGAGAGGCGGGGGAGGGGAGCGATCCGTTTGCATGTTACAGTAATATAGTGTCACATAGGAGAGACTGGGGGAGGGGCACGATCCTGTTGCATGTTACAGTAATATAGTGACACATAGGAGAGGCGGGGGAGGGGAACGATCCGTTTGCATGTTACAGTTGCATGGTGACACACAGAAGGAGAGACTGGGGGAGGGGCACGATCCGTTTGCATGTTACAGTAATATAGTGACACATAGGGAGACTGGGGGAGGGGAACGATCCGTTTGCATGTTACAGTAATATAGTGACACATAGGAGAGGCGGGGGAGGGGAGCGATCCGTTTGCATGTTACAGTTGCATGGTGACACACAGAAGGAGAGACTGGGGGAGGGGCACGATCCGTTTGCATGTTACAGTAATATAGTGACACATAGGGAGACTGGGGGAGGGGAACGATCCGTTTGCATGTTACAGTTGCATGGTGACACACAGAAGGAGAGACTGGGGGAGGGGAACGATCCGTTTGCATGATACAGTAATATAGTGACACATAGGGAGACTGGGGGAGGGGAGCGATCCGTTTGCATGTTACAGTAATATAGTGACACATAGGAGAGACTGGGGGAGGGGAACAATCCGTTTGCATGTTACGGTAATATAGTGACACATAGGAGAGGCGGGGGAGGGGAGCGATCCGTTTGCATGTTACAGTAATATAGTGACACATAGGAGAGGCGGGGGAGGGGAGCGATCCGTCTGCATGTTACAGTTGCATGGTGACACACAGAAGGAGAGACTGGGGGAGGGGCACGATCCGTTTGCATGTTACAGTAATATAGTGACACATAGGAGAGGCGGGGGATGGGAACAATCCATTTGCATGTTCCAGTTGCATGGTGACACACAGAAGGAGAGACTGGGGGAGGGGCACGATCCGTTTGCATGTTACAGTAATATAGTGACACATAGGGAGACTGGGGGAGGGGAGCGATCCGTTTGCATGTTACAGTAATATAGTGACACATAGGAGAGACTGGGGGAGGGGAACAATCCGTTTGCATGTTACGGTAATATAGTGACACATAGGAGAGGCGGGGGAGGGGAGCGATCCGTTTGCATGTTACAGTAATATAGTGACACATAGGAGAGGCGGGGGAGGGGAGCGATCCGTCTGCATGTTACAGTTGCATGGTGACACACAGAAGGAGAGACTGGGGGAGGGGCACGATCCGTTTGCATGTTACAGTAATATAGTGACACATAGGAGAGGCGGGGGATGGGAACAATCCATTTGCATGTTCCAGTTGCATGGTGACACACAGAAGGAGAGACTGGGGGAGGGGCACGATCCGTTTGCATGTTACAGTAATATAGTGACACATAGGGAGACTGGGGGAGGGGAACGATCCGTTTGCATGTTACGGTAATATAGTGACACATAGGAGAGGCGGGGGAGGGGAGCGATCCGTTTGCATGTTACAGTAATATAGTGACACATAGGAGAGACTGGGGGAGGGGAACGATCCATTTGCATGTTACAGTTGCATGGTGACACACAGAAGGAGAGACAGGGGGAGGGCCACAATCAATTTTCAGGAGGGCTTCCACTCCGGGGTACCAGGCAGCTTATACGTACAGGTCAGTGACGACTGTGACCCAGATCCCTGCTGGACAGGCAGTAGCTGTAGCCGATGAGGGTGTGGGTTGGCTCCCTGGAACATCTCAGTGGCTTTGTTTGAAATACTGCTTTAATATACAGATCAGGCTTCATTCTGGTATTTGAACAAATGTGATTTGTTATAATATCTCAGTCTATTATCAGTAATCACTTTTGGATATGAAAGTCTCTAAATGAGAGTATTTGCTTTTAAATACTAGCCATGAAGAATGCCTCAACAAGCAGATACTTAATTGACCTCGGCCCACCTCCAACTCATAAATCTTCCTTAGAAATAAACTTTGCAAAAGCAAAGCTTTCATTTGAAGCCCTGACACACCAAACAAACAGCCCATTCTTTTGTGCCAATCCCATATCTGCTGCTATGATCACAACTTTCGGAATGGTCTTCTTTACACAGCTAAAGCAGTGGCATAGCTATGGGTGAGCCTGGTTGGGCACAGGCCCACCCAGTCTAGTGGCCCCCAAAGTATCTCACTGGCAGTGCCGTGGCGTACCAAGGGGGCGGTCCGCCCCGGGTGCACGCCGCTGGGGGGGTGCCGCGCGCCGGTCAGCGTCGTTGGTTTCCATGCTCCCTCTGCCCCGGAACAGGAAGTAACCTGTTCCGGGGCAGAGGGAGGTGCAGCGAACGAGAGAAGTTAGTGAACTCTCGCAGCAGGCGCGCTGAGGCACCCCCCAGCGGAGTGCACCCGGGGCGGACCGCCCCCACCGCCCCCCCCCCTTGGTACGCCACTGACACCACTGATTCTAAAAGGGCAGAGTCGAGCACCAAATCTGTTAAAGAACACTAACATCTTATGCCATTTATACACCAAACTTTAGGTGCCAGAACTATGGCTAGAATAAGTGGTGGCACCTGAAAGCAGCAGTTGGGTGAGTAACTGTAACTATTCTATAAAGAAATAGTCCGAATGCCCCTGACACACCCATGTCCCCTCCCACGCTAATACCCCCTTTGCGACTGCGTGCTGTAGAACTTGGGCGCTCAGAATACAGAATACTACTACTACTACTACTATTTAGCATTTTTATAGCGCTACAAAGTGTACGCAGCACTGGACAAACATAGAAGAAGAAAGACAGTCCCTGCTCAAAGAGCTTACAATCTAATAGACAAAAAATAAAGCAAGCAAATCAATTAATGTGTACAGGAAAGAGGAGAGGAAGGTAGGTGGAGGCGAGTGGTTACAAGTGGTTACTGCTACTACTAATCATGTCTATAGCGTTATTAGATGTACACAGCGCCGTACACATTATTCGCAGGTACTTTCTCTGTCCCTAGGGGCTCAAAATCGAAATCCTTTTTACTAGGCTGTGGCAAAAAGTGGCCTGCGGAAATGTGGGTGCATGTTTTTGGCGCACACTGGGCCAGTTTTTACTGCGTCTTGGAAAAAGGACTTTTTTTCAATGAGCCGGGAAAAGGGCCTGCGATAAAACTGAAACCAGTGTGTGCCTATTTGCGGCCTGATCCCTTAATGCCACCCGTTGATCTAGCGGTAAGGGCTCAGGCACTGCACATGCAGCGTCAGGTCGGAATGCACCAACTGCTTAACGTCGGAAAAGCCGCAGATGGTAGGAAATTAAAAAATCATTTGTCCCGGCTGTATGGGCACACACCAAATCTGAAATTACCGCCAGGGGGCACATGTTGCACGCGCATAGAGCCTACTGCGCCTTTGTAAAGGGTCCACTAGGTTTTTGTACCTAGGGCAATGGGGGGTTAAGTGACTTGTCCAAGGTCACAAGGAGCTGCGGTGGGAATTGAACCCAGGTTACCAGGATCAAAGCCCGCTGTAGTAACCATTAGGCTACTCCTCCATCAACTACTAAATTAGTGCCAATTAGATCATGTTAACACCTGAAAGTTTAGTTGGGGAAAGGGATGTGTGAGTGGACGACGCCATCACCAGAGGGGGCCTTAAAGGTTGAGGGGGTCTGGTTAGGGAAAACACAATAGGGGCTTGATTGGGGGGAGCCCAAGAGGGCCCTTCTGCCTCGGGGTGGGGGGGGGGCGGCACTCCAGCCACCACCTTTAATGTCGGGGTGCTGGCCCCTTTAAGAGATGATATTTATTTATTTATTTGTTACATTTGTATCCCACATTTTCCCACCTATTTGCAGGTTCAATGTGGCTTACATAGTACCGTGAAGCGATCGCCTTTCCGGTGTGACAAATACAGAGTGATATTATGGTATAATAAGGTGCATGTGTGACAGACACATAAGGGAATAGAAAGGAGAAAGCATTAAGTTATGTCCAGTTCGAGTAATAATATTGTTGTGTTGCAGGATTCAGGCATTTAAGTTGGATCGTTCGGGTATGCCTTTTTGAACAAGATAGTCTTCAGTGATTTCCGGAAGTTTGGTAGGTCATACGTTGTCTTCGCGGCGTTTGGTAGTGCGTTCCGAAGTTGCGTGCTTATATATGAAACAAGGAGGCAGATCTCATAAAAAGGCTGTCTTTAATAAAGTAAAATGCTCTCTCAGGTTAACAATCATCTGTGCCCCGGGATCATTTTACTTTATTAAAGACTGCCTTTTTATGTCAGTGGCGTAGCCATGGGTGGGCCAGGGCCCACCCTATTTGGACTCAGGCCCACCCAAAATTTTGGCACTCTTCCTATGGCTGGCAGAGATCCTCAAACCCCACCAGCTGAAGATCTCCTCCTCTTCAGGCAGCCGGTGCTCTTTCAAACCGCAACCGGCAGAACTTGCCTGGAGCTGACACCAACATCAGCCCCTCTGCACATGCTTAGTTTTCATGCATGCACAGCCTGGCTGCTGTTAGGAAAAGCGCTGACTGCCTGAGCAGGAGGAAACCTTCAGCTGACGGGGTTTTTTAGGTATTTAATATTTTGGGCTTGCAGGTAGAGGGAGGGACAAAGAGCAGAGAGCGGAGCAAATCAGAGCAGAGGGGGGCTAGGGACGGGGGGGCATGAATTCCGTGGCCACCCACCTTGGACTCAGGCCCACCCAAAATTGGCTGTCTGGCCATGCCCCTGTTTTATGTGATCCGCCTCCTTGTTTCATATCTTCCCACATTGGATTTCACAGACTCCCTGAGCTTTTTGTTTTCTGTCCCTTTAAGAAATAGCCTGAGAGCATCAGGCCATGGCTTGACAGCTGGATCCCAGGCAGTACAAAAATGCAGACTGGTGACTCCTGTGGTAAATAAAGGCAAAACCCCACCTTTATTGCATCATGATTACTCCCAAATGTACAAATAGTTTGAAAGCATGAAGTTGCCTGGAACCAAACTGCCTGTTTCTTTGCACTCAGATCCAATTTTAAAACAATTTTATACCTGACCTTAAGACCTGGCTTTTAATTGAGCCTTTTTTTTCTCTTAGAGAGGGTATGTTTCACTATAGTTCATTTTATTTCTCTTTCATTTCCAAATGTTCTCTGGTTGTTGTTTAGCCTAAAAAGTTACATAATATTGTCTTCAGGAATTTATTGTTACATAAGTACATAAGTATTGCCATACTGGGACAGACCGAAGGTCTATCGCCCAGCATCCTGTTTCCAACAGTGGCCAGTCCAGGCCTCAAATACCTGGCAAGATCCCAAAAACGTTCAATACATTGTATGCTGCTTATCCTAGAAATAAGCAGTGGATTTTCCCCATTTTAATAGTGGCTTATGGACTTTTCTTTTAGGTAAATAACCAAACCTTTTTTTAAACCCCGCTAAGCTAACTGCTTTTACCACATTCTCTGGCAGCGAATTCCAGAGTTTACACGCTGAGTGAAGAAATATTTTCTCTGATTCATTTTAAACTTACTACTTTGTAGCTTCATTGTGTGTCCCCTGGTATTGTTGTGTTATTCATCACTTCCTATTGTTCCTGGTTTGTACCATGTCGCTCTATGTTGTGTTTGTCTGGCTGCTTATAATTTATTATACATACACGACCTTGGTATTGTTGTGTTAGTGAGATTCTATCAAATCCATTAAATAAATACATGAAAGAAAAGATAAATGATTGTACCAAGAATAAAAGCAAAATTACGGCTAATAATAATGAATGTCTGGCAAATAAATTGAATTCAACGTTGAAAAGAATGTTGATGATTTTTAGAAAAATGAAAAAACCCTGTCACCCAATGCAACGACTGGTCTCACTTACCTACTGTGCAGTTGAGTTGTCAGAAGAGTTTCCCAACTTGGAGCCGACTCTGTGGGTGCTGTGGGTGCTTGAGCCAGTGGCGTTCCTAGGGGGGCTGGCACCCGGGGCAGATCGCCGATTTGCCCCGCACCCCGGGTGCAGCGCCCCCCCCCCCCCCCTCCGATGCAGCGCGGACCCCCCCCCCCCCGGCGAAAGGACCCCCCCCGCCGGGTGCACGCCGCCGGGGGGGGGGGGGTGCCGCGCGCCTGTCCTCCGTTGTTCCATGCTTCTTCTCTGCCCCGGAACAGGAAGTAACCTGTTCCGGGGCAGAGAAGAAGCATGGAACAACAGAGGGCAGGCGCGCGTGGCACCCCCCGGCGGCGTGTACCCGGGGCGGACCGCACCCACCGCCCCCTCCTAGGAACGCCACTGGCTTGAGCACCCCCAATATTGAGAAAATTCCTTGTATGTGTCCAAGGAGGGGTTATTTCCATTGGGCTTAGCACCCCCAATAATTTTGAAAAGTTGGCTCCATAGCAACACTAAAACCATAGACAGCACTGGAAAAGACCTCTTACACTGCAGTGATTTGCTGCGGGTAATAGTGTGTGACAATGGCGGACGCAGGAGCAGAGCTCAGATCTCTGAGTTACAAGCGTCAAACAGCAAGTAAAATGAGTCCTTTTTTATTCCTGATGTTCGCCCTAGTTTCCTGCGCTATTGATTGTCTGAATTGATCTACTTCCAAGTTGTGCTTGTTCCCACTTCAGGCCCAGCTCACGCTGTCTTCCCAGGCACAGAAAGAAATTCACATTCTTTGCAGGGATTACAGTTATGTCACCAGTTAGGTTCAGTTCCTGCCTCGGGTCTTCTACTCCCTGGGTCAACTGAGGGCCCTTTTACTAAGCCGCGTAGGTGCCTAGGCGTTCCCAACACACGCCAATTCAGAACTACCACCCAGCTACTGTGTGGCCCAGGCGGTAGTTTCATTTTTTTTTACGCACGTCCAGCACGTGTGCCAGAAAATATATTTTATTTTTACGGTGCGCGGTGCTAACTAGGTGATAATCGGCATTGTGCGTGCACTGGCGATTACCGCCCGGTTAACACTTGAGGCCTTACCACTAAGTGAATGGGTTACAGTAAGTTCTCAGGCCCAAAATGTACGCGCGCCAATTTTCATTTTGCCGCACATCCGTTTTCGGCCCCAAAAAAAGGGCTTTTTTTGCAGGTGCGCTGAAAAATGGACCTGCACGCATCCAATACATGTGTCTACACCAGCGCAGGCCACTTTTTGGTTCACCTTAATAAAAGGACCCCCTAGGGAAGGAGGGAGTCATAGGCATTGCACAACAATGACACTTAGTGGGCACATTTAGGGCAGAGTTGCCTGGCTGAAAACTACCCTTGTGATGGCTACTTTGGGTAAGCTGAAAATGGATATAAAACAAGAAAGAAAGATCCTTAGGCATCCACAAATGAAAGTTTATCATGCCAAATCCCAACCCTGTTTCTGACTCAACTAGACCCAAAGAAGTCAGAGGAAACTGTTTATTATCTACTGAGCCATTTCAACCATGTCAAGGAAAATGCCATGAGTCACACAGCTCTGGAAGTTTGGCAACTTGGACGGCACAGGAATTTTGATCAGTAAAAGAATTCTGGAGACTTTGGGTAAGCGAGTGGATCATGGCCTTGGACTTTTTGTGGACTTACTCACATCCATCTCACAAGGTAGCCTATGACTCATCTAAAGAATTCATACTTGGCTCATAAACAATCCACAAGATTCTAGCATTCTTCGAGCAACATTTGGTCAAATTGAAAAGATTAATTAAACCTTAAAAAAAACAAACAAACAGAGAATAAGCAATTATCACCCATATGGTAGCCAATATTCTCCAGACCATTTTTACAAGTGTAGGTGATAACAAAAAAAAGAGATGTAATAAATGCCAAGACATCAACAATTGTGAATTCTTAAAGTTAAAATGAACACTTTGCAAAGCAAACTACTAATGAAAATCATAAGATTTTAGCTCCAGACCATACAAATGCTGCATTGTAAATCTGAATGTCTTTAATAAAGTCCATTATCATGAGTAGAGGAGTGGCCTAGTGGTTAGAGCACCAGTCTTGCAATCCAGAGGTGGCCGGTTCATATCCCACTGCTGCTCCTTGTGATCTTGGGCAAGTCACTTAACCCTCCATTGCCTCAGGTACAAACTTAGATTGTGAGCCCTCCTGGGACAGAGAAATATCCAGAGTACCTGAATGTAACTCACCTTGAGCTACTACTGAAGAAGGGGTGAGCAAAATCTAGACCCCCAAAGAACAGCAAGATTCTGGAATCCCAATGAGTAGCAACATTCCATGTAGAACCTCAAAGAGTGACAGTAGTGGAGGAGTGGCCTAGTGGTTAGAGCACCAGTTTTGAAATCCAGAGGTCTCAAATCCCACTGCTGCTCCTTGTGATCTTGGGCAAGTCACTTAACCCTCCATTGCATCAGGTACAAACTTAGATTGTGAGCTCTCCTGGGACAGAGAAATATCCAGAGTACCTGAATGTAACTCACCTTGAGCTACTACTGAAAAAGGTGTGAGCAAAATCCAAATAAATTATTTGAGATTCTGTTGCTACTATTTGAGATTCTATGCTATTCCACTAGCAACATTCCATGTAGAAGCCTGCCCTTGCAGATCAGCAACGTAGCTGTGCAGGCTTCTGTTTCTGTGAGTCTGGACGTCAGACTCACAGAAACAGAAGCCTCCGCGGCCGCATTGCTGATCTGCAAGGGCAGGATTCTACATGGAATGTTGCTAGTGGAGGGGTGGTCTAGTGGTTAGAGCACTGGTCTTGCAATCCAGAGGTGGCCAGTTCAAATCCCACTGCTGCTCCTTGTGATCTTGGGCAAGTCACTTAACCCTCCATTGCCTCAGGTACAAACTTAGATTGTGAGCCCTCCTGGGACAGAGAAATATTCCAGAGTACCTGAATGTGACTCACCTTGAGCTACTACTGAAAAAGGTGTGAGCAAATTCCAAATAAATAAATTGTATTTTCTGTACAGGAGGACATTTATGGACTGCTAACTGATATGAATGACATCTTAAGATGCACACAGGATAATTACCGCTTTATTGTTTGGGGATTTTTTTTTCTCTGTATTAAACTCTGTAGGGTGACTGGAATGTGCTTAATTAGCATACACATAAAAACAATCTGTAGGGATGCAAGAAATGTGGGTAGAGTGAAGAAACAATGAACACTGAGTGGAATTTCCGAATTCTCCCAAACAAGCTGTGTTGTAGTTGTGCTGTATGCATGCTAGGGCATCGCAGTGGAAGTCAATGACACCCAGCGGGATAAAGTGAGGGTGTTCTGGGTTCACACATCCTGTCTCAACCTTGCCTTTATAGTTCTAGTGGGACACTGACAAGGAGTTACATGCCTGGGGTGCGTGTGTGTATGTTTTGTCTGTGTGTGTATGTTGATGTGTGTTGTGTTGTAACACTGGCCTTTGACTAGGTAGGCAGAACTAGGGAGTGGAGGAATAGCCTACTGGTTAGTGCAGTAGACCTGAGGAACTTGGTTCAATTCCCACTGCAGCTCCTTGTGACTCTGGGCAAGTTACTTAACCCTCCATTGCCCCAGGTACAAATAAGCACCTATATATACTATGTAAACCTCTTTGAATGTAGTTGCAAAAAACACAGAAAGGCAGGTATATCAAGTCCCATTCCTTTCGCTGTTTGAGATTGGAATGTTGCTACTATATGAGATTCTACATGGAATGTTGCTAGTGGAGGAATAGCCTACTGGTTAGGGCAGTAGACCTTGATCCTGGGGAACTGGGTTCAATTCCCACTGCAGCTCCTTGTGACTCTCCATTGCCCCAGGTACAAATAAGTACCTGTATATACTATGTCAACTGCTTTGAATGTGGTTGCAAAAACCACAGAAAGGCAGTATATCAAGTCCCATTAACAAGATTCCATTCATCATCTCAAAGAGTAGAACCAGTGGTGTACCAAGGGGGGGGGGCGGTCAGCCCCAGGTGCACGCCACTAGGGGGGTGCCGCGCGCCTGTCGGCTCTTCATTTTCATGCTCCCTTTGCCCCGGAACAGGTTACTTCCTGTTCCGGGGCAGAGGGAGCATGAAAACGAAGAGCCGGCAGGCGCTCGGCACCCCCCCCCCCCAGCGGCGTGAACCCGGGGGGGGGTTCTTTCACCGGGGGATCGGGGGTTCTTTTGCCGGGGGGAGCGTCACGCTGTTCCGGGGGGGCACTGCACCCGGGGGGCAGGGCGCATCGGCGATCCACCTCGGGTGTCAGCCCCCCTAGGAACGCCACTGTGTAGAACCCCAATGAATAGCAAGATTCCAGAATCCCAAGGAGTGGAGGAGTAGCCTAGTGGTTAGTGCAAGTCACCTAACCCTTCATTGTCCCAGGTGCAAATAAGAAAAAGTGCCTTTATGTACTACATAAACCGCTTTGAATGTAGTTGCAAAAAGGCAGTATATCCGGTCCCATTTCCCTTTCCCTTTTCCCCTGCCTTATAGGCTCACTGCTGCCATAATGAATGCCGATATAGAACATACCCAGGCGCTCTTCAGAAGACTCCAGCATTGTCTGTCTGACTCTGGCTGAACCTTTGACAGTGAGTCATCAGAACAAAAAAAGTCATAATGACAGCTGACTCATAGTAATGATATTTCATTTGAATAGTGAATTTACCTAATGTTTAACTTAATACAGTACATGCTCTTAGTTGTTCCTCTTTCCATGGCTCTCTAATCCACCTCCCCAACCTTGTCCCAGCATCATACACAGCGCTCCATTAGTTTCCCTGGATTAGTGGACTGATGGTTTGCAACAGGTGCTTGGAGAGCAAACTGTGATTACGCACTTACAGTCCTATGTACGGTCTTGTTTTCTTATCTGGATCGCCTCCAGGATCTCTTTGCTTCTGCCAGCCATTATGCATCATCTTAAGGCTGGCTGCACCCCAGCCAACCCCCATAAAGTCCACAAAATCATGTAAAAAAAAAAAAAAAAGAATCAGCCCGTCTTTCCAACTGGCATTCAGCTAAATTTGTTTCCTCTAATTGCATGAATATGCTTATGTTAAACAGATCCGTTTAATTCACCTGTCATCTACTTTATCTTGGCTTAAAGTATTCCCCAGAGCACACAAGCGTTCCCGTGCTCACCTTCATTCCTTGTTTAGCACCTACCTATTTGGCGTTATAGACCCTGGTAAAATATGGTAAAATAATGTCTTAATGGTAGCCCACGTTGATAAGTTCCCCCTTAGCGTAAAGAGTTTCAGTCTCTGATAACCAGAGCTGATATTGTGATGTCATAATGCCTCATTCCACCAATGCCTAAGAGCCAACCTCATCAGTGATGTCACAATGGCTTAATTGTTCTATACTTGGCTCACTTCTGATATTGTGATGTCATAATGCCTCATTCCACCAATGCCTAAGAGCCAACCTAATCAGTGATGTCACAATGGCTTGACTGTCCCGTACTTGGCTCACTTTCATTACATATAACAGTGATTTCAAGCTCTAAAGACATTTCTTTTTTTCTTTAAGGAGGGAAGTTATCAACTTGGGCTACCATTAAGATGTGTTATTTTACTGTTAATCCCAGTTATTAGTAACTAGGTCTCACTGCATAAAACAGGACCTGTGCTAAAAGAGCACCAGTTAGTGGTAAAATGATCCATATTAACAGTACCCCACGTTGATAACTTCCCCCCTTAGCGTAAAGAGTTTCAGCCTCTAGTAACCAGAGCATATATTGTAATGTCATAATGCCTCATTCCACCAGTGCCTAAGAGCCAACCTCATAGTAACATAGTAGATGACGGCAGAAAAAGACCTGCATGGTCCATCCAGTCTGCCCAACAAGATAAACTCATATGTGCTACTTTTTGTGTATACTTTGATTTGTACCTGTCCTTTTCAGGGCACAGACTGTATAAGTCTGCCCAGCACTATCCCCGCCTCCCGCCACCAGCTCTGCCACCCAATCTCGGCTAAGCTCCTTAGGATCCATTCCTTCTGAACAGGATTCCTTTATGTTTATCCCACGTGTGCTTGAATTCTGTTACCGTTTTCATTTCCACCACCTCCCGCGGGAGGGCATTCCAAGCATCCACTACTCTCTCCGTGAAAAAATACTTCCTGACATTTTTCTTGAATCTGCCCCCCTTCAATCTCATTTTATGTTCTCTCGTTCTACCTTCTTCGCATCTCCAGAAAAGGTTCGTTTGCGGATTAATACTTTCAAATATCACCTCATCGGTGATGTCAGAATGGATTGATTGTTCTTTATTTGGCTCACTTTTATTACATATAGCAATTTCTCCAGATATGGATACCTTATCTTCAGATTCTAAGCCCAAGGGGTCGGAGTTTACTTATTAATGCTTGTTGATTTTGGATGTGTAGTGGGTGGGGGGGGGGGGGGGGTTCTCTCTGCCCCGTAGTAAGCTGCTTTTCCTAGTGTACAAAGGTAATCGCGTAATCTGTGGGCTGCCAAACAGTTCTGGATTACTGGTTCCTGAGACTTTGGAAATTGAGTGGTACAGGGGTTGGGATGGAGGGGATGGGAAGTGGAGGGGTGGGATGGGGGGGAAGGGCGGTTTACAAGCTTTATGGTTCATGCATAGTATCTTATTGTTTGTAAGTTGGCAATATTGAGTATGTTGTGTGTTGTGTTGCTTAACTTTGAGTTATCAATAAATATTATCTCTGTTGAAAAAAAAATACATATAGCAGTGATTTCCATTTCTAGAGACATTTCTTTTTTCTTTAAAGGGGGGGGGGCTACTGTTAAGATGTGTTATTTTACTGTTAATCTCAGTTATTACTAACTAGGTCTGATTGCAAAAATGGTACCTGTGCTAAAATAGCACGATTTAGTGGTAAAATAACACTTCTTAACAGTAGCCCACATTGATAACTTCCCCCCTTGTGAAGAACTGATATTGTGATGTCATAATGCCTCATTCCACCAATGCTTAAGAGCCAACCTCCTCAGTGATGTCACAATGGCTTGATTGTCCTCTACTTGCCTCAGGCTCTGGTAACCAGAGCTGATATTGTGATGTCATAACGCCTCATTCCACCAATGCCTAAGAGCCAACCTCCTCAGTGATGTCACAATGGCTTGATTGTCCTCTACTTGGCTTACTTTTATTACATGTGGCAGTGATTTCCATTTCTAGAGACATTTCTTTTTGCTTTAATTAAGGGGGGAAGTTATTAATATGGGCTATTGTTAAGACCTAGTTATTAGTTACTAGGTCTTATTGCTAAAATAGCACAACTTAGTGGTACAATAACACGTCATAGCGGTAGACCACATGGACATCTATGCACTTAAGTGACCCACCTGGTAATCTGCTTGTCATCTAGAACATTCATCATCTCCAAGTTGATGATTGTTCTGGAAAAAAGCCTTGTGCATTCAGTTTTGCAAAAAGGTTCTAGGCTGCTTTGCTTCACCTTCTGTTCAGTGCACCACCTCTCTGAAAAGTAAAGAATATTAACACTGCATACGCCTACACAAAGCCATGTAGATTTAACCATGACAGTCTGAAAATGTGGGAGAAATGGGAAGGCTCTTGCACAGGGTTCGCTGCTGTGCACAGTGAGCATAGGAAATCTTGCTGGTGCTGCGCTTTGGAGATTGCTGTCTTTCTGGAGTTTGTAAAGGATCAGATAACAGCAACAACAGGGAGAAAGTTGGTAGTGGTCCAGCCCAGAAGGCAAGGCTGTCAGCCTGGACTCTTTACTCACAAGATGGGATGTGCAGCATGGATGACATTGAGTGAAATCTTGGTTCCCTGCATAGGCATGTGATGAACGCATCATTAATTGCCAGCAAAAGTCTGAAGTTTTGCATTTCTCTGTCTACACACACAGAACCAGAGAAGAATTAACTATTTCATTGTGAATTCCATAAAATTGTATTTCTCTGTTATCACCCTCCTCTCACCTATCCACACCCATCCTGTCAGACTGTCATAGTAATGCTTGGATGTTTCACTTATATATACTATCTGCTACCACATTTGCTTATTTCCGATCTGACGAAGAAGGGCAACCTTCGAAAGCTAATCAAGAAATGTATTAAGTTATGTCCAATAAAAAAGGTATCATCTTATTTTCTTTTCCATGTTTTATTTTGTTTGATTTCTATTGATAACCTTAAGAGTGGACTAACACGGCTACCATACCTCTCTACTTGAAACCAGCAAACTGCCCTCTCTACCAAAACATGCTTCTTAGTCCTGCCTATGTTGTGGAGCCAAGATTTCAGTCAGTGGCATCCTGCTCCACATCAGACCCCCCTGAGCGAAGACTTTGAGTGGACAGTCCAGTTGAGGCACAGAGCAACTGCGTGCCACTCTGAGCTGGGCCACTTCTAACTTGCCCAATTTAGAAAATGAGAGACCTACTATCATTGCTGTGATCTGATACTTTACAAACTGTGAAGGAATGGCACTTGCTAATGCAGTGCACATCAAAATTTCTCACCTTCACATTTCTGTTGACAGTAGCAGAACTGTAGACAGGCGCTGCTAGCCTTTCCTTTACATTTCTGATTAATTCTGGAATTCGTCGCCAGAGAATGTGGTAAAAGCGGTTAGCTTAGCAGAGTTTAAAAAAAGGTTTGGATACTTTCCTGAAAGTCCATAAGTCATTATTAAGATGGACTTGGGGAACATCCACTGCTTATTTCAAGGATAAGCAGCATAAACTCTGTTTTACTGTTCTGGAATCTTTCCAAGTGTTTGTCACCTGGATTGGCCACTGTTGGAAACAGGACACTGGGCTTGATGGCCGTTCGGTCTGTCCCAGTATAGCAATGCTTATGTTCAGTACCTACTCTGTACTGAAGAACAGAATTTTCCATGCAACTTATCAGAAGTGGACTGACAGTAATCCAGGTCCCCAGGTACAAAATAAGTACCTGTATATAATATGTAAATCCGCTTTGATTGTAACCACAGAAAGGCAGTATATCAAGTTCCATCCCCTTTCCAATAAATATAATGGGCTCCTAACCTCTGATCTCACATATATTACTGGTTATTACTAGTTAAGGGAGAATGAGCCCCCTACTGCTGTGAGCCCTCGGGCACTGTCCAATTGCTAGACTGGTCAGTCCATTCCTGCAATGTATACTGCGGAATGTACCAACCAATGCCAAGTTACTGAGGTCACTGTATCTCCACCCTAGCTTTTGAATTTATGTATATGTATTCCGGCTCTTGTAGTTCAACAGTGAATATCAGTAAAGGAACAACAACCTGGACCAGTGGAGAA
The DNA here is from genome assembly GCF_901765095.1 of Microcaecilia unicolor. NCBI lineage: Eukaryota > Metazoa > Chordata > Amphibia > Gymnophiona > Siphonopidae > Microcaecilia > Microcaecilia unicolor. The sequence goes on along the minus strand of NC_044040.1, from coordinate 8,217,246 downwards.
ATACCCCAGAGAATTCGGCATTCATTCACAGCCGTGATTTAGGCTCAGAGCAGTACATTTCTTTCACGTCTGAGGGGCACTTGTCCCCCAGTCCGAGCAACGTAATAGTTGTCCCCATGCTTGACTTTGAGTCTCTCAAAACAAAAATGATAAAGAAGAGCCCTGTGGGTTTCTGAGAGTGACTCCGCCTGTTTCATGGCCCTTTTCCAATTCCACAGGCACATTTTTCAAAGAGCGCTAGTGGGCGAAAGGGAGGGGGTAGTTTAATAGGGAGTGAGGATGTAGTTTTGATGAATAGTCCCTGTAGGCTGCCAATTAGGCATTGTATAACACAAGGTGGTGCTCAGCAAATCAGAACACTTAACAATGCATTCGCGAGCATCCCACTCTTATCCTGCGTAGAATGTGCTCTCATGCAAGGCAAGGGAACAGCTGAATGATCCAGCATACTGCAGCAGAGGAAAAAAACAACATATTGAATAAATTATAAAAGCGTGGCCCTTATGTCAATTATAATTATTGCTTTGTCCCGGCCAGCAGCTGTGGAAAGATCTGTAGGTCGCATCCAGCCTGTATTGGGCATTGTCCCAATGAGGTCACTGCTTTTCAAAATGGGGGACACTAGAGTAAGTGGGGGGGGGGGAGGGAAAGACCACAGTGTATTGGAAATGCTGGCTTGAATTTATTTTCATTCTTTGTAATAAAAAGGCACACTTTGTTCTGTCACCAAGGGGACAGCGTTCTAATTTCAGTCTGGAGTTTTACTGTAGCTCATATGATTTGATGCTACAGAAGCTTCACGGATACAACTCTTAACTCAACTGCCACAAGCCTTCTATGACAAAACGGAAAGAAATCTGAAGGTGGGGTCCAAGGTATTCTGTTTGGGATTAAACACAGTACAGTATCCTAAACAGCCAATACCCATTTCAAAGGATGATAGTGTTATGTTTGGTTGAAATTTTCTTATTTTCATGTTGCAGTTTGCAGGTATAAGTGGCCAAACCCCTATTTGATATATTTTCTTTACTAGACATAAGAATCACTATACTGTTTCCAACAGTGGCCAATCCTGGACACGAGTAGCTGGCAAGATCCAAATAGATTTTATGCTATTTATCCTGGAAATAAGCATTGGATTTTCTCAAGTCCATCTTAATAATGGATTATGGACTTCTCTCGTAGGAAATTATCCAAACCTTTTTTTTAAACCCTGCTAAGCTAACTGCTTTTACCATATTCTCTGGCAATGAATTCCAGAGTTTAATTGCATGTTGAGTAAAGAAATGTTTTATCTGATTTGTTTTAAATGTATTACTTACTGTAATTTTATTGCACGCTCCCTAATCCTTGTATATTTGAAAAGAGGAAACAAGCGATTCACATCCACCCGTTCCACTCCACTCAGTATTTTATAGACCTCTAGCATATCTCCCCTCAGCCATCTCTTCTCCAAGCTGAAGAGCTCCTGGCCTCTTTAGCCTTTCCCCATAGGAAAGTTATCCCATTCCCTTCATCATTTTTGTCACCCTTCTCTGTACCTTTTCTAATTCCACCATCTTTTTTTTGGGATGCGGTAACCAAAATTGCACACAATATGAGGTGTGGTTCCATGGAGCAATATAAAGGCATTATAACATTCTCAGTTTTGTTCTCCATTCCTTTCCTAATAATTCCTAACATTCTATTTGCTTTCTTAGCCACTTCTGCACACTGAGCAGAGGGTTTCAACATATTATGAATGAGGATACCTATATTCTATTCTCGGGTGGTGATTTGCATCATCAAAAAGATAGCAGTCTTGCCACAAGGGATCAGAGGTGGAGACAAGATTTGAGGCCAATGGGTGAACTTTTCTCCAAAGGAATTTTCTCAGCAGTTTTTCAGGCCTCTGTTCACAGTTATTTCATCCCAGTAGTGTCAGTACCCTAGGGCAACTGTGGTTCTCAATCCTGTCCTGGGGGACCACCAGCCAGTCAGGATTTCAGGTCATCCCTAATGGAATATTCATGAGAGAGATTTGCACATTAATGGAGGTGGCAGGCATGCAAATCTGTTTCATGCATATAGTTAGGGATCTCCTGAAAGCCTGACCGGCTGGTGGTCCCCCAGGACAGGTTTGAGGACCACTGCTCTAGAAGTATGCCACTTTCTCATCTGAAATAATAGTGGACAGCAAATGGAACTTTTTTTGTATTCCTTGATCCGAAAGGGGTATTTATTCAAAAGATTTAAGTGCCTAGCCCTGAATAAATGAAAATTTCTCCTAGTATATTTTAACGCTGCTCTTCTTAACGTCATCATAACTGCTGATTTTAGAACTTCCTATTAATTTAAGCTTTATAATTAACAAAACCGAATCATTAGCATGAATGTGTTACATGAGCAAACTGTTATCTGCATGTATATATCACAGGTGTTTTATCTACACTGGTTGGAACTGACAGAGTAGCCTAGTGGTTAGTGCAGCAGACTTTAACCTTTGGCAACTGGGTTCAATTCCCACTGCAGCTCCTTGTGACTCAGGGCAAATCACCTAACCCTCAATTGCCCCAGGTACAAATAAGTATCTGTATATACTATGTAAACCACTTTGAATGTAGTTGCAAAAACCACAGAAAGGCAGTAGATCAAGTCCCATTTCCTTTTCTCTATTTGAGATTGTACATGGAATGTTGCTAGTGGAGGAGTAGCCTAGTGGTTAGTGCAGCAGACTCTGATTCTGGGGAACTGGGTTCAATTCCCCCTGCAGCTCCTTGTGACTCTGGGCAAGTCACTTAACTCTCCATTGCCCCTGGTACAAAATAAGTACCTGTATATACTATGTAAACCGCTTTGATGTTTCACTTATATATACTGTCAACTACCAACATTTGCTTATTTCCGATCTGACGAAGAAGGGCAACCTTCGAAAGCTAATCAAGAAATGCATTAAGTTATGTCCAATTAAAAAAGGTATCTTATTTTCTTTTCCATGTTTTATTTTGTTTTATTTCTATTGATTACCTTTAAAAGTAGACTAACACGGCTACCACACCTCTCTACTCAATGTAGCTGTAAAAACCAAAGGTTTATATCAAGTCCCATTCCCTTTCCATACTACAGGGAAAAAAATCTCATATAATTGGCCTATAAGAATAATAATATTAAAAAGTTTGAACTATAAAAGTGAGAAGCCCTTCTCCAAATGTTGTCTTTAAAAAAAAAAAGGAGTCTCATTATTCTAATAGGTAGTCTATTGGCTAGTTACAGAAATGGAGATCATCCGTCAATTACTGGAGTCACCGGGGACTTTGGATTAGCTCACAGTAATTGGTATATTAAGGGATACATTTCTAAGGTCTAGTCGGGAACTACACATATAATAAGGACTGAATCCATGTAAGCAAAGCATGATTAACCCTTTAATAGGCTTTAGGAAAACAAAGGTATTGGGTCCCTCACCCCGCCCTCACCCTGCATCATAACAAATACATTTGGGGGGGGTTATAATTTTTCAACACAACCATCAAGTCACAATCAGCTGGTAGATAATCTATGTATAGTACACCGACCTAGTCTAGATCCAGGGAATTGGGGAGGGGAAAGGAGAGATGGAAGTTTGTAGTGGGAAAAGCAGAGCAACTGCGTAAGTCCGCAGTTACGGGTGTAACTTAAGTACATGCTCTTACGCTACCTCTATGGCAGGCATAAATGTGGCAGTTATGTGCATAATTGACTGATAGAATTCTAAAAGCTTAGGACTAAATTCTGTACATCACGCCTAAACCATCGGCGCTGAAACAAAATACGCCTAGGCGTATTATATAAAGTACGCCTAAATTTAGCCATGCTTTACAGAATAAGCCTAAATTTCCACATGGTTTATAGAATACGCCAAGCACCCGTCCACACGGGTAAAACTTGATGTAATTGCCAATGCCTAAATTATGCGTGGACCAGGTATATCCTGTAATAATACTCATAGATTTTATAAATGGCCACACCCCGCCCATTCTATGCTCATGACCACGCCCCCTTTTCAACTACGCAACTTAGAATTTACACACATCACGTTATACAATACGCTTAGACTGTTCTGCATATAAATTCTAATTAATGCCAATTAGAGTCAATAATTGTTATGTGGCAACTGTCGGTGCTGATTGGCTATATAGAATCTGGGTGTTACTGTGTAATTGCTTGGCATGCCCATGCCCCCTCCCAAGTCCACGCCCCTCTCGCAGTTACGCACTATAGAACTTAGGCACCAACGTAATGGAATAGCACCTAAGCCTGTGAGATTAACTGCAAATTAGGGCCCCAGTATTAATAATATAATAACATTTATTTATTACATGCTTTACTTCCAGAAGTGTCCAGAGCATGGTATATCAATGCATCAACATTATTTATTTACTTTTTATTTATTTATTTGTGACATTTATATCCCACATTATCCCAAATAAGTTTGAGTTCAGTGTGGCTTAAAATAGACAGTACAGGATGCATAACAAAAGACTAATGCATAAGAAAGTAATTTGTTGTAAGAATCCAATTTTACAATACAGTATCATAAACATACTGGGATAACTATGGATGTTAACATTTAGAAAATCTATTATGAATAAGAAATTGTACATGAAACAAAGAGAAAGTGAATGGTAAATAGAGTAATAACCAATTCCGATAATAATTAATTGTTTGCGATATGGTTGTTCTTTGTGAGGGTTTTGTTTTGAATAGGAACGATTTGAGGATTTTGCAGAATCGAGTATATTCCTGTATATTTCTTTTTTTGGGTGGTAAGGAGTTCCACCATTTGGTTCCTAGGTAAGTGAAGTCTGCAGAGTGGACAGTTTTGTAGACCACTTTTTTGTAATTTGGGAGGTGTAGTCCAAGATAGTTTCTTGCCTCATATTTAGTGTTTCTTTGAGGTAAGTTGATTAATGGTACCATATAGTCTGGAGCTGTGCCATTTAGGATTTGAAAGATAAAGGTACATAATTTAAAGGTGATTCTCGCTTTGATGGGAAGCTAGTGTAATTTGATTAATAAAGGGGAGGCACTTTCAAAACTAGAGATTTTATATATGAACCTGGCTGCAGTGTTTTGAGCTGTTTGGAGTTTTTCAACAGGTATTCCTTACAGCCAGCATATATGGCATTACAATAATCGAATTGGGATAATGTTAATGATTGTACCAACTGAATGTTTCTGATGAGAAATAGGGTCTGATCCTTTTTAGTTTCCAAAGAGATCTGAAAGATTTTGTGATTACTGAGGAAACTTGCGTATCAAAAGTTAAATGTTTATCTATAATTATACCTAGAATTTTCAGATTATTGTCAATGGTGAATGAAGTGTTGTGTTATCCAAAATCAATTGAACATCATAACTTAAATTCTAGAAACAAATTATAAGATCTTAATTTAATTTAATTTTGGCGTTTATAATCCGCTTCACCATCAAGTTCTAGGTGGAGAACAATCAGTGTAAAAAAGACAATCAGAAAAAACGATCAGGTCCTTTACATACTCCAAGTACAATCAATTCAATTCCCAGGAGCAGAATTCATTATCCAAAATGTTTTTGAAAAAGCCACGTTTTCCCCATCAAAGTGTCTTAAAATCAAGAGGCATCAGGTGTGATGAAACTTTTCCTTAAAATGTGTCGCATGTCAACTCTACGTAAAATATTTGCTAAAAAAACTTGATAAATAGGTCAAGTCTTTCGAACTTCAAATCTGTTCGTATTATCATGAGCGGCAAATATGTCTGGTAATTTATCTGAGTGACTCATTACAGCAAAATCCATGGTGGGAACCCAAGGAAATTGGATGCACCCTTCAGCAAAATCGAGCACAGGACTACTACACCTTGGTGGATTCACCTTGGATTTCTACAGTTCCACATTATTTCTTTTCAAGATCAACGGGGAACAATCCAGACACATTTTGAGATAATTAATGAAGAACCCTGAGCAGTCTAGAAGGCTCGTGTGCAACTCTGCCTTCATTATTGATCCCTTCAAAGTTTTCACAATGATCCCAGCCTCCTCCTGGCCCAATATGGCTGCCAGAGCACCATATGTACATCAGTACAAAGCAGTTATGGTTCATTTGATCACTTCTACATTAAACGTGAAGTCACACATATCTTTCTGTTTGTATACTCCATTCTAGGCTCGTTCCTTTTCTAAAATATTTCTCATTCGAAGAGTTTGATCAAAGTTGATAGCAGTCCACAAAGTACAGTGTTCTGGTTGAAAACGGAAGCACCCAGTTTATCCAACACTTCCACTAGACCTTTCAGCAATTGTACCTGGTGAAAAATCTGTGCTGTTACCTACAGTACACACCTTTGTACCCCTCCACTTATGACCCTGACTCACTGTCTCGATTTGCGATACTGATATAGAATTTTCTATACCTACACGGTCTTTTTAAAGACCAGTAAAGACCTTCTCAGCTATCATCGTTATTTACAATTTGTTCCTGAGTCCATTACCAGCAGACTCCTGAGGCAGTCACCTTGTAAGCCAAAACACGGTTGCCGTGTCGAGTCCTTTTACGCATTTGAAGAATAAAGTGGATTTGTTGACCCAGTGGTTTGTCCAGCTGTCCTATCGTTTCACCACTCCTACATCCCTTGTTGCTCTCCGTGGGGTTCCTCTTGTTCAGCTACCGTTTGATTCCTGAATTATAGGCATCAGAATCTTTGAATGTGTTATTTAGATAAAAGAAATGTATTGGCTATCCGAAGCATCTGATACTCCTGCTCCACTTTTTCCCATAATTCTCCCGTTGGGTTTCTGATGCACCCTTTAGAGGATCCAGGCCTAGTAGAAAACGGCAGATAAAGATCCGCATGGTTCGTATGATAACGTGAGCTGCCCTTGCCATTTTCGGGGCACAGATCGTAGAAGTCTCCCTGGCACTGGTTTCATTTTCAACTAAGCTGGACCTGCTGTACGAATCTCTTCATAAAGGTGGTTAATAAATCCCAATAAATAAATAAATGTCAGATTTTGCACATAAGGTACATGGCAACAAGGCTAAAAATACAAGCACATTCTCAAAGCCAGCCCTTATCCCTGAAGCCTGCAGACTAACTCCGAGGGATACCAGGCTGTTTGGAAGATCTCTACTGGCTTATCCTTAAAATCAATTTAGATTAGGGCTAGCCACATGGAACCAGATCATTTTTATTCAGGCATTTCAGTGCCCAAAGGTTTCCCACCTACAGGTGATAACTCTGGTGTTAAAATTCAGAGTGTACCTTCATTATCATATTATGGAAATCTCCACGTGTGTTTTATCAGTAGATATTTACATTATTTTCTCAGGACAATCACAGAAACCCGCACAGGCGAAATAACTGAGGGAAGATGATAAGAGTTAGGGTAGAAATACCCATTTATCAGGCCCTCCGCATTGCACAAAAACATCAAAATTAGAGCTATGAAAACAATATGGTGTATAGTTTTTAAAAAAAAAACAGAGTCAGTGGCAGTAAGTATCAAATATGCTCGTGGTCTTTGCAGGCCTTGATCTCCTCTGGTGTGCTGTCTCTTAATTCCTGCATCTTCTGTCACTGGTGGATGGGTTTGGAACCCCTTCTGCTCCTTTTTTAGTGACCTTTGTGACCCCAGTCTCTTCTGTGTACACACTCTCAGGTGTAACCAGCTTTTAGGGGGCTGGATATAGCTTAGTCACATCTCTTGTCCTGTCCTCTCACACTCTTCACAGACTGTGCAGCCTCTCAATGTTTGGATAAGTCCCTTCTCTCCTCTCTATGACTCCAAGTCCATTTTAATAATGATCTATGGATTTTTCCTTTAGGAAGCCATCCAAACCTTTTTTAAACCCTGCTAAGCTAACCGCCTTTACCACATTCTCTGGCATCGAATTTAATTACACTTTGAGTGAAGAAACATTTTCTCTGATTTGTATTAAATGTACTACTTTGTAGCTTCATCGCATGCCCCCTAGTCCTAGGATTTTTGGAGAGAGTAAACAAACGATTCCCGTCTACCCATTCCACTCCACTCATTATTTTATAGACCTCTATCATATCTCCCCTCAGCTGTCTTTTCTCCAAGTGAAAGCGCACATTGGCGCCTGTTTCCTGCGCTTAAATATAAGCTTCCCAAGTAAAAAAAAATTTGAAACACTTACGTTTAAAGGCGCAGAAAACAGGCCCTGTGTGCTTCACTCGCGCATGTGCACGAGCTGAGCTTACCGTGAAACTCTTCCGTGCATACGCGCCCAGCACGTTCCTCCCCCCCCCCCACCTTGCTTTCGCTTTTACAGCGCGCATAGAATTTGAACACGATTCCTTTGAGAGCATTGGCGAGCTAGTTTTCTGCGCTGCTTCGGCGGGCTGGGTTCTGCGCTGTTGGCTTTATCGCAGCAGTTCTGAGCATCAGCCTGCTTGAACTGGTATCCCCTGCATTAGAGCACATGCCTGCCGTTTATTTATTTATTTATTTTAATCAACTGGCTGGTATTTATTTTCTCAAGGATAATCGCGTTTAAACGTTGTAGTAATGCGATTACGCTGCTGACTAAAAGACCAAATGGAGCCCTTCGCTGGAGGCCCCATGGCTTAATAATTATTTGGCTTAGAGTCTGGAGAGGGATTGTTTGAGCTAAGCAGAGTCTCCACTGTGTTTTGATTGAAGAAAATTGTTGAAGATGAGGAGCTTTTATCAGTCGAGGAGGCCAGGAACAAGCCTCTTGGCTCCACGCCTGGGTTCCTAAGTGTAAATTGTCTTTTGCCAGCTCTCAGACATTTGGCCTGCACAGAGAGGCTCAACAAGGGGGTAAGGGGCTGGGGCTGGAACCATGAAGCAGGACCCCCCCCCCCCCCTCCTTTTTTCATACTGCCAGATAAGGTTTTATTTGCACAACGATATCTCTGGGTCTTATCTGCTCTTGGTGACCTGTGCAAGCCTCTCTCTCAGATAAGTGCACTTGTGCAAACCACAGCCCTCGTCCTGCAACCCGAGTGCCCCGGCAGCCTCTTGTCCTGCCACAAGGGGCGCCGCACGCTGCAAACTCTGCTGGTTCTGGCAGAGGACGGGATTAGAACTGGGACCGGGGTTCTGTTTTGGGTTGAAGCTGCAGCCGGGACGGATCGGGCTCTTGGTGGAGAGCTGTGGAGTTCTGGCTGCCGCCTACGACCTGGCCCATGTTAGGTTTTTTTTGCTGGCTGGGTTTGATTCCTTTGGCAGGTAAAGGGCGACCTCCCTGCTCATCTAGCCAGCTGTGCTGCAGCTGTTTTGCAGCTGTGTGGACTAGATGTCCCTGGGGGGGGGGGGGGGGGCTGGGGGTTGCTCCTCGTTCAAACGTATTAAATAAGTTTCAAAAGGTGCCAGGAATTTTTTTTTTTTTTATATATATATAAGGGACTGGACTGCTGTGAAATGCTTTGCTTCGATCGTGAATGTCATTAGGGCTCTCAACTCTCTGCTAATCCTAATAACATAACACGATGAATAAATAAACACAATCCGATATATTGAGGCTGTTTCTACCTGTTTTCTAACTTTGGCCATGAGGCAGCAGAATCGGACTGGCAGTTCGCACGACCGCCTGCGTTTATTTTTGGAAAAGGAAATATAAGCGCTCTGGTACATGCAGGGCTGTTTGTATTTTAGTGTTTGTACAGCTATGTTCATCTGTGTCTTTAAGGTACAGTTTATAGAATCCAAATTGTCCTCTGTCTTCTACATAGTAGATGATGGCAGAAAAAGACCTGCACGGTCCATCCAGTCTGCCCAACAAGATAAACTCATATGTGCTACTTTTTGTGTATACCTTACCTTGATTTGTACCTGTCCTTTTCAGGGCACAGACCGTATAAGTCTGCCCAGCACTATCCCCGCCTCCCAACTACCAGTCCCGCCTCCCACCACCGGCTCTGGCACAGACCATATAAGTCTGCCCAGCACTATCCCCGCCTCCCAACCACCAGCCCCGCCTCCCACCACCGGCTCTGGCACAAACCGTATAAGTCTGCCCAGCGCTATCCCCGCCTCCCAACCACCAGCCCCGCCTCCCACCACCGGCTCTGGCACAGACCGTATAAGTCTGCCCAGCACTATCCCCGCCTCCCAACCACCGGCTCTGGCACAGACCGTATAAGTCTGCCCAGCGCTATCCCCGCCTCCCAACCACCAGCCCCGCCTCCCGCCACCGGCTCTGCCACCCAATCTCGGCTAAGCTCCTTAGGATCCATTCCTTCTGACCAGGCAGTAAAGGTCATTGCCCCCCCCCCCCCCCGCCGCTGCCCCCCCCCCCCCACACACATACAGACTGCTGCCGCCCCCTCCCACACACTGCAGCCCCCCCCCCCCTACCTCTGCAGCTACTGTCCCCACCAGATTTGGGGTATTTGAAGGCTTTTATGTACTCAGTTATTGACTCTGTTTGATAATTGTATTTTTCTTTCTTGTGTTTTTTGTTCTGTACCTTCCATCTGAATGTGATGGGGGGGGAGGGGTTCTCTTGTAATCCACAATGAATCCCAGTGAGATATGGCAGAATATAAGCAATGGAGTGAAATAAAAAAATTTCCCTGCTGGCTGTGTTTTTTTTGGTAATACTTTCCTCCCACTCCCCCCACCACCTGTAGTCTCCACTATAGCATAATCCAAACATGCTGTAACGCTCAGTCAGCTCACATACCCCCACCCCCACTTTAATCAATAAATACACCGTTGTGTAGCAAACAAAAAAACCCTATATTTTGTGAATCAGAAATGTCCACCAGCAGCTTTAACCAGATGAACAGAACTGAAAATTCCCCCCCCCCCCCCGATGTCCCTGCCAGCCAAAAGGAATTAAACTAACCCAGGCAGCTTTGAATCCCTCTGCTCCAACTGCAGCTGCTCAGAGGCTTCGGGCCCTTCAAACACCCCCAACCACAGGTTATGCTCATCCCCAGATGACCTCTGCCATGTTTAAGTGAAATGCTCCTGTATTTAGTGGTGTCTGGACAGGCCTATTCAAGTTGCAGATGACGCCATGGAGGGGACCAGTAAGTTTAGACGGTTCCAGTCCCCCTCCCTGTCCACTTTCAGAAGTGTTTCTAATATCATATGAATTGTCAATTGGACCTAAACGTAGTGGACATGGCAAAATGTTCTAGCCAATTGTACCACATCCATGTTCATTTTTTTTTCCTATATCTCTTTGCTCGTGGGTGACCTACCACCTTTCCAGACTAGCCTGGACCAGATAATAAATTACATAAGTATACAAGTATTGCCTTACAAGACTGGGAGACTGGGCTTCTAAATGGCAGATGACCTTTAATGTGAGCAAGTGCAAAGTGATGCATGTGGGAAAGAGGAACCCGAATTATAGCTATGTCATGCAAGGTTCCACGTTAGGAGTCGCCGACCATCTAGGTGTCGTCGTTGATGATACGTTGAAACCTTCCGCTCAGTGTGCTGCTGCGGCTAACAAAGCAAATGGAAAAACAAAAATGAGGATGTTATAATGCCTTTGTATTGTTCCATGGTGCGACCGCACCTCAAATATTGTGTTCAATTCTGGTCGCCGCATCTCAAAAAAGATATAGTGGAATTAGAAAAGGTGCAGAGAAGGGCGACGAAAATGATAAAGGGGATGGGGCAACTTCCCTATGAAGAAAGGCTGAAGCGTCTAGGGCTCTTCAGCTTGGAGAAAAGGCAGCTGAGGGGAGATATGATAGAGGTCTATAAAATAATGAGTGGAGTTGAACGGGTAGACGTGAAGTGTCTGTTTACGCTTTCCATAAATACTAGGACTGGGGGGCATGCGATGAAGCTACAATGTAGTAAATTTAAAACAAATCAGAGAAAATATTTCTTCATTTTTGTTACCCTTCTCTGTACCTTTCCTAATTCCACGGTATCTTTTTTGAGATGCTGCGACCAGAATTGAACACAATATTCGAGGTGTGGTCACATCATGGAGCGATACAAAGGCATTATAACATCCTCATTTTTGTTTTCCATTCCTTTCCTAATAATACCTAACATTCTATTTGCTTTCTTAGCCGTCACCACATACTGAACAGAGGGTTTCAACGTATCATCGACGACGACACCTAGATCCCTTGCAGATCAGACAGCAGCCGTGTTGCTGGCTGATCTGCAAGGCTTCGTTCTGTTTCTATGAGTCTGGCATCCTGCACGTACAACAGAACGAAGCCTTGCGCCAGAAGAAGAGGACCTCGGCTGGTGGGGGTTGGGGTCCCCCGCCAGCAAAGGTAGGCGATGGCAGTGGCGGGGGAGGGTTGGCGGTAGGAGGGGGGGTCAAAGTTGGTGGCAGCGGCGACGGGGGGGGGGGGGGGTCAAAAATGGCGGGGGGGCGGCGGCGCCAGGGGGGGCTAAAATGTGCCCCCTCACCTCGGGCTCTGGACCCCCCTCCTGCCGAACTCTGGCTATGCCCCTGGTTGGAATGCTTGCAAGATGAAATTTCTCAGCGCTGAGACACGCTCTTACCTTGCCACGCCTCATGAGAAAAGGTAGTGGTAGCATTAGGCTTTTTAAAAAATTCTGTCCCATGTGACATCAGGAGAGAAACAAATATAGGACTAGATTCTATGTATCATGCCTAAAAAATCTGCGCCAAAATAAAATATGCCTAGGCGTACTTTATAGAATAAGCCTATATTTCTACACGGTTTATAGAATCTGCCGAGTGCCCGTCCATGCGACTAGATTTAGTCACGGGCAGTTACACCAAGTAAATCCTGATGCCTAAATTCTGCACGGACTGGGTCCATTCTATAACCACGTGCATAGATTTTAGAAATGTCCATGACCCGCCCATTCCACACCTTTAGCCACGCCCCCTTTCCAAACTATGCGACTTAGAATTTACATGCATCATGTTATAGAATACGCTTAGACAATTCTGTGTATACATTCTAATTCAAATTACTGTTAATAATTGATTGTTAAATGGCAATTATCAGCGCTGATTGGCTTGTTAACTAATTAAGCTGCACATGCAAATCCAGAATACGTCTGGATTTATGCATGCAGTGGCGATCCTAGGTCGACTGCCACCCGAGGTGGATTGCCGCTGCGCACCCCCCGCTCCGGGTGCAGTGGTGTCCGTCCCCCCAGGGTGCAGCACGACACACCTCCCCAGCGCAATGACACCCTCCTCCCCGGCGCATCAAGCTCCCCCCCCCCCCCCGGCACAATGACACCCCCTCCCCGGTGCATCAAGCCCCCCCCCCCAAGTGCATTCTTGGCTGCTGGAGGGTGCAGAGAGCAGCTGCGTGCCTGTCGGCTCAACTGGCTCCCTCTGCCCCGGAACAGGAAGTAACCTGTTCCAGGGCAGAGGGAGCAGGGAACCAGCGGAGCTGACAGGCGCACGGCTGCTCTCTGCACCCTCCAGCAGCGTGCACCCGGGGCGGACCGCCTCACCATTCCTACACCACTGTATGCATGCAACTTAAGTCACGCTATATAGAATCCAGGGGACAGAGCCTCAAAGTAAAGTGACCAATGTCTTGAGTAGCAATATGATGGGGATGGTTCCAAACTGACGAGCCGGGTGAGGATGGAGAACCAGATTATGTACCCTTGCAGACCTCTGCTTGGAACTTCTGCCAACAGCACATCATCAGAATGCTTTATTTATTTATTTATTCCAGGCATTTGATATACTACAAATTAATCCTTTACAGGCAAACTACAAGGCTGGTGGAACGCGGTAAGCAGGGTTTGCAGGGCGGGGGGGGGGGCGCCAACATTCGGGGGCACCTGGCTACAGCCCCAGCTGCCCTGCCCTTTTTCACCGCTGCTGCTCTGCCTGTAGTGAAATGGTCTGTTGCGCCGGCTCCGTGTGCTCCTCTGCGTCACAGAATTAACTACTTCCGGTTTCGTGAAACCAGAAGTAGTTAGCCTGCGGCTCGGAGGAGCATGCATTGCCGGTGCCGGCGTGCCAGACCCATTTGACTAAAGGCAGAGCTGTAGGTGGGAGCTGATCCAGTTGACCGATGAGAGAATGCAGCTGGAGCTGGGGCTGAAAAAGGAGGAGGGTGGGAGAAGAAAGAAAGGAGATGCTGGGCTGCCTTGGGACGGGGCAGGGGGCGACTGATAGTTTGCAGGGGGGCGCCAGAGACCCTAGCACCGGCCCTGGCAAGCTAAGCAGTTCACAACCATCAAACATATAAACGGCAAGTGACCGACTCACCTGCAAATGCGCAGTAGAATGCTAAGAGTGTAGAAGTCCAAGCCCCGCCTCCACCAGCAGTACAGCCCAATAGGGAGGAGGGCTTGGACATGGGCGTGGAAATCGGAGGAGGGGGCAGAACTGAGGGAAACACGCTGGGGAGAGGGCAGGGGAGAGAGCAGGGTTGGTGGACCCGGGGGGGGGGGCATAGGAAAACAAAAAACTAACCCGTTGTTACGGGCTTAACGGCTAGTCTATTAATAAAATGTCTGTACTGAGGATGGGTGGGAAGGGAAAGGGGTGGGAGTATGATAGGGATGGGGGGGGGGGGGAACCAACTAGTTGGCAGAGGGAAAAGAAGGAAAGAATAGAAAAGTTTTTAAGAGGACCTTAAATGAATGAAGAGGAATGATGACTCTGAGAGATGAAGGGAAGGTCGTTCCACAAGTTGGGGCCCAAGTAGCTGAGAGCCGTGTCACAAGAGAGTGTAAGATGAAGGGTCGTGGGAGAGAAGATTGTCAGAGGATGACCCAAGGGGTCTGGAGGGACAGTCGGGAACTAGAAGTCTTTTCAATCGAGGAACATAGAACAGAAGGGAGTGATATAGGGAGAGCAGATGGCCATGTGCTCTTTATCTGCCTACACTTTTCTCTGTTTCTATGGAACTGAGCCCTGGCTCTGTAAATGCTCATTATTTGAAATGATGATGGACTGTGAGAACATTATGGGCTTTGATATCTAAGAAAACAATGTTAATAATAAGAATATGGGTTTCTTACATATTTAACAAAGTAATGCCTTTTGTTTTGTGTTACATTTTAACAAGTTATAGGATGCATTTAATGTTATGTTCGAATTTACAAGATCTTTTCAATGCATGTTGGGTATGGGAATGGGAAAGAAAACTGCGATGTTGAGGGAACGGTACCAATATGATGGGGGTGGGTTGCACACCTTACCTTAGAATTCATAAATCCAAACAGCAGGTTTAAAAATCAAAGAGAATTAGGAAGCTACTGGGTTGTGACTTGGTCCCTCTTTTGGTTATCAATAGAAATCGAACAAAATAAAACATGGAAAAGAAAATAAGATGATACCTTTTTTTATTGGACATAACTTAGTACATTTCTTGATTAGCTTTCAAAGGTTGCCCTTCTTCCTCAGATCGGAAATAAGCAAATGTCCCTCTTTTGCAAATCTTGGGAACTATTCAGTCCTGAAACTTAACAATCAGCCTGCGTGCTTTGAAAGTATCGGAGGATCTAACTAAACATACATTTATATCTATATCTGTCTGTTTGGAGATAATCTGAGAGAAAGATGGATAGACCTTTCTGACTAGGTGTTCTCACTCAGCAACAGAAAAAATGAACATTGAGACGGAGCAGGCGGCTTTCGGTAATCTGTAAATGATCGCTGGCAGAGTCTGAAGGCTTCAGGTCTGATCTGTGTTTGCTCCAAAAGAAAGTCCAAAGAGGATGGGGTTAATAAAGGGAGATTTTGACCAGAGCTGTGCTTGGAATACGCAACCAGCCGCACAAAAAAGGTCAGAGCTGATGGCTGGAGGCCGAGCAGATTTGCAATGACTCTTCTAAGAGGTTGAGCAGTAAAATTGGAACTGGCAAAAGCAATGTAAGAGTGGGTCACCTCCCCAGCCCCCATCCCTAAAATCAGTCTGCAACAAGTGTATCTCAGTCTCAGCAGGGGGATGTGTTGGCTTTGCCTTTCTAGAACCAATCTGATGCTCGCCTGCAAAGAAACAACAGTGGCATCTGATTTGGCCCATGAGGGGTTGGAAAGTCTTCAGGTAGGGCCTGAAAACCCTTGGCGGTATCTTGTCACTTGATTGAGCTAAAAAATGAACTGGAGCCTAAGTAATCATTGAAACGTGAGGCCCGTGTTGAAGTAAGAGAGGCATTTTATGTAATTATAAATCGCTTAGAGATAAGACGGGGTGGGCAGGGGAGACGAGCATTCTGTACATTGTACATTTGCAGTTCTGCGGGGAGGGGAGGGGGTGATGATTTGTAAAGAGAGATTGTCCCATCTGTGAATGCAAAGATCTGGCACACCATGAATCCAGGGCCGCCGAGAGACACGGCCGGGCCTGGGGCAGGGCGCCACCCCCTTCACTTGGGGCAGGGCTGCCACCCCCTTCACTTGGGCCACAGCCGCCGCCGCCCCCCTCCCTCCCCCACTTGGGCACCACTACCCTCTTACCTTCTTGCGTCTGTCACTCTCCTGCTCCTGTGTGCCGGGACGGGGTTATCATGTTAACGCAATCAGCTTATGTTCGTATGCTGTTCATACAGCTTTATTTAAATAAAAAGACATTGATTACGGAGTCTGTTTTCCAAAGCAGTTTACCAGCGTGTCGAAACTGAAGCAAGGGCAGCATCAGAGAATCAAATATTAGAAATACGTTTGATACCGGATGATGTAATTATTCCGTTCAGTTTCTATATTTAAGGCATTATGGAGACACTTGGCAGACTAGTGAAATGCCTTCCGAGTCTTGCCGCTCGTCACATAGTAACATAGTAGATGACGGCAGAAAAAGACCTGCACGGTCCAACCAGTCTGCCCAACAAGATAAACTCATATGTGCTACTTTTTGTGTATACCTTACTTTGATTTGTACCTGTCTTTTTCAGGGCACAGATCGTATAAGTCTGCCCAGCACTATCCCCGCCTCCCAACCACCAGCCACGCCTCCCACCACCGGCTCTGGCACAGACCGTATAAGTCTGCCCAGCACTATCCCCGCCTCCCAACCACCAGTCCCGCCTCCCACCACCGGCTCTGGCACAGACCGTATAAGTCTGCCCAGCACTATCCCCGCCTCCCAACCACCAGTCCCGCCTCCCACCACCGGCTCTGGCACAGACCGTATAAGTCTGCCCAGCACTATCCCCACCTCCCACTACCGGCTCTTGCCACCCAATCTCGGCTAAGCTCCTGAGGGTCTTCTTTGTCAAAACTGAGGGTTTCTTTTACTAAGCCGCATAGGCACCTATGTACACCCAATGGGCATCAATTCGGAGTAACCGCCTGGCTACGACACGGCCTGGGCAGTAATTTCATTTTTTTACGTGCATCCGCTACACGTGCAGGAAAATAATTTTTATTTTCCAGCACACAGCGGAAACCGGGTGGTACTCGTCATTCTACCCATGTAGACGATTACCGCATGGTTAACGTGTGAGACCTTACCGCTAAGTCAATGGGTGGTGGTAAGGTCTCAGACCCTAAATGGACGTGCGCCAATTTTTATTTGGCCGCACGTCCATTTTCGTCAAAAATTTTAAAAAGGCCTTTTTTTACAGGCACGCTGAAAAATGGATCTGCGCGCGCCCAAAATATGCACCTTTTTTAAACCTTGCTAATCTAACTGCTTTTGCCACATTCTCTGGCAATGAATTCCAGAGTGTAATTACTCATTGAGTGAAGAAATATTTTCTCCGATTTGTTTTAAATTTGCTACTTAATAGTTTCTTTGCATGCCCCCTAGTCCTAGTATTCTTGGAAAGAGTAAACAAGCGATTTACATCTACCTGATCCACTCCACTCAGTATTTTTTAAACCTCTATCATATCTCTCCTCAGCCATCTCTGCTTCTCCCCACAGCAATGGAGGATTAAGTGATTTGGGAAGGGAAATGGGACTTGATATACTGCCTTTCTGTGGTATTTTGCAACTACATTCAAAGCGGTTTACATATATTCAGGTACTTATTTTGTACCAGTGGCAATGGAGGGTTAAGTGACTTGCCCACGGTCACAAGGAGCTTTGTGGGAATTGAACCCAGTTCCCCAGGATCAAAGTCTGCTGCACTAACCACTAGGCTACTCCTTCGCTCCCAAGGTTTGCACAAGGTTACAAGGAGCTGAGGTGGAATTTGCACGCAGTTCCTGGACCAGTGCTCTAACCGCCATGTAAATGGCTTAATAGCCTGTAAGGCTGAAGATTGGTGGGCAGTTGACTTTTGACAAGTGCCTCTGAGACCTTTCTCAGAGGAACCAGCCAATCTATGTGTCTCAGGGACAGCGTCTTGTGCTTATCATGACTGGAATGAACCTTGCTCCTAAGCCAGGGCATGTGGAATATGATCTCTCAAAGTTACTGCTAATGCTCACCGTAGTAATTATTGTTTATCATAATTTGATATACTGCCTCTTTCGAGCACAAGTCGAGGCGGTTCACATTTGGGATTTTAGGGTGGTGATTAGGGTAGGGGGTGGAGGGGGTTTATGGTTCATTCCCAGGCCTTTGATGGTTTCTCGTTACCTCCAGTTCTTGATTTGATTGTATATCGTTGATACATATCAGCAGTGTTTATCTTTTTGTTTTGTACTCCAATAAAAAGATTTTAATATAAAAATGTAAATTCCAGAAAGGAACGCCACAGTTAATAGGATAGGACAATACATTAATCCATTAAGAGAAAGGAAACAACGTTCATTAAAGCAACACCCAAAAATATAGTGGAATTAGAAAAGGTACAGAGACGGGCAACAAAAATGATAAAGGGGATGGGACGATTTCTCTATGAAGAAAGGCTGAAGCGTCTAGGGCTCTTCAGCTTGGAGAAAAGATGGCTGAGGGGAGATATGATAGAGGTCTTTAAAATAATGAGTGGAGTGGAACAGGTAGACGTGAATCATTTGTTTACTCTTTCCAAAAATACTAGGACTAGGGGGCATGTGATGAAGCTACGAAGTAGTAAATTTAATACAAATCAGAGAAAAAAAATTTTCACGCAACGTGTAATTAAGCTCTAGAATTCAATGCCAACGAATGTGATAAAGGCGGTTAGCTTAGCGGGGTTTAAAAAAAGGTTTGGATGGCTTCCTAAAGGAAAAGTCCATAGATCATTATTAAAATGGACTTGGAGAAAATCCACTGCTTATTTCTAGAATAATAAGCATAAAATGTATTGTACTGTTTTGGGATCTTGCCGGGTATTTGTGACCTGGATTGGCCACTGTTGGAAACAGGATGCTGGGCTTGATGGACCTTTGGTCTGTCCCAGTGTGGCAAAAGTCCATGAATCCCAATATAGACTCACTGATGATCAAACGTTGCAGAGAACAGATATGCTCATTGTGCCAAAGACAACCTCCTCTGGTGTTCATATGATAGGACTTGTATCCAGATATGTTTGAAAAGCCTGAGGTTCCCAAAATTATGGAGTACAAGAACAGTGGCGACGACAAAATATGATACACAAATGTCCTGTAATAAATTTCTTCAAAACAATCCAATGACCGTTTTCTTTTTGTCCTCTCCACTGTTCTTGTACTGCTTTGCGAAGTGTGGAGTTTTGTCCTTCGGTTATTGTGGTCTCAAAATGATGGGACACATTTTGTTTTTTTTCTCTTGATCTAACTGCGTTTTTTGGGGACCTGAGGATCTTCTCTCTGTAATCAATTCCATTCTATAACCAGTTTCCTTGCATCTGGTTTTTTATTAGTTGGAATGGGGATATCTCAGGTGATCATAACCTCTTCATTCTCCATAATTCTCTGGTTCTATTTGAACTGAAGACCCAAGGGATTTGGATGAAAATTGCCAGATGAAACCAAAATATTATCTGATTTGACACAGAGCAGGTTCTCTGGACTTTTGTACCTTCCATGGGGGTTTAACATTTTGATCTCGTTCTTAAGAATGTCTATAGACTGACTGATTGTGACACCTTGAGTTTTCAAGCAATGCCTGGAATTTATTGCAAACGGCTGTCTGGACAGAAACAAAGTGCTGGGAATAGGTTCCAGAAAAATTAAGTTGCAAAGCCGATGAAAAATTAGTAGTCTGCTTTTGAAGGTTCCCCTCCTCCTGCCTCCCTCATCCTGTGCAAACTGGAAAATCATTTTGAGGCTGTTCTATCTGGGGAAACTCAGAGCGAGGAACTGAGAAGCATTGAGACCACATGTTCAGCTCCTGTCAGTGGAGTTGCATTTATCATTTCAAACAGAAAGCAAAAATGATGTGTTTCTGCGACGTTAAACAGCAACACATTTTGTAAAGAATTTGCATCCAGCGGCATTCGTCAAGTTAGAAGTTGGTCTTCCTAATGGAAGTTCCACGGGGTCGATAGTCAAAGCAATTTAACCAGGCAGTTGACGTTCCTGACTAATCAATGAACATTTAGTTAGTTATTTATTTTATTCTTTATATACTGCCTGTCGTACAATCAGGGCTTTTTTTTTTTTGAGGGGGGAACTGAGTACCGGCACCTTTTCCATTGTCTGCTAAAATTGACCCATGGACCTCAAGTTTTAATGAAAGAGTTCAGGCTCTACACACCAATTCTGCCTTGTCATGGGTTCTGTGACTGGTTGCAGGGGGCCTGGCGATTGTGGGGAAGGTCCCTCAGTGATTACCCCCACCCCTGAAGGGTGGCCTAGCATTTGAGTACCGGCACCTTTTTCACTAGAAAAAGTGCACTGCGTTCAATTAAATCGATCGTGCAGGCCATTCACTGATACTCAGTGGCTCTTAACCAAAAAAAACTGGAAGCCAGCAATTTTGTGGGCAGTCTGGGGCGGAGTTGGTACTTATACAGTTATATCTTAACCACATAAGTTAACCAGACAAATAGGACCACATCAAACACAGTCCTTGCTTCGTCTGGTTTAACTTATGCAGTTAAGTGATGAATATTGCACTTAGAAACAGAGAAAAATGAAGCAGATAAAGAACGTACTCCCCACATATATCCAGAAATGTTTAATAATGCCTTCTGTCATATTACTATCATGTATTCTATTACTATGCAACCCAAAATCCTTCTGTAATACCAATTGCCTATTCTCTTCTCATTTCCACTATTCATGATGTATTGTAAGCCACATTGAGCCTGCAAAGAGGTGGGAAAATGTGGCATACAAATGCAATAAATAAATATTTATCATTTCTATAGCGCTACAAGGCATACGCAGCGCTGTACACCATACACAAAAAAGACAGTCCCTGCTCAAAGAGCTCACAAACTAGATAAGACAGATAAACAGACAGAACAATTAAGGGTAAGGGGATAAATAGGTGAGGTTGAAGGAGGTTAGGAGTCAAAAGCAGTGAGATCCTATGTGTTTGTCCCAAGCTCTCTTGAATTCAGATACTGCTCTCCCCCTTCCCTCCTCAACCCTCTTCCCCACGTTTACCTTATTTCTTTCTTCTCCAAAAGGCATCAGCGGCAGGCAATTCCTATAGGCTGCCCTGCCTCTGCCGCTAGCACCAGGGTTTTCACTCTACTGTGTATCCCGCCTCTGAGGAAACAGGAAGTTGCATTAAGAGGCCGGCCGCAGTAGGGAGAAGAGGCCAGTGACGGTGGCAGGGCAGCCTATGGGAATCGGTGCCACTGCCGCCTTTTGGAAATGAAAGAAATAAGGTAAACGTGGGGAAGAGGGTTGAGGAAGGAAGGGGGGGAATGCCGCTCCCAGGAGAGTGCCACCTGAGGTGCCCGCTTCAGGTGGCCTAACGGTAGGGCCGCCATTGGTGTTATAGAATAAGGTAGATCTGCACCTAATTTAGGCGTAAGAATATACACTAGGTTTCAATTGGTGTAAATCATCACACCTAAAACTGTGCATGGATCCTAGTGCTACGCACTATTCTATAAACGATGCCCAACTTTGAGTGCCATTGATAGAATAGCACTTAGTGTTCATATTTTTTGGTACCCAAATTTATAGAATTTAATCCATGGTTATCATGGTGCACACGGCTCCACTGTATATAGTTATTACATAGTTGTGGGTTCCGTAACCTTCAGAGGTAGAAAGAGTATGGATAAGTACATAAGTATTGCCATACTGGGAAAGACCAAAGGTCCATCGAGCCCAGCATCCCATTTCCAACAGTGGCCAATCCAGGTCACAAATACCCGGCAAGATCCCAAAAAAGTACAAAACATTTTATTTATTTATTTATTTGTTGCATTTGTACCCCACATTTTCCTACCTATTTGCAGGCTCAATGTGGCTTACATAGTACCGTCAAAGGCGTTTGCCCAGTCAGTAGATAACAAATACAAAGTTGTATAGTGATCGTATGAGGTATAAGTGGAGTGTTGGAATGGATGCTTATCCCAGAAATAGTGGACTTTCCCCAAGTCCATTTAATAACGGTCTATGGACTTTTCCTTTAGGAAGCCGTCCAAACCTTTTTTAAACTCCGCTAAGCTAACCGCCTTTATCACATTTTCTGGCAACGAATTCCAGAGTTTAATTACACGTTGAATGAAGAAACATTTTCTCCGATTCGTTTTAAATGTACTACATTGTAGCTTCATCGCACGCCCCCTAGCCCTAGTATTTTTGGAAAGCGTGAACAGCCGCTTCACATCTACCCGTTCGACTCCACTCATTATTTTATAGACCTCTATCATATCTCCCCTCAAGTTTATTAGATCTGCTGGGGGTTTTATTTGCTTGTTTTCCTGTGCGAGTGCTACTGGCTGGTTCTTTCTGAGCCTCTCTCCTGCTCCTTCAGTAGATAGAACCCCGGCGAAGGCCTTAAGGCTCAGCAGTATGTCAGGGAGGGTCAGATAGCAGACGCTCCTCAGTCTCACTAGCTGAAAACCTAAAAGTGCTGTTTAATGCTGCTTTTGATTTCAGGAGGCATTCGGCTCTACATTATAGTCTTGGATTCTTCTCTTGGTTCTGAGCGTTGTGATCAATAACACTGACATTTCGCTTGGCTTCTGCCTGTTCAAATGCCACCTTGGACAGCTGCTCCCTCCCTCCCCCCCCCCCCTTTATCACGTCTTATGGAAGCTCCTTTTCATCCTACCATCCTTTGCTTCTTAGCAAATAATACAGTACAGTCTCGATTATCCAACCTTTACTAATCCTGCCATCTGGCGTATGCAACAGATCCCCCCAGTGATGTCATCACGTCTCTTTCTATTTTCCGGCATAGCACAGAGGGAAGTTTTGCACCTGAGACAATTTTGATTCAGACCCAGGACCCTGCTTTTATGGCTTTTGTTTATTCATTGGTTTTTTTTAGGGGTTACCATTGTTTACCGTATTATCCGGCTTTTCACTTATCCAACAAGAGGCCGGTCCCGGTTAATCGAGACTCTACTGTAATTGTTATCAATAGAAATGAAACAAAATAAAACATGGAAATGAAAATAAGATGATACCTTTTTTATTGGACATAACTTAATGCATTTCTTGATTAGCTTTCGAAGGTTGCCCTTCTTCGTCAGATCGGAAATAAGCAAATGTGCTAGCTGACAGTGTATATAAGTGAAAACATTCAAGCATTACTATGACAGTCTGACAGGGTGGGAGGATGGGGGTGGGTAGGAGGTATGCATGGGGACATCAAAGCATATCATTGATATTCTAACAGGATGGGTGTGGATAGGTGAGGGGTGGGGTGATCAACAGAGACATACAGCTTTATGGTTTATAATGGGCTAGGAACCCCAGATCCTTGTTAAGTCCTTTCTGTTGGGTGTTAAAATATTCAATCATTCTGACTTCAAAGGTCTTGCGTTCTTGTATGGTTTTAAAGTTACCTTTCAGTATTCTCACTGTGAAATCACTGGTACAGTGTCCTGGTTCTGTGAAGTGCTGTCCCACCGGGGTGGGGGCCCTACTGGCTGTATTGTTCATGTGATGTCTATGTAAATTGAATCTTGTCTTAAGCATCTGGCCTGTTTCTCCAATATAGCATCCTTCGTTACATTTTTTACACTGAATGATATATACCACATTGGAAGATGAGCAAGTGAAAGATCCCTTTATGTTGAATATCTTTCCTTTGTGGGTAACTGTGGGGTCCTTTTATTTTGTTTGATTTCTATTGATAACCTTAAGAGTGGACTAACACGGCTACCACACTCCTCTACTGTAATTGTGAAATAGCACATTTTTAAGAGGACTTGTGCAGGTTGACTGTGAAACTGTTCTGGCCTGGGTCTTTTGTTACTGAAAGACACAGGTTGTTAGATTTCATGACACTGGTTCCTTTCTGTGCTGCTAATACAAGTTCCCAAAATTGCAGGAAGCAGACACAAAGTACTGCTCACTTGGTTCCTATCCTGTCCACATGTCTATAGCCCTACTGAAATACAATGTGCTTGAGACCGTCTTGAATCAAATGGAGGCAGAGAAGCTGAACCCTTGTCCAGAAGGAGTACTGCAGCCTTGTAACACTAGGGGGCGCTGTGCTTATGACAACACAAAAGCCACCAGACACAATATGCGGTATATCGCTTTTATTGGTGATACATATGTGAACACATACACCAAGATACTTACAGCACCCGCAATTCAGTCAGCATCTGGGAAGACCACCAGGGAAGCACTAGCTCTTCCTCAGAGATTGCAGGGACCATCACTGAACCAGGCGTCCCTTACGTTCAGGCAGGCTTCTAAAGCAAGTCCGGTGCTCTCGCCTCTTTTATAGTGTGAAACAGAGGTGCCTTTCCCAGACTTGCACAAGCTGGCATCCCATAAACAACCAGCCTGTTTCCCATAACAGAGAATAACTCCCCCAGACTTGCACAGGTTGAAGGTGCCTTTCCCAGATGTGCTGGCATCCCTTAAACAGCCACCATAACAGAGAATAACTCCCCCAGACCTGCACAGGTTGAAGGTGCCTTTCCCAGAGGTGCTGGCATCCCTTAAACAACCACCATAACAGAGAATAACTCCCCCAGACCTGCACAGGTTGAAGGTGCCTTTCCCAAAGGTGCTGGCATCCCTTAAACAACTAGCCTGTTTCCCATAACAGAGAATATCAACACATAATTACAGCCAAAACATTCCACTCATTCCATCCCCAGCTGACCTTCAATCCCATGTATTACATTCCACCCCTTGATATTCTCTGCTTATGAGGAGACAGAAGTATACATAGTATTATGGACCACCGTAGGTCGTTTCCAAATTTTACAAGTCAAAATACAATTCCAAATCACTAGCAGGATGCTAACTAATAGTACTACAAGTAAAGGATGAGTGATCCATTTTAGGAAAGCATCTGCACTAGGAGAATGTCCCAATAATGGATCCCACCAATTATGATGTAATTTACTTCGAATATTTTCCGCCACTATACGAACAGTGTGATTGTCAAATTGAGCATCTACTTGCATGACTCTTAAGGTGTGATTCACACCTTGAATATACTCATTAATAAGAGAGGATATATGCAACATGTGGGTCAACTTACTATAATTTACAGCTAAAATTGGCTCCGTAAAGAAGGTATAATTGTACTGTATGAAAGCGGAATTAAATAAATCCGGATATAATACATACTTTTGTCCTTTCCACCAAAATACTGATATACTAGTAAAACAGGAACTGACTCCTGACAGATCGGTCAGGAAGGTATTATTTGACAAAGTTGTGAAATTAGCAGTGGAAATACATAATGTCCGCGGACTAATTTCTACAAAGAACTCATAGTTGGCAGGGAAAACAGTAAATGTGCATTCCCCAAAACGTGGGGATAAGCAATGTTCAAATTGTGGTGGCTGGAAAGGACAAATCATGCGATTTCCCTGCTCATTACACATATCCAATTTATATGTCTCATTATATACAGTTATATACTCCCCATTCATATGCGGGGCCCAAAAGGTTACGATACCAGAAACATTCACTAATACTGGAGATATATAATACTTACATACTATATGAGTATGGAAAATCTTATATGAAGATAAAACCCCTGTACAGAATCGATCAGTACAGACTGTACTCTCTGAATGTGGGAACAACCACTCATCAACCGGAATATATCCAGCGAAAAGGGTCTGCAACTGGGTATGCATCCCCAATTGTAGAGCCATCTGGACTCTATCCCGCTGATGCAAAGCGTACAACGTCTGTAATGAACACCCAGTATAATTCAATGCTTTTGTCAAAGTAATGTCAGTATAATTTTCAAACTTAAAAGTTTGGGCTAATAAATTATTAATGTCTGCTATCGCAGGCACCATTAATTGTCCTGTTCCTGGAATGGCAGGTAACCAATTGGCTAAAATATTCAGTTCAGTATGCAAGTCCTTACCTAGATAGTGTAGTTTACTAAACAGAGTATCTGTATCTACAGTATTCAGAATTCCCAGTCCAGTTCCCGCACCCCCCAAAATAGTATCATACCATGCTCGCCGTATCCTAGTACAGCGAGGCAAGTGTGGAAATGTAACATTGTAAGTTAATACTGTCTTTCTATACTGCATAGACATGTTTTTGCTTGTAGTGGGAATGCGTGACAGTGGAGCAGGATTAGTCATATTACTAACAGCAAGCAACACATGCAAGAAGTCCATCCAGGGTGTAAAACGGTTTGCAATTGGTGTAGCATTAGTGAAAATCCATTCAGCAGTTCGATTCAAAGTAATATTTACTATAGAGCTGTTACAAGTTTGGAGGAACTGCCTTTTGCGTGTCCGATTCCATAGTCTCCATATCTGGTCCCGGAATCCCATAGGCTGGATGCACATAACCCAGGACATAGCATTATGGATAGTCACATTCACAAAACTGGATGAAACGACTACAAAGCGCTGTTCAGTTTTATGAAACACAGCTTGGGAAGCAGTTACGTTCAATACCGGACATGCAGTATGACATGTATAATTATCTTGCTGTAAGGTCGAGTTATTTTTGTTGCTCCACCAATAGTGGACACGCGAGGTCACTCCCAGCACCCGCTCGCCGGGAGTACGGGCATCGAGTTCCCAACCCAAACAGAGAAACAGTATGCCCTGAAAGAAAAAGAAATGGAGAAACACATATAAATCCTATTCCCTTAAATAACAATGATCAGAAGGAACATTCGTCCAACTCTGTTGTCCTTGCTGAACTACTGTAACAGTATTGTCCTCCCCTCGGGCTATAATTTCAGCAGGTTGAGGAGGACCTGGGTGTGCAGGGTCCTGATGCCATACTCGACCACCCACACCCCTCCCAGTAGACCCAAACCCCTGTGTACCTCGCTCAGTGACTCCCACAAAATCAGAAATTTGAGTAAAAGAGGAGGAATTGACAGGAATTATCAACAATAGGTGGCTTGCTCTCCGAGATGTCCACATTTTTGATGTGCCCAGCTTGCAATACCAGTCTCTTCTTCACCCCGATGAATAGTAGAATCATCTGTTCCAGTGATGACATTCGTGTGAATGGTAGCTAAGGAATCTGCTGTCTGATTAAAAATATGATCAGAGGTTATAGGGGAAACATGTGCATCAACATGATAGACATAGGCAGAAGTAGATTGCAGAAATTCACTAATTTCTTGCCATAACTGTGATCCCCAAACCAGTTTAGTATGAATATACCAATCATTCTGTTTCCATGTAGGTAACCAGGTTGTTCAACCATCCCTGTGGCAACCATGTAAAAGTGTACTGCCTTCCCTGCCACGTAAATGCAAATTGCTCCCAAAATTCCTCTTTTAAGGCTATTGTAAAGAAGGCATTTGCTAAATCTATCACTGCATACCATTTTCCTTTTCTATTTTGTATGTTCTCAATTAAAGTTACAATGTCGGGGACTACAGCATGCAACAGGGGTGTAACCTTATTCAATTGACGGTAATCTACTGTCATCCGCCAGGATCCATCAGATTTCTTCACTGGCCATACTGGATTATTCCATTTGGTAGTAACTGGGACAATAACCCCTACCTCTTGTAATTGTTCGCGTAATTTCTGCAATACCACCAGGAATCCGATATTGCTTTTGTGCAACTAATTGAGTGGCGGCTGGTATGGTGAGAGGCTCATCAACAATTTTTCCCACTAATACTGCGTGAATATTATAAGTGGAAATATACTTCAAACGCCGGGGAACTGCGGGAGACGTTCCAAATTGCCAACTTCCCCCTTCAATAGTAAGTTTTAAACCTCTCAGAATATCCATACCAATTATATATTCTGGCACTGGGGTAATCATTACAGCATACTTTTGGAGCTGTAAATCCCCAATTTGCATAGCCAATTGTGTTTCCACTGCAGGAATACTCTTCCCCCCTAGTCCTACAATATTACACTTTGGTCCTTTAAACTTAGAAGGGTTACCAGCTATAATCGTTGCTTCTGCTCCAGTATCTATCAAAGCTCGTACTTGTTGAAAATTTCCCGGACTCCATTGTATTACAACATCAATATAGGGACGTGGATCAATTTTTACATTGCATCCCCGTACTAGTCAATCCTCTCTAAACGGATTGGTTTCTGCTTTAGATGGGGGCAGAGTAGTAGTAGATGGAAGTGTCATTCTCTGCAGGAGAGTACGGACCTCATGATACAAATCTGAATAGTCCGGACCCTCCACAGGTGGGGCTGAAGGAAGTTTTTCTTTTCCCACTGTCCGGGTTTTCCAAACCGGTTTCATCCCTCTCTTATCCAATCCTAATTTTTTATATTGCTGCCATAACTCTCCAGTGGGAATTCCATCTATTTTCTCCCGAGCCACCCCCGCTTGTAGTAGAGCGGCAAACATATCCTTACGAGATACTCGCTCTACCTCTGAACCTTGCCCCTTCGGCCCTTCCCCAATTCTCTGCCCCTCATTATTTTTCCTATCTGTCAGCTTCAGACTCCAATCCCCCAAATCTCCTAATTGCTCGATTTTATCCATAATGCCCTCCAACGGGTTATCTGTTTCATTCATCAACAGAGTCAAAATAACTTGTTTATACATTGGAGGAGACCCTTTAATTACTTTGTTTCTAATTGCCGCTGACATAGGCACTTGGGTAAGTGTATCCATCTGTCCTGTGACAATACACACTTTCATTGCCTCTTCCTTTAATCGCTGGATACAATCTTTCAAAGTATACCAAGGCTTGTCATCCCCAGGCCAATCTGATTCTAAAGGGTACTTTCTACGACACCCTGTTCCCACTAACTCAATCAGAGTAGTAGCCTCTGACCCATTCCCATCAGGCATTGCTAAACTATGTTCCCGAAATGCACTTTGAATTATAGCATCTCGAGATAAAGGTATAAATTTCAAACAGTCCTCATTGTCCATCCGTATCCCCATTGCCCCAGTATCATGCAGCCTTACACACCAAGCAATAAGGGATTCATTTGGACGTTGCTGGAATTGCTGCATGATATTGAGAATTTCTTGTTGCGTATAGTCTTCTGCTAAATCCATGCGCACTGGTGCTGCCCCACCCAACTGTGCTCGTCGCCGAATTATCGGCTTCATTTCCGGAGCAGCACTTTCCTCACCCCCTGACTCACTCTCGGGTGTGGAAGACCAGATATCCCCATCCCACGTCTCAGGATCCCATCCGTTAGGATTCTGTGTGGCAGTAGCCATCACCTTTGCAACCTTTACCTTACTCACACGCCCTCTCCTTTTCCGATACTTATACTGCGCTACTCGCACCGCCGCCCGCTCAGCAATTTGCTGGTACCCCGTACACTTATCCATCATCAATTTGCCCTGACACTGTGACATTACCAAGTCGCTTTTCAATGTCAGAATCTCAGCCTGTGATTCCAACAGCTTCTGTTGTAATAACAGATTCTGCTGGTGCATCAGGCGATATGCCGACAACAAAATCCACCCTCTCCGACCCACAGTTCTTAACTCTTTCCCTTTAACCACAGGGGCATTTTGTAAACATTTCAACACATCCTCACACATTCCCTCTCCTAAACATACCTCCCAATTCTCACTCAACCCCGTATCTGTCGCCCATTCTGCTGCCAATGCCTGATATGGGTATTTATCCCATCCAGGAATTGCAAACAGCTTCGGAAGCTGTGCCTGCACAGCCTCCTGATGAGATTTGCTCTTCTTCCCTTTCTTCAACATATTCACAAAACAATAAAACAATAAAACAAGTATATATTCACAAATGTAATCACCGTATCAACAATGCGATATCCTGCCGACTACGCCAAATTGTAACACTAGGGGGCGCTGTGCTTATGACAACACAAAAGCCACCAGACACAATATGCGGTATATCGCTTTTATTGGTGATACATATGTGAACACATACACCAAGATACTTACAGCACCCGCAATTCAGTCAGCATCTGGGAAGACCACCAGGGAAGCACTAGCTCTTCCTCAGAGATTGCAGGGACCATCACTGAACCAGGCGTCCCTTACGTTCAGGCAGGCTTCTAAAGCAAGTCCGGTGCTCTCGCCTCTTTTATAGTGTGAAACAGAGGTGCCTTTCCCAGACTTGCACAAGCTGGCATCCCTTAAACAACCAGCCTGTTTCCCATAACAGAGAATAACTCCCCCAGACTTGCACAGGTTGAAGGTGCCTTTCCCAGATGTGCTGGCATCCCTTAAACAGCCACCATAACAGAGAATAACTCCCCCAGACCTGCACAGGTTGAAGGTGCCTTTCCCAGAGGTGCTGGCATCCCTTAAACAACCACCATAACAGAGAATAACTCCCCCAGACCTGCACAGATTGAAGGTGCCTTTCCCAAAGGTGCTGGCATCCCTTAAACAACTAGCCTGTTTCCCATAACAGAGAATATCAACACATAATTACAGCCAAAACATTCCACTCATTCCATCCCCAGCTGACCTTCAATCCCATGTATTACAAGCCTGGACTTGTCAGTGGTTATTTTCTGAGGTCCCCACTAAATCCTTCTTGGAACATTGGGATAAAGCAGCAATTGAGTCAATAATAAAATAGCTCTGGAGGGTCTCCAGGCCCATTCTGTGAGATCTCGAGCAGCTTTCTGGGCAATCACTCCAGAGAATAACTGCAAGGCAGTGATATGGTTATTGTTAGACTCCTTTGTGAGGTACTATATAATTGATGTTTCAACCAGATAGGATAGTACTTTTGGAAGAGCAGTGGTGGAAGTAGCCTTTTCTTCCCACTCTGAGGGATAGAGCTTTTGTACATCTCATTGGTTTGGAACAGTCTAGCAGGATGAAAAGGAAAGCGAAATTTAGTCTTAACTGCTAATTTCCTTTCCTTGATTCCTGATAGACCAGTCCAAGGCCTGCTTGGGAACATTGCGGTATTATTAGGCATTATTACAGTGTCAGTCAGCATTTCTTCTTGGCTCCTTCAGTGCATCTTAGTTACAATAAGACAAGTTTTGCAGTGGGCCCTTTGGTTCCAGGCTGCACCACTCCTTATACTGATGATGTCACTGGAAGAGTTCAGCTTCTCTGTCTCCATCTGCTGATAGGGAGACATAACCTATTGGCCTAGACTAGTCTAGCAGGAAAGGCCAAGAAAGGCCCTTCATCCAAATTTCACCACTGTAAACCATCTCGATGCCCCCTGTGGTGAAAGGCGGTATATCAAACCACCAATAAACTGAAACAGGTCCCTGGCCTTGGTTTACAAAGTCATGTTTTTCTTTTCCTTGCGGGAAAGAAAAAGGTCCTTAAATAATTGACTATTGTTCTGTTTTGAACAAAAACGGGACAAAACAAGCACAGACAGCCAATGACTGTTTGTATCTTATGTAATAGTAGTTTTAGTCTTAGTAACTTCCTTTTGGCTTAGATGGAACCACCTCTTTGGACTACCCAGGGGGTGGGGTTTCCTCTTGATGACCCTCCCACTTGGCCCTAGTATTGTGTTGACAATTCTTGGCCTGTGGCCAGAGATCACCACTCTTTCTAGAACCTGAGGTGTGTGGATTCTAAATCTGACCATTAGATAAGGCCATAAGTGTCGCCAAACTGGGACAGACTGAAGGTCCATCAAGCCCAGTATCCTGTTTCTAACAGTGGCCAATCCAGGTCACATGCACTGGTGAGATCCCAAAAGAGTAAAACAGATTTTATGCTGCTTATCCTAGCAGTGGATTTTCTCAAGTCCATCTTAATAATGGCTTATGGACTTTTCTTTTAGAAAATTAATATCCAAACTTTTTTTAAACCCTGCTAAGCAAATTTCAGCGTTTAATTACACATTGAGTGAAGAAATATTTTCTCTGGTTTGTATTAAATTTACTACTTAATAGTTTCATTGCATGCCCCTAGTCCTAGTATTTTTGGCAAGAGTAAACATGTCAGCACTGAGTGATGTCTGAAAGTCCCTTCTCTTAGAGACTGTGAATATTGCATTCTATCGTTGGCCAGCCCACAGAATAGAAACTAGCCTTGGGAATCAAACCTAGGTCATGGCTGTGAACAGTAGAGTCACCCAACCACAGGTGCTAAAAGTACATCATTTGCTCAGAAAGCCCTTAAATCAGGGGTCTCCAACCTTTTTCCTGTAAAGGGTCACAAAGTGATCACAAGAAAGCTCTGAGGGTCACCAAATGATTTCAGGCTTATACGCTTAACTTTTAAAATAAAAAATAAAATCATGGAAGGACTCATCTAAGTTAGTTCTGGGCCCATTCAAAATACTGGGTCTGGCCAGTGGCGTACCGAGGGTGGGGCGGTGGGGGCGGTCCGCCCCGGGAGCATGCCGCTGGAGGGGTGCAGGAAACAGCCGCGCAGCTGTCAACTCCGCTGGTTCCCTGCTCCCTCTGCCCCGGAGCAGGTTACTTCCTGTTCCGGGGCAGAGGGAACAGGGAACCGGTGGAACCGACTGCCATGCGGCTGCTCCCAGCGGGTAAGAATGCATCTGGGGGGGTGTTGATGCGCCAGGGGGATGTCATGTTGCACCCGGAAGGGGGCGGAAGCCGCTGCACCCATCTGGCTACGCCACTGCCCTGCTCCTAAAATTTATGAACTGGCATCTAAGTTTTCCAAATATATTTGCACCCTTGTACTGTGGGGTTTGTTCCCAAAAGTGCAAAATTTCAGAATGGGGGCAAATGCCCCTGCTGTGCTGACTCCACAAGATGTGGCCCAGCTGTTCTTCCACAGGACATCAACCCTTAACCTTTTTTTCAGTGTGTTGAGGCACCGCAGCCCATTTGAACTTTGTTAAACTTTTAAGCTCAGCTGTTATCCTGGTCTACAGTCGCTGTATTAAATCACTTCATTGGTAAATAGTCTGTATTTGGAAAGGATTTGAGAAACCTTACGGGCTGTCTATAGCTAAAGATTGTCACCCTGCGTGACGTTGAGTTCCCCTAACCCTAATATAAAGGAAAACTGGTGTTTTATTGCCATAATCTCCAGCAGAGGAGGAGAATTGCTTCTGAACTTTTGATCAGATTTTTCTATTCTATTGACAGGACAGTAAAAGCCTTGTGAAATCCACTAAAGGCCTTAGTAATAGCTTTACAGCACATGAAATGGTAAATTCCATCCCCGGAACGATGAAAGGACTTTCACATACAGATTGCAGAAAAGGAGACTTTTCAGTTCTGGTACCTTGTTTTAAAATAGCGTGATTGCCCTGTTAATTCACTTGCACATAGAGAACCAGAGGTCATCAAATTGCAAATGAAAATTCTCATTAAAAAAAAAAAAAAAGCTTTCTTTGTTTAAAATCTTTTTAAAATGCTGACTGAAATTAACACAGTCCTTCTGCTACCGTATAATCTGTCATATTGGCCAGAGACGAGCCCGGTGCAAGGCTGTCATGTGTCCCGTGCCGACCTTCAGCTTTGCCCCCAATTAACTCAGCTTTGCCCCCCGGCCCCTCTCCAACATTTTAATCATTAAACAATAATCCTACTTACCCAACCTCACCCTTCCCAGAGCAATCCTCTGTTTCGTATATATGTACATAATAAGGTATATTTCGAAAAAAGTTGTTAATTTAGCATGAATTACGTTTCTGCCAGGTACTTGTGACCTGGCTTGGCCGCTGTTTGGAAAAGGGATACTGGGCTAGTTGGACCATTGGTCAGACCCAGTTTGGCTACTTGGTGGTTGGGAGGCGAGGATAGCGGAGGGCAGACTTATACGGTCTGTGCCAGAGCCGGTGATGGGAGGCGGGACTGGTGGTTGGGAGGCGGAAAATACTGCTGGGCAGACTTGTACGGTCTGTGCCCTGAAAAGGCAGGTACAAATCAAGGTAAGGTATACACATATGAGTTTATCTTGTTGGGCAGACTGGATGGACCATGCAGGCCTTTTTCTGCCGTCATCTACTATGTTACTATGTTACTCTTATGTTCTTACGTAGCTATTTATTTGTTTATATATTTGCATTTATTATAAGAAGATACATCCAGACAAATGAGTTAACTGAAAACTGCCGACAGTCCCTGCAGGTAAAAGTAAATGCTGATAGATAGCCCACCTTCTATAAATACCCTAATAAATCCCTTCCTTCTTCTTCCTTCCCTTAACTAATCTCTACACAATACTTACTATACTTGATATACTGGAATAACTATGTTAACAATACTTTGTAAGCCACTTTGAGCCTGCAAATAGGTGGGATAAGGTGGGATACAAATACAATAAATAAAATATTTCTTTGGCAGTCAGGACCTGATGCTAAGCTTTGACCGTAGCTGCTTTATGCCATCCCCAAAAGCTGCTGCCCTAGGCAACTGTCTGGTTTATCTAGTGGTTAAGCCAGCCCTGCACACCTGAAGCTCTGTCACTCTCATATCTGATTGGTGGTGGTAAGAATGGGGGAGGAGTTTCTGGTGGTGGGTGAATGCCATTTATATCACTCCCTGGACATTTGTGGAAAAAAAAACCCACAGAGCATAGGAAAAACATTTATCATTCTTAGGTGCAGACAACAGATAACCTACTTCATAGAAACAGAACGTGGCAGCGGATAGTGAGAATATGGCCGGTCCAGTTTGCCCATTCATACAAGTTCTACAATGCCTTCCTCTCCCTGAGAAACTTTCAGTGCTTGTCTCATGCTTTCTTGAATTCAGATAGTCCTCATCTCCACCACCTCCCACGGGAGGCTGTTCCACACATCCACCACCCTTCCTGTGAAGAAGTATTTCCTTAGATTACTCCTGAGTCGTCATCTTCCTATACACCTTCATTCCAGAGCTTCATTTTATTGAAAGAGTCTATTCTCCTGTGCATTTAGACCAGATATTCAGCAGGGTAAATGTGCCTGAATTCTCACTGCTGTTCCCTGGAAGTCCACTTGGTGTCAGTGTTCTCACTGCTGGCTATGGTGGTAAAGAGAGATCAGCCAGCCAATAGGAGAGAGGTGCCTGCAGGTTATTCCGCACTGTTCCCGAGGCCCTTTCTAACCCTCGACTTTTGCTGACCCTGCTAGGAATGGCGCCAGCTAGTCTAAGGAAGGTTCCAATGTAGGAAATCTCTGGAATTGATGGTTTAGAAGGTGCTGGAAGTTGGGTTCCAGTATAGGAACTCTCTGAAATTGACGGTTTAGAAGGTGCTGGAAGTTGGCTTCCAATATAGGAAATCTCTGGAATTGACGGTTTAGAAGGTGCTGGAAGTTGGCTTCCAATATAGGAAATCTCTGGAATTGACGGTTTAGAAGGTGCTGGAAGTTGGTAGAAGCCTGGGAGGGCCTTACTATGTTAGGAGAGAAGGTTCAGGTGGCAGTGGAGCCAGTCCTTCTGAGAATTTAAGCCCACTCCCTGCTATCCCACTTTGTCATAGATTTATCTTCCGCCTTTGATCTTGCAACTACTGGGAGGTCCCTTCACATACGCCTGAAGCAGCAACTTAACTGAAAGAATCAGCCGATTCATACCTTCACAGGTTGACCATTAAAGGTACTTGCTAGAGGAGAAGGGATCAATGACAAGAAATAGAACTAAAACAGTTCCTGCCTTGTTTTAGTGGACAGGAATGGGGAACCCGTCCACCCCTACAAAATCCTAAAGGGAAGGAGCAGGAGGTCAGTTTGTGTTTCAGCTGCTACAACAACCAGGGTTCTTTCTATACAGGGCCGAAGTGTATAACAGACTACCACTTATTACCATCTTGTCTACTGGAGTCACCCGCCAGCAACTGGAGATTGAGAAAACTGTACATGCAGGGCCGGTCTTAGCAAGTGCGGGGTCCTGTGCAGACCAATTTGATGGGGCCCCACTCCAGCTCCGCCCCCACCCTAGCTCCACCTAAGCTCCGCCCCCACCCTAGCTCCATCCTCACCCTAGCTCCAGGGCCAGCCATCCCCTCCGAGCTCCAGGGCCCCCCCTCCCTCCGAGCTCCAGGGCTCCTTCCCTCCCTCCCTGCTCCAAGACCTCCCTCCCTCCCTGCTCCAAGGCCTCCCTCCCTCCCTGCCTGCTCCATGAGGGCGGGGCCAGAGCTGAGAGAGGGAAAGGAAGGCTCCTAAAGTGACGGTGAGCAGCTCGCACGCTTTTCACTCCTGCCACTGCCTGTAACCCGACGAGGTAACTTTTAAAATTCAGAGGGAGGGGGACTGGATCTCGGGCGGTCAGGGGCGGGGCCCCCTTGAGCGCAAGGCCCTATGCGGTCGCCTCAGTCGCCTCGCCCTAAGACCGGCCCTGTGTGCATGAATAATAACTGAGCACTGATATATATTTAACAACTGTCAATATGAACGGCAGATATCCTAGACGTGTTCTTGAAAGACCCTCACCAACCTGGTGAGTAGGGTTAACCATCTAAGGGAATTAAAGTAACTGTTAACTGTATTTTCATCTATGTCTGGAGAGAGGAGATCAGTGAAGATAAAATGCAACCATGCCTAAATCATTTGAAGGGAAAAATAAAAAAGGTGGGAAAAAGGTCAGGCTATCCAAAGGATGGAACCAAATGTTTTTTATAAAAAAACAAAGTTTATTAATCCTTAAACGAATGAATGATATAATAATAACACATTAAAATTGACTCGACACAAACGTTGTGTTTCGGCCAAAAGGCCTACATCAGGAGTCTATAAAACATAAACAAACGATAAATAAATGAGTAAATTGATAAATAAATTAAACATATAAAAATATATTAAAATGAAAAATGTTAAAAATATTAAAATGAAAAATGTTAAAACTGTCATGGAATTTAGGTTTTCCCTTATTAACTTTGAGATCACCACGCCAGACGGTCCATTCACATAACGGTCTTTCTTAAGGTATGTGACTTGAGCTCTTTTCTCTCTTTTTTAATACATGCGGTTCGCGGCTTTCACACCGCCGCGTTTTGCCACACACTTTTTTTATTATCACTTATATAATGTGGAGTTTTATAACATAAAGTATGGAGGTTCTTTTTCAATGTATTTGCAGCCAATGTTATGGTTTGAGCTTCTTGGATGTTTCAACCCCGGAGCAGGTCTGCATAACGGTTCAATAGGCAGATCATAGACTTTCTTTTTCCATCTAATTATATTATCCGGTGTGTCCCAATGGCTATTTCTATATAATAATTTTTGCCACGTTTTAACTACCTTTTTTTATATACATTTTGGGTTACTTTGATGTTTTAATCCCGAACCAGTGTTATAAAGGTTCGATTAGGCAAGTCACATTATTTAAAAAGTTTTTTTCGTTTTTTTCGTTCTTTTCGTTTGTCTCATTAAGTTTTTTCGTTTGTCTATTCAAGACTGTTTAGTGTTACCTAAATAGCCATACATGTCTATTGTTTTTCATAAATGTTTACTCATACTTCTATATGGTTTATTTTTCCATCTAAATTTTCTTTGTTTTCTACAGACCATTGCTAAGATCTTACTTACAGATCTTTGGAATCTTTTAGCTGCGTTACGAGATTACTTTTGAATTTACAATCTTAATCTCAATTTGACTAATAAGGTCAGTTTTTTTCACTTAATTTCTTATTCCCATGTAGGTATATATATATATTTGTTTTTTTTGCAAAAGTCATTTAATATATTACCTCTTACTCCCATGTATGTATATATATATATATATATGTTTTTTCCTTATAAAGGTCATTTAAATGTATAGTTTTTAATAAGCTTCAAATTTATATAATTTCATTTATTAATTTATTTGTGGCATTGATTATATAATTTTATTTGTGGCAATAATATGTTTTTAATAATCTATATATGTTCTCCCTTCAGTATAATTCTGTGTTGTATAATATTATATTTATTTTATATATAATTTTTTGACAATCTATACACGTTCTTCTTTCAGTCTAATTCTTTTAACATTTTTCATTTTAATATTTTTAACATTTTTCATTTTAATATATTTTTATATGTTTAATTTATTTATCAATTTACTCATTTATTTATCGTTTGTTTATGTTTTATAGACTCCTGATGTAGGCCTTTTGGCCGAAACACAACGTTTGTGTCGAGTCAATTTTAATGTGTTATTATTATATCATTCATTCGTTTAAGGATTAATAAACTTTGTTTTTTTATAAAAAACATTTGGTTCCATCCTTTGGATAGCCTGACCTTTTTCCCACCTTTTTTATTTTTCCTTTCACTACCCGTGGGATCTATTGAGTTCTCCACTGTATGTGGATTCTCTTTAGTCTAAATCATTTGAAGGACAGTACAGACTGTGTGTGGATTGAGCTATGGAGTGAAAGTCTGGTGCAGCTTCCTGCAGCCTCCCCAGATAAACCTGGGTCCTGACCCTGGTCCCAAATCAACAAATTTGATGTGTGCCCCTTCCACCCTGCATCCTGGGCTTACACCAGGCAGCTGCCTAGGTGTACATACAAGGGGGTTACAACAGGGAGATATTTAAATGTCTCTATCATATCTCCCCTCTCCCACCTTTCTTCCAAAGTAGACGTATTGAGATCTTTAAGTCTGTCCCCATACGCTTTATGACGAAGACCACTGACCATTTTAGTAGCCGCCTTCTGGACTGACGTTCTTACTAAAGGGCCCCTAAATTATTTTGTAAGGTTTTGATGCATGTGTTGTGGGACACTATTTTTCTTGTGCGAGTTTGCCGTACTTATCCTTGTTTCCAGTGTGTCTTTCAAAATGAATTGTGTGGTCGTCGAAGCCGTCAAGAAGGAAGCTACTAGAAATGATTTCTCTGGCTATATTTTAGAGTTTTCAGAGTACTTTCACTGAAGATGTTTCAAAGAATCATGTCTCAGTTTTATAGGATTTGGCTTGGTGGATGACGTAATCAAGGGAACGTAAAAGATGTTTCTAGTTATTCATTTGAAAAGCGCATATGTGAAATTAATGAAGTTGAATCTGTAACTTTTGTAATTTAGTTGAAAGTAGAGACTGTTAAGTAAGTCTGAAAAGCTGTATGAAGGGCTTTTTTCTGCACAGATACTTTGAATTTGTTTTTGTACAAATGGTTTAAATATCTTGCTTTGGCAATAGTTATAAAGTATTACATCCCCCCCTCCATCTTCATCTTGTAGGTTCCCTGCCTCAGCCAAAAAGTCAAGTGGAGACCACCCACAGCTCATGGCTCTGACGCTGCAGTGGAAAGGCTGCTGGTTTTCTTTCAACTAGCATGGCAGTTCCTTATTGGTGGAGATTGTACGGCCTGATAAACCTCCTTTCTTTTTCTAAAATTTGGCTCAATCAGAACAAGCACTGGGATTTTTTTACTCGTTCCAAAAGAGCAAAGCTGAGGGGGCACTCGAGGAAGTTAAATGCAAATACTTTTAAAACCGATAGGAGGAAATATTTTTTCACCCAAACAGTGGCCAAGCCAGGTCAGAAGTATGGTAGAAACCCAAATTGTGGCAACATTCCATGTAGAACCCCCCAAAAATAGCAAGATTCTAGAATCCTAAAGAGTGACAAGATTCCATGCAGAATCTCAAAGAGTAGCAACATTCCAAACTACAAATCCCAGGGCAAGCAGTTGCTTCCCATGTCTGCCTCAATAGCAGACTATGGACTTTTCCTCCAGGAATTTGTCCAAACCTTTTTTAAACCCAGATACACTAACCGCTGTGACCACATCCTCTGGCAAAGAGTTCCAGAATAGAGAGCTGCACGGGGACAGGGTTCGTGGGAATCCCGCGGAACCCGCGGGATTCCCGCAGGGACGGAAGCAGGTACTGCGGGGTTCCCGTGGGGACGGAAGCAGTTCTGCGGGGTTCCCGCGGGGACGGAAGCAGGTCCTGCGGGGTTCCCGCGGGGATGGAAGCAGTTCTGCGGGGTTCCCGTGGAAGTATAAGCTGCACTGCTTCAGCCTCTCATCTACTGAGTACCTTGAATGCTGTCTCCTCCTCCTCCTCCTCTTCCTCCTTGCT
Source organism: Microcaecilia unicolor (assembly GCF_901765095.1). Classification (NCBI taxonomy): domain Eukaryota; kingdom Metazoa; phylum Chordata; class Amphibia; order Gymnophiona; family Siphonopidae; genus Microcaecilia; species Microcaecilia unicolor. Next base: position 8,177,106 of record NC_044040.1, on the reverse strand, counting down.
TTAACAGCACAAATGTGTAAAGTCTTCCGTTAAGGAGGTGGTAGAGACACAAATGATGAAGGAATTCAAAAAGGCTTGGTTGAACACAGAGGATCTCTAATTAGAAAATGGAAGTTATAAAAATCCTAACCTTAAATGGCTGCATGTGTGTGGATGTGTCAAGTGACGCTTAGATGGTGACTCTGGCTGTGATTAACTAGGTCCGATACCGGGAAGACTTGTATGGTCTGTGTCTAATATATGGCAGTCTGGTTTAGGATGGGCTAGAAAGGGCTTAGACAGCAACTTCAGTAGCTGGAACATAAGGACAGTGCTGGACAGATTTTTATGGTCTGTATCCCACAAATGAGAAGACGAATAGACTGGAGTGGGCTTCAATGAGAACTCCAGCAGTTGGAACATAAGGATAGGGCCAGATAGACATCTATGGTCTATGTTCCAGAAACACGGAAGAAAAGTATATAATATCACACTCGTTGATTTAATCATGGATTGATAATGTGTGACTATTGGGCAGACTGGATGGACCATTCAGGTCTTTATTTGCTGTCACTTACTATGTTACAATTGATCCTCTTTGCTCCCGGGCTGATGCGCAGACCTCAGCTCTGACACAGGCAAGAGCATCGGATGTCACCTGACCTACTGGCGCGTGCATGTGGTGACCTCTCAGCACACAGTGCCAAAAATCAGAGACAAATCTTACATGTGCACACCAGAATGTTCTAAGTTTCAGCTTCCATTCCTTCCTTGCCTACAGTGATGTGGCTCAAATCCAGAGAGAGACGGAGGGAGCTGACCAGAATTTTCTTTTATGTACCATTAAATTCTTGCGGGGACGGGTTGGGATGGATTAAATTTTTGCGGGGATGGGTGGGGATGGGTAAGATTCCAGTGGGGACGGGTGGGGATGGGTGAGATTCTAGCAGGGACGGGCGGGGATGGGTAAGACTTCTGTCCCCGTGCAACTCTCTAATCCAGAGCTTATCTATTCATTGAGAGAAAAAAATATTTTCTCCTATTTGTTTTAAAAGCATTTCCATGTAACTTCCTCGAGTGTCCCCTAGTCTTTGTACTTTTGGAACGAGTAAAAAAAATTGGTCTACTTGTTCTACACAGGATTTTGTAGACCTCAATCATATTTCCCCTCAAGTGTCTCTTTTCCAAGCTGAAGAGCCCTAATCTGTTTAGCCTTTCCTCATATGAAAGGAGTTCCATCCCCTTTATCATTTTAGTCACTCTTCTTTGAACCTTTTCTAATTCCGCTATATCTTTTTTGAGATATGGAGACCAGAACTGAACGCAATACTCAAGGTGCAGATGCACCATGGAGCAATACAATGGCATTATAGTATTTTCAGTCTTAGTCACCATCCCTTTCCATAATAATTCTTTTTCTGCCTTCATTTTTCTCTGTTTCTATGTGTGCATTACAAGCATAAATATTTAGAATGTGCTATTATAGCGTCTAAGCGTCATTCTGTAAATACGTGACTGTCCTGCATACTGAGTATTTGCAAGGAAGGTGCACACGGGGCAGTGCATGGCTAGGACATAGTTGGAGCCCCAACTAACATGCATAAGTTACTGTGTCCCTGCTGCATTTAGGAACTTACGCAAGCTTTGTGGCCGCTCTAAGGGGCCCTTTTACTAAGCCGCGTAGGCGCCTAAGCATTCCCAATGCACGTCAATTTGGAGATACCGCCCAGCTACCGCGTAGCCCGTGTGGTAATTTCATTTTTTTACACGTGTCCGCTACACGCACCAGAAAATTTATTTTATTTTCAGGCATGCGGCGAAAATCGGGCGGTAACTCTGACTTGACACATAGTTAACGCGAGAGACCTTACCGCTAGGTCAATGGCTGGCGGTAAGGTCTCAGACCCAAAATGGACGTGCACCAATTTTTATTTTGCCGCATGTCCATTTTCGGCAAAAAATTTTAAAAGGCCTTTTTCCCAGGGGCGCTGAAAAATGGATCTGTGCGCATCCATAACATGCGGGAACCAAACATTTGGTACGTCAATACTGGGTTATGTTAGAACTGTATAACTGAACTTAGATGCTTTGGTTCCATCAGAGAACAGGCTCCTAACAGCCCGACGTATAAATCGGGGGTTCTCAAAGGGGTCTACAGGCCAGTCGGAGTTTCTGAGGCAATATGGCGATCGTCAACAGCCAATTACAATAACATAAGATCAATGGAACTGCAATACCTTTGTCATTGATGGAATTTAAGGACCATTTTACTTATTAGGAAGTACAGAACTGCAATGATTTTGTCATGAGTTGATATGTTATAATATTACTTGGTACTGTTGATGATGGTGTAATTGGTGCCAATAGGGTCCTTGAGGCAGATAATAAAGAGCATTAAGTGAGACAACCGAGTACAACGTAATTGTTAGGAAACAGTGCATGTATTGGACGAATGAGATGAGGTTAGGATATCAGAATTTTAAAGAATTTCTACATGGTATAAATGATATGCAGTGGCGTTCCTAGGGGGGCTGACACCCAGGGCGGATCGCCGATGCGCCCCGTCCCCCGGGTGCAGCACCCCCCCTGGATGCAGCGCGACCCCCCCCCCCCCCCCCGGCAAAAGGACACCCCCCGCGAAAGAACCCCCCCAGGTGCACACCGCTGGGGGGGGGTGCCACGCGCACCTGTCCTTTGTTCGTTCCATGCTCCCTCTGCCCCGGAACAGGTCCTGTTCCGGAGCAGAGGGAGCATGGAACGAACGAAGGACAGGCGCGCGTGGCACCCCCCCCCCCCAGTGGCGTGCACCCGGGGCAGACCGCACCACCGCCCCCCCCCCTAGGAACGCCACCGATGATATATATTTTGATGTATATGTCTAATAAAGCAGTTGGATACAATATATATTGACAAAAATGATTACTTAAGTAAGTAGGTAATGAATATGCATGAGAGAGATTTGCATACAATGGAGGTGACAGCCATACAAATCTCTGTCATGCATATTGTAATGGGGAGGGCACTGTCCGTGTGCCCCTTGGCACTTTTCCCACCACATTCCTACATAAGGAGTGCAGAGGCAGTTTGGAGCTCAGGGAAAGGAGAATACTCGGAACGGATTTCCCTGGATTGGAAGGGAATCTTCCCTGGGTGCAGGCATTCACGGGCTGGCAGATCACACTGAATGAGAGAAAGTGTTAGACCATAGGACCAGTAAGGGAAAGAGGGACAGACATGGGCAGACTGCTGAAGAAAAGTGGCTTGGAATATTGAAAGGGTAATTAGGCAAGCTTTGTGGAAACATGATATAACTGAATTCTATTATTCTGTCTCGCTGTATTTTCAAATGTAATCCCAGTGGCGTTCCTAGAGGGGCTGACACCCGGGGCGGATCGCCGATGTGCCCTGCCCCCCTGGGTGCAGCGCCCCCCCCCCCCCCCGGCGAAAGGACACCCCCACCCCAGCTAAAGAAACCCTCAACCCTGGTGCACGCCGCTGGGGGGGGGGGGGTGCCGCGCCCCGGTCAGCGTCGTTCGTTTCCATGCTCCCTCTGCACCAGGACAGGTTACTTCCTGCATCTACTTTTTCCTATACGAGCACGCAACTCTGGAACGCGCTGCCACGTAACCTGAAAATGGTCTATGAATTGACCAGTTTCCGCAAACTATTGAAAACCTCTCTCTTCGACAAGATATATCACAAAGATCAACATGTGTAACTGTATAGTCTTAAAACTTCCAGACTGTCTTATAATGTTTTATAATGTCTTTCTGCTCTAACACCCTCATCTATCTTACTACCATGTAACACAAAACCCTCTGTAAACCAAATGTATATTCAATGCTATTTCCAGTATCCATGACGAAATGTAAGCCACATTGAGCCTGCAAAGAGGTGGGATAATGTGGGATACAAATGCCATAAAATAAATAAATAAATAAGACTGACCCCTAGTGGTAGTACCACAAGACTGCCACTATGGGTTGACCAGTGCTACTTTGAACCTAGCAGCTTAGGGGACAGGAGTGACTGGAGACTGGTTCTGTGTCCCCCAACCAGATCCCAGGAATAGGCCTGGTGGGTCCAAGGGGTTCTTTGCTGGGGGTGGGGTGGGGGTGCCTGATGCTCCTTGGGAGAAAAAATAAAGCAAGCTCAAAGCTGATGTGTATTTATTTTTGTCCATGGATTACTACTACTACTACTACTATTTAGCATTTCTATAGCGCTACAAGGCATACGCAGCGCTGCACAAACATAGAAGAAAGACAGTCCCTGCTCAAAGAGCTTACAATCTAATAGACAAAAAATAAATAAAGTAAGCAAATCAAATCAATTAATGTGAACGGGAAGGAAGAGAGGAGGGTAGGTGGAGGCGAGTGGTTACAAGTGGTTATGAGTCAAAAGCAATGTTAAAGAGGTGGGCTTTCAGTCTAGATTTAAAGGTGGCCAAGGATGGGGCAAGACGTAGGGGCTCAGGAAGTTTATTCCAGGCGTAGGGTGCAGCGAGACAGAAGGCGCGAAGTCTGGAGTTGGCAGTAGTGGAGAAGGGAACAGATAAGAAGGATTTATCCATGGAGCGGAGTGCACGGGAAGGGGTGTAGGGAAGGACGAGTGTGGAGAGATACTGGGGAGCAGCAGAGTGAATACATTTATAGGTTAGTAGAAGAAGTTTGAACAGGATGCGAAAACGGATAGGGAGCCAGTGAAGGGTCTTGAGGAGAGGGGTAGTATGAGTAAAGCGACCCTGGCGGAAGACGAGACGGGCAGCAGAGTTTTGAACCGACTGGAGAGGGGAGAGGTGACTAAGTGGGAGGCCAGCAAGAAGCAGATTGCAGTAGTCTAAACGAGAGGTGACAAGGGTGTGGATGAGGGTTTTGGTAGAGTGCTCGGAAAGAAAGGGGCGGATTTTACGGATGTTGTAAAGAAAGAAACGACAGGTTTTGGCGGTCTGCTGGATATGAGCAGAGAAGGAGAGAGAAGAGTCAAAGATGACCCCAAGGTTTCGAGCTGAGGAGACAGGGAGAATGAGAGAGCCATCAACAGAAATAGAAAACGGGGGGAGCGGGGAGGTGGGTTTGGGGGGGGGGGAAATGAGAAGCTCGGTTTTGGTCATATTTAATTTCAGGTGGCGTTGAGACATCCAGGCAGCAATGTCAGACAAGCACGCTGAAACTTTGGTTTGGATGCAAGGTGAGATATCAGGGGTAGAAAGGTAGATTTGGGAGTCATCAGCATAGAGATGGTAGGAAAAGCCATGGGATGAGATTAATGAACCAAGGGAAGAAGTGTAGATAGAAAAGAGGAGGGGACCAAGAACAGAACCCTGAGGTACGCCGACAGGCAGAGGGATAGAAGTAGAAGAGGATCCACCAGAGTGAACACTAAAGGTGCGGAGGGAGAGGTAGGAAGAGAACCAGGAAAGGACAGAGCCCTGGAATCCAAGTGAGGACAGGGTATCGAGAAGTATGCTGTGATCGACAGTGTCAAAAGCAGCGGAAAGATCAAGAAGAATGAGGATGGAATATTGACCTCTGGATTTAGCCAGTAATAGGTCATTGGAGACTTTAGTAAGCGCAGTTTCGGTTGAGTGGAGAGGGCGAAAACCAGATTGTAATGGGTCAAGAATAGCATGTGAGGAGAGAAAATCAAGGCAGCGGCGGTGAACAGCACGCTCAAGTAATTTGGAGAGAAAAGGAAGGAGGGAGATGGGTCGGTAATTAGAGGGACAAGTAGGGTCAAGTGAAGGCTTCTTAAGGAGAGGTGTGACCACAGCATGTTTAAAGGCAGCAGGGACAGTCGCAGTGGAAAGTGAGAGGTTGAGAATGTGACAGATAAAAGGAATAAGAGTAGGAGAGATGGCATTAAGAAGGTGGGTGGGAATGGGATCAGAGGAACAGGTGGTACATTTTGAGGAAGAAAGGAGAAGTGTAGTTTCCTCAATAGTAACTTTCAACACAAGTTAACAAGATAACATTCAACACAAGTTCCACTTTTTGATTTGCATACTAATGAGCTGCTTTGCATTTCATTATTATGTAGCATATGTTACAATGAACTAGCGTTTGTTACGTGCAAGGTTTTGCCTTTTAAGTGGCAAAAAATCCTGCTTTATTCCCTTCAGACGGATGAGTAGCTACTTCTTTAAGAAGTGACCTGTGACCTGCAGTTTAGATCTGGCATGGCCCTGATCTCCGACCCCTGCATCTCATCAGAGGGAAATGCCTCAGAGCCACAGAGACGTGGCACTGAAGGGAATTATTTCCACGGAGACATCCTGTTGGTAGAGCAAAGTGTCAGCGCTTTTAAACATCACCAGACAGCTGAGTTAGAATTGTTCCTTTTCACCTTGTAGCTGATATCTTTCGTTTCATGCGTTCTCACTCGCCCTCTCCCTCTTCTGCCGAAAGCAAAGTTTCCAGGTTTAGATAATAATTATTCTCTCATCCCCCACTTTAAAGTGCAGAAGGTCCTCTCCCTTGCCTGTCCCATTTGTCACCTGGCCATCTTTCCAGAGGTCTGACTTCAGCATAATTTAACAATATCTACTCTTTTCGGTAGATGAGAATCCAGACATCCCATTGGTGACGGATCAGAAACGTGATGACTCCTAAGGCTCAACCCAGTGTGATGTGTGTTAGGTGCAAAAAGTAACGTGTTGTAAGTGCAAAGCTTATGTAATAAGAGTCGGGGACAGGCCCAGCATCAGCCCTGCAGTTACTGCAAAGGGCACGCACTTACCCCCAGATTCTATATGTGGCGCCTAGATTCCGTGCGGAGAAATGCGCATAACGTAATTGGCGTAACAAGGTAATCAGCGTTGTTAACAGCACTAAACAAGTAATTATCACAATTTATGTGTGGAAATGAGATCAACCTCAACTTTCGGTGCCGTGCGGCTCAACCTCATGGTGAAACCAGTCGCGGCAGAGAATCAGGGATCTCATTGGAGGACTTCAGCTGGAGCTCCTGCAGGCCACTCACAGCAGGGAAGAAAGTCTCCATCGTAGGTGAGGGGAATGAGATAGAGTGAAGGCAGTGGAGTGGGGTGCAGTGCGATGCAGTGGGAGGGTACATCTAAGAGAGAGAGAATGGGTGACGGGGGGGGTACATATGAGAGAGAGAGAGAATAGATGATGGCAGGAGAGACATATGAGAGAGAGAATGGGTAACAGCGGGGGGGGGGGGGGTGTGGAAGAAAAATAGAGAGCGTAATTGTGCTCATGCAAGCAAGCACACGCACACACACACAAACACCAGACTCAAAAAAGATGTCAGGAAGTATTTTTTCACGGAGAGGGTGGTGGATGCTTGGAATGCCCTCCCGCGGGAGGTGGTGGAGATGAAAACGGTAACGGAATTCAAACATGCATGGGATATGCATAAAGGAATCCTGTGCAGTAGGAATGGATCCTCAGAAGCTTAGCCGAAATTCGGTGGCGGAGCAGGTGCGGGAAGAGAGGTTGGTGGTTGGGAGGCGAGGATAGTGGAGGGCAGACTTATACGGTCTGTGCCAGAGCTGGTGGTTGGGGGGCGGGGATAGTGCTGGGCAGACTTATACTGTCTCTGTGCCAGAGCTGGTGGTGGGAGGCGGGAAATACTGCTGGGCAGACTTGTACGGTCTGTGCCCTGAAAAAGACAGGTACAAATCAAGGTAAGGTATATACATATGAGTTTATCTTGTTGGGCAGACTGGATGGACCATGCAGGTCTTTTTCTGCCGTCATCTACTATGTTACTATGTTACCAGCACGCACGCACATGACTTGGCCCTCCAAATATTACAAAATATTAAAGGTGGACCCCCAATAAAAAAAAAAGGTTGGACAAGTCTGCTTTAAACCAACCAGGACAGTTCAGCTGGTGTTGGGGGAGATACAGTCCCTGGAACCCAAACCCATCAGCAATCAAGCAGCTAAGATTTGGGCTAATTCCAGATTCTAGTTTTGAAAGACCCAGATAGAGGATGTTAAAATAATCTATCCAGGAAGTGATTATGGCTTGTAAATTGATGGCAAACCTCTTCTTGGCAAATAAAGGCTGCAGCATTTTTAATTGTCAAGAGATGCTCAGCTTGTCTATAATGGGATGACAAAAGTTATTTGTACGGTGAAGAAGCCAATTATGCTTCTTACAATTCTGAAAGGGACCCAGTCTAAAAACCCTATGGTCAGGTGGTTTATTTCTCCGGATAAACAGACCCTTTGAGACCCATTTGTTTTATGAAGTGGTTGTGGTCATTTTTATTCAGTGAAGTCAGTCGATATCTTTCTGCCAGAAATTTTTCTAAATCCCAGACTTAAATGAATTGAACCTTTACTGAACAGGTCAGGCTGATTGAGCTTTGCGCCCATTCTGTGTATGGGAGGAAGGGAAGCTTTTGAGGATCAGGTCCAAAGTCAAACCGAGAGCAGCTTTTTCTGTCTTTTTTATTCCCATGCAACATTTCTAAATAATAATTGATTTAGTGCCAATCGTTTTGTAAACTTGTGTTTACGTTCCGAGAAGGGCATTCGTGGCCTACATCTTTCACTAGACAAGAGGGGATGAATGGATGACTCACGCAGCTGGAAACACTTCACTTAAAAGCTGTTGCCAAGAACACAGCCTTCTGCAAGATAAGATCGTAACAAGACATATTTTGTTAGAAGAAATAATAAATAAAGTGGAAGGTAAGGGCGTATTAGGGCTTGTTTTGAAACCGGTGTACCGTATTTTTCGGACTATAAGACGCACTTTTTTCCCCCCAAATTTGGGAGGAAAATGGGGGGTGCGTCTTATAGTCCGAAGGTAGCGAGGTCCGATTTCGGGATCGCCCTCCCCCCGAGTTCGGGATCGCCCTCCCCTACTTACGTCACGCGATGTTCCCTGGTGGTCTAGTGACGTCGGGGCAGGAAAGAGCCCCCTCTTTCCTGCCCAGCGCGCTGCTCTCCGTCCTCCTGTATGCTGCCTGACGGTCTCGGCGAGATTCAAAATGGCCGCCGAGAATTGAAGTCTCGGCGGCCATTTTGAATCTCGCCGAGACCGTCAGGCAGCATACATACAGGAGGACGGAGAGCAGCGCGCTGGGCAGGAAAGAAGGGGCTCTTTCCTGCCCCGACGTCACTAGACCACCAGAGAACATCGCGTGACGTGAGTAGGGGAGGGCGATCCCGAACTCGGACAAGACGCACCGGAGCACCTAGGTTTTAGAGGAGGGAAAAAGGAAAAAAAAATTTTTCCTATTTCCCTCCTCTAAAACCTAGGTGCGTCTTATGGTCTGGTGCGTCTTATAGTCCGAAAAATACGGTATTTCAACTTGTAGTACAGACAGCAATAATGGCACATTTGGTCTATAGCGACATTATATATGTTGGATATCATGCATCCGGATACATGTTACTGGATGCATGTTAAATCTTATAGATCTACCACCCAGAAACAGTTCCAGTCTTTCCCAATCCTATTTCATTTTACATTATCCAGATTGCAATGGCCGCAAATACAAAATCTACCTACGCATCAAGCTTCTCCTTCTTAGGAACTCAACTATGGAATGCATTGCCTAAACTCTTAAAATCAAGTCAGAATCATCGAAACTTCAGGAAATTATTGAAGACCACCCTGTTCAAGAAGGCGAACCATCCAGACCTTACTTAGTTTCTCTCTTATCTGTTCAGCAAAATTTATGGACCCTAATGTTTTCCCATTATCTTTTATTATCTTTGTTGTCTTAGACGATACGTTTACGATTAATTTTTTACTATGACATTGTTTAACGATATTATACTGAACTGTAGCCTACCCATGTTACTGTGTAAGCCACATTGAGCCTGCAACTAGTGGGAAAATGTGTTAAATAAATAAATCTATCTGACGTCGACTACAGACATTACAGAACACAGCAGACCAACTGATATTGTTAATATGTGTTACAGCTTGAGACCCCCCCACTGGAATAGTGGTGGGCCGAGCTCTATATTATTATTATTATTATTATTCATTGCATTTGTATCCCACATTTTCCCACCTTTTTGCGGGCTCAGTGTGGCTTACAATACATTATGAATAGTGGAAATACAATTTGTTACAATTCAGGTTATGGATTACATTGTGAAGAGTTGACGAGATGAAATCAAAATCATTAAGGAATCAATCAGTTGAGAAGAACAATGAGACAGTGGAAGGAGAGAACAGGAAATTAGAGGCGCTGTATGAAGTATGTGGTGTACATTTTTCTGTGAGTAGAGGTATGAGTGTGGTGGGATTAAGGGTTGAGAGTTCATAAATGGATGTATTAATGTATTACTGAACAGTGAGTGTGAGCTTTATGTGTTTTGGTTCTTTCCGTAAATTAGCCTAGGCTGCTGCAAAGCACTGACTAGGCCTGAAAATCTGATGGTGGCCTTGCAGCTGAGTGCCTGCGGAAGCAGGACCGGTTGGCAAGCCGTATCAGGATCTGGTGTGACATTCAAATACAGTGTAAGGGCCAAGATGGAGGAATTAATGGCTAAAATAGTAAGAAGCTAGGTTCATGAAATGGAGTCTGGTTTTGGAAAGATGGCGTCTTGTTCATGAAATATGAATACGTGTCTCTGTATCTTAGAAAAGTTGTTTACAGCTCAGGAAGTTACAGTTACGAAGAAATAGGTGAAAGGAGGGAGAAATGGGCATCTGCGGTTAAGCAAACTGTCAGAAAGTATGATTCACATATGAAAAAAAAATGTGTGCCCGTAGGTTTAATGGGCAAGAAGAGGGTATTTAAGATCTGCCAATCTAGGCGGAGTTTGGAATTATCCCCAACTCTACCCAGAGGGCAGAACTACGGTCGGTCCACCTGAGACTCTGACTGATGAGCGTGCCAGATTGATTGAACTTGCATTGGGTAAGAATTAAAATCATTATTACCACCTACCTCTCTGAAAACACCTACACAGACAAAATTATTCTCTATGATATCCACATAAGTGAGGAAAACCCCTACCCAATTACCCATAATGTGGGAGCATAGATGCACAAAGATGCACTTAGGTGCTAGGAGTCAGAAAGCCGAGGTCTCATTTAACAGACTTAGATTGAGCCTTCTGAAACCCTTCTCTCGGCTAAAATTGTCAAGGCACACCTCCACACAAGGTCCAGCATTTTACCTTCTACCCTACCCCCCATCCCCTAACCACACATGGTCCAGCATTTTTACCTCCTCCTCCCATTAAATAGTCCAACATTTACCTTCTCTTTCACCCCCCACCCCCATCCTCACAAATAGTCCAGTATCTCTCCCTCCTGTTTCCTCTCCAGACAGTGAGCAGGCATCTTCCCTTGTCTCTGCCCCCCCCCCCCCCCCACCCGTCTACCTTTTAAAAGTTTTCTTGTAATGGGATGACAAAAGTTATTTTTACGGTGAAGAAGCCAATTATGCTTCTTACGATTCTGAAAGGGGCCCAGTCTAAAAACCCTATGGTCAGGTGGTTTATTTTTCCAGATAAACAGACCCTTTGAGACACATTTGTTTTATGAAGTGATAGTGGTCATTTTTAAATAAATAAATCTATCTGAGGTCAACTACAGACATTACAGAACACAGCAGACCAACTGGTATGTAAAACCACTAAATTTAAAGTGCTAGACCAGAGATTTTCAACCTTTTTCATCTCACGGCACACTTGCATGGTGCTAAAATTGTCAAGGCACACCTCCACACATGGTCCAGCATTTTACCTTCTACCCTACCCCCCATCCCCTAACCACACATGGTCCAGCATTTTTACCTCCTCCTCCCATTAAATAGTCCAGCATTTACCTTCTCTTCCACCACCCCCCTCCATCCTCACAAATAGTCCAGTATCTCTCCCTCCTGTTTCCTCTCCAGACAGTGAGCAGGCATCTTCCCTTGTCTCTAACCCCCCCCCCCCCCCCCCCCCCCCCCCCCCCCCCGGTCTACCTTTTAAAAGTTTTTTTTGTCTCCAGCGATTGGTGGCAGCAAGCAGCAATTTATACAGGCTGTTCATGTCAACCCCGGAGCCTTCTCTCTGATGTAACTTCCTACTTATGTGGAAGCAGGAAGTTACATAAGTACATAAGTACATAAGTAGTGCCATACTGGGAAAGACCAAAGGTCCATCTAGCCCAGCATCCTGTCACCGACAGTGGCCAATCCAGGTCAAGGGCACCTGGCACGCTCCCCAAACGTAAAAACATTCCAGACAAGTTATACCTAAAAATGCGGAATTTTTCCAAGTCCATTTAATAGCGGTCTATGGACTTGTCCTTTAGGAATCTATCTAACCCCTTTTTAAACTCCGTCAAGCTAACCGCCCGTACCACGTTCTCCGGCAACGAATTCCAGAGTCTAATTACACGTTGGGTGAAGAAAAATTTTCTCCAATTCGTTTTAAATTTACCACACTGTAGCTTCAACTCATGCCCTCTAGTCCTAGTATTTTTGGATAGCGTGAACAGTCGCTTCACATCCACCCGATCCATTCCACTCATTATTTTATACACTTCTATCATATCTCCCCTCAGCCGTCTCTTCTCCAAGCTGAAAAGCCCTAGCCTTCTCAGCCTCTCTTCATAGGAAAGTCGTCCCATCCCCACTATCATTTTCGTCGCCCTGGGGTTGGCGCAAGCGCACTGTATGAATCGCTGCTTGCTGGCACTGACCGCTAGAGAGAAGGAAACGTTTAAAAGGTACACTCCGTTCCGGCACAAATTAAGCTGGCCTTACTAATAAATGACCCTAAACACCCGTGGCACACCTGTGGACCAGCCACGGCACACTGGTTGAAAAATGCTATACTAGGCTATTGCTTTGTAAACTCCGCTAACTTCCGATGGAGGCACACTCAATTTTTAAGTTATGTTGTTTGGTCTTTTTAATTGGCAGCGCAGCCACATTGGCGTGCTCTGAATGGTTACCGTGCGAGTAGCGTGTCAGCCGTTACTGCTAGGTCAAAGGGTGGCGGTAAGGGTTCAGGCAGGAAATAGCTGCACGCTACTTTTAATTTTAATGCATGGCCATTCACTGCCCCATTGAAAAATGGCCTAGTGCACGCCAAAAACACTGGCCCACACTACCGCAGGCCACTTTTTACCACAGTAAAAGGGCCCCTTAGTTCAATATTATAGCATTGTAACCTGTTTTCTTTTTGTTCACGCTTTTAATTCAAAAAATATTCATAGCAATATAGATACTCATCTGATTCAAAGAAGAAGCCAGCTAGGGGATATTATTCCGACAAGAACTAAAACATTTTAAAGAAAATCTTATGTAGGTGAGCCCGATCGTCTTCTGTTACTTCAGCAATCCAAGATGGCAGAGGCGTCATAAGGAAGATTTTAAATACCTTTCCTGTTTCATCAGCTGATTCATGTCACAGCCAATCAGAGACAAGGGTTAAAACCAGTGACATCCATTCAAGCTCAGCATTTAATCCCATGGGAATAACAGAATCAAGATGAAAGATCCAATATCGCTCTTTAAAATTCAGATAATGTTCAATATTTTCACCCTTCCACCCTTCATTCACTTGATCAATTATCCACCATTTCAATTCTGATAATGAATCATTTGTATCCACCCAATGTTGGACCAAAGGAGCTTGAGATTTTGAGTGTTCTACCCTGTAGATAAGTTATATACTAGGTTTATGTGGCTTCACTTTGGTGCCATGAACTGTTTTAATAATTGATTTTTAGCACCCAATTATTGTTAGCCAATTTAGTTGCATACACATCTCAGGATAGCGTGCAATTTTATGCATGTAAATGTGGATGCCATTTATAGAATCCAGAGGACATCACTGCACATTTGGATAAATTTAAGCTCCAGACAGCCTAAGACTTGTTGTTCGTACTAGTAAGGGTGTTGACTCAACAATTCCACTTCTGTAGAGTGGTGTCCAACACGTTCAGAAATCAGTATAAGAACATAAGAAAAGCCATACTGGGTCAGACCGATGGTCCATCTGACCCAGTATCCTGTTTCCAACAGTGACAAATCCAGGTCACAAGTACCTGACAGAAACCCAATTAGTAGCAACATTCTATGCTACCAACCCCAGGGCAAGCAGTGGCTTCCCCCATATTCATCTCAATAAAAGACTATGGACATTTCGTCCAGGAACTTGTCCAGACCTTTTTTAAACCCAGATACGCTAACCACTGTTAACACAGAGTTCCAGAGCTTAAGTATCCTTTGAGTGAAAAAATGTTTCCTCCTGTTTGTTTTAAAAGTATTTCCATGCAATTGCATTGATTGTCCCCTGGTCTTTCTACTTTTTGAATGAGTGAAAAATCGATTCACCTCCACTCACCCCACACCACTCAGGATTTTGTAGACCTCAATCATCTCCCCTCTCAGCCATCTCTTTTCCAAACTGAAGAGCCCTAAGCTCTTTAGCCTTTCCTCGTATGGGAGCAGGTCCATCCCCTCTATCATTTTGGTTGCTTTTCTTTGAACCTTTTCTAATTCCACTATATTGGACATTTGGACATCAATGGGGCAATTCTATAAAAGTCACCCACAAGCGAGCACTGCAGTGCAGAGCGCTGAGCACAAATTTGACAATGGCATCTGGGTGCGCAGATTTCATTATAGAATAGAGCATTTACCACATGTTGCACGTCAATGGAAAGGAAGCAAGAGGTGACGGATGGAGGAAGGAATGGGTAAAACAGAAAGGAGGTTATCTACCCTTTCTTCCTCTGGTCAGCAACAGCATGTCAAACTCTCTGCTGTGACAGTACAAGGAATGGCCAGACTTCAGCTTGGAGAAAAGACGGCTGAGGGGAGATATGATAGAGGTCTATAAAATAATGAGTGGAGTGGAACGGGTCAACATGAATCATGACTAGGGGGCACACAATGAAGCTAGAAAATAGTAGGTTTAAAACAAATTGGAGAAAATATTTCTTCACTCAGCGTGTAATTAAACTCTGGAATTCGTTACCAGAGAATGTAGTAAAAGTGGTTAGCTTAGCAGGATTTAAAAAAGGTTTGGCTGGCTTCCTAAATGAAAAGTCCATAGACCATTATTAAAATGGACTTGGGGAAAATCCACTGCTTATTTCTAGGATAAGCAGCATAAAATGTATTGTACTGTTTTGGGATCTTGCCAGGTGACCCAGATTGGCCACTGTTGGAAAAAGGATGCTGGGCTTGATGGACCTTCAGTCTGTCCCAGTATGGCAATACTTATGTACTTATGTTATCTACTTATTTGTGATCATGGTTTGCTGTCACATTGCAGTTTCTGGACTGCCTGGTTAAGCTTTGGTCTTCACTTTCTCTGCCTCCTCCTGAGTCTCTCTGAAAATATTTTATTTTACCTACTAAAAATACCCAGTAACTCAGCATGACAAGTATCTTCTTCATGGTTGTAAACCACAAACTTAATTTTTAGCCATAGTTATGCACTCCAGTAGGCACTAGGGACTGCGAACAGAAAACAGGTCCGTCAAAAATATGGCACTTTAAGCTCTGGGGGAGTCTAAATGTATGCAGAGAAAGGAAACGTGTGAAAAATTACACCTACTGCTGCAAAGGGGAAGCAAAGGATGGTGTGTCTTGGAATGCCTCTGCTCCTCCTCACGTTTCATATAAATTTAGCTTTTCTCAGTATGGATCAATGTGATGAAGGTTCAGTCGGGAGTGTATGCAAAATCAACTCGAGTATAAGGCAGAACGAAGTTACAGCAAAGAAACCTGTCATGATGGCCATTTCCATGGTTTTGATTTACTATCGGGTTAGTGGTTAGAACAGTGGGTTAAAATCCCATGTGTCACGCTGGTATGGCTTTCACCTTGGCCAAGTTGCTCTATCTCCCATTACCTCGGGAACTCACTTAGATTAGAAGCTCTTTGGGGAAGGGACTTTACTATGCTTATATTTTAATATTGCTCTAAGCCGCTTTAGCTGCAGCTGTTCCTAGACCTTAAGGTAGGTGACTTCAGCTCCTCATCACCTCTCCACTCTTATCTCTCCCTACACTCCTACCCGGGAACTCAGTTCATTGGGTAAATCTCTCTTATTTTTTTTTTGTTACATTTGTACCCTGCGCTTTCCCACTCATGGCAGGCTCAATGTGGCTTCCATGGGGCAATGGAGGGTTAAGTGACTTGCCCAGAGTCACAAGGAGCTGCCTGTGCCTGAAGTGGGAATCAAACTCAGTTCCCCAGGACCAAAGTCCACCACCCTAACCACTAGGCCACTCCTCCACTGTTGCTACTATTTGAGATTCTACATGGAATGTTGCTATTCCACTAGCAACATTCCATGTAGACGTCGGCCCTTGCAGATCCCCAATGTGGCCGCGCAGGCTTCTACATGGAATGTTGCTAGTGGAATAGCAACATTCCATGTAGAATCTCCAATAGTAGCAACATTCCATGTAGAATCTCCAATAGTATCTATTTTATTTTTGTTACATTTGTACCCTGCGCTTTCCCACTCATGGCAGGCTCAATGCGGCTTACATGGGGCAATGGAGGGTTAAGTGAGTTGCCCAGAGTCACAAGGAGCTGCCTGTGCCTGAAGTGGGAATCGAACTCAGTTCCTCAGTCCAAAGTCCACCACCCTAACCACTAGACCACTCCTCCACTGTTGCTACTATTTGAGATTCTATTCCACTAGCAACATTCCATGTAGAAGTCGGCCCTTGCAGATCACCAATGTGGCCGCGCAGGCTTCTACATGGAATGTTGCTAGTGGAATAGCAACATTCCATGTAGAATCTCCAATAGTATCTATTTTATTTTTGTTACATTTGTACCCCATGCTTTTCCCACTCATGGCAGGCTCAATGCAGCTTACATGGGGCAATGGAGGGTTAAGTGACTTGCCCAGAGTCACAAGGAGCTGCCTGTGCCTGAAGTGGGAATCGAACCAAAGTCCACCACCCTAACCACTAGGCCACTCCTCCACTGTATCTGTACCCTTCTCCTCCACTGCCAACTCCAGACTCCGTTCCTTTTATCTTGCTGCACCATATGCCTGGAATAGACTTCCTGAGTTAGTATCATGTCTCACATTCTCTTTTTAGGGTATATATATGTTGGTTCTTAATTCTCATTTCAGTTCTCTACCCCTCCCCCACCACCTGCCTTTTCTCCCTATATATCCAAAATTAGACATAATACTCAGGTGTGACCTTGCCAGTGAGGTGCATGGGGGCAATATAGCCTCCTTTATTTCATAGGTTATGTCTTTCCTTTTTACATTGGTATTCTTTAAATTAGGAAAACTGAAATCAAACTGAATTTTTCTGCTCATCCCCTTGATTTTGTGCTATCTAATCAATAGACTGTCAGCCGCTCATTCTACATAAAGTCGGATGCTCTTAACAGTCTCTCCCCGGAGGCTGCACCATCCGTCAGACTGTAAATTCCTGTTTATATTATTCAGTTTAAATTCTTAGGCGTACATTTCATTTCCTTGTTCTGTATGCCAGCGCTTCTAAACCTCTCCGGAGGTACAACTAGCCGGTCGGATTTTCAAGAGGAAATATCTTTTCATTCAATGAATAGTTGAGCTCTAGAACTCTTTGCCAGGGGATGTGGTAACAGTATTTAAAGTATCTGGGTTTAAAAAAAGGTTTGGGCAAGTTCCTGGAGGAAAAGTCCATAGTCTGCTATTGAGACAGACATGGGAGTCAACTGCTTGTCCTGGGATGTGTAGTATGGAATGTTGCTACTCTGAGATTCTGCATGGAATCTTGTCACCCTTTAGGATTCCTGAATCTTGCTATTCTTTGGGGTTCTACATGGAATCTTGTCACTGTTTAGGATTCCAGAATCTTGTTATTCTTTGGGGTTCTACATGGAATCTTGTCACTCTTTAGGATTCCAGAATCTTGCTATTCTTTGGGGTTCTACATGGAATGTTACCACAATTTGGGTTTCTGCCAGGTACTTGTGACCTGGCTTGTCCATGTTGGAAACAGGATACTGGGCTAGATGGATCATTGCTCTGACCCAGTATGGCTACTCTTATGTTCTAGATAAATTTGCATAAAATGTGCATATTGATTGTGGTGATCCTGAAAAACAAATGAGGAGAGGGTTGAAATACACTACATTTCAGATCAAGTCTTGCCTGTTATGGTATTGTTTTCATATTCTTTTGGATTGTAGTTGACTATAAAGCAACGTTGATTTCTCCTCGGTGGGTGGTGGTGCTGGGTAATCGCATTAACTCCTCTGCACTCGACTCCTGTGCCCAAAATGAATTTGGCATGTCACCGCTTGTGTGGGCAGCATGATGTCCTGACATAGGTGTCTGTGTGGACATGCCAGTGATTATGAATGCCCGGGGCAGGATTTCCAGCTTGCACTAATTGGAAGCAGGTGCTTCGATTAAAGTGGCTTCACCAAGCCAGCTCTGACCCGGACTGGTTTCGAGTATAAAAAGTTGACATTTTTGAATGTAATGTAGTCTGTTAGGACTTGGAGACAGGAGTGCTTTTGAATAATTCAGACCGTGTTCTTTCTGATCTATGACACACTTCTAAGGGAAATAGATTTTGGAAAGTGTGCCCCTGCTTATTAAGGATGGCAAGATGTCAGAAGCAGGCAGGCATGGATCACAGGCAGGAATCTAATGATGAAGGAAAGCATTGACTCAGGAAAATATTTTCAAAAAGTACAGAAGCACATATGGGATTAAAGAGCACTTTGTTTATTCTGAGTAAAATCGGGATAAATCGTTCTGAGGGTAAAAAGGGAGGAGACTACGGAAGAAGATTGAAATAGGTTGCGTAATGCCTAAAAATGGGCAATTTGGATGATGGCTGGGGAAGAAATAGGAGCCACCAGGCAGAGGGTGAGTGCGGACGGACAGGCTGGCAGACCCCTCACACTTACAAAACGGGGTCTTGTCGCCTCTTCCCATTAGTTGAACTTGGGGCTGGCCAGGGGAGCTGTAAAACTTCAAGAAAACTGCTGGCTTGATGGTATTTTATACGCTAGGGTGTGCTGGTAAATTGTTAGCAGGGGGCTCTCTCTCGCCAGCAAAGTAAAAGAGAATTCAGGAGGGGCCCAAGCCCACATTTTGGGATCCATTTGTTAAAGTAGCCATGGAGAACCGGCTCCCAAAATTCTTAACAAACGGCTCTCGAGAGCCTGCTCCAGCACACCACTGGGCCTGTCACACAGAAGATTCTGGATTCAGCTCCTGGGCCAAGTTAGCAGGGGCTTCGGGCTTTGCAGAGACATTAGAAGGGCACAAACCTCCTTCGGAAGATGTTGTGAATCATAACTGATAAACAGGAGGGTACAGATAAATGAAAACTGTGATGAAGAAAACAAACTTTAAATATAAAATGAAAAGAAATTTTATAGTAAATGAATGACATAGTAAATGACGACAGATAAAGACCTTATGGTCCATCCAGTCTGCCCAACAAGATAAACTCATTTTACATGGTATGTGATACTTTATTCCTGAGTTTGATTTGTCCCTGCCATTCTCAGGGCACAGATCGTAAAAGTCTGCCCGGCCCTGTTCTTGTACTAAGTTCTGAAGCTAACGTCGAAACCTCTTAAAATTTACACTCCAGCCCATCCCTGTCTATTCAGTCACGATCAGGGCATAGACCGTAGGAAGTCTGCCCATCCCCATTTTGCGTTGCCATCCAATCTCCGCTAAGATTCTGCGGAACCATTCCTTCTAAACAGGATTCCTTTGTGTTTATCCCACAGGAGTGATATGATACAGACTTTCAAATATTTGAAAGGTATTAATCCGCAAATGAACCTTTTCTGGAGATGGGAAGGCGGTAGAACTAGAGGACATGAAATGAGATTGAAGGGGAGCAGACTCAAGAAATATGTCAGGAAGCATTTTTTCACGGAGAGCGTGGTGGATACTTGGAATGCCCTCCCGCGGGAGGTGGTGGAGATGAAAACGGCAACAGAATTCAAAAAAGCGTGGGATAAACATAAAGGCATCCTGTTCAGAAGAAATGGATCCTCAGAAGCTTAGCGGAGATTGGGTGACAGCACCAGTGGTGGGAGGCGGGGCTAGTGCTGGGCAGACTTCTACGGTCTGTGCCCTGAAAATGGCAGATACAAATCAAGGTCAGGATACGCATAAAGTAGCACATATGAGTTTATCTTGTTGGGCAGACTGAATGGACCATACATGTTACTAAAAGGTTCTGGCAGTATTTTGTGCAAGGATGAGATACTACACTGTACACCCAGGCCTAGGTTGCTGTTTCTGAATTGAGCGGAGATCTGGGCCCTGGTGAAGTATTCAGAATCACTGGGGCCTGGCTGAGCTAAGCTTGTGACCGGAATATGAAATAAGTAGCCTTCAGGTGCAAGAGGAACAATTGGAGGTCTAGAGGTCTGTGTGTCGTTTTACAGCCACAGATGCTGCTGAAGGCCTTCATCTATCCATAGGATGTTTGGGGGGGAAAATATTATAGAAACTACTTGATAAGAGCCAGATGTACCAAGTGTACAGTGCTGCGTACGTGTAGTAGCGCTATAGAAATGATAAGTAGCAGTAGTAATAAAGATCAAAGAGATGGGAGTCAAAGACAAAACGATCTTGTTGCTCGGATTGAGAAAACACTTTGATTTCATTTTCGTTTGATCTGAAATGAATCATAGAACTTGGAGATAACGAGGAGCTAGGATCGAACCTAAATCCAAATGTTCTAGGTCACCCTCCTGGTCTATCTGGACTCGGTACCCCAAAATATGAGATTTAAAAACTTAGACATAAGACATAAGCATTGCCACACTGGGACAGACCAAAGGTCCATCTAGCCCAGCACCCTGTCTCCGACAGTGGCCAATCCAGGTCACAATCACCCGACAAGATCCACGGAGCAAAGCATTTTGTACTGCTTGTCCCAGGAATAGTGGATTTTTCCCTGCGTTCCTTTAATAACATTCTATGGCCTTTTCCTTCAGGAAGCCGTCTAAACCTTTCTTAAACTCTGCTAAGCTAACCGCCTTAACCACATTCTCCAGCAATGAATTCCAGAGTCGAATTTCTTATTTGTTTTAAACTTACTGCACTCCAGCTTCATCGCATGTCCCCTTGTCCTAGTATTTTTGGAAAGCGTAAACAGACGTTCCATATCTATCTTTTCCACTCCACTCATTATTTTATATACCTCTATCATATCACCCCTCAGCCGCCTTTTCTCCATTGCACCCTTTGAGACTGATGTACTAATACGCACTTGCATTTCCGTATGCGATAATACATGAAAAACGGCAAATAATGCACATAATCATAATTACCATACTAAAGATGAAGAAACTCATAATTAATGTTTATTAAAACCCGATGTGGCCACATTTTGCCCTGAGGCTGCATCAGGACTAACATACAGAAAATTAAAAACAAATCCAATCCAACTGGATTTCTTAACATTTACAATTAAGATCTTATTAACGCACATAAAGTAATTGAGAAATTATTCCAGCTGGGACAAAACCAACATGGATTTAGCTAAGGGAAGTCCTGCCGTACCAGTCTGCCACATTTTCTTCAAGGTATGGATAAATATGCAGATTAAGATGAGACATTTTATGTAGCACGACATTTTATACACGCCAGCCAATTCTGGCACAACATAAACCAAAGCCATGTGTTAGACCAGCACGACACAACTACCTTTCTGAATCGATGGAACGAGGAGAGTCGTAGAACGCTGAACAAAATAGCACCGGAGAAATTGAAAAGTCACCACAGGAGAACAATTCACTCATAGTTCAACCTCATGGAGGAGTGGCCTAGTGGTTAGGGTGGTGGACTTTGGTCCTGGGGAACTGAGGAACTGAGTTCAATTCCCACTTCAGGCACAGGCAGCTCCTTGTGACTCTGGGCAAGTCACTTAACCCTCCATTGCCCCATGTAAGCCGCATTGAGCCTGCCATGAGTGGGAAAGCGCGGGGTACAAATGTAACAAAAATAAAATAGATACTATTGGAGATTCTACATGGAATGTTGCTACTATTGGAGATTCTACATGGAATGTTGCTATTCCACTAGCAACATTCCATGTAGAAGGCTGCGCAGGCTTCTGTTTCTGTGAGTCTGACATCAGACTCACAGAAGCAGAAGCCTGCGCGGCCACATTGGTGATCTGCAAGGGCCGACTTCTACATGGAATGTTGCTAGTGGAATAGCAACATTCCATGTAGAATCTCAAATAGTAGCAACAGTGGAGGAGTGGCCTAGTGGTTAGGGTGGTGGACTTTGGTCCTGAGGAACTAAGTGATTCCCACTTCAGGCACAGACAGCTCCTTGTGACTCTGGGCAAGTCACTTAACCCTCCATTGCCCCATGTAAGCCACATTGAGCCTGCCATGAGTGGGAAAGCGCGGGGTACAAATGTAACCAAAAACAAAAATAAAGAAAGCATGCAGGAGACTTGAAGGGAAGTGGAATCGCAACAGATCTGATGAAAGCAAATCACAATGGCGCAACGTGATCCAAAAATGCAAATCTGAAATCAAGAAAACTTAAGTATTATGAAGACAAAGTAGTGGATAACCGACTCGATTTAAAAAAAAAACTTTTTGGACTAGTAAATTGCCTGCTGGACACACAGGATCTGGCAACAGACAACATCCCTCGACCCAAAAGCTGGCCAACTACTTCAAACAGAAAACCTCCAGCGTCAAAAGAGGTCTCCGCACCCCCATGAACAACATAGAAAAATACCTGGACGTAACAAATAAAACCGATCACCCCGCACCAGCAGACAAAACATGGACAACCTTCACACCTCCCTCTACCGACCTGGTCAAAACTCTTGTGAAAAAAATACGCCAAATCACAATGCCCACTTGATACCTGTCCAAATTTCCTGCTAAAGAGCGCCCCCGATACATTCATACACCGCTGAACAAAACGCATCACTTACATGCTTAACCAGGGCCAATTCCTAAAGGAAAAAAGGAGGAATCAACCTAACCCCCATCCGCGGGATGAAGTATCCACATTAGTCCTACTGCAGCTTAATAAATGGGCCCTCTAGTGCTTTCTCACTGATTCAACTCTCCGGTCCCCCTAAGCCACCAAAAGAGACACTGATTTTCAGCTGAGAGTAGTGGAAGGACACATTCAGGAATTAATAAGGGTTTTTCTGTGCGAATTCCCTATGGCAGACAGAGAAATAGTCAGCGGAAGAAAGTTAGTGCTGCAGCTTGGAGGAAACTATCGCCCTGGGCACTGTGCGTGGGGGAAGGGGGTGCTGTCTTTCTTAATATGTCACTGTTGTTTTTGTCATTTTTGCCTCGACATGTTTTGACTTCCTAACAAGATGGCCTCCAGCTCCTGAGCTTCCCTGAATACTAGAAGCAGTATCACCTCTGCCCTGGCAGCGTGGCCCAAAATGCAGATCTCCTTTTTCTCTGCAAGAGACGCAGATGTGCACCTGAGCAGGGCCTAGAAAATAACATTCTGAACAGGCAGCTGCTACACGTCCCAGCAAGCTCATCTTCCATTTACATTCTGTATAGTTAAATGGGTTACGACCCAACAAGCTCGTCCCGGACTTACAAAGGAGTAAGCCCATGTAAGTCGACATATATGTGTAATCGGCATAAATGTATAGATATACCAGGGTTGATACTGCCGCGTAGCCAGACTATAAAAATTGGGGAGGGTGGAGTCCAAAGTGAGGAGGCACATTTTGCTCCACCTCCCTGCCCCATGCCGCAACTCCATATACCTTGGCCCAAGTCCCGCCAGCAGAAGCTTCCTTCAGCGCTGTTCTCCGCCGCACTGAGTGCTCTGCGGCTGCTTTCCCCCTCATGTTGCGCTTGATTTGAGGGGAAAAGCAGCCACAGATAACAGCACTGGAGGAAGACTTCTTCTGGCAGGGCTTGGGGACCCCCCGTCAGCCAAACCAGAGGTCCCGAAGCCCTGTGTCTGCTCCTCCCCAGCCAGGGCCGGTCCTAGGGTCTCTGGCGCCCCCCTGCAGACTATGAGTTGGCGCCCACGCACCCCCCTTCGGCGCCCATGCGCCCCCGCCCCCCCAGCATCTCCTTTCTCTCTTCTCCCACCCTGCCCCTGTCCAGCGATTCTCCTTCGCCCCATCCCCCGCCGCCCTTGGTGCTTTAAATCTTTAATTTACCTCCGTTCCAGCAGCCGCATCATTTGAAAGCCCTGCCCCGTCTCTAGCCTTCCCTCCCTTCCCTTTGTGAGTTCGTTCTGCAATCCCGCCCTCGAGGAAATGATGTCAGAAGGCGGGACTGCGGAACAAACTCACGAAGGCAGGGAAGGCTAAAGACGGGGCAGGGCTTTCAAATGATTCGGCTGCTGGAACTGAGGTAAATTAAAGATTTAAAGCACCAAGGGCGGCACGGTATGGCGGCGCAGCACTGCAGCAGTGCCCTTGAAGGCAGGCGCCCCCCTGCGGCGCTTACCCCGCTTACCAGGTTTGACCAGCCCTGTCCCCAGCCTCTAAGGAGGGGCCAGTGCCGGAGTTTTCTCTCTCCTGCTCCTGTGGGGACGCGATCCCCTGAGTCAGGAGCAGGAGAAAAACAGACCCCGGTGCTGAGCCCCCCCCCCCTTGGAGGCCAGGCACAAGGGAATCTTGCCCCCCCCCCCCCCCCCCCCCCCCGCCCGGCGGTCCTGATTTGAGTAGAAAAACCTGCACTGGTTAGTGTTTTTAAAAAAGCTGACTGCCGTGGGCTGAATATCATGCTCTACAAACCCTGTTGTTCTCACTGTTTACAAAGCCACCCCCCCCCCCCTCCCCTTTCTATGTGGAAAGAGAAAAATCCCAAATGCAATATCGATGCAAGTCTTTTACTGGCACCCAAAATTGCCCTCCCGCGCAAGAACGCAAAATCAAGAGCTGCTGCTACATGGCAGAAATCATAAAACTTTCATGGCCAATATAAAAAGACAAAATACTGTCATTAATATTTGATAATAAAATTTGCAGTAGTCAATGAGCAAAATCAATGATTTTTAATTAAGTTATTCAGTGGCGGCAGCTGGTGCAGTGTTGAGAATAGGAGTAGAATGAAGTGAAGTCTTTGACCAGAGAGAGCTCACTTTGGGAGGAGAGGTTTTCAATTAGTTCATTCCCTCATTACAAAAAGTCAGCTCATGGATACATATCAACATTCCCTGGGTCTTAGCTCCAATGTACCTTTCTTCTGCTCTTATTCATTGGTCTCCTTGCTAGTCGCAGATAGATTTAATTGACATTAAAAGGTACATAGCTTTTATAGGAGTCCTTTTGAGTGGAGGAGTAGCCTAGTGGTTAGTGCAGTGGACTTTGATCCTGGGGCACTGAGTTCAATTCCCAAAAAGCTCCTTGTGGCTCTGGGTAAGTCACTTAACCCTCTGTTGCCCCTGGTACAAAATAAGTACCTGAATATATGTAAACCGCTTTGAATGTAGTTGCAAAATACCACAGAAAGGCAGTATATCAAGTCCCATTTCCCTTTCCCTAGTTGAGATTCTACATGGAATGTTGCTATTCCACTAGCAACATCCCACGTAGAAGCCTGCCCTTGCAGATCAGCAACGCGGCCGCGCAGGCAGGATGTCAGACTCACAGAAACAGAAGCCTGCACGGCCGCATGCTGATCTGCAAGAGCAGGCTTCTACATGGAATGTTGCCAGTGGAGGAGTAGTGTCAGGTCTCAAAGCAGCAACTAGGTTTGTGAGCCCTTGGGCCGCTGCCAAGGAGCGGCAGTGGCAGGCAAAACCACCCCAACCAGCACTGGGCTAACACACACACAAAGCAGGGACTGCAGACAGGGATAAGCAAAGCAGGAACACACTGGACAAGAACACTTGGACTGGAACACAGGACTGGAGCAAGGCTTCACCTGCACTTGACCACTCTTCCCCAGGAGTTGAGCCCCTGGGTGCAGGTGGCCGGCAGGACTTACCGGACTGGGCAGGAACTGGATACCAGCAGGAAACACACAACAGAGTGAAGACTACAAGCTGCCAGGCAGCCACTAAGACAGAAACACAGACAGGAGGGAGTCAGGACTAAAAGCTGCCAAGCAGCCACTAATAAAGAACACAGACACAAGACAAGGAAATGCAGACCAGAAACAAGACTAGGAACTAAACATTAAAACCAAAGCTAACTACACACAAACAAACAAGAACCAGGCAAGAACTCAGAATAAAACTGGACTAGGCAGAAGTGCACAGAGCACACCCAGGGACCTTAGACGATGCAAAGGCAAACACAGAAGTTTCTAGGTGATTAATAAAGCCCATCAGCTGCTAAAGCTCAGCTGCAGCAATCACAAGGCAACTACGGGTGCTGTTCAGGTACAAACAAGGAAAGCAATTCTGGCAGCCACCAGGTCTGGCCACCAGAGGGCGAGGTGAGCACAGACAAGGAAACAGTCACAAACGTGACAAGTAGCCTAGTGGCCAGTGCAGCGGACTCTGATTCTGGGGAACTGGGCAAGTCACTTAACCCTCCATTGCCCCTGGTACAAAATAAGTACCTGACTATATGTAAACCGCCTTGAATGTAGTTGCAAAAAACCTCAGAAAGGTGGTATACCAAGTCCCATTTCCCTTTCTCCTTTTTCCAAGCTGCGGGGGAAAAGGGCCCTACATGAGCAGCAGGGGGCCCTTTTTCCCACACGCAGGGCCCTCTTTACCACAGTGGGTAAAAAGCCCCCAGACAAACATGGCCACGTGGTAACAGAATTCTTACTGAGTGGCCATGCAACGGGAAGTCCTTACCGCCACACACTGAGGTGGCGATAAGGGCTTCTGTGGCAACATGGCGGTAACCGAACAGTATGGAGTGATGCCCAATTTCCACCAGGTTACTGCTGCACAAGCCATTTCTTGGGGGTTTCTTGGCCCACAGACTCCAGTCTTGAAAGAAACTCTCTGGCATCATCAGCTTTCATTCACAGCTATCTGAAGAGTCTTCTTCTGAATTGCCTTGGCCAGATGGCACAGACTGCGGCACTCTCTGGAACTCGGTTCATGTGCCTTCTAAATCTGACCACTAGGTGTTGCTGTTGAGCAATGACCTGAAACTGTCTCGTTCCAAGGCTCCAAGCACTTCCTCTGCAGCCTCCCCCGTCCCTACTGGTCTTGGGAATGGAAAAGCTGAACTGGGAATTGAACCCACAGCAGTTGCCAGTGGGTCTGCTGGAAATGTGCAGCTGTCGGTACAGTTTCTGCCATGTAGGTTGGTGTTTCCAGAGCAGAAGAACAACAAAT
Organism: Microcaecilia unicolor; assembly: GCF_901765095.1. Lineage (NCBI taxonomy): Eukaryota > Metazoa > Chordata > Amphibia > Gymnophiona > Siphonopidae > Microcaecilia > Microcaecilia unicolor. The sequence goes on along the minus strand of NC_044040.1, from coordinate 8,149,954 downwards.
AAAATGAGGCACCAGAGATGTCAGAGAACCCCTGGACCAAAGCTACCTCTCACTAGATTTTAAATTGTCAGTTCCATTCCTTAGATGAAGATGAGATAAGATCCCTCAGCTGAACTCTGAGTTAGATACATCGCTTCTTTTCCCTACAGTGGAACCCGCCCTCTGAAAAAGTGGAAATTTGCCTACCATCCCTCACACTGTATTGTTTTTGGTACAATTGTTGACCAGATGAACACAGGTGGAGCAGAGCAGAATAGACCAGCACATCTGCTGAGTATGGTAGGGGGTGTTTTACAAAGCGTTGGCAAGCCCAACGCGTGCTTACCGAATGCTAAATCGGGAGTACCACTAGCACAATGCAGCCACCAGTGGTAACTCGGCCCTGAGTGCCTGCCATTTGTAGGGGAAAAGAAAATCCCCGGGAGTGGCCTGCATGGCGGTAACCCGGTGGTAATCGGACATCGCTGTTACCGTGGGAGCCCATATCGCCACCTCAATGTTCTCTTACCGCATGGCCATGTTTGTCTGGGGGCTTTTTATCTGCTGTGGTAGAAAGGGCCCTGGCGCATGGGAAAAATGGCCCCTGCAACTAGCTCAAGGCCCCTTTTCCCCGCAGCTTTTTCCCTTAGTGCAGTGGCGATCCTTGGTCAGCTGCCACCCGGGGCGGATCGCTGCTGCGCACCCCCCCCCCCCCCCCCCCCCCCCACCAGGTGCAGCGACATCTGTCCCCCATCCCCCCCCAGGTGTAGCATGACACCCCCCCCCACAGGTGCATCCTTACCTGCTGGGAGCAGCCGTACGCCTGTCGGCTCCGCTGGTTCCCTGCTCCCTCTGCCCCGGAACAGGAAGTAACCTGTTCCGGGGCAGAGGGAGCAGATGGAGCAGAGAACCAGCGGAGCCGAGAGCCACGCGGCTGTTTTCTGCACTCCTCCAGCAGCATGCACCTGGGGCAGACTGCCCCCACCGCCCCACCCTCGGTACGCCACTGCCTTAGTGGCCTCTGGTGGTAAGGACATCTAGATCCTAAAGCATCCACTCACATGACCATTCCTCCAGTCCTAGAGTCACTTCTTTAAGATAAAGTCCAGCTAATATGAGCATTTTGGAATATTCTCTAAAGCAGCACCATAGACAATCTCTAACAATATATGAAAAGCTCTGTTATTTTGCTTTTGTTTGGTGAAATAGTGTTTTCTTACTGCAAGCTGTTGCCCTAGTGCTAAAATCTCGCCCACTCTTCTACCTTTCTGTCTCTCCTCCTGTTCAGGTAGGCGAGGAGCCATCCGAAAATCTAAATTCCCAGCAGGTAGGTAATTCAGTTGTAGCCCAAAAGATGCAAAAGAAAAAAAAAAACTATCCCAAATTCATTCACTGTACATGCATTATTTCAGTTCGCTTCCCAGGAATAGAAGACTCGAGCTTTCAGGCGACGTTCATCTATCACATCGTACGTTCTTTATGAGTTTTGCAGCTAATCCCGTTTGCTGAGCGGATTGCACACAGTTCCGTGCGATTTTAATACATTTATTATCTCTTCAGCATTAGATTCCTGTCCTGTATTGTGTAGCGGTTTTTTACACTTGGCTCTTGAAGGCGAGCTAAGTGGAGGTATTTATCATTTCCTTTTCTTTGGCTGACATTTCTTTGATTTTATTTCCTCCCCTCCCCCCCCCCCCCCCCAACTCCTTTCTGACATCTCTCTTTCTCTCCGCAGTTCAGGTGCTTTATTACTGGGCAGAGGTTACATGAGGGAGCGTTTGCTTCTGTTTCCCACTGGGGTGATTACCCGTATCTGGAGTTTCTAATGGACACTGTTGTCTGTTTTGGATTCCCCAAAGGATATGCCATAGCCCTGATTTCTGACTTGGACGTTGAGATCTCTATACGCTTGGGAGTAAACATTCACCCGCGGCGGTGAGCGGTTTTTTTTTTTTAGCCACTGCTGGTATTCTTCCCAGATATTCAATGCTAGCTCTCTCTTATGCGGTTAAGTGCAATTTTCAGGACTTTAAGGGAGACCTCGTGAAGATAGGACTGACTTTTATGCAGTCTGATATGGCCGCTTAACTTAGTCGGTTAAGTGCTAAATATTGCATCTTATATGCCATTCTAATTTTTTAACATTTCCCAGCCCTAAAGGTGTCCAGTGCTGGAAATTATTTCAGACAATGTTTATGTATCAAGCAGCAGTTTGTTAGTCACATCTTCCAAATGGGATTAAAGCCCTTTGCTAGTTTTAAGAAGATGGCCTAGTGGTTAGGGTGGTGGACTTTGGTCCTGAGGAACTGAGTTCGATTCCCATTTCAGGCACAGGCAGCTCCTTGTGACTCTGGGCAAGTCACTTAACCCTCCATTGCCCCATGTAAGCCACATTGAGCCTGCCATGAGTGGGAATGCGCAGGGTACAAATGTAACAAAAATAAAATAGATACTATTGGAGATTCTACATGGAATGTTGCTACTATTGGAGATTCTACATGGAATGTTGCTAGTGGAATAGCAACATTCCATGTAGAATCTCAAATAGTAGCAACAGTGAAGGAGTGGCCTAGTGGTTAGGGTGGTGGACGTTGGTCCTGGGGAACTGAGGAACTGAGTTCAATTCCCACTTCAGGCACAGGCAGCTCCTTATGTCTCTGGGCAAGTCACTTAACCCTCCATTGCCCCATGTAAGCCACATTGAGCCTGCCATGAGTGGGAATGCGCAGGGTACAAATGTAACAAAAATAAAATAGATACTATTGGAGATTCTACATGGAATGTTGCTACTATTGGAGATTCTACATGGAATGTTGCTAGTGGAATAGCAACATTCCATGTAGAATCTCAAATAGTAGCAACAGTGAAGGAGTGGCCTAGTGGTTAGGGTGGTGGTCCTGAGGAACTGAGTTCGATTCCCACTTCAGGCACAGGCAGCTCCTTGTGACTCTGGGCAAGTCACTTAACCCTCCATTGCCCCATGTAAGCCGCATTGAGCCTGACATGAGTGGGAAAGCACAGGGTACAAATGTAACAAAAATATAAAACCTATCTTTTTAGGAAACACATTTTAAATGCAGTGAATTAGTTATAATTTTGTTGTTAATTCAATGTACATACGTAAATAAGTAATGCCATACTGGGAAAAGACCAAGGGTCCATCGAGCCCAGCATCCTGTCCCATCAGAGGCTCTATCCGGATAGTACAGAGGGGTCTATAAGGATATTCAGAGGCTCTATCCGGATAGTACAGAGGGGGTCTGTGAGGGTATTCAGAGGCTCTATCCGGATAGTACAGAGGGGTCTGTGAGGATACTCAGAGACACTATCCGGATAGTACAGAGGGGGTCTGTGAGGGTATTCAGAGGCTCCATCCGGATAGTACAGAGGGGTCTGTGAGGATATTCAGAGGCTCTATCCAGATAGTACAGAGGGGTCTATAATGATATTCAGAGGCTCTATCCGGATAGTACAGAGGGGGTCTGTGAGGATATTCAGAGGCACTATCCGGATAGTGCAGAAATTCACTTGGGCACATTGCCACAAGCTGGAAAAGCTGTTTTGTAGTATTACTTAAGGGAGCTGTCCTTATGTCAGGTGGTACCTTCCAAAAGATGGATATAGTAATGTCTGACTCACAGTTAATGTAACATTCGCCCCGATGCAAACGCAGTGAATGCCGAAACACGTTGAGCTGTCTTTACAACTATTACTGAAGTTTGGATATATATACTTTGAACCACCTTTTAATAAAACTTTAATTGTGCTCCGAAGGGGGCAGTTGTCACCCAGCCAGCTAATCGCAAAGTAATGGGGTACTTTTTCATGCTCACACATGCCACAGATTTTCAAACAGAAATTATCTGCTGCTGGGGTTGCATGTATATTTGAAAATTCACAGGATACACTTGCCCACCTGTACTTCACATCATCCTAGTCCATCCCCTGAGAAGCCACAGCAGACATGGACGAAAAGTAGAACTGAGCCAAGGTGATTTCTCCCTGAGATGCATGATAGGCAGGAACACAAGGTTATCCGAATCCTTTCCCCGGGGATCTTCCACTCTGAGAAATACAGCCTGAAACAGATTTGCAAACCCATTCCAAACTAAAGGAAAAAAAAAATAAACCTTTTTTTTTATTGGCTGACATAATTTCCATACAGATTTATTGGGGGCAAAAAGGTTAATGACGGAATTTTTTAAAATTATGTTTCGCTGACTATAAATGACAGACCTGACAGCTAAAATGAAAATTACTTGAGAAGAAACTCTAGTCAAAGTAATTACATGAAATGTTATCTGGATTTTATAATCATATTCCTCACACCATTTTTTTTTAAGTTGTATTACAAATGTGCATTTAAAGAACATTTTGGGAAATAAAAGCTGTAATTGTTGTTAATTATAGCCAAGTTAATTGTTCTTAATTATACTATACTGCGCAGTGCTGATGGGTAACATAATCCATGCATTCATATATAGAGACATTCATTGTTCTGTGGAGAGGTGTAGAGGCTGGAATATTTTAATATGCATTTCTGCTCCTTTTTACGTGGATTCCTTTTCACAGAAGCGTGATTTGGGATTGTACGCTTGTTGAACGGACGCTCACTATGTTGATGAAAGAGACACTGGGGCTCATTTTCAAAAGAGAGAAACGTCCAAAAAGTGACATAAATCTGCATTTGGATGTTTTTCTGACAAATTGGTATTTTCGAAACCGATTCTTAGACTTTTTCCATGAAGTTCGTCAGAAGCGCGTTCAGATCACAAGGGGGGGGGGCATGTCAGGGGTGTGTTAAGGACGGGATCTGGGCATTCCTAACACTTGGAAAGTGTTGACAAAAACATCCAGGGCTGTAAGTTTGGCGATTTGGTCTAGACCTGTTTTATTAATAAAGAAGCCACACAAAAAAACGTGCCCTAAATGGCCAGATGACCAGTGCAGGAATAAAGCAAAGACACCCTCTTACTCCTTCAGTGGTCACTGACCCCCTCCCACCCCACAAAGATGTAAATGAAACAGTACGTACCAGCCTCTATAACAGCTTCAGATGTTATGGCCAGACCTATTAGAGAAGCAAGCCAGGTTCCTGGAATAGCCTAGTGGTCAGTGTAGTGCACTGTAGAGGTGACCCAGGCCCATAATCCACTGTAACTATTACACTTGTGGTGGAAAGTGTCAGTCCTCCCCCAAAACCTACTGTAACCACATATAGGTGACACCTTCAGCCATAAGGGCTATTGTAATGGTGTATAGTTGGGTACAGTAGGTTTTTTATGGGTTTTGAAGGGCTCACCATACACTATAAGGGGGTAATGGTGAGAAGTGTACCTAGGACCTTTTATGTGAAGTTCGCTGCAGCGTCCCCTAGGTTGCCCCATTGCTCTCCTGGGATGTCTGCCTGGCTCCTCCTATATCCCAATGGCTTGATTTTGTGTATTTTTCACTTGGACTTTTTTTTTTTTTTTTTAACTGGTTCAAAAAGATAGACGTACTAAGCACAACATCATCTAGGAAATGGTCATTTACAGAGGAAAAAGATAGACGTTTTTCTGGTTTGAAAATGGTCATTCACGGTGAAGCCCCAGCCTACTTGTCCGAGCTGATAGACCTACCACCCAGAAATGCTAAAAGATCAACCCGAACATACCTCAACCTCCACTTCCCTAATTGCAAGGGCGTGAAATACAAGACGCTACACGCGTCAACCTTTTCTCACATGAGCACGCAGCTTTGGAATACACTGCCGCGCAACCTAAGAACGATTCACAAACAAGCTTCCTTCCGCAAATCATTGAAGACCCACCTGTTTGAAACAATCTACGGAAAGAGCCAAAACACATAGAGTCCAAACTCACTATTCATCAATGCATCATACATCCACTTCTCACCCTCACCCCCCTTAATTCCACATCACCCATACATGTACTCACAGAAATATGTACACCATATGTCTCTGTGTCTTAATACTGCCCTTTAAGCTTCCCATTGTCTCCTTCCAATGTTTCAATGTTGATGTCCCATTGTTATATCCCTAACGATACTTCGATGGTCTCGCATAACCTGTACAATGTAACCCATAACCAAGTTGTACAATTGTATTTCCACTATTCATATCTTATTGTAAGCCACACTGAACCCGCAAAGAGGTGGGAAAATGTGGGATACAAATGCAATAAATAAATAAATTTTCACTACTTGATTTTTAGATGTTTTCAGCAAAATGTCCAAAGTCGGATTTAGATGTCATATCGAAAATGCCCCTCACTGTGGTTTGGTCACAAAACTCATGTGTCAAGGTTTTCTTAGATTCTCTGTAAAAGGATCTTTGCAGAGCCCTGGCTAGCTCCCTATTGCTCTTGTGTTCAGGGCCTTACCAAGTTAGAGCAGAGAGGAGGGGTGTGTCATCAAGTTATAACATCCCCCTCCCTGGGGTAGCTGCAATGGTACTGCTTCCCTTAGTGAGTGTGAGGGGTGGGGTGGTGGATGATTCCTTGATTGAAAGTAGGGAGGGCAGAGGCGTAGCAAGACACCCAATTTTGGGTGGGCCTGGGCCCAAGATGGGTGGGCAGAAGAATCTCGCCCCGTCCCACAGGTGATTTGGTCTCTCCATCTGTCGCCTGCATGCCACATGGTCTCTCAAACATCCCCCCTCTCCCGTATACCTTTTAAATAGCAGATTTTCACCAGCAGCGAGCAGCAACTAATACACACTGCTCATGCTGGCCCCACACCCTTCCCTCTGATGCAACTTCCTGTTTCCACCTAGGCATAAATACATCAGAGGGAAGGCTGTGGGGCCGGTGCGGCGAAGATCTGCTACTTACAAGGTATGCAGGAGGGACACTTGTTGGGAGTTTTCGGATGGTGGGGCTTGGGGATCCCTGCCAGCCACATCATAGGTATGCTGCTACTGGGTGGGCCTGAACCCAAAGCTTGCTGGCTGGTTAAAACTGTATATTTGGGGTTAACTGCTAATTTTCAGTGGCACCAAACTGGCCATTTTGGGGGCAATCTGGGGGCGGAGTCGTCACTCGGCTGGTTAAGTGCCAATATTCAGCACCTATCCAGCCAGGATAACCACATAAATACAACTGCATAATAGTCAGTCCTATCTTTGGGGTTCTTTTAAAGAGAAGCAGTAAACCCAACGTGGGCTTACTGCTCGCTCTTTCGAGACTACTGCTGGCCCAGCACAGCCTCTGGCAGTAGTCCTGCCCCAAGCATGCGCCATTTCCAGGGGAAAAAGAACCCCCCCCCCCCCCCCCGGAAATGGCTTGCACAGCGATAACCCGGCGGTAATTGGACATTGCCGCTAGGAGCCCCTATCGCCACCTCATGGCCATGTATGCCTGGGGCCTTTCTACCCGCTGCGGTAAAAAGGGCCCTGACGCGTGAGAAAAATGGCCCTCGCTGCCAGCGCAGGGCCCTTTTTCCCGCAGATTGGAAAAAAGAGCCCCGTTATGCGGTAACCCATAGCCAGTTAAACGCTGAATATTGCACTTAACCAGCTAATGTGTTAACCAGGAAATTCAATGCTGTTGTCTGGACATGGCCTGGCATTGAATTTTCGAGTTTAACGCCAGTGGCAGTTAACAAAACGCTGATCACTACCTGCTGAATATCAGGCCTTCTGTGTTTAGGTTTCAGTCCTGTGCATTGTATGAAGTCTTCCTTGACTTCTGAGTTTGTGTCCAGTGTGAAGTGAATGTGTAGGACAGAGGGATCGTAGCCCCCTCCCAAAAATATTTTTCAAAAATCAGTAACGTGTGGGTTAGCGCTTGCAAACTGGTAATATACCATAAGAAGTATTAATATGTTTCTGCATTAGCCTGTTGGTGCACTTTAACCATGTGTTAAGGGCTTAACACCTTTTAGTACAAGGGCCTAAAAGTATTTTGTGGGGGTCCTGGTGTGCGAATCTGTCGATAGACTGCCTTCTTGACCATATGCCTCCTTCCATCAGTATCACACATCCATGAGTGTAAAGAGTCCATAGATTTACGCATGGCAGGGTTCTTATGACTGGACATGCTTTACAGAATTAACAGATGGTACAGACCTGAATTTACACAGGGTTAGGTTCAGTTGTCTTTATTTTATATACCGCTCTTCACCGACTTGCATATCAAAGCAATAATTTTCAACAACCATCTTGATAGGAAAAGTAGCAATCGTTCTATAGAATAATTATATAATGTTTTTTAAAAAACAACAATCTAATTATATCAGCATAGAAGCATAGTAGGTATTTCCTTGTCTTCATCTGTCCTAGCCCCTTACCCTGTCACCCCAAAGCCTCCCTAAATAGTGGGCTTTTAATGAGGCGTTGAAACTTGTGATGAATTCCGCACGGAATTCCTTAGCCAGAGGGCCAGAAAGAAAAATGCAGACTGTCCGGTAGCGTCTAACCTTGCAAAAGCGGTAGGGTGCTTTGTGAATTTATATTGAAAAATGAGGGAGAAAATTTTGCTCATTTTTTTGTGTTTGTATTTGTATATATAATATGTAGGGTGGCCACCAAGGGCCTCACTATGGGGTAAATTCTATATACGACACCAAAATATTTGGTGCCAAAAATGCTATTCTACAAAAATGCGTTTAAAGTTAGGCGCAGTTTAAAGAAAAGCACTTACGCTCGCGAATTGTGTAGAGCCTTAGGTACAGCCATTTGTACCAAGTAAAATCTGGTTCAAATACTCGCATGTCAATTTAGGTGCAGATGCCCTTATTCTTTAACTACGTGCGTAACTTACAGGAACGCCCCTGATCCACCCACAACCCACCCATGACCCTCCCATTTCCACATCCCCTTTTTGCACTTGCTCAGAAAATTTAGGTGCAAGTGGCCTAGTGGTTAGGGTGGTGGACTCTGGTCCTGAGGAACTGAGTTCAATTCCCACTTCAGGCACAGGCAGCTCCTTGTGACTCTGGGCAAGTCACTTAACCCTCCATTGCCCCATGTAAGCCGCATTGAGCCTGCCATGAGTGGGAAAGCGCAGGGTACAAATGTAACAAAAATAAAATAGATACTATTGGAGATTCTACATGGAATGTTGGTACTATTGGAGATTCTACATGGAACGTTGCTATTCCACTAGCAACATTCCATGTAGAAGGCTGCGCAGGCTTCTGTTTCTGTGAGTCTGACGTCCTGCACGTACGTGCAGGACGTCAGACTCACAGAAGCAGAAGCCTGCGCGGTCACATTGGTGATCTGCAAGGGCCGACTTCTACATGGAATGTTGCTAGTGGAATCTCAAATAGTAGCAACAGTGGAGGAGTGGCCTAGTGGTTAGGGTGGTGGACTTTGGTCCTGGGGGAACTGAGTTCGATTCCCACTTCAGGCACAGGCAGCTCCTTGTGACTCTGGGCAAGTCACTTAACCCTCCATTGCCCCATGTAAGCCGCATTGAGCCTGCCATGAGTGGGAAAGCGCAGGGTACAAATGTAACAAAAATAAAATAGATACTATTGGAGATTCTACATGGAATGTTGCTACTATTGGAGATTCTACATGGAATGTTGCCACTATTGGAGATTGTACATGGAATGTTGCTAGTCCACTAGCAACATTCCATGTAGAAGCCTGAGCGGCCACATTGGTGATCTGCAAGGGCCGACTTCTACATGGAATGTTGCTAGTGGAATAGCAACATTCCATGTAGAATCTCAAATAGTAGCAACATTCCATGTAGAATCTCCAATAGTAGCAACAGTGGAGGCAGTGGCGTAGGAAGGGGGGGGGGGCGGGAGGGGCGGTCCGCCCCGGGTGCACGCGCTCGGGGGGTGCCGGCCCCGCTGGTTCCCTGCTCTCTCTGCCCCGGAACAGGTTACTTCCTGTTCCAGGGCAGAGAGAGCAGGGAACCAGCGGGGCCGACGCACTTCCGAGTGCGTGCACCCGGGGCGGATCGGCCCTCCCGCAGGTAAGAATGCGGTCCGGGGGAGGGTTCGGTCCGGAGGGGGGGTGCGCCGCAGAGCGGGGGGGGGGGGGGGGGGGGGTAGCGCCGTGCTGCACCCCGGGGGGGTGCGCAGCGGCGACCCACCCTGGGTGTCATTAGCCCTCGCTACGGCACTGAGTGGAGGAGTGGCCTAGTGGTTAGGGTGGTGGACTTTGGTCCTGAGGAACTGAGTTCGATTCCCACTTCAGGCACAGGCAGCTCCTTGTGACTCTGGGCAAGTCACTTAACCCTCCATTGCCCCATGTAAGCCGCATTGTGCCTGCCATGAGTGGGAAAGCGCAGGGTACAAATGTAACAAAAATTAAATAGATACTATTGGAGATTCTACATGGAATGTTGCTACTATTGGAGATTCTACATGGAATGTGGATTTTTCCCAGTCCATTTAATAACGGTCTATGGACTTTTCCTTTAGGAAGCCGTCCAAACCTTTTTTAAACTCCACTAAGCTAACCACCTTTACCACATTCTCTGGCAACGAATTCCAGTTTTGAATAGCAATTTTTTTTTTTATTTCACTAGCCTTCCCTAACAGCTGTTTGCCACAACCTCTTTCCCCTCTTCAAACTGGGTGAATTAAAGCTGTAATCATGGGACCCTCGCCTCTTCCCCCAACTTTCCCAAGATCTCTGCAGTCAGGGGCTGGCCTTGCTCTCTCACACCTGGGCTTCTCTGCTTTGAACGCTGGAAGCCTCTAGGAAATGCTTTTTATGAAATACGTTTGCTTTATCTGGCATTAACCGCCTTTGCAAGAGCGAGGATAGGGATTTGACATACAGTAGAGCTGTTACCGATTTTCATCTCTGTGTTCATCTGGTTTGGGGGAGGGGGGGGCTGTGCTACACAGTAAAATATTATTTCTCTTGCTTGTGTAATTACATCCAGTCATTGACTAACACAGCCTGATGGCATGAGACATAGGAATCTCCTTAACAAAGTGTGATAAATAGCTCTTCTGCAGCATGGTTGTACTCAGGGATGCTTTATAACTCTCTCTGTGAGATTTGTCATTTTCCTAATGTAGCCTGAGAAATCTCCTGAGCTTTACTGCCTAGCTTCACTGACCCCTACTTCTGGTTGTGCACAAGGCCAGGGAATTGGAATTTAATGTGGTATTTGCAAGTGCCGGGACCCTCCTCTAGGGCTGGTTACGGTACCACTGCCAAAGTCAAAATGTGAGGGTTTTAATGAGCAGCATTTCTTGCTAATGACTTATTCCGTTACGCCGTAGTACAGGCTATTTAGCAGTGGTGAAATTGCAGAACACAGATTGTTTGATGATTGGTAGAGAGATTCCGTTATGCGCTGAAAACCTAATAGGTATTTAATGGGATAAACCACATGAAGAATAGCACGGTATTCTCTCTGCAAAGAGGTAAGAATGACACGGGGACAAAGTTTGTCCCTGTCCCAGCAGGCCCTGTCTCCGTCCCCACCCCGTCCCCTTCCTTGCCCCGTCCCCCTGGGCTCTGTCCTCATCTGCAGAAGCCTCGAACACTTATGATTTTATATTTAAATCTTTTTATTAAAGTATAAAAAGGAACAATATGCTGTGCAACTATTGTGTATAAATTACAAATAGAAAACAATAATAACAAACAGCTATAATAACCCTCCTCCCCACCACCACCCCTTTACCCTCCAACCTCAACAATAGCTGATTTCTACTACCCCAAGGAATCCTAATCCACCCTGTTAAAATGTCCAGGGGTACAAAATACAACCCGTTCTGTATGCCCTAGAGGGGAGAAATATGTCCTATGAAGCACTGTTATGATTTTTTAAATCTCTCCTGTCTTCCACAGTCCTTCCTGGAATAGAAGTTGTCTTCTTAGAAGATGTGCTGGTAGCAGGATGTACAGGATCCACCATGCAAATTTTGCTAATTGTGGCCAGTATGTTTGCTTGTTTCTCCAAAAAAATCAAAATATCTTTGTAGGCATCACTTAAACATAGATAACAGTCCAGTTCATTAACAGGCTTCAAAGTAGAAAATGACACGGGGACAAAGTTTGTCCCCATCCTCGTGGGCTCTGTCCACATCCCCATCCCCATGGTTACTGCAGGTCCCCGTCCCCTTGTCATTCTCTAGTAAGAAGTAACGGGAGGAAGCAGCTGGGCAAATGACGTGATTAGACGTAATGTCATTAAAGAGAAACACCAACCTCAACGGTATTTATAAATTAAAGAGTATTATTAAAGATTCCAGCATTTGTTGGAGACCAAGAAGGAACCTGTTTACTAAGGTGCACTAGGGTTTTTAGCACGCACTAAAAATTAGCGTGCGCTAAGCTAGAGATAACCATAGGAAATGTATGGGTGTCTCTAGCATTAGCGTGTTCTAAAAACAGCACAGCTTAGTAAACAGGGCCCCAAGTCAGTTATTTGGCGGACTTTAAGAGAAACTGTATTACATGGCAGGAATTGTTCTTCATGCACTAGTCATTAATTTTATAATGTGTATTAGGCAAATTAATTGTTTTGAATATTATGGTCAAGCATATGAGAAGTGGCGGGGGAGGGGGTGTAATTTTATAACGGATGTTTCATGGAGAAGCCCTGTATAAAAGTACTACTTTCCTGCAACCCAGGAAAAACGTTTGGGCAAACCTTAGCAGAGTCATGAAGTATTTATTTATTAGGATTTCCGTGTGTAGGTTATAAAATGTGCATCTAGGCTCATTCTTCAGCTGCGGGGGATTTTATCTGCAATTCTGATGGGTTTTGTGATACTATTTTAGAAAGACACTTCTTAGAGGTATATTTTCAAAGCACTTAGACTTACACTGCTACGTGGAGGGGCATTTTCGAAAGAAACATCCAAGTTGGGATTTGCACGTCTTTGTAAAACCTCCAAATCCAGGGGTGAGGAAAACTGCATTTTCGAAAAAAAGATGGACGTCCATCTTTTATTTCGAAAATACCAAGGCCGTCCTTGAATTTGGACCAAAGACGTCCATGTCTAAAACGTCCAAATGCAAGCCATTTGGACTTGGGATGAGCCAACATTTGTAGTGCACTGGTCCCCCTGACATGCCAGGACACCAACCGGGGGGCACTGCAGTGGACTTCATAAAATGCTCCCAGATACATAGCTCCCTTACCTTGTGTGCTGAGCCCCCCAAAACCCACTACCCCCAACTGTACACCACTACCCATAGTCCTTATGGGTGAAGGGGACACCTAGATGTGGGTACAGAGGGTTTCTGGTGGGTTTTGGAGGGCTCACTGTTTCCTCCACAAATGTAACAGGTGGGGGGGGGGGGGGGTATGGGCTTGGGTCCGCCTGTCTGAAGTAGAATTTGGCAAGAGGTCCATGACTGCATGCAGACCCCTGGAGCAGTTTTAGTGGGTGCAGTGTACTTCAGACAGGCGGACCCAGGCCCATACCCCCCCCCCCCACCCCTGTTACATTTGTGGAGGAAACAATGTTCATACTTAGCTGAGGTTTTCATTCTTAGCCAACACTGTCACTGTGTAATATTGATTATAGCAGGTCTTATGTTCTGTATTCTGTTTCCTCTACCATGACTGCATGCTGCCAAATTATGGCTCCTGCATAGGGTTACCATATTTTGTCCCCCAAAAAGGAGGACACATGCCCCGCCCCACCACACACTTACCCCGCCCCCTTTCACTCCCCACCCGACCCCTTTCACGCCCTCGCTCCGTCCCCTGTCACATTTTCCCCTCCCCCCTGTCACACACCCCCTCACCCCTCCTCCCTGTCACTCCCCTCCCCTTACCTTACTACTGCCCTGGTGGTCTAGTGACCTGTTCGGGGCAGGAAAGAGCCCCCTCTTTCCTGCCCGGAGCGCTGCCCTGCATGCATCCTTACTGTTGCTGATCTCGGCGCCGATTCAAAATGGCCACCGAGAGTTGAAGTCTTGCGAGGTCACTTCAACTCTCGGCGGCCATTTTGAATCGACCCCCGAGATCACGAACAGGAAGGATGCATGCAGGCAGCACTCCGGGCAGAAAAGAGGGGGCTCTTTCCTGCCCCGAAGGCAGAAGAGGTCACTAGACCACCAGGGCAAGTAAGTAAGTAAGGGGAGGGGAGGCTAGCAATCTGCCCATTTGTCCGGATTTCTGGACAAACGGGCAGGCTGGCGGGCAGGCTGTCCTATAGGACGGTCCGCCCACCAGCCTGCCCGTTTGTCCAGGAATCCGGACAAATGGGCAGATTGGCAAAACCCACCCAGTTGCCCGGACATGTCCTCAAAAAGAGGTAAATCCGGACATATGGTAACCCTACTCCTGCAGTTACAAAGGTAATGGAAGTCCATGCTCCAGCCCAGCTTCCCTACTTTCATGTTCCCTTTCAGATGTAGATACAGACTATAATTTGCTTTGGGGTCCATCACTTACTTCTCTCTGTTTAATGAGGCCTCTAAAGCCTGAAGCACCTAGTCATAGTGTAGGCCTTCTCGCTTAGTTTAAGGCCCACAAGTGGGGAGTGTATATCATAAAGGCCATGAAAATGTGCAAGCCATACATATTTCTAGTTTTAATATAAGTTATTTTGCTTCTCTTGAGCTGGGAGCAGACTTAAGAGTTGCAAAAGAACCATAAGTGTGCTTTTTCTGAAAAATACCTTTCTAAGGCTGTAGAAATTTGTGGTTTGACATTTTGGCCTATGCTAACTTGTGATAAGTTGCTGGTCAGCAAACTAAGAGCCAGAGACTCCTATGGCTAAGGAGGCCTGCTGTATCCAGATAAAGAATCAGAGGGAGAAGTAAGGGGGTGTGGGCAAAACTGTAGGTTGAACCAAAGGGTGGAGGGGGCTGGTATGATGACTGGGCATACCAAGGACATGTGGAGGGGCATAATTGAACAAAAACGTCTATCTCCATGGGTGTTTATCTCCGAGAACGGGTCCGTGAAGGGGCGGACCGAACCGTATTTTTGAAAAAAATAGACGTCCATGTTTTATTCGACAATTTGTGAGCTGGGCGTTTTTATTTTTCAGTGATAATGGAAAATGAAAGCGCCCAGCTCAAAAACAAATAAATCCAAGGCATTTGTTCGTGGGAGGGGCCAGGATTCGTAGTGCACTGGTCCACCTCACATGCCAGGACATCAACCGGGCACCCTAGGGGGCACTTTTACAAAAACAAAAAAAAAGGTAAAAGAGCTCCCAGGTGCATAGCACCCTTCCCTTGTGTGTTGAGCCCCCCAAATCCCCCTCAAAACCCACCGCCCACAAGTCTACACCATTACTATAGCCCTAAGGGGTGAAGGGGGGCACCTACATGTCGGTACAGTGGGTTTGGGGGGGCGGTTTGGAGAGCTCCCATTTACCAGCACAAATGTAACAGGTGGGGGGGGGGATGGGCCTGGGTCCACCTGCCTGAAGTCCACTGCACCCCCTAATAACTGCTCCAGTGACCTGCATACTGCTGCCAGGGAAGTGGGTATGACATTTGAGGGTGAAAATAAAAAGTTGTGAAACGGCATATTTTGTGGTGGGAGGGGGTTTGTGACCACTGGGGGAGTCAGGGGAGGTCATCCCCGATTCCCTCCAGTGGTCATCTGGTCATTTAGGGCACTTTTTGGGGCCTTATTCGTGGAAAAAACAGGGTCCAGGAAAAGTGCCCTAAATTCTAGCTACAAACGCATACTTTTTTTCCATTATCGGTGAAAGGCGCCCATCTCTGTTCGGGTGATAACCACGCCCCAGTCCCGCCTTCGCCACGCCTCTGACAAGCCCCCGTCAACTTTGTACGCTTCCGCGATGGAGTGCAGTTGAAAACGTCCAAAATCGCCTTTCCATTATACCGATTTATTCATTTTAGTGAGATAAACATCTATCTCCCGATTTGGGTCGAAATCTAGGCATTTTTCTCTTTCAATTATAAGGTGGTAGGTCAACTCATATCAAATAAAAACTTATACTTTATATGACAGATTTTAAACTGTCAGAAGCTGGAAAAGGCTGGAACTGGATTTTTGCCATAAAAGGAACAGAATATTCTGGAAAGATGAATATTCATTAGGTAGGAAGGGTAATTATAATTAAGGTAATGACGAAAGGAAGAAAAAAGTATTTAACAGGAAACAGAACTGAGGATGGCGAGCCTCAATGTGCCTACACGAGCAGGTGGACATATTGACAGCTCCCAGGGAAAACTCTACTTTTATTTGCTACATATTATACTGTATTGGCAGTTTATTTGTTACTGTTTCAATAATTACTGGTTGGCTTCTTTGACAATTTGAATAAACATTTATTATGTCAAATAGTTATTTAGTAGCCAGAGTTTTTCTTGCCTGGAGAGTAAAAGATTTACTCTTTCACAAGGTTACTTCTGTTGCAGAGGCAAGACAGAAGTGAACGGTACGACATCTGAGGCTGGCACGAAATATTTTTAAAGATGTTTTTTGAGGGTGGGAGGGGGTTAGTGACCACTGGGGGAGGAACGGGAGGTCATCCCCGATTCCCGCCGGTGGGCACCTTTTTGTGCCTTATTCGTAAAAAAACACGTCCGGGTGAAAACGTCCAAGTTTTACTTTACGACGTCCCTGCTTTTTTCGATTATGGCTCAAAGACATCCAAGTGTTAGGCACGCCCAAGTCCCGCCTTCACCACGCTTCCGACACGCCCCCTTGAAATTTGGTCATCCTTGCGACGGACTTCAGTTAGAGACATCCAAAATCGGGTTTCGATTATACCGATTTGGACGTCTCTGTGAGAAGGACGTCCATCTTCCGTTTTATATGGACGTCCTTCTCTTTCAAAAATGAGCCCGATAGTAACCTATGGAACTTTGTAAGTCTAGGTGCTTTGAAAATGAGCCCCATAGGCACTTAGTTTTAGGTTATTTGGACTCCTAACCTATGTGCCTTGTTACAAATTTATTCTCTTTATGATCACTGTGTTCAGGTGAAAATAATTGTTATACTGCAGCACAGGGGGATGCAATTTTGGCCCCTGAGGCTGCCGGGCAGCCTACACTATACAAATAGTTCTGGGATAGACATTCAAAGCGATTTAAACAGTCAAGAGAGGCTCCTGGCCATTTAAATCACCTGGTCGGGTCTAAGCAGGGATATTCAACAGCACTAAACTGGACAGCCAGCCATTCTCTAACTGGCAAGATTAGGGGTAAGCCAGGGATGGAGTCTGGAGAAGTGACGACCTAGCCAGTTAGCGGCAATATTCAGTCTGCCAACTAGCTAGGTAACTGCATAAAGTGAGGACAGAAAAAGGCTGTCCTAAATTTATGTGGTAAGTTTAACCAGACACCGGTCTGAATATCAGCCAATGCCTAGCTAAACTTTGGGTAGCAGCTGATAAGGTCTGGTGGTCTCCCTGCCGATTCCCCCTCCTACCCACCCCCCCCCAAGGAAAATCTATGCTAGCCCCAGCCTACCCTCCTCCATCTCCTTCCACCCTCATAGGTCCCCCCCCCCCCCCAGGCCTACTTTTGTGGATCCCTGGTGGTCTACATCCATTCGCTCCTGCCCATCATCTTTTCAATGTGGCTGCTGTGAACTTTAGTGGCAGCCTTGCAAAACTTCATTTGTCTCTCTCTTTTACCACTGGGAACCATTGATTGCTACTGAATGATTGGTCTAGCGTAATAGTTCCCAGCTTGGTCCTTCAGTACTTCCTAGCCAGGTTGGGTTTCATGTCTGTCTCAATAACAGACTATGGACTTTTCCTCCAGGAACTTGTGCAAACGTTTTTTAAACCCAGATTCGCTAACTGCTTTTTTGTACGTGAAATAGCATGTCACAGGCATAAATAGGTGCTTATAATATGGACCAGGGATTATATACGTATAAAAGTATATATTGCCGACAGATAGCACATAATTTTACATGGTCTGCTTATAGGAGTTTCTGAGTGCTGAAGTTGGAGAGATGTGAGCTTATGTTTTAATAGACATATTAATAGTGGAGGAGTGGTCTAGTGGTTAGGGTGGTGGACTTTGGTCCTGAGGAACTGAGTTTGATTCCCACTTCAGGCACAGGCAAGTCACTTAACCCTCCATTGCCCCATGTAAGCCGCATTGAGCCTGCCATGAGTGGGAAAGCGCAGGGTACAAATGTAACAAAAATAAAATAGATACTATTGGAGATTCTACATGGAATGTTGCTACTACTATTGGAGATTCTACATGGAATGTTGCTACTATTGGAGATTCTACATGGAATGTTGCTATTCCACTAGCAACATTCCATGTAGAAGGCTGTGCAGGCTTCTGTTTCTGTGAGTCTGACGTCCTGCACGTGCAGGACGTCACGTGCAGGACGTCAGACTCACAGAAGCAGAAGCCTGCGCGGCCACATTGGTGATCTGCAAGGGCTGACTTCTAGTGGAATAGCAACATTCCATGTAGAATCTCAAATAGTAGGAACAGTGGAGGAGTGGCCTAGTGGTTTGGGTGCTGGACTTTGGTCCTGAGGCACAGGCAGCTCCTTGTGACTCTGGGCAAGTCACTTAACCCTCCATTGCCCCATGTAAGCCGCATTGAGCCTGCCATGAGTGGGAAAGCGCAGGGTACAAATGTAACAAAAATAAAATCGATACTATTGGAGATTCTACATGGAATGTTGCTACTATTGGAGATTCTACATGGAATGTTGCTATTCCACTAGCAACATTCCATGTAGAAGGCTGCGCAGGCTTCTGTTTCTGTGAGTCTGACGTCCTGCACGTACGTGCAGGACGTCAGACTCACAGAAGCAGAAGCCTGCGCGACCACATTGGTGATCTGCAAGGGCCGACCTCTACATGGAATGTTGCTAGTGAGACTCTGGGCAAGTCACTTAACCCTCCATTGCCCCATGTAAGCCGCATTGAGCCTGCCATGAGTGGGAAAGCTCGGGGTACAAATGTAACAACAACAACACATATAGCAGGCACAAGCCTAGGCAGAAAAGCTGTGCCTGCTTTGGAGCAGGTGTGGGAGCTTTTGGGGAGGCTGTTTCATGGAGGCGCATATCCTGCTTCTAGAACCTAGATGCACCTCTGTGCCTGCACAGGCTATGCACCGTGTTATAAGATTAATTACTCTCTACCCATCTTTTTTAGCACTTTTCAACTCGGGGCTAGTTCATTCTTGGTCATCCATCTGGAAGTATGTTGAAAATGATACTGAAATTCACTGATTGTGTCTCCTCGTGGTTAGGGGGAAGGGTGTGGGGTGAAGGTGGGCCCGGTACCAGTCTTACTCAAAACAGCCTGGATCTGATAACAGTGAAGTCATTTTCAGTGGACTGAAAGTTGAGAAGTGCTAAGGAATCCAGGCAGAATCAGGGCTATTGCACCCTCCCTTTCTTCCTTTAAGAAAAAAAAGGTTTTCATTATCCTAACTGCCATCCATTAGCCTGGGAACCAGTTGGGACTCAATAAATCTGCCAATGCACATAAGGTCTGAGCGGATGGTGCAGAGGAGGGATTTTGTGGAACACAAAAGGTCTGTACAGTAGGAAGATGGCACTAAGTTCGCCCTGCTTATGTCTTAAAAGCAACAGCCTGCAGAATTTGGAACATGTAAAGATCCAGAAAAGAAAATAGCCAGATTCAGAATGAATTTCTTAGAACTTTCCCCCACTGAACCTTATGCCCTGACTGTAGCAGATCCATTGCGCCATTCTGTCCTTATCGACGCCATTCCATTTCTTTCAATCCTAAGGACAAGATAGTACTAAAGATTTGTTAGACTTTAAGTAAACAGACAGAGAGACTTTTTCTCCCTTTTTATCTCTTCCAGGTCAAACACTATATGCAGTCTGAGCATAAAATCAATTTACAATCCAATTACGTGGTCAGCGCAATGGCTCACTGGTAAGTTGCTGTGCCCTGGCATGAACTAGACATGGCTTCAATTCCTTGGTCAGGTCATTGACGAGTCTTGCCGCTACGGTGTTCTGCAGTCTAGAGTTTTTTTTTTTTCATTTTACGGAAGCCACACAGCTATACCTCTCTTGGTTAAGCTACCAGCCACAACACAAGAGATCCATTTGACCCCTGACGCAAGCCTTGGTGCTGAAACACGGCCATGTTGGGTCATTTTTAAGCTTTTTATATTAAAGACTTCCTGGTAGCCTCTTTGAGCTGCCCTCACTTTTTTTTTGTCCATTGTCAGGTCTTTGCTCTCCACTGGGGACGCTGTGGAGGGAGTCTTAATGATTAAGCAATTGTGATACCTAGGTCTGAATTTAGGTCTCATGACTGAGCTCAGTAAGGAATCCTGGTGCATAAATCTCAGCTCCCCCTTCCCCAGAATGTTGCCCAGTTCCTAACAAATCTAAAACCCTCCTCCCTGCACCGTCGTCTCATCCACGCATTGAGACTCCGGAGCTCTGCCTGTCTCTTGGGCTGTGCACGTGGAACGGGTACCATTTCAGAAAATCCTGGATTTGAGCATTCTACCTAAGAGCCTAAATTTGGCTTCCAGAACCTCTCTCCCACATTTTCCTATGTCATTGGTACCCACATCTACCAAGACAGCCGACTCCTCCCCGGCACTATCTAAAATCCTATCTAGGTGACGCGTGAGGTCTGCCACCTTCGCATCAGGCAGGCAAGTCACCAGGCGATCCTCTCATCCACCAGCCACCCAGCTATCTATATGCCTAATGATTGAATCACCAACTACAGCAACTGTCCTAACCTTTCCCTCCCGGGCAGCAATTCCTTCCTCCCCTTTGGCAGTCCTCCATCATTTCTGTGTGCTGCTGGCAACGTCAGTAAGGACAGCAAGCTGTCTGGCTGACCCTGGAAGTGTTTCCTCTGCTGAGTCTCACCTACGTGGACACAAGAAGTTGTGTCAGACGAGGCGGAGCATAGCAGAGGGAATGCTTACGGGGTCAGCCAGAGGCAGCTTGCTCTCCTTATTGACACTGCTGGAAGCCCGCAGAAAGGATGGAGGACCACTAAAGGGGAGGAGGAAAGGATGACAGCAATATCGGACTGCGGAGGGCACATCTAGGTTTTTGGCCTGCACTGGGCTCTCCTTGTAGGCCAGGCCTGGTGAATTTTGTCCCTCTTTCCCCCCCTCTCGGTGGCCCTGGGGCACTCCCTGTGGCCTACCTTGTTCAATACAAGTTACTTGAAAGAGCCTAGCACATGCACAGAACAGTTTGCCGAGGAAAAAAAAAGACGACAACCATGTTATAGACATGCATCCAGTGTCATCACATGGAGTTTCCTTTTCTTTTTTCCACAACAACTTTTTAACACTACGATTACCTGCAGGACACACACACATATAAGACACACACATGGCACGTACATATAATATACACACATGGCATATTTCACGCACACGTGAAGATACTACTAACAAATGAAAGCAGACTGCTCCACTGAGAAGTCACCTCATGCATCGACAGCTCCAGACCTGCTGGAAAATTTTGAACATTAAAGGTAGGTGCTCCTTTCTGTGCGTTACACTTCTGTACACGTCAATGCATCACATGGAATGCTCATTTTAATACTAAGGAGCTCATTGTAGCATAGTAACATAGTAAACAACGGCAGATAAAGACCTGTACAGTTCATCCAGTCTTTCCAACAAGGTAAACTCATTTTACATGGTATGTGATAATATATATGTATACCCGAGTTTGATTTGTCCTTGCCATGCTCAGGGTTGGTATTCTAAAGTACTTAACTGCTTCTGACCCAGATATTCAGACACTGTATCGGGATAATGCTTCTCAATATCCTTAAAGATCCCCTCTGTACTATCCAGATATTGTTTCTGAATATCCTCACAGACCCCCCTCTGTATTATGTGGATAGTGCCTCTGAACATTCTTAAAGACCCCTCCCCTCCCCCCAGTACTATCTGGATATTGTCTCTGAATATCCTCACAGACCCCACCTCTGTACTATCCAGATAGTGTCACTGAATATCCTTATAGACCCCCTTTGTACTATCCAGATAGTGTCACTGAATATCCTTACAGACCCCCTTTGTACTATCCGGATAGTGTCTCTGAATATCCTCCCAGACCCCCTCTGTATTCTCTAGATTTTTCCTCTAAATATCTTCACAGACCCCCTCTGTACTATCAGGATAGTGTCTCTGAATATCTTTAAAGACCCCCCTCTGTATTATTCAGATACTGTCTCCAGATATCCTTAGAAACTGCCTCTGTGCTCTATGGATAGTGGGGTTAACAGGGAAATAACATGTCTTAACGGTAGCCCATCTTGATAACTTCCCCCTTTGGCTGAGAGACAGCTCCCTTCACTCAAGACAGATAGACCCCAGTTCAAATCCAGGCAGATTTCTGTCTGCTCTTAAACCAAGCACAAGATGCCTCACAGTCGAAGCAGCTGCTGCCAGAACCTTCTGTGTCCCATCTCTCACCAACAGCATTAGAGACAGCTGACGTGGTGCACTGCACATCACCACTTTCACTCAGACCCACAACCTCGTGCAAGCTTTCTCTACAAAACCATATAACATTACACCCCACTAATGCTGTATGAATTCAAACATGAGTCTGCCAGAGGCATATTTCAAGTAATAACCAAAGTCTAGGAGGATATATTTAATACGTTTAATGCTGATGTGTTCTCTTCTATGTTAGTGATCTAGTGGTTCAATTAAAGCTTGCAGTGACTCAAATTTTACAGGTAAATTTGCAAAGACATATTTCTTTCCCTCCTCTCTGCCTCTTTCTCATCTTAGGGGCATAGTTATTAATGTGGGCTATTTTTCAAATGAGTCATTAGTAACTAGGTCTCAAGGCACAAAATGGGACCTGTACTAAAGTGGCACAAGTGGAGTGGAAGAGGAGCCTAACGGTTAGTACAGCGGCCTGAGAATCTGGGGAACTGGGTTCAATTCCCACTGCAGATCCTTGTGACTCTGAGCAATTCACTTAACCCTTCAGTGCCCCAAATACAAAATACGTACCTGTATATGATATGTAAACCGCTTTGATTGTAACCACAGAAAGGCAGTATATCAAATCTCATCCCCTATCTCTATCCTAGTGGTACAATAGCCCACCTTAACAGTAGCCCACATTGATAACTTCCCCCCTTAGTGTGAAGAGTTTCAGTCTCTGGTAACCAGAGCAGATATTGTGATGTCATAATGCTTCATTCCACCAGTGCCTAAGAGCCAAACTCATCGGTGATGTCAGAATGGCTTGATTGTTCTTTACTTGGCTCACTTCTGATATTGTGATATCATAATGCCTCATTCCACCAATAAGAGCCAACCTCATCAGTGATGTCACAGTGGCTTGATCTTGGTTCACTTCTCATATTGTGATGTCATAATGCCTCATTCCACCAGTGCCTAAGAGCCAACCTCATCAGTGATCACAATGGCTTGATTGTCCTCTACTTGGCTTACATATAGCAGTGATTTTGATTTCTAGAGACATTTCTTTTTTGCTTTAATTAAGGGTGAAAGTTATTAATATGGGCTACCATTAAGAAGTGTTATTTTACTGTTAGCCCCAGTTATTAGTAACTCGGTCTCATTCCATAAATTGGGACCTGTGCTAAAATAGCTTGTTAGTGGTGAAATAACACCTCTTAACAGTATCCCATATTGATAACTTCTCCCATAGTCTCTATTTGATTTCCATGCTGTTTCCCTATTTTCTAGCCCACTTTCCAAAACAAAATTTTTATCATATCAGTGCTAATAGTTTTCTGCTATTGAGACAGACATGGGGAAGCCACTGCTTGCCCTGGGATTGGTAGCATGGAATGTTGCTATTTGGGTTTTTGCCAGGGACTTACGATCTGGATTGGCTACTGTTGTAAGCAGGATACTAGACTACATGGATCCCATAGGAAGTGGCATTGAGAGTGGGGGGAGACACTGTAGGATTTCCCTAGACACGTCCAGAATAATTGTTATTTAGTAGTGTTCTGTCAGCTAAGTACCTCTGGATATATATATTAGGAGTTGTCCTCCTGGATATATATAGATACCTACAACACGGCAGAGAGAAGGTTTATTTATTTATTTATTTATTTATTGCATTTGTATCCCACATTTTCCCACCTTTTTGCGGGCTCAGTGTGGCTTACAATATGATATGAATAATGGAAATACAATCTGTTACAACTTGGTTATGGATTACATTGTGCAGAGTTATGCGAGACAATCGAAGTATTGTTAAGAATGTAACAATGGGACATAGACATTGAAACATTGGAAGGAGACAATGGGAAGCTTAAAGGGTAGAGTTAAGACACAAAGACATATGCTCAGCCATAAGTGTGGCATGGAGGAGTGGAGTAGCCTAGTGGTTAGTGCGGCAGACTTTGATCCTGGGTAACTAGGTTTGATTCCCTCTGTGGCTTCTTGTGACTCTGGACAAGTCACTTAACCCTCCGATGCCCCAGTTACAAACAAGTACCTGTATACACTATGTAAACTGATTTGAATGTAGTTGTATAAACCACAAAAAGGAGGTATATCAAGTCCCATTCCCTTTTCCTACCCTATTGGAATCCCTCACCCAAGGGAGGGAGCTATAAGACCACAAGAGCAAAGGGATTGGGCAGCTGTGACTTTCACTTGGGTGGCAGAGGGGGGGTGCAATGAAGATTTGAGGAGACATTTGCACCCCCCCCTAGTGACACCTGTGCCAACTCTGTCAGCCATACTGGGGAAATCTTCCAGTTCTAGGGAAAATCTCATTTGTAGAGGAGTGGCCTAGTGGTTAGGGTGGTGGACTTTGGTCCTGGAGAACTGGGTTCAATTCCCACTTCAGGCACAGGCAGCTCCTTGTGACTCTGGGCAAGTCACTTAACCCTCCATTGCCCCATGTAAGCCACATTGAGTCTGCCATGAGTGGGAAAGCACGGGGTACAAATGTAACAAAAATAAAATAGATACTATTGGAGATTCTACATGGAATGTTGCTACTATTGGAGATTCTACATGGAATGTTGCTATTCCACTAGCAACATTCCATGTAGAAGGCTGCACAGGCTTCTGTTTCTGTGAGTCTGACGTCCTGCACGTACATCAGACTTGCAGAAGCAGAAGCCTGCGCAGCCACATTGGTGATCTGCAAGGGCCGACTTCTACATGGAATGTTGCTAGTGGAATAGCAACATTCCATGTAGAATCACAAATAGTAGCAACAGTGGAGGAGTGGCCTAGTGGTTCGGGTGGTGGACTTTGGTCCTGGGGAACTGAGGAACTGAGTTCGATTCCCACTTCAGGCACAGGCAGCTCCTTGTGACTCTGGGCAAGTCACTTAACCCTCCATTGCCCCATGTAAGCCGCATTGAGCCTGCCATGAGTGGGAAAGTGCGGGGTACAAATGTAACAAAAATAAAATAGATACTATTGGAGATTCTACATGGAATGTTACTACTATTGGAGATTCTACATGGAATGTTGCTATTCCACTAGCAACATTCCATATAGAAGGCTGCGCAGGCTTCTGTTTCTGTGAGTCTGACGTCCTGCACATACGTGCAGGACGTCAGAAGCAGAAGCCTGCGCGACCACATTGGTGATCTGCAAGGGCCGACTTCTACATGGAATGTTGCTAGTGGAATAGTACCTGAATATAATATGTAAGCCGCATTGAACCTGCTATGAGTGGGAAAGCGCGGGGTACAAATGTAAGAAAAAAAATTTGTGGATCTTCCTCCAAGTGACCTCGAATCAGGCTGAAATGCCCCTGCTTTGAGTTTGGAATTTAACTCTTTTTACACATCTCATAATGAACACGTTCCGCACTTATATCCAAAGTAAACAGAGCCATTAATGCTTGTTCCTCCTTACGACATTGTGCAATTATGTATTATTTGTCTGTAATGTAACTGAAAAACCCTCTTGTTTAAATTAACTGTCCGGAGGTATTGATTGTAACCGGAGGCTCCTTCCTTTTCGCCAGGTTCCATTGTGAAGAACACAATTTGGGAGCCCAAGGACTGCAAAGTTTCTCCTTAGTGCAGTCAAGAAAAAAAAAAAAGAAACAGAAGTTCCTATTGGCAAACACGCCGAGTCCTCAAGCATGTTGGTGACAGCATATAGACATTCTACAGCGTGAAGGGTCCTGTCCCCCATGCATAGTGACCAGCTAATTTTGGAACCTGTTAGGCCCGGAGGAGACACAGTATGTGTTCCCTCTTGCATTCCCTACAAAAAGATCAATGTTTGTACCTGGAATGGAGAATGCAGGAGGGGGAAGGGAGCGTTTTTCCAGCACATTCCGAGTCATTATGTCTGACATACCATTCAAAGCCTGGAGTCGAATGTTTCATATTACAGAAATGCCTTCTAGTGTTCCTAAGTGGATTTGTGTCAATGGACTACAGGACATAAATAATTTCGAAGGCTTTGGAAAAATGGGGATGGGAAGGGAAAAGAGCCAAACTGGTTTGAGTTTTGAGGATGGGCAGTGGTCTGCTGTTTGTGCCTATTCTGGTCAATTTCTAGGGAGCTGTCGGGTGTCCCAGGGTCGGAGGGTTGTAATGCGCCATATGAAGAGGGAAAGCTGTTACAGAAACAACATAAACAGTACAGTAAGAGTTTTGGGGGCTTTTCCCGGGGAAATAAATCTAGAGACAAACTTCTATTCCTGCAAACTGTCTTGTAGCACAGAATTTGGCAAGGCATTTATATTTATATTTTATATTAAATTTGGCTAATTTGCTGAATTTGCAACTCTTCCCCCCCCCCCACCCTCCTCTATTTTTTTAGACTCCACAGTTTCCTCTTCCAGCTTATTTTAAACCAGCCTTTTGGACGGGGGGGGGGGGGGGGGGTCTTTATTTTTCATCACTCCTTCTCCTCCAGTATAATCCTACCTCTCCAGTGACGGACTTTACCCAGGGCATATTAAGTCTCAGGTCTCTTTGGATCCTGTAGCTAAGTGTTAGTCCTTCCTCTTCCTAGGCAGTCTGAACCACATCTGGCAGAACACGATGGCACCGAGGGCCAGACTCAGTACACGCTGCCCAAATTTAGGCACCGTGAAGTTCCACGCAAAGTGCCAATTCTATAAAGGTTGCTTAGCCCTAAAGGGGGTCTTTTACAATGGCACGCTAGCGTTTTTAGCACGTGCTAGACACCCATATATTCCTATGGGCGTCTCTAGAATTTAGTGCACGCAAAAATGGAGAACGGAAAGGGAAATGGGACTTGATATACTACCTTTCTGTGGTTTTTGCAATTACATTCAAAGTGATTTACATACTTATTTTGTACCAGGGGCAATGGAGGGTTAAGTGACTTGCCCAGAGTCACAAGGAGCTGCAGTGGGAATCAAACTCAGTTCCCCAGGATCAAAGTCCACTGCACTAACCACTAGGCTACTCCTCCACTCATTCCACCAATAAGAGCCAACCTCATCAGTGATGTCACAATGGCTTAAAGTCCATTGCACTAACTATTAGGCTACTCCTCCACTCCTTGGGATTCCGGAATCTTGCTATTCATTGGGGTTCTAAATGGAATGTTGCTACTCTTTGAGACTGTGCATGGAATCTTGTTAATGGGTCTTGATATACCGCCTTTCTGTGGTTTTTGCAACTACATTCAAAGCAGTTTGCATAGTATATACAAGTACTTATTTGTACCTGGAGCATTGGAGAGTTAAGTGACTTGCCCAGAGTCACAAGGAGCTGCAGTGGGAATCGAACCCAGTTCCCCAGGATCAGAGTCTGCTGCACTAACCACTAGGCTACTCCTACCCTTGTGCACCTTTGTAAAAGTCCCCATTAGTGCGGTTTCCTACAACCAACTTTGGGCACAAGGCTTAGTTTTAGACTATTTAAGTATTTATATACTGCCTAGACCCAAGCAGGTTATAATTTCATTACAGGGTACTGGCACTGTCCAAATTGGTCTCACAATCTAAGGGGCTCTTTCACAAAGTGACGGTAAGCCCAACGCGGGCATACCACACACGCCCGCGTGTCTGTCTTTTCGATTCGTCCTAAGCTAAAAGCCCACCTTTTTGATGCTGCTTTTAACTGCTAACCCTTGTTCACTTGTTCAGAACCCTTATTTTATCATCCTCACTTTAATATTCCCTTATCTCTTGTTTGTCCTGTTTGTCTGTCCTAATTAGATTGTAAGCTCTGTCGAGCAGGGACTGTCTCTTCATGTTCAAGTGTACAGCGCTGCGTACGTCTAGTAGCGCTTTAGAAATGATAAGTAGTTGTAAATAACTTGCCCAGAGTCATACAGAGCTGCAGAGGGAATTGAACCCAGTTCCCCAGGAACGCAACCAATTACACTAACCATTAGGCCGCTCCTAGTTAGTGTTATTCAAGCTTACTATACCGCCTTTTCTAAGAAAATACAGGTCAAAGCGGTGGACCATGCCAATAAAAAAATTAAATAAAGGGCAGGAAACAGAACTCTATTAAGTTGACAGGATAGAAAAACTATCATAACCAAGACCAGACACTCAAATGAAAACATACCTCCACTAAATAATTAAAAACAGACAAATCAAGTCAGATGGCTCAGAAAAGCTAGCTAGATTGAGTATTACATAGTAACATAGTAGATGACAGCAGAGAAAGACCTGTACGGTCCATCCAGTCTGCCCAACAAGATAAACTCATATGTGCTACTTTATGTGTATACCTGACCTTGATTTGTATCTGCCATTTTCAGGGCACAGACCGTAGAAGTCTGCCCAGCACTAGCCCCGCCTCCCAACCACTAGCCCCGCCTCCCACCACCGGTGCTATCACCCAATCTCCACTAAGCTTCTGAGGATCCATTTCTTCAGAACAGAATTCCTTTATGTTTATCCCACACATTTTTGAATTCCATTACCGTTTTTATCTCCACCACCTCCCACAGGAGGACATTCCAAGTATCCACCACTCTCTCCATGAAAAAATACTTCCTGACATTTTTCTTGAGTCTGCAACCTCATTTCATGTCCTCTAGTTCTACCGCCTTCCCATCTCCGGAAAAGGTTCATTTGCGGATTAATACCCTTCAAATATTTGAAAGTCTGTATCATATCACCCCTGTTTCTCCTTTCCTCCAGGGTATACATGTTCAGGTCAGCAAGTCTCTCCTCATATGTCTTGTAACGCAAATCCCATACCATTCTTGTAGCTTTTCTTTGCACCGCTTCAATTTTTTTTACATCCTTAGCAAGATACGGTCTCCAAAACTGAAGACAGTACTCCAGGTGGGTCCTCACCAACGTCTTGTACAGGGGCATCAACACCTCCTTTCTTCTGCTGGTCACATCTCTGTCTGTACAGCCTAGCAACCTTCTGGCTATGTTCATCGCCTTCAGATCCTCAGATACTATCACTCCAAGATCCCTCTCCCCATCTGTACCTATCAGATTCTCACCGCCTAACACATATATCTCCCATGGATTTCTACTCCCTAGGTGCATCACTTTGCATTGAATTTTAATTGCCAAACCTTAGACCATTCTTCTAGCTTCTGCAGATCCTTTTTCATGTTTTCCTCTCCCTCCGGGGTGTCCACCCTGTTACAAATCTTGGTATCATCTGCAAAAAAGGCAAACTTTACCTTCTAACCCTTCGGCAATGTCACTCACAAATATATTGAACAGAATCGGACCCAGCACTGATCCCTGAGGCACTCCACTACTCACCTTTCCCTCATCCGAGTGAAAGCTAAAACAAAAAAAAAATGTGCTTTTAAACAGGGCCCCAAGCTTGTACCTGAGGTAGTGGAGGATTAAGTGACTTGACCAGGATCACAAGGAGCCGCTGTGGGAGTTGAACTGGCCATGTCTGGATGTCAAGAGTGGTGTTCTAACCACTAGGCCACTCCTCCATATTACATAGAACTTTGGACACATCATCCCCAAAATATAAAAGCTTAGTCCTAGCTGCTGCATGACTCCTAATTGCAGCCAATTAAGTGTCAATTGCACCTAATTGACTAACTATTTTATACGTGCATCTGGGAACCATACCCAACTTTGAGTGACCTATATCCAGTGGTGTGCTGGAGCAGGCTCTCACAGGCTCGCAAGAGCCGGTTGTTAAGTTTTTAAGAATTTTGGGAGCCGGTTGTTAAAGTAGGGCCCTCCATGGCTACTTTAACAACTGGCTCCCAAAACGTGGGCTTGGGCCCCCTGCTGAATTCTCTTTTACTTTGCTGGTGGGGATGCTAAGCCCTGCCAGCCAAGTAAATAGACTGCTGCTGTTCCCCACTCCTTGTTTCCAGCTCTGGGCAGCAGGCTGAGACTTCTCGAGCATGTGAGAGAAGTTCCAGCATGCTGCTTAGAGCAAGACGTTGGGAGTGGTGGCAGTCCATTTATTGGCTGCCAGCAAAGGTATACCTATCGTGCCCGCACGTAGTGAGGGAGGGGAGAGAGGCAAGTGTTGCTCCCCCACCCCACCCCCGGCCACCCCTGGCCCTTCCAACTGCAGAGCTGGCTACGTCCGGAGAAAGAGCCTGTTGTTAAAAATTTACCAGCACACCCCTGCCTATATCGAATCCAGAGACCAGTGAGTAGGGTGTGTGGTCATTGCAATAGAAAGGCAGAATGAGCTACCATATTCTCTATAATTCAGTTGTACAGCTTTTGGTTGAAAATCTAAGAATGTGTGTGAACATTATATTAAAATGTAATGAAGTTATCTCTCATTGGGGATTTTCTTCCAGAAAGAAGATGAGAGGGCCTTAAAATAGGATAGTAATAACTTTAGATTAAAAAAAAACCAAACAAACTATTATGAATCTGTTTATGGCAGCAAAATTGCCTATAGGAAAACCTAGTAGAAACCTCTTGAAACCACTGTGTTGTGGAAGAAACCATTTATAAGAATTTTCATAAGCACACACTGAAAATCCTGCTGGTTAATGGCTTTTTATTGTAGACTGACACACAATATCGAAATCATGCAGTTGAAGAATTGGTGACGTTCACCACACAATAGAGCCATCGTGTTGAATCTATGAAGGAAAAGCAATTCTTGCAGTTATTAATTATTGCAAACGAGACTCTGAGCGTCGGAATGAATGTGTTTTCCTCTGGTTCGACAACAGGGCAACGCAGTGTTCAGTGAGAGCTTTTGGGGGGTAATACATCATATTGACTGAAAGCCCATTCTGACTCGATGTTCAGGGGGAAATATTTAAACTATGAAGGTTGCTTCCAGTAGTGTGTTGCTGTACAAATGTCATCCAGGCCAAGGGTAGGGAGGGATTTTTGGTGAGCTGCATTTAGGAACAGGAGGTGTTTTCCTACCCCTGGAGGGCTAAAAATCTAAGTCTGAGCTTGAGGCAAATGAAGTTGACCCGCACTCCCTTTTGGCTTCTATGTTTCAAGATTGGCAGGCTGATTCTAAAGGGCAGTGTGGTGCCCCCTCTCCCCCCCCCCCTCTTATGATTTAGCACCCAGAACAGTCACACTGCTTGCCCATCACTGCTTGCAGGCATGTCAGTGCATTTCCCCTTGTTCTGCAGGCAGATTTTCAAAGTCTGAGCCATGAGGCACATGGGGGGGGGGGGGTCAAAATCAAATCCACGTACATATTTGCTTGCCCTGATGTTCCCACTCCTTTGCAACATGGATCAAAATTAAGGATGGGCACCCAAAAACCTTTCATGTTCGGGTTCATTCTTTCTTCATTTTCAAACACATTTTGTCAAGAGTGCATACTACACATTTGAGGCCAGATTCAGTAAAGGGTGGTCAAATTTAGGTGCCGGGAAAAAATCCACGCTACGCACTGTTTTGTGAAGGTTACTCCAGGCTGAGTGTCTGTCCGACTTTGGGTGTGAGGACTTATGCCTGTTGAAACCTGGTGTAAATCCAGTGAGCAAGTTGGACGCATAATCCTGGTATTCTATAACAATGCACCAAAATTTTTGGAATGCCCCTGACCTACCCCTCCCCTCCCATGACCATGCCCTCTTTTGGGTTGCATGTGAGACATTAAAGTCATTTAAGGTCTTCACAACACAATTGTCTAGTGGTCCCAACATTTTGTATCATTTGTCTCGACTCCAATAGAATTTACACGAGCTCTGTGGCTGGTGTGCATGGTCACACAGACCAAAGAGTTGGGTAGGTAGGGTCTTCCAAAGGACACAAGAGAGACGCAAAGATTCTGTACGTGATGCTTTGCTAGAGATGCACCAAAAGACTAGACACAGCAGCTGTGTTTCGTTGCATCGGCACCTGCCTCAGGAGTCTGAGAGTACGATGTATGCTGAATGAATACTGTTCATCCAGTCTTACAAATGAGAAAACGGACGCTGTTGGTATGCAACGCAAAGCAAAAGAAAACTGCTTTAATTCACAAGGAAAAATGCAAAAAAATAACCACCAGACTGCACAGCTGCTGTGTCGAGTCTTTTGGTGTATCTCTAGTAAAAACATCATGGACAGAATCT
Source organism: Microcaecilia unicolor (assembly GCF_901765095.1). Taxonomy (NCBI): domain Eukaryota; kingdom Metazoa; phylum Chordata; class Amphibia; order Gymnophiona; family Siphonopidae; genus Microcaecilia; species Microcaecilia unicolor. The sequence goes on along the minus strand of NC_044040.1, from coordinate 8,117,691 downwards.
TGGTGTCAACCTTGTGTCTTCTGGAAGAGCCTACCTACCCTACTCGTTGGTCTGTGTGTATTACGCTCGTAGGGGTAGAGTGTTCCTCCACGTCCCGTGGTTGATCCTTCCCTGGTGTTCATGGTCTGCATAAGGCAAGTTAAAGTAGATGTCCACTTTTCTATACAGAGTACATTTCAAATAGGCGTGTTCCTTCTGCTTAAATCTAGGCACTGCCTTATAGAATTACCCACCCCCTCAATACGTTTCTTGACTAGTTTTTGGTTGCTAGTACTCCCTTCTGGTATAATGTGGCACCAATGAGCTCCACTGAAGCCAAAACCTGACAGTGCATTTCAATGTGCTCTTCAACTTCTTTTATTCTGGGAAAATGAAAAGGAAAAAAAAAAATCCCAACCCATTGTGCGTTTTATTTTAACTGGAAGCACAAAAGCTGCTGAACTGTACTTTGTAAGATCCAATTAATAGCATGTAACAGCTGGTAAACAGCACGGTGGCTGCTGATATCTTCATGAAGCATCCATTGAAAGGCTAATTACTCATGACACCACTGCCACGGCCACAGCCACCGTGCTGCTGCTGAGTAAATCCAGGATCTAATGGTTCACAAACTGCTAAATCAGAATTAGGTATTAATTACGCAAATTCTGCAGGCTGTTGTGTATGTCTGTACCCTGCTTTGGGTCTTGCAAATTATAAGATAAGGTAGATCAGGACCTCTTGGCTCTCTCAGACTTGGCAGCTCCCCATCCCCCAATCTCTGTATGAGCACAGTGCTCTTACCCTTGCCCTTGCCCTTACTGTTTTCTCTGTGCCTGAATTCCTGCAGTATTTTGCTGACTAAAGCTCTAACAGGCATCCATCACCCTCTCAATAATGAGTCGTTTTCTCATGTTTCATCTGAATCTCCCTTCTTCCAAAGCCATACTGTGCCCCTTGGTCCCCCGGGGCTGGGACTACAGAGCACAAGAAACTATGAAAGTTTTTTTTTAATTTTATGGACCTCGTTTCCTCCTGCTGTGGAATTAGAAAAGGTTCAAAGAACCTTATGCAACTAAAATGATAAAGAGGGTTGAGGAAATGCTAAAGAAATTAGGATTCTTCAGCTAGGAAAAGAGATGAATGAGAGAAGATATGATCGAGGTCTACAAAATCCTGAGTGGTGTAGAACGAGTAGAAGTAAATCAATTTTTTTTACTCGTTCCAGAAGTACAAAGACTCTGGTACTGTAGGCATGGGTTTTGGGCGTGCGTAGATCCATTATTCAGCGTGCCTGTAAAAAATGCCTTTTTAAATTTTTGCCGAAAATGGACGTGCGGCAAAATGAAAATTGCTATATGTTCATTTTGGGTCTGAGACCTTGCCGCCAGCCATTGACCTAGCGGTAAAGTCTCACGCGGTAACCGAGCAGTAATGAAGTACGCATGTCAAATGCTGCTAGGCGTGCGTCCAATACGCATGTCCAAAAATAAAACTTATTTTTCAGATGAGCGTATCGGACGCGCGCCAAAAATTAAATTACCGCAACAGCCACTTGGTAGCCTGGCGGTAACTCCATTTTGGCATGTGTCGGGGCTTCCATGGCTTAGTAAAAGGGCCCCTCTGTTTGCTGTTGCCCCATTCTCTTTGAAACATATGTTGACTGTTTACCATCCAAGATGTGAATTGTGGACAGAGGCTACTATGAGACTTTTAACTAATATAGTCACTAAACTTCAGTATGCAGAAACACAAGCTACAGCCTTTGTTCCTGCAGGGGTAACATTGTGGAACGCATTGCCAGGTCACCTTCGGAACTGTAGCAATGCGAAACAGTTTAGGAAATTGTTGAAAACAAAATTGTTTGTTTCAGTATTTTTTTTAACCTTGAAGATTGTATTTTTGATATGGTTTGTTTTCTTTTATGTGTTGTGTTGTGTTATGAATACTGTGTATCACAATGTTGTGCTCACTATTCAACTTAGACTGATCTCTTTTACTATAAATTCGAAAGGTGGTGTTCCAAAAAGGAGGAAAAGCCTCAAACGATGTCGGGGTTACTTTTTTGTTGATGCCTTAAGCAACTTAAGGGAGCCCCCTTCACTCATCATAAGCACAAAAACCTCCGATTGTTCAAAGGTCAGCTATATTTTATAAAGCTTCACCCAGACATAAAGAAAAATTGAACTTATCTCTGCAGCTGCTCAGTCATACACTGTTCACGGCCGACTTTGGCCAAGGTTTCGCCTCCTGCATCAGGGTCCGTGGCGTATTTAGACTGGATTCTGCAAAAGAACACAACTGTTTCAACAGTCGGTTCCTCATTCTATCTCTCTTATACCATCCAATTGAACAAACGCCTCACAAGTGCCTGCTTAGTTCTCTCTTGTTAGTCCGGTCCTCAATTCAAAATGGCGTGTAGCTTATACAGTGTTGACGTCACACGCCCTCAACACAGCCCCTCGTCATAAGCTTCCGACAAAACTATCCTGGGGGATGAAATTCCTCCCCTTGGTGTGTGCAACCGGTGTCATTACATTCTTTTAATCAACGTCCCCAAGGCAATCTGCTGCCTGAAGTAGGAATGAGATTGTGCCCTGATTTCCCCCCCCCCCCCAACCATTCCCTCCCCCCCAAGTCCAACATCTTTCCACACTCTCTCTTCCAACTCCCTCCCCACCCCCCCCCCCCCCCCCCCGGCTGTGGTCTGGCATCTCCCCCCCCCCCTTTCCATCCTCAGCCCCCTCCCCGAGCCTACCTGCTTTTTCTTGTTGTTGTTTTCAAGTCAGCAGCAGCAATGATCCCCATACGCTGCCCTGTCTCCGAGGAAACAGGAAGTTACATCAGAGAGGTGGCCCACAGTACAGAAGAGATGCCAGTGTCAGTGGCAGGACAGTGTATGGGGATCGCTGCCTACAACTTTTTGAAAAAAAAAAAAAAAAAGAACGTAAGCTGGGAAGGGGAGGGGAGTTGAGGAAGGAAGGGGAGAAAGATGCTGCTCCATAAAGAGTGCTGCCTGAAGCCCCCACCTCAGTTGGCCTAATGATAAGGCTGCCACTGCATTAATGTCGTAATTCATGCTAGTAAATCTAGCCCCTAGATTGGGGAAATAGCAGAATGGAAACTCACCTTGAAGTAATAATGTACGAGTATACTTTTCTCTGGCCTGACTTCTCTCGAATATTTATTTATTTATTTGTTGCATTTGTATCCCACATTTTCCCACCTATTTGCAGGCCCAATGTGGCTTACTTAGTGCAGTAGTGGCAGTCGCCAATACCGGCAAGAACAGATACAAAGTGAGGTTATGACAGAATAATGATCAGGATTGATAGACACATTGGGGGTCAAGGGGAAGAGTAGGGTAGGTTATGTCCAACATGAACATTTATATTGATGTACTGCGGGGTTAGGCATCTAGGTTGAGTCGTTGGTGTATGCCTTTTTGAACAAGTAAGTCTTTAGGAGTTTCCGGAAGATTAGGTGGTCATATGTTGTTTTCACAGCATATCATCCATATGCGAGGACTGATCTGTTGCTGTCCTCGCAGAGCGCTATTACTACTAAAGCTACTTTGCTACCCTGACTTAGGAAGTGGAAAACTTAATGGAATCATTTCTACGGGAAAGGTTTATGGAATATATTGAATCCAGAGGACTATAGAATCCAGCTTAGCATGAAATTTCTTGGGAGAGACCACATCAAATACGTCCAACTGATAGCTTTGACCGAGTAACTGAGAAATTAGATAGGGCAATGCTGCTGTTTTCTTAGATTTTCAGGTTGGGATTGATTCCAGAGTACCATGATTTGTGGCTTTAATTTTTTGGGGAGGATCAGAAGGGGGGGGGGGAGAATCTGTGGAGTTTCTTCTCTCTCTTGCCAAATTTTCATAATTATTTCTTTTTGTCATGCTCATTCATTATAACTCTCTGAGCACTTTTAAAATCATGTTTATGAATATTTCATCAGGCAGCCTGCTTTAATCTCGTTGGCTCTTCATATGACTAACTTTACATTGTTTGCAATTACTTGACCATGTAGTTGTGAACAATACAAACCAGAATGGTGCCGGTGGTTCTGTGGCTTAGTTAGACACTTCTAAGCTCTACCATAGAGAATGACACAGGGACAAAATTTGTCCCCGTCCCCGTGGGTTCTCTCTCTATCCTCACCCCTTTCCCGCAGGTTCTGTCTCCATTCCGTCCCATCCCAGTGGCTCTGTCTCCTTCCCTGTGGCTCTGTCCTCATCTGCAGATGCCTCAAACACTTATGATTTTATATTTAAATCTTTTTATTAAAGTATAAAAAGGAACAATATGCTGTACAACTGTTGTTTATAAATCACAACTAGAACACAATAATAACAATGAGCAACTATAATACCCCCCCCCCCCCCCGTCCATCATCACCCTCTACCCTTCTATCCCCAACAATAGCTGATTTCTACTACCCCAAGGAATCCTAATCCACCTTGTTAAAATGTCTGCGGGTACAAAATACAACTGTTCTGTATGCCTTAGAGGGAAGAATTATGCCCTATGAAGCACTGTTATGATTTTTTAATCTGTGGATGAATAAGAAGTCATCAAGAATCTCAGGATTCAGTCTAGCTCTCCTGTCTTCCACAGTCCTTCCTGCAATAGAAGATGTCTTCTTAGAAGATGTGCTGGTAGCAGGATGTACAGGATCCTCCATGAAATTTTGTCAGTTGTGGGCAGCACGTTTGCTTGTTTTTCCAAAAAATCAAAACATTGTCATCTGCATCACTTGAACATAAATAACTGTTCAATAGCCTTCAGAGGAAGTATTGTTCCATAAAAGTCGCTCAGAAAACTGCTAACATCCATTTTTATTCTTGGGAGCGGGGGGGGGGGGGGGGGGCTTTCCACAGATGTCACATTTTCTGGGAATGTGGATTGTGGAGGATCCTGAGTTGTTGATGTTGATGGACTCAAGCCTTCCATTTTGATCTGGTTTTGGAACATCCTTCTCAAAGACTCGGTTGCTTGTGTTTTTACATCATCTGGAAAGATAATTGGATTTCAGAGGTGGGTATAAAAGAGAATCAACACTATGCAGTGGATGAACAGGAAAATAAGGTGTCAATTGAGTGTTGGAAATGCTCCTTGATGCCAGCAACAGTGGATGAATCTGGTGCAGTAACCGTCAGATGCTTGAGCCACTGGGCATGTGACGGAAGGACGTTGCAGATGGTAGGAGTCTGATCAGCAGACGAGAATCTTGATGTCACATAAATGACATCATTTGTGTCTCATCTGCCGTTGGACAGTGCTTCATTTAAATCCAAAAGCAACTTCTGCAGGGTTTTATCACTGAATTCAGTTGCCAGTTGTCTAAGATGTGTTAAGTTTTTACATATTGAAACTATCATTGTATAGATGTTGTTCCATCCAGTTGGAACAGCCTGTTTAAGGCTAGTCTCAAGCTTTTAGAGAATGAAACGGAGACAAAGTTTGTCCCTGCCCCTGCAGGCGCTGTCTCCGTTCCATCCCCATCCCCACAGGCTCTGTCCCCTTCCCCCCAGTTAACCATGTGTCCCCACCACCCCCATATCATACTCTACATTGCACTAATCTTTAGGCCAAATGGCCCAACCAGTAGGAAGAAATCTGATAATATTTTTTGTGCATATCGTTCCCCCGCCTGCTACCTTTTCCTTGCACCTACAAATATATGTGTTCTGGAACCTATGTACAGACTTTTGGCCACTGAGTGGAGAAGTATATTTTTAATGTCGCCTTTCATATATTTTTTATGTTGCCTTTTTTAATTTATGTAATTTCTATGTTATTACTTTACGTTATTATTATATGGTTTTTATTTAGATGTTAAGATCTACTACTTATTATCTTGTCTTTTAGCCCCTGAAGCAGCCCAGTTGGGCGAAACACGGCCTGTGTCGGGCTATTATATGCATATGGGCTATTGTATGCATATTTTAACTTTGTTATATCAATAAAATATATCTTGGTTTATCAACGATCTGCTTTATACAGTTTCCACTTTGGAGTTTGCGGATCGTCTGCCCCTTTGCTTTCTTGGACCCTCTGGAACCTATGTACAGACTTTTGGCCACTGAGTGGAGAAGTTTTCAGCCCAGAGAAGTTACCAGCATTGCCTCTACTCTGTTTTTAGGCTGCTTTTTTGTTTTTCATTTGGAAAGCAATACTACACGTAAATCTTTCTAGATTAATACCCCGGGTTCAACATTCTGACAAATCTCACTCTTTGGTCTTCAATCTCATTCATAGGCATTGCTTCAGGGAAGCAAGTGCCACCCCCAAAAATGGTTTGGCACCCCAGTCTTACTGCATGCATTTAGATGAATTGTAGGCCGGGGACGGAGTGAGGGTGGTCTGGGCCCCTGAGCACTGAGGGTGGTCGCTGCCCAGCGCACCCCCTGCCGCCGCAGCCGATGCCCCCACTGCCCAGGTCCTACCCAAGGGGTCCTGGTGGTCTGGTGGCCTCTGCGGGGGGGGGGGCGTGTTCTTTCCTGCCCACTGCACTCCTGCTATTCCCCCACCTGCCGGTGCCACCGTGTTTTCAAAATGTCGGCCAAGACTTCCCGTAATAGTCTAGCGGGTCTCAACAGTGTCACGAGACTTCCGCCATTTTTAAAATACAGTGGTGTCGGGCGGCGGGGAATAGCGGCACCCCAGTGGGCCAGGAAAGAACATGTTCCCCCCCCACACACACACACACACACACACTGAGGCCACTAGATCACCAGCAGCGCTGGGCATCTGGGCAGAGCCTCTGGGCCCACGGGCACTGCCCAGTTACCTGAATAGTTAGTCTGCCCCTGTTGTAAGCCCAGACTCATAGCAGCAAAGCTGAATTTTGGCTCCTCCACCCAAGCCAGTAAGAACAAGGAATGCAGCTAACTTCCTGTATAGACCCTCATCTTCCTGAAACATGTGGGTTGCCATATATCTTGAAGTAAAAACTGTAAAACTGGCTTCACGTGGCTCAGGAAGCTGTCCTTGTGAATGGAGCCACTACCCTTACCACCTCTGAGGAGAATAAATGAGAGGTTTAGTAGGCACAGAGCAACCATAATGGTGGATCAGAAGGCTAAAGAACAGACAGGCTGGTGGGGGAGAGAGAGGACTCAGGGTGAGGAGGAGGAGTGCAGGGAGAATGAGAGAGGGGACCAGGAATCAGTAGGCATGGTGTGAAGAGGAAAGATTAGAGATGGGGGATGTGGAAAAGGAGGATAGAACGTGGTGAAAGCTATCAAGCTGGAAGAGAGATGAGGAAAGAAGAAGATAGGAAGAGAAGCTATGGGGAAGGAAAGCGTGTGGGGAGGGCATACGAAGGCATGAGGAATAAAGCAGCAAGAGAGGATGGATATTAGAAGGCAAGAGAAGACGGAGATCAAAGGATGGGAAAGGGAATTTTGGAGAAGATAAGAGAGGGTGGGGATATGGAAGAGGGTGGAGAAGAAAAAGAGATAAAGGGGGAAATAGGGGTAGAAGAGATGAGGGAAAGAGGTAAGGAATCTGTATGGACACTATGGGCTCCTTTTACAAAGATATGCTAAAAAATGGCTTGCGGTAGTGTAGGCGCGGGTTTTGGGCGCACACCGATCCATTTTTTAGCACACCTGTAAAAAAAAAAAAGGCCTTTTTAAAATTTTTGGCAAAAATGGATGTGCGGCAAAATGAAAATTGCCGCGCGTCCATTTTGGGTCTGAGACCTTACCACCAGCCATTGACCTAGCAGTAAAGACTCACACGTTAACCGGGTGCTAATGATCTACGTGAGCCAAATGCCACTTGGCGTGCGTCCGTTACGTGTGCCAGAAAAATTAATACTTTTCAGACACGCGTAGCGAACGTGCCCCAAAAATGAAATTACCGCAAGAGTCACGCGGACGGTAGTCAGGTGGTAACTCCATTTTGGCACACGTTGGGCGTTTGTAGACGCTTATGCGGCTTAGTAAAAGGACCCCTATGTGAGCAAACCAAATGACATTCAAGGACATGACATCTATGAAAGAGAAGGGGGGGAGGAAAGAGTCTTCCAGGCATCTCCTGAGCCCCCAGTTAACGAGATAACTGGAAACCACTTTAGAAAACACGATTATTTGTGGCTCCCCTCTTATTGCAGTGAGAGTGACTCTTCTCTCAGAGTGTAAGTTTGCAAACAAGCAGGAAACACGTTTAATCAGACCCAGATTCTGTGGTAGCCACAGTTATGTGTTGCATAATTGCCAAGTGACCGCTGCCATGTCTTGGGAAAATGGCTTGCAAAATGTTTTTAGCATGTGCGAAAGATCAAAACGGAGTCTGTGCATCCTGAAAGGCTTCGTAGCATTGTTCAGCTATTTGCATCATGACCTACTTAAAGTTCTGAAGGCCTCGTTGTTGCCAACCACATAATTAAATTTTAAATGGAATATGATAAAGAAATTGTACCAGTGATCTCCAGAGATTCAAATATCCTACTTGGCTGTTTTGCAAGAGTGAAGCATAGGCGTGCGTTAAAATTTTATAAAGGCTTGGTCTAATTTTTTTTCCTTTACAGAGCCTCTGCTGTGCTGTCACTGATTTAGTCGACAGCCGTGTTTGCTTTTTAGCCTCTTCTGCAAGTGATACTTGTGATAAATGATCTCTAAGATTTCTTGAAAGCATGTTTGAATTAACTTGGAAAATACATTCATTAAAGCATAATAGAACGTAATTTTTAAAACTCTGTACGATGATGATCAAATATAGGGATCAGAAGGGGCCTGAAGTTTATAGCTTTACATCCAGATGGGGGCTGCTGCAGCTAAACTGCCCCACATAAATATTTATTTAATCTCATTTTCAACCCCATACCTCCCCCACCACCCACCCCAATGACAAAGGTCCACCACCATCTGGGATGACTTGTTCTAGTATTTGAATGACTCAACAGTTAGAAATGTCATCGTAATACGTTACCTATTTCTGCTCAGTTGACTCTGTTACAGCTGTTCTTCAGTTGTTCATGTTCTTAGGTCTCCTTTTTTTTCCTCCTTCTCTCCTGAATTTAGGGGCTCTTAGGGTTGGCTTTAGTTCCTGCTAGGCAGGGGCATAGCCAGACAACAGATTTTGGGTGGGCCTAGGCAAGAAGTAGGGAGGTGGGCACCAAGTGTTCTCCCCTTCACCCACCACCCAAAAAAAAAAATCTCAGCTGGTGGGAAAACGCTTCTTTCCACCTTAGCAGTCTGAAAACTGAGCATGTGCAGGTGCTGGTATCATGGAGAATAGCGTTTTCATTACCATCAGGGGGAAGTCTTCTGCTGGCGGAGCTTGGGAGCCCCACCTGCTACTGCTAATATGTGTGCTACTGTTGGGTGGGCCTAAGCCCTAATTGGGTGGGCCCCGGCCCACCCAGGCCCACCTGTGGCTACGCTAGGGCACTCTTCCTGTGCGAGTATTGGGAAGAGTGCCCCATAGTGCACTCTCTTAACAGCGAATGGAATTTCATTGCAATTTTTATTTATTTATTAGGATTTATTTACTGCCTTTTTGAAGGAATTCACTGAAGGCGGGGTACAGCAAGAATACCCTGGACATAGGCAATGGACAATTGACAGTCTATCCCTATCCACCACCCCTTGTGCGACGAAATATTCCCTTATGTTACGTCTCATTCTTCGGCCTTTGAGTTTCATGTCATAATCCAGGACTTCCTTTCCACTGATGAAAGTTAAGTTCGTGTGTATTCTTTATATTGTTGAGACATTTGTTGCATGACCATCTATGTAGTCTATCAAGAGTCCCGTTTGGGCATCAGTTGGAAGAAGGAGAGAAATCCTTATCAATGCAGTAACCATATCATTCTGTATTTCTTACTTATCGTTTATTCATTTACTAGACTGTCGCTTATTACAAAAGTAAATCAGAACAGTTTACAATATAAAATAACATTAAAATAACATTAAAACAGTAAGTAGACATACTCTGAAATCCATTTATGATAGAAAAGCACTACAGAAGTCAACACATACAGATTTCAACGAGCTATAATCATAAACATTAGTAAAACTCAAAAAACTAAAAAAAAAATTTCTTCATTTTTAATTCCTGTGCCTAAATGTTATGTAACCCAGCAACAGAAACTCAACATTGCAAGAATGTTACACTCACAATATGATGCGTTTGCAGATCAAGAGAAATGTTTTAACCGGGCTTCACTTCGTAATTCTGCCAAGTAACTCTACTGGCAACCAGTCAAACCTTTGCCGTTAAATATGTTTTTTCTTACCCCAGAAATTAAAATATTAATCTTCATATTTTGGTTAATTTAAATCGAATTCACAGATGTTCTGCATTTGTGTTATGGGTTTCGGACAGTATTGGTACAGACAGCCTGTGATGGATATGAATTGTGTTTTTTGTCCTCTTAACCTGAGCGATGGTTATGGTTGTGTAGATGATTACTGGAACCTGACACCACAGGCTGTGCAGCTGTTGCAAGGGACTTTTCATTTTTATCTTGAATGGACAAATAAATATTACTGACATAGCATCGCTCTCTGATTTTTTTTTTTTCTTTTGTGCCATATAAGAAATGTCTACGGTATAATCGTCTAATTTAGAACGGTTCTCAAGAGGCAAGAAACTCTCCAGTTGTCGTTGAATATTCAGAATTAATAATAATAATCACTTTAGTGCAGGGACCAGCTGTTGAGTTTCTTGAGTTGTAGGTTGACAGATGGATTAGGTTGGCAGAAGCTTTCCTGCAGAACGCTCAGAGATTGTCGTGAAAGACATTACGTCAACTGTATTGTCCCATCTTGTGACAAACTGGCTGGGAGCCCACAGAAACGTGCTTGTGGCAAAGACTTCTTTAGTAGAATTTGACTCATAAATGAAGTATGAAAAATGACTATGAAGGACAAAGCAATTTCCTGTGTTCTAATGCAGAAGTTGTTGACAGCGAAGGACCAGTGGGTGAACCAGTCTGCCCAGTTGTCCTTGTGAACTATTTATGGATATTTATTTTTTTATTTTATTTTATTTCTGCATTTATACCCCACATTTTCCAACCTAATGGTAGGTTCATACAGTGAACTTAAAGTACGGTGGTTACAGGGTATGAAGCCGTTTGATGTAATGCGTGCTTAGTTCCATTATGACCATGATCTTGATTGAGGAGTTTTGGCCGGTGGTCTGCTTGACTAAGTGGAGTTCTCGGAAAGAAATATTCTAAAAAAAAGTGGGCTTTCAGGTGTTTACGAATTGTTTTTATTTATTTATTGCATTTGTATCCCACATTTTCCCACCTATTTGTAGGCTCAATGTGGCTTACAAAAACCTGTTATGGCATCGCCATTCCAGGAGATAGATACAGTTGGTGTTATAACAATTTCATGGATGAGGGAAAAGATCTAAACAAAGTTATAGAAAGATAGTTAATAGAATAGGGTGAGGTGTTAGGTAATTGTTCAAGAATTTTAGGTCTTTGGTAGTGAGTTCCAGAGTTTGATGCAGATTACCTGCCTTTCCTTGACTCTGCTCTGTTTCCAGTTATCTCCCTCGATTTCCCTCACCTCTATGGGCTGTATCTGTCCCTAGGATGCCGTGATTTTTTTTTTTTTTTTTTACTACCGTAGCTTCGGTTGAGAAGCTATTACAGGCGTCTGTTGCCCTCTCAGTATAGGAAGATTTCTTAGTTTTTCCTCCAAGGGACTTAGAGGCCCTTTTACTAAGTAGCACTGAAAATGGCCTGCAGTAGTTTAGACATGTGTTTTGGGCGCCAGCGGCATCATTTTTCAGCGCACCTATAAAAAATGCCTTTTAAAAATTTTTGCCGAAAATGGACATGCGGCAAAATGAAAATTGCCGCGTGTCCATTTTGGGACTCTGAGACCAGCCATTGACTTAGCGATAAGGTCTCATGAGGCAACCACGTGCTAATCATCTATGTGCGTAGAATGACTATTACCGCCCGGATTTTGCCACGCACCAGAAAATTAAAAAGGTTTGGACGGCTTCCTAAAGGAAAAATCCATAGACCGTTATTAAACGGACTTGGGGAAAATCCACTATTTCTGGGATAAGCAGTATAAAATGTTTTGTACTTTTTTGGGATCTTCCCAGGTATTTGTGACCTGGATTGGCCACTGTTGGAAACAGGATGCTGGTCTTGATGGACCTTTGCTGTGTCCCAGTATGGCAATATGTATGTGCTTATGGTCATTTCGGGCACCTTTTTGTGCCTTGGTCATAAGAAAAACACAACCAGGTAAAGTCGTCCAAGTGTTCGTCAGAGATGTCCTTGTTTCTTTCAATTATGGGTCAAGGATGTTCTAGTGTTAGGCATGTCCAAATCCCGCCTTCGCTATGCCTCTGGCACGCCCCCTTGAACTTTTGCCACTCCTGCGACGGAAAGCAGTTGGGGACGTCCAAAATCGGCTTTCGATTATACCGATTTGGATGACCCTGGGAGAAGGACGTCCATCTTCTGATTTATGTCACATGATGAGCGTCCTTCTCTTTCGAAAATGAGCCCAATAGTAACATATTTAAAACAAATAGGAGAAAATACAAGGTATTTTTTCAGTCGATGTATGATTAAACTCTGTAACTCTTTGCCAGATGATGTGGTAAGAACAGTTAATGTAACTGGGTTTAGAAAGGTTTGAACAAATTCCTGGAGAAAAAGTCCATAAACTCTTTGCAAGGTAGACTTGGGAAAAGCCACTGCTTATCCCTGGGGTTGGTAGCACGAAATCTTGCTATTCTTTGGGACTCTGCCAGGTACTTGTGACGTATTGGGCTGGATAGACCCTTAGTCTGACCCTGTACGGCAACTCTTCTGTTATGTCACAGGCCATTGCATTATTACACAACACAACATTATTACACAACAAAACTGAAGAACGTAATGGACATAACACAACTATTCCGTTGTACAATTCCCTAGTGTGGCTATGCCACATGAACTTTAACTTACCACAACATTACTTTCTATTTGTTCACACCGGAGTCTGTAACGCTTCTCCGGTACTATATAAGCCACATTGAGCCTACAAATAGGTGGGAAAATGTGGGATATAAATGTAACAAATAAATAAAATAAAAAATAAATTACGACCTTCCTGCACTTCTTTGGAAAACAAGACACAAGCACACACTTTAGACTTTTCTTACCCAAACCAACATTTATTTACCTAACGAAAATATCTTTTCAAAGGACAGCTGACATGACAAGTTTGCAGACTTGATTGCATGCTTCAAAGTATACTGGGTATAGCGGCATGACAGCAACTAATAAAGAGTCTTTCCAAAGGGTCCAATTGAATGTCATGACTGTGACGGGCATTGCTGTCATTGCTTTGGTTTATCCGTGGTCTGGGTAACAAGAGCACTTTTGAGGTCCAAATATAATTTGTTTGACTATTGAGCTCTTTTCTCAGTGCTATGAGGCCCTCGTGGACTTTATCAGTTGTGTTGTTGCAGCCTCGGCTAGCTTAGTTGATGTTTTAATGGTGGCATGCTAAAAATCTTTCAGAGCAGGCGGGACGTCAGTGGCGATCCTAGGTCGGCTGCCACCTGGGGCAGATCGCCACTATGCACCCCCCGGCGCAATGATACCCCCCCTGGCAAATCAAGCGCCCCCCCCCCCCCCCGGTGCATTCTTAGCTGCTGGGAGCAGCCGCACAGCTGTCGGCTCCACTGGCTCCCTGCTCCCTCTGCCCCGGAACAGGAAGTAATCTGTTCCGGGGCAGAAGGAGCAGGGAACCAGCGGAGCCGACAGGTGCGTGGCTGCTCTCTGCACCCTCCAACAGCGTGCACCCGGGGCGGACCGCCCCCACCGCCCCGCCCTTGGTACGCCACTGCAGGAAGTTTTCAATGTGGGCTACTGTTAAATTGTGTTATTTGACCACAAGTTGGTTTACTTTACCACAGGGTCTCATAACTATCGGAAATGGGATTGCCTCATCTTGCTCGGACAACAAACATCCCCCCCCCCCCCCCCCCACACACACACACACACACTCTTTAGACTGTTAAATAATACACATCTTTACACTGTTTAGAGTCAAAATTCGGCCACAGCTTCATTTTTTTTGAACATTCAATGAGTAAATAACAATTTCACCTGAGCTTACATAATAGAGCAATGTTTGCCCACAGCTGAGTTGCACACGACCCTTAGCCCCACCTTAACAGCAAGGGCTAATTGATGGCATGGACCTCCGTGCAATTGATCCAGGTCAAATGAATCCCAATTAGAAACTTGGTCTTGTAGCTCCACAGCTCAGGTGTCCGCCACAGGGCGCCAGTGAATTAGTCTAAAAACATCTGTACGAGTCCTTCTCCTAACCTTTCTTCACAAAGGTCACAAGACTTGCTCCCACAGTTCAGAAAGGACATCTAGCGTTGGTGCCCTCCTCTCCCTTTCCACCCCAGACCCTTCTGATTCTTTCTGAACTGGGGACCCAGAGGTCACTGAAGATGCAAAAGAGGAAGAGGAGGAGGAACTAGAGGAAGAGGAGGAGGAAGAAGAAGAAGAACACCTTCTATTGCTTTTTGCCCTTCCCTTTCTTCTTTCTCTTTGAAGCCCTGGCAGTAGTTGCCTCTGCTGTCTCCGCTCAGGCTGAAGAGGTAGATGTTGCCCCTTCACCTGTTGTTCCTTGCTCATGTCCAGAAGAGGCGGACATAGTTGGCTCCACGACCTCTGCAGAGTCACTAACCCTCAAGCCGCTTTTACGGTCCGTTGCTTTTTAATGTATTTATAAATGACCTAGAGATGGGAATAACTAGTGAGGTAACTAAATTCGCCGATGACACAAAATTATTCAGGGTCGTCAAGTCGCAGGAGGAATGTGAACGATTACAGGAGGACCTTGCGAGACTGGGAGAATGGGCGTGCAAGTGGCAGATGAAGTTCAATGTTGACAAGTGCAAAGTGATGCATGTGGGTAAGAGGAACCCGAATTATAGCTACGTCTTGCAAGGTTCCGCGTTAGGAGTTACGGATCAAGAAAGGGATCTGGGTGTCGTCGTCGATGATACGCTGAAACCTTCTGCTCAGTGTGCTGCTGCGGCTAGGAAAGCGAATAGAATGTTGGGTGTTATTAAGAAGGGTATGGAGTCCAGGTGTGCGGATGTTATAATGCCGTTGTATCGCTCCATGGTGCGACCGCACCTGGAGTATTGTGTTCAGTACTGGTCTCCGTATCTCAAAAAAGATATAGTAGAATTGGAAAAGGTACAGCGAAGGGCGACGAAAATGATAGTGGGGATGGGACGACTTTCCTATGAAGAGAGGCTGAGAAGGCTAGGGCTTTTCAGCTTGGAGAAGAGACGGCTGAGGGGAGATATGATAGAAGTGTATAAAATAATGAGTGGAATGGATCGGGTGGATGTGAAGCGACTGTTCACGCTATCCAAAAATACTAGGACTAGAGGGCATGAGTTGAAGCTACAGTGTGGTAAATTTAAAACGAATCGGAGAAAATTTTTCTTCACCCAACGTGTAATTAGACTCTGGAATTCATTGCCGGAGAACGTGGTACGGGCGGTTAGCTTGACGGAGTTTAAAAAGGGGTTAGATAGATTCCTAAAGGACAAGTCCATAGACCGCTATTAAATGGACTGGAAAAATTCCTCATTTTTAGGTATAACTTGTCTGGAATGTTTTTACGTTTGGGGAGCGTGCCAGGTGCCCTTGACCTGGATTGGCCACTGTCGGTGACAGGATGCTGGGCTAGATGGACCTTTGGTCTTTCCCAGTATGGCACTACTTATGTACTTATGTACTTATGTACGGATCGAGGCAGGCAGACGTGCAGCACCGGGACAATAAGGTCCAGAAGTTCCGTTGGCAGGGGCTGCTGAGGAGATTCCCTGTGCACTGAGTCAAGATCCTGGGGAACCTGTGAGGAGGACACAAAAGGAAAGTGAGCAGCAACTATTCCCGTATAGTCTACTCGAGGCCCTAATCCAACGCAACCCCCCACTAGTACCGGATACGTCTGTCAACTCTCAATAGAAACAGCTGAGCAAGCAGTCTGAGGGTGCAGGAATCCAGCCCGAGGATGCATAAAATAGGGGCCCCACCCAATGCCTGAAGGGGCCACCGGCTCACCACCCCTGTAGAAAAAGCCTCCTGTAGTTGAGTTGCCAAATCCGAGGTTAACTCTGTCACTCCGGACAAGCTCTTGTATCCGTTCCTTGCATAAGATGGGATCCTTTTGCTAAAATAACCCAACTTGGGGCAAAATAACCTGACTTAACAGTAGCCCACATTGATAACTTTCCCCCCTTAATGTTGTAAGAAGTAACAATCACTTTCCTTGTGGAGAATCAGAGAGTCATTTGTGGAATTCTCCCCAGAAAATGTAAGGGAAAATAATCCAACTCTCTTCAATTGAAAAACCTTACTGTAAACAATATTTGGTTTGCCTTGCTGACATCTGCATTTTACAATGGAAAAGCTTAATAACGTGAGCCGTGTGTTCCAATACAAAAGCCCCAGGGAAGGATTGCAGATGTTCTGTCACAACATTGCACTGTCTTCTGCTCTTTCCATGGTGCCTATTCATTTCTTTTTCAAGTAGAAAGCAGAAATATAAATCTATGTATTGACAGAGCACAAATCCTTGACTTGCACCCCAATTGCGTCAAGTTTGAACCAGTGAATTTATTCTAAGGAAACAATGACCACTGTACTGCATTTCATCTTATAATATGAATAAATAGAAATAAAACAGAGAAAAGAAAAAAGTTGAGACCCTTTTTATTGAACTGATTTAATACATTTTTGATTAACTTTCGAAGGTAACCCTTCTTCCTCAGATCAGAAATAAGCAAATGTTGACAATATTTAGGACTTATTTATTTATTTATTGCATTTGTATCCCACATTTTCCCACCTCTTTGCAGCCTCAATGTGGCTTACAATACATCATGACAGGTGGAAATATAATTAGAAAATATACATTTAATTAAGTGAAACACAAAATCATTCCAACGACAGTCTGACAGGAAAAGGGTGGGGTGGGTTAGATGAGAAACAGGGGGAGCAGGTGGATGAGAGACAGGGAGAGATGGATGGTAGATTGGAGGGTGACAAAGCAGTAACAGTTTACTACTACTACTTAACATTTCTAGAGCGCTACTAGGATTACGCAGCGCAGTACAAATTAACAATTAAGGACGGTCCCTGCTCGGAAGTGCTTACAATCTAACGGACGAAATGTCAAGTTGGGGTAGATAAGTTTTCCTGAGAAGAGGTGTAGTGATTAGGTGCCGAAGGTGACATTGAAGAGGTGGGCTTTGAGCATTGATTTGAAGATGGGTAGGGAGGGGGCACGGCGTATGGGCTCAGGGAGTTTGTTCCAGGCGTGGGGTGAGGCGAGACAGAAGGGGCGGAGCCTGGAGTTGGAGGTGGTGGAGAAGGGTACTGAAAGGAGGGATTTGTCTTGAGAGCGGAGGTTACGGGTAGGGACGTAAGGGGAGATGAGGGTAGAGAGGTACGGAGGGGCCGCAGATCGAGTGCATTTGTAGGTGAGTAAGAGAAGCTTGAATTGTATGCGGTATCTGATTGGGAGCCAGTGGAGTGACTTGAGGAGAGGGGTGATATGCGTATATCGGTTAAGGCGGAAGATAAGACATGCGGCAGAGTTCTGGATGGACTGAAGGGTTTATAATGGACTAGAAAACCCAGATCTTTGTTAAGTCCTGTGGGTGTCAAAATATTTCATCTTTTTTACTTCAAAGTTCTTAAGTTCCTGGATTGTCTTAAAGTTTCCTTTTAGTATTCTCACCATAACATCATTGATGCAGTGTTCTGGTTTTGTAAAGTGCTGTCCCACAGAGGTGACATCCAAGTTGGCATTGGCATTTTTAATATGATGTCCGTGTAGATTAAATCTCGTTATTAGCATCTGGCTTGTTTCTCCAATATATTAGCCTTCTTCACATTTTTTACATTGAATGATATATACCACATTTGAGGATGAGCATGTGAAGGATTCCCTTATGGTGAATGTTTTTCCCATGTGAATGACTGTAGGATCATCCACCCAGCCTCCTCCCCCACCCCGTTTCTCACCTAACCCTCCCCACCCCCTTCCTGTGAGACTGTCATTAGAATGCTTTGGTGTTTCACTTATATATACTAATATTTGTCAACATTTTGTTATTTCTGATCTGAAGAAGAAGGGATACCTTTGAAAGTTAATCAAAAAATGTTAGTCCAATAAAAAAAGGTATCGTCTTATTCTCTGTTTAATAATATTGTAGGGTGAAATGTAGTACACTGATCATTGTTTTCTTAGAATAGCTTGCCCAAGGTTACAAGGAGCTGCAGTGTGAATTGAACCCAGTTCTCCAGGATCAAAGTCTGCTGCACTAACCACTGGGCTACTCCACTAGCAATGTTCCATGTACAAACGCAACTGGCAACAACATACTTCTTTTGCAATTTGACATGTCCAGCACTTTTGACATGGTCAACCATGGAATACTACTACATATCCTGGAATACTTCGGAGTCGGAGGAAACGTGCTTAAATGGTTTAGAGGATTCCTGACAACAAGATCATACCAAGTAACAACGAAAGAAGAGACATCAGCCCCATGGATACCTGAATGGGGAGTACCCCAAGGATCCCCCCTCTCACCAACCCTCTTCAATCTAATGATGATACCTCTAGCCAAGCTCCTGGACAATCATAACCTATAGAATTGTGGAGGGAGGGGTGCTTTCTTCACACATAAAGAATTTCCTCTTTTGGCTTGGTGCTTTCTTCATACCTATAGAATTGCCCTTATGGGGGAGGGGTGCTTTTCTTCACACTTATAGAATTTCCACTTATGAGGGAAGAGGTGCTTTGTTCACACCCATAGAATTGCCCCTTATGGGGGAAGGGTGCTTCACACCTATAGAATTGCCGCTTGTGGGGGAGGGGTGCTTCACACCTATAGAATTGCCCCTTATGGGGGGTGCTTTCTTCATACCTATAGAATTGCTCTTTATGGGGAGAACAGTGCTTTGTTCACATCTATAGAATTGCCCTATATGGGGGAGGGGTGCTTCACACCTATAGAATTGCCCCTTATGGGGGAGGGGTGCTTTTCTTCACACTTATAGAATTTCCACTTATGAGGGAAGAGGTGCTTTGTTCACACCTATAGAATTGCCCCTTATGGGGGAGGGGTGCTTCACACCTATAGAATTGCCCCTTATGGGGGAGGGGTGTTTTTCTTCACACCAGAAGTAGAAGTCTCTTGAGTTTCTCTGGAAGAGGCTAGGATAAAGCTTCTCATAACCCGCAACGGAGAACACGTCTAGAATTAGATTTACATGACTTGATGCTGTTCTTAATTCTTAAATTTGACAGAAAACAATCCCTATTCCCTTTTGTAAGCTTTTGCTCAGTTCTCATATAATAGGAACTAGTTAAGAAGCATCTGCAGGAGATATTGTTTTCCTGAACAGAAGTTGTATTTTTAGAAGGTGACTGTACCCAACCTTTCGAGTATTATCTGAAAAGTATAGAAGAGTAACGTTCATATGAATCAGCACAATTTGTTATTGCCAAATCATTGTATAAATTAAATTCTTCAAGTGCATCCACACACACGAGCAATGTGAACCAATCCTGACCCCATTTCAGCTCAAGCAGCTTATGACAGTTGTTTAGAACGTGGCATCTTTCCAGGGTCTCTGGGGTTTGCTGTAAAATATGTACGAAAGCAGGTTTCTCCTGCACAAAACAGAGGATCATTGCTTTGTCGTAAACACATGGCCAGTTATTGGAGGTTGAAATGTAGCAGTGATGCATTATGGGCCACAGTTAAGATACAGGGTACCTGGGTCCTTTGCTTCTTCCATGAACTCTTGATGTAATGCCTGGTTATGGAATACAGGGGTTACATACGGTGGAATCACTTTTGGAGTTTTGCTTGGCTGGATATTTCTGCAGACGTTTGTGGGTCATGGCGGCCACCCAGGTGATATAAGCTAAGTGGAATTTTTCCACTTAGTAGTATCTTGTATGTTTTTCAGTGTGGTACATATGACATTAATCTTGTAGATTATTGTTGTTTGTATATTCTCCTCTGCTTTTTGACTGCAATGGTTTTTTCTCCGTTTGCAGTTTGTTTCAGAGGATAGTTGAAACCTGTGATAAGAGCCATTTAAGGGGGAAGACACAAGTACATAAGTACTGCCATACTGGGACAGACCGAAGGTCCATTAAGTCCAGCATCATGTTTCCAATCCAGTTCACAAGTACCTGGCAAGATCCCAAAAAATACAATACATTTTATGCTGCTTATCCTAGAAATAAGCAGTGGGTTTTTCCCAAGTCCATTTTAATAAAGGTCTATGGACTTTTCCTTTAGGAAGCCATCCAAACCTTTTTTAAACCCCGCTAAGCTAACTGCTTTTACTACATTCTCTGGCAACGAATTCCAGAGTTTAATTACGCATTGGGTGAAGAAACATTTTCTTCTATTTGTTTTAAATTTACTACACTGTAGTTTCATCGCATGCCCCCTAGTCCTAGTATTTTTGGAAAGCGTGAACAGACGCTTCACATCTACCCGTTCAACTCCACTCATTATTTTATAGACCTTTATCATTCCTCCCCTCAGCTGTCTTTTCTCCAAGCTGTAGGTGCCCCTGGCTATTGAGGTTTCCCTTTTTAAAATATATTCTCTATAGATAATCTCTAGGGTTACTGTTATGCTTTAGGGCAAACTGAGTATTATTGGTTTCATATAGAGGGAGGTGCCATTAACTGCAATTAAAGATTTGTAGCACCTAGCAGGTTATGAAGTAGAAAGCCAAAGAAGTGGAAAGAAGACACCGGGTGAATAATAGTAAAGGATTTAGCTAAAGCAATTCCACTTCTGGTGCCTCTGGTGGTCATTTGGATGGATTCTGTCTGGGGAGAAGGATTCAGCTTATATTCTTTTATCAAAATGGAGAGAGACTTCTATTTAATACCCAAGGGTCTTTGTTCAAGAATTAGGAGCTTTGGGTGCTCAACATAGTAAATGATGGCAGATAAAGAGCTTCTTCATGGACCATCCAGTCTGCGAGAGCCATTTCATTATTATTATCGAAGAAAGAGTCTACTTGTCGCTACACTAGCATTGACCTTCATGATCTTTAAGGTTTTTTTGGAGACAAAAAAGCATCGGACATTTCTGCGTTAATCCTCTTGGTGCATTTACCCAAGACGGACAACCTTTTAAACAACACTTTTACACTGTTAAAGACTCCTGAGGCAGGCCTGTGGCCGAAACACAGTACTGTGTCGAGTCTACAATAAAGTTTGCTTCGTGAATATCATCTCAGTCTCTATGTCCTGAAGTCATTGGTCCACTTCCCACTTTATGTCCTTGCATTATTATAGACACAACATAATGACATCCATTATCAATTCATGATTAAACAAACAATGTTGCTAGCATTTTACTCACTAATTTCAACTTTACGATGCCTTCTCCTCAGCCAGTGAGATACAGCACCTGCAGCATTAAATCTTACCTGGTGTAGAAGACCTAGAAAGAGGCCTGCCGTGGATCACTCTAGATTGCCGAAAACAACTGCGTATCCAAACACTTGTGGTAAAGCAGTTCCTTTGTTTTCATGCCTGTAGCCTGTTCTTCCACAGTCTGTCATACAGTTCACCTTTCCACGAGGACCCGCCCCAAAAGTGCAGTCAGGTCAGGTGTCACATCAGACTGAGGTAGGACACATTCAGTCAAATCAGTTCCGCTTGGGTTTGCCAACTTTTTGAAAGAGCAATACCCGCCACCAGCCCCTCTCCTCCCCCTCTACAACCAATAATTGCAGCGATGGCCACATCGTAGAGAGGGGGGAAAGTAGTTGGCATTCATCAACCCCCCATTGAGCCTCAGTGTCCCCATATCTCCCCTAGAACTTTCTCCCATACATATGATTCTTCAAATGTAATACTTCCCCGGTATATTTCACAGACACTCTGCAATGTGTAATGTGTGCTTCTCATAAAGAATCACGCGATGGATGAGTGGAGATATGATTGAGGTCTACAAAATCCTGAGTGGTGTAGAACGAGTAGAAGTAAATCCATTTTTTACTTGTTCCAAAAGTACAAAGACTAGAGGACACTCGAGGAAGTTACATGGAAAAACTTTTAAAACAAATAGGAAAAAATATTTTTTTCACTCAACAAATAGTTAAGCTCTGGACCTTAGAGATGGTCGTCCCCGGTTTTCGGCCATAATGGAAACCGAGGACACCCTTTCTCAAAAA
Source organism: Microcaecilia unicolor (assembly GCF_901765095.1). Classification (NCBI taxonomy): domain Eukaryota; kingdom Metazoa; phylum Chordata; class Amphibia; order Gymnophiona; family Siphonopidae; genus Microcaecilia; species Microcaecilia unicolor. Next base: position 8,095,446 of record NC_044040.1, on the reverse strand, counting down.
TTACCAAATCCAAACCCTTTGGTCGTGGGAGGAGCCAGAATTCGTAGTGCACTGGTCCCCCTGACATGCCAGGACACCAACCGGACACCCTTGGGGGCACTGCAGTAGACTTCACAAATTGCTCCCAGGGGCATAGCTCCCTTACCTTGGGTGCTGAGCCCCCCAAAACCCACTCCCCACAACTGTACACCACTACCATAGCCCTAAGGTGTGAAGGGGGGCACCTACGTGTGGGTACAGTGGGTTTTGGGTGGGTTCTGGAGGGCTAACATTTACCACCACAAATATAACAGGTGGGGGGGATGGGCCTGGGTCTGTCTGCCTGAAGTGCACTGCACCCACTAAAACTGCTCCAGGGATCTGCATACTACTGTCATGGAGCTGGGTATGACATTTGAGGCTGGCAAAAAAAAAAATTTGTTTCTTTTTTAGGGTGGGAGGGAGTAAGGGGAGGTCATCCCCGATTCCCTCCGGTGGTCATCTGGTCAGTTCGGGCACCGTTTTTGAGGCTTGGTCGCAAGAAAAATGGACCAAGTAAAGTCGGCCAAGTGCTCGTCAGGGATGCCCTTCTTTTTTCCATATCGGCCGAGGACGCCCATCTCTTAATTACGCCCCAGTCCCGCCTTCGCTACGGTGCCGACACTCCCCCGTGAACTTTGGTCATCCCCGCGACGGAAAGCAATTAAAACGTTTTGCCGAAAATGGACGTTCAGCAAAATGAAAATTGCCACGCATCCATTTTGGGTACATAAGTACATCAGCATTGCCATGCTGGGACAGACCAAGGATCCATAGAGCCCAGCACCCTGTTACCGACAGCGGCCAAAAGAACAAGCAATTTGTACCGCCCATCCCAGAGATAGTGGATTATTCCCCCGTCCATTCAGTAGCATTCTATGGCCTTTTCCTCCAGGAAGCTGTCCAACCCTTTTTTGAAGTCCGCTAAGTTAACCGCCTTAACCACTTTTTCCGGCAACGAATTCCAGAGTCCAACTACGTGTTGAGTGAAGAAAAATGTCCTCCAATTTGTTTTAAATTTACCACACTGCATCTTCATCGCATGCCCCCTTGTCCTAGTATTTTTGGAAAGCGTAAACAGACACTCCACATCGACCCGTTCCATTCCACTCATTATCTTATAGACCTCTATCATATCTCCCCTCAGTCGCCTTTTCTCCAAGCTGAAGAGACCCAGCCTATTCTGATAGGGAAGCCGTCCCATCCCCTGTATCATCTTTGTCGCCCTTCTGTGCACCTTTTCCAATTCCACTATCCACCTTATAATTGAAAGAGAAAAACGCCTAGATTTCAACCCAAATCGGGAGATAGACGTTTATCTCACAAAAACGAATAAATCGGTATAATGGAAAGCCGATTTTGGATGTTTTCAACTGCACTCCATCGCGGAAGCGTACAAAGTTGATGGGGGCGTGTCGGAGGCGTGGCAAAGGTGGAACTGGGGCGTGGTTATCGGCCGAGGAGAGATGGGCGCCTTTCGCTGATAATGGAAAAAAAGTATGCGTTTGTAGCTAGAATTTAGGGCACTTTTCCTGGACCCTGTTTTTTCACGAATAAGGCCCCAAAAAGTGCCCTAAATGACCAGATTACCACCAAAGGGGATTGGAGATGACCTCCCCTGACTCCCCCAGTGGTCACTAACCCCCTCCCACCACAAAACATGATGCTTCACAACTTTTTATTTTCACCCTCAAATGTCATACCCACCTCCCTGGCAGCAGTATGCAGGTCCCTGGAGCAGTTGTTAGGGGGTGCAGTGGACTTCAGGCAGGTGACCCCAGGCCCATCCCCCCCCTACCTGTTACAATTGTGCTGCTTAATGCTTAGTCGTCCAACCCCCCCAAACCCACTGTACCCACATGTAGGTGCCCCCCTTCACCCCTTAGGGCTATAGTAATGGTGTAGACTTGTGGGCAGTGGGTTTTGAGGGGGATTTGGGGGGCTCAACACACAAGGGAAGGGTGCTATGCACCTGGGAGCTCTTTTACCTTTTTTTTTGTTTTTGTAAAAGTGCCCCCTAGGGTGCCCAATTGGTGTCCTGGCATGTGAGGGGGACCAGTGCACTACGAATCCTGGCCCCTCCCACGAACAAATGCCTTGGATTTATTCGTTTTTTAGCTGGGCGCTTTCATTTTCCATTATCGCTGAAAAACAAAAACGCCCAGCTCACAAATTCTCAAATAAAACATGGACGTCTATTTTTTTCGAAAATACGGTTCGGTCCGCCCCTTCACAGACCCATTCTCGGAGATAAACGCCCATGGAGATAGACGTTTTCATTCAATTATGCCCCTCCATGTCTTTTTTGAGGTGCGGCGACCAGAATTGAACACAGTACTCGAGGTGCGGTCGCACCATGGAGCAATACAACGGCAGAATAATATCCTAATTTTTATTTTCAATCCCTTTCCTAATGATACCCAACATTCTATTTGCTTTCCTAGCCGCAGCAGCACATTGAGCAGAAGCGGTAAAGACTCACGCGGTTACCGGGCGGTAGTGACCTACGTGCGCATCCGTTACACGCGCCCGAAAATAAAAAATATTTTTCAGATGCGCGTATCGGATGTGTGCCAAAAATGAACTTACCGCAAGAGCCACATGGTAGTCGGGCGCTAACTCCATTTTGGTGCGTGTTTGGTGCTCGTAGATGATTTCGCGGCTTAGTAAAAGGACCCCTTAGATTGTGAGCCCTCTAGGGCCAGAGAAAGTACCTGAATTTAATGTTGTACAGCACTGACTACGTCTAGTAGCGCTATAGAAATGATTAGTAGTATAAGTCAAAGTGCAAACTAATATTTATTTTATGAGGCTATATAACATTAATGCTCTAAGAGAAAGCAGAAGTCTCATTTAAGAAATTGTTAATTCTCAGGGGAGTTGGAACAAGGTCTTATTACAAGCAGATGTAGGGAGCTACAAAGATGGATTGCAGGGGGGCTGGTTGCCTCCATCATAAAAATAAGGAGTCATAAAAACGTCATTACCTTTTGCTTGTTTCACAGTCGTGCAGAGGAAGGAGCGTAGCACTCATTACAGTAGGAGTACCTACTCTTTTTTTGTCCTCTGGCTATAATCAATTGCATGTCATTAACACAACAGAAAATCTTTACTAATTAGCTTTTATGATCAAATTGTTATCACTATGAATGTTCCAGAGCAGCCAAAATTAGGCTGTTTATTGCTCTTCAGACAATTTAAAAAACAAAATAAAATAATTACCATATTCATAACTCGGTGGAAAAAAAAGGGTAAAAGATAACATTGTAAGAAGAAATAAAATTATATGGTAGTTAATTTGTTGACTCTCACATTTAAACAAAATAATCTCTCTGAAGTCTTCTGAAGCCAATTCTAGAAACAGATTTAGTCATAAAGATATGTAAAATTATGTTAGACCATAATGTTACATTTCGGGCTTGATTCTTCTCGCAGTAGAAGTGAGCCATGTTATCAACATATTCTGGGTTTAACTGTGTGAAGTTACTTCATGCTTTGTTCATACATTTTCCTTTGATCCCAAGAGCGAGCTTAAAAGTGTACTATGTACTCTTGAACTCTTAAAACGAAGCTGTTACATAATTAGTGAATGGTAAATATCTGTGGGAGGGAGGGAGGGAGGGTTATAATGATGTTGAATGAGCGTTGACTTGTACCAAGGGATTGAACACCATCCAAACCCAAGGAGTCATGGTGGGAAGGAACCTCTTCTAATCACTCCAGAGCTTTATAACATCGCCTTAAAATATTCCTGAATGTTCTGCTTTGAAAATAAAACAACTGGATTTACATTTTTCCCTCCTCAAGAAGGCAATTCGACATGGGTGTACTTTTAGGACGTTACTGTTTGGTTTGGTCATGACTATATGAAGAGGATAATTCTAGATGGCAAGAGTATTATAAAGCCACGGGTGGGTTCTTGTTCAGTAAACTGCAATGATTACAATATCAGATGTGTTCTAATGCCATTCAGTCCCCTCCTGTCCTTTATGGATGTATCTCGTTGTTCCTGTTCTCTTTGAGATGTTGCAGACATTCTTTCAGACACAAGAAGTTCAGTGAATGTAACTCACCTTGAACTTCTACTGAAAAGGTGTGAGCAAAATTCGAATAATTACAGAAAGTTTTCTCCAGGACCCACCCAGCTTCTGCTCTAGCAGTCAACCTTAAAGATTGTCCAGTTTGATGGTTCATTTTTTTTTGAAGACTCTCCACTCATTGACATCTTGCCAAATAATGGATTGCATAGCTTTATCTATGAACGCATTTATTTTTGCTGACATTTATGTTTTGTTTTTATTGTTACATTTGTACCCTGCGCTTTCCCACTCATGGCAGGCTCAATGCGGCTTACATGGGGCAATGGAGGGTTAAGTGACTTGCCCAGAGTCACAAGGAGCTGCCTGTGCCTGAAGTTGGAATCGAACTCAGTTCCTCAGGACCAAAGTCCACCACCCTAACCACTAGGCCACTCCTCCACTGTTGCTACTATTTGAGTTTCGGAATGTTGCTATTCCACTAGCAACATTCCATGTAGAAGTGGGCCCTTGCAGATCACCAATGTGGCCGCGCAGGCTTCTGCTTCTGTGAGTCTGACGTCCTGCACATACGTGCAGGACGTCAGACTCACAGAAACAGAAGCCTGCGCAGCCTTCTACATGGAATGTTGCTAGTGCAATAGCAACATTCCATGGTAGCAACATTCCATGTAGAATCTCCAATAGTATCTATTTTATTTTTGTTACATTTGTACCCTGCGCTTTCCCACTCATGGCAGGCTCAATGCGGCTTACATGGGGCAATGGAGGGTTAAGTGACTTGCCCACAGTCACAAGAAGCTTGCCTGTGCTTGAAGTGGGAATCGAACTCAGTTCCTCAGTTCCAAAGTCTACCACCCTAACCACTAGGCCACTCCTCCACTCCTATTTTTCTTCAAGATTCCTTAGTTTTGTTTTGTTTTTTTCTACAGGTACAGAATGGGAATAAGTCCCCTTGTGAATAAAGCTCCTTTCTGCAGGCTGTGATACTTTCTAATGGGTCAGAAAAAGTAAAGGGAGTCAATATTAAACTGGTTCAATATTATAGGGGTGCAAATAGAGCAATTGCCCCATGCCTGAAGTCTTTCTAAAGCTGAAGGAGATTTAGCCTGCTGGTGGACTTTGGGGTCCCATCCTAAATTTCTGCCTTGGGGTCCATCATGTTTAATGCCAGCCCTGATTACTCATGCTGATGGGTGGGAAGTAGAAAGGCTGAGACTGCTGGGTAGAAACAAGGTTGAGAGTGGGGGGACTGTTAACGACAGAGGAGATGAGAAGGAGTGTCCTGAAACAGAGGTGAGATTGGATAAGGAGGGTGGGATGATGAGGGAAAGGAGGAGACTGAGGGGAGGAGAAAAGAGAAAAGAAGACTGAGGAAGGATGAGGGGATGAAAGAGAGGAGGACAGGACAAAGGGGAATGAAAGCGAGAGAGAGAGAGAGAGAGAGGACAGGTGGTAGATGAGAGAGGGGAAGCTGAGGGTGGATGAGAGAGAGGCAGTTGATGGAGACAAGGCGGAGGTGGATATGAGAGAGAGGGGACAACTCATGGAGACCCATGCCACAGTGCACAAGTGAACTGTAGAAGCAATCACCTCTGGTTCTGGCATGTTGTTGGCATGATTGGGAAAGGAGGGGGGCTGCAGGCTTCTGTCAGTGCTGTGCAGTAGCATGATAGAAGCCGCATTAATTAAGCTTACTTTTCCCATGGAAATAGAATAGGAAAACAGTCTTAAGCCCCGAAGGAACTGGCGGAGACCTCTGTAAGTACACCATTCCCTCCCCCTCTATTGAACTTTGGTTGGGACAGTGGTGGTTGCGGGGGGGGGGGGGGGTTGAGAAGTCAGTCACTGGCTCCTATTTGGGGGCTGACTGCTAAATTGAAGGAAAATTTGTAAGGTCTGATGTATATGATCAACCTCCATTATCAGCTTGCTATATACTTTTGAATGAGTACCACAGAAACCTTGAGCTATTATAGGAAAAGCAATGAGAAAAATGTGTTTTGGGGGATGAGGTGACCTCAGGTGTCTCCCTCTAAACGTTCAACCCCCAACTTTTTCAGTGTGCCTAGGATGAGGGGACCATTATAATTTGTGTTATCTTTAGCATTCCCTAATCGTTTTGAAAAGTTAGTTCAAGAAATTTGAAGGGAGGATGATAGAAAATGAAAACACACCAATGGGTATTTATCTAAAATAATGTAACCAGGGTTCAAATAAAAACCTACCTGCCCCTTCTCCATGCAGACAGGCAGTGCTGGGGCATCGGGAGAAACAGTGGTCTGTTCAATGCTTGTGTAGAGCTATGCAGTAGGGAGAGTGTTGGTTAGCAACCATTGAGGGGTGTGGAAGGATCCAGGGGAACTCTGACGAGGTAGGGAGATCATTTAAGGGATGGGATATTTTTGCTGTAATGTGAAGGTAAATGTAGTACAGAGGCTGTGGAATGTTGTGGATGTCAGTGAAGGAATGGCATGTGCTTGCTGAGCCCGCTGGCTGCCCTGCTAACCAGGGGAAACATTCTTGCTGCTGCTATTGGGAGGGAGAACAGACAGAGGATGGACACGTGTGAAGTTTTGGGATCTTGCCAGGTATTTGTGACCTGGATTGGCCACTGTTGGAAACAGGATGCTGGGCTTGATGGACCTTCGGTCTGTCCCAGTATGGCACTACTTATGTACTTGGGATTCTAAATGGAATGTTGCTACTCTTTGGGGTTCCACATGGAATCTTGTTACTCTTTAGGATTCCAGAACCTTGCTATTCTTTGGGGTTCTACATGGAATGTTGCTACTCTTTGGGGTTCTGCCAGGTAGTTGTGACCTGGATTGGCCACTGTTAGAAACAGGATTCTGGGCTTGATGGACCTTCGGCATTACTTATATACTTGGGATTCTGAATGGAATGTTGCTACTCTTTGGGGTTCCACATGGAATCCTGTTACTCTTTAGGATTCTGGAATCTTGCTATTCTTTGGGGTTCTACATGGAATGTTGCTACTCTTTGGGGTTCTGCCAGGTATTTGTGACCTGGATTGGCCACTGTTGGAAACAGGATACTGGGCTTAATGGACCTTCGGTGTGTCCCAGTATGGCAACACTTATCTACTTACAGTATGTAAGTTGTGCTTATCTGTTAAAAGAAAAAAAAGTATATTTCTGTGAAACTGGCTCTGGTCTGAGAAAGCTGTGTGTGGTTAGCTAATATTCTGAGCCCCATAATAATTTCAAGGCTCAAAGCTGTTTGAGTGAAAGAGAATAACTAGTAAAGTAGGGAAGTTAAATATTTAAGACCTTTGAAAATGTAATGTTTATTTGAGGAACTGAGTGAGTGCAGTGATGATGTGGGACTTTAAAGGTAACATTTGAGGTGTGGAGTGAGTGACTGTAAGTGGAAATCGTAAAGGGCTAACGTGGGCTGAGAAGATTAGGGATTTATAATTTGTTTATTTTTTTTAAATAGGGGTTCTTTTTACTAAGGTGCATCTTAGAAAAAAGACCCCCCCACAGTTAGCAAACACAGACTGTAATGTGCTAAGGCAAAACACATTTAAAAATGGGCACACACTAGGGAGACAAATTTTATTTGTTGAGTTATTAAAGAAAGGACAGTCGGGAGATGTCCTGACATTGACGCTGGCCAACACATGAGAGAAAAAATGAACTTTGGACCAAAGCGATTTGTACAGTAAAGACTGTAGGAAAGACAAGTTAAACTTACCTGAGTCCAGTGTTATTGTTCTTGAGGTGGATCCGAAGTTTCTCGAAAACAACATTTTTCAGAAAAGAAAGGGTTAATTTAAAAACGAACTTATTACATTATTCTGTTAGAAATTTTTAAAAAAAGGAGCTGCTTATGTGATGCTGATTCTGAAATGCTGAATTGTCTTTGCAATGCACCTGAATGTTGACATCTGAAAACACTGTAGAAAAAAAAGTGGATAAATACCGTTGTTAGCACGCATAGATGTTATAAAATAAAACTTATTTTTCATGTTCAATTCCCTGGTTTGGCATAGAGATTATTTTGGGGGAACACAGGGCTCCTTTTACTAAGCGGCAGTAAGCCTAACGTGGACTTACTGCTCGCTATACAGGAAGTACTGGCTCCCTATCCATTTCCGCATTCCATTCAAACTTCTCTTATTGACCAATAAGTGCATTCACCCTGCCGCTCCCCAGTACCTCTCCACTCTTGTCTCTCCCTACGCTCCCCCCCTCGGGTACTCCATTCTGTGGATAAATCTCTGTTATCTGTCCCCTTCTCCTCTACTGCTAATTCCAGACTCCGTTCCTTTTATCTTGCTTCACCTCACACCTGAAATAAACTTCCCGAGCCTGTACGTCTAGCCCCCTCTTTGGCCGTTTTCAAGTCCAAACTTAAAGCCCACCTCTTTACCACTGCTTTTGACTCCTAACCACTGCTCACTTGCCCTGTCCTTTATCCTCACCTCTTTATTCCCTTGCCCTTAATTGTTTTGTCTGTTTTCCTGTCTTATCTAGATTGTAAGCTCTTTGAGCAGGGACTGTCTTTTTTGTGTATGGTGTACAGCGCTGCGTATGCCTTGTAGTGCTATAGAAATGATAAGTAGTAGTAGTAAGTAGTGCTGGGCTACCGCAGCAGCCCACTGGTACTTCCAATTCCTAGCGCACTGGAGTGTACCCGACGGTAATCGGGCAGTGCCGGGGACTGCCTGGTTGCCACCGGGTTAATGCAGGAGCTTTTACTGCCACCTCAATGGGTGGCGGTAAGGGCTCCCCCACCCCGAAATGGCTGCGCGGAAGGCAAGTGCTTTACTTGCCACCCAGCCATTTCCTGTAGGAAAGCGAGACTTCCCTTTTACCAGTTGCAGTAAAAGGGGGCCTTGGCACATGTGTAAAACACGCGCTGATGCTAGCACCGGCCCCCTTTTGTCGCAGCTTGATAAAGGGGCCCACAGTGACATATTTTTAATATAGGTGTAATACCTTGCTCCGCCACCAGGGGGGGGTTACAATAAGAATGCAAAAAGACCAGCAGACAAAGACAAAAAATGAGCTTGGATGATCATAACTGGGCTGTATGAAATGAAGGCATCCCCTAGCTTTGCTTTCGTTCTCCTGCTTTCTATGACATACACCATTACTGTCTGACGTCGGTACCGGGCAAAATGGTAGAGACTATCATTAGGAACAAAATAACAGAACACATTCTAAAACATGGACTGATGAGACAAAGTCAGCATGGATTTAGTGAAGGGAAGTCTTGCCTCACCAATCTAATGCATTTCTTTGAAGGGGTAAACAAACATGTCGACAATGGTGAGCCGGTGAATATTGTGTATCTGGATATTCAGAAAGCGTTTGAGAAAGTCCCTCATGAAAGGCTCCAGAGGAAATTAGAGAGTCATGGGATCGGAGGTAGTGTATTGTTATGGATTAAAAACTGGTTGAAAGATAGGAAACAGAGAGTAGGGTTAAATGGTCACTATTCGAAATGGAGAAGGGTAGTTAGTGGGGTCCCTCAGGGATCTGTGCTGGGACCGTTGCTTTTTAACATTTTCATAAATGACCTGGAGGTGGGAGTAACTAGCGAGGTTATCAAATTTGCTGATGACACAAAGTCGTTTAAGGTCGTCAAATCGCGGGAAGATTGTGAAAAGTTGCAAGAAGATATTGCGAGACTAGGAGACTAATTCGACTCTGGAATTCGTTGCCGGAGAATGTGGTTAAGGTGGTTAGCTTAGCAGAGTTTAAGAAAGGTTTGGATGGCTTCCTGAAGGATAAGGCCATAGAATGTTATTAAATGAGCGTAGGGAAAAATCCATAAGTACATAAGTACATAAGTAGTGCCATACTGGGAAAGACCAAAGGTCCATCTAGCCCAGCATCCTGTCACCGACAGTGGCCAATCCAGGTCAAGGGCACCTGGCACGCTCCCCAAACGTAAAAACATTCCAGACAAGTTATACCTAAAAATGCGGAATTTTTCCAAGTCCATTTAACAGCGGTCTATGGACTTGTCCTTTAGGAATCTATCTAACCCCTTTTTAAACTCCGTCAAGCTAACCGCCCGTACCACGTTCTCCGGCAACGAATTCCAGAGTCTAATTACACGTTGGGTGAAGAAAAATTTTCTCCGATTCGTTTTAAATTTACCACACTGTAGCTTCAACTCATGCCCTCTAGTCCTAGTATTTTTGGATAGCGTGAACAGTCGCTTCACATCCACCCGATCCATTCCACTCATTATTTTATACACTTCTATCATAGCTCCCCTCAGCCGTCTCTTCTCCAAGCTAAAAAGCCCTAGCCTTCTCAGCCTCTCTTCATAGGAAAGTCGTCCCATCCCCACTATCATTTTCGTCGCCCTTCGCTGTACCTTTTCCAATTCTACTATATCTTTTTTGAGATACGGAGACCAGTACTGAACACAATACTCCAGGTGCGGTCGCACCATGGAGCGATACAACGGCATTATAACATCCGCACACCTGGACTCCATACCCTTCCTAATAACACCCAACATTCTATTCGCTTTCCTAGCCGCAGCAGCACACTGAGCAGAAGGTTTCAGCGTACTATTCCTGGGACAAGCAGTACAAAATGCGTTGCTCCATGGATCTTGTCGGGTGATTGTGACCTGGATGGGCCACTGTCAGAGACAGGGTGCTGGGCTAGATGGACCTTTGGTCTGTCCCAGTGTGGCGATTCTTATGTCTTATACTGAGTGTGCCTTGTGGAATCAAAGACCATACCTCAGTCACTGTTTTTCAAGCTGAAAATCCAAGGGTTTCCCAAACTTATCAAAAGGGTTTTGCAGTGCTGCTGGCTCTGCCCCACAGTAGCTCTACCGTTCCGGCACCACTTGGCCAGCACTGTATTTGAGCTGCACTGTTGTTGCGAGACGGTGAGATAACACAGATGCCAAACGCTGTCAAATCACCGAGGCCCTCTTTTACACCAGCTTTTTTGCAGGAAATGGTCCTGTGGCAAGTAAAGCTTTATTGGGGTCTTTAATTCTCAGAAGGCTCTTCTGGAACAGGGGATTCCACTCCCCCTGCCCTCCTCTTAATTAAAAAGAAAGAGAGTTGGGGGGGGGGGGGGTAACTGGCACAGACTAGGACAAAGGAAGGAGAATAACATAGTAACATAGTAGATGACAGCAGAAAAAGATCTGCACGGTCCATCCAGTCTGCCCAACAAGATAACCTGCATGGAGCAGCAAGAACGATCCTGGCCACCTTTCTGGAATGGACTATACTGGTCCGTATCTTGCCCCATTTACTGTTACTATTTCCAATCACCCTAAGTATAGTAATATCCCATGACAATCCTTTTTCACAATTTCTAATGAAATCTGTCCTGCGTTCACAGGAACAAACAATTTCATCGCCTCAAACTTTTTTTCAATTTTATCCCAATTCCCCCTCTCCCCTGCCCCTTCCATCCCCCACCTTCCCTCTTACTTTTTCTTTCAACTTCAACAAATTGCGACCATCCGACCCACAATGCCTACTTTTTCAAACATGTGGATTCCCCTTCAATGATCCCAGAGTAAGGACGGCATTGGCTTATTCATTTTTCTTCCATCTGGACCCAGCCGTCTCCCCATGAGGCACTCGTGCCCCCCCCCCCCCCCCGCAAATCCAAGAGAACACGTTATTAATGTCATTATTCACAACAAGGCTCCCTCCTTCCCTTCCTCCCCTTCCTCCACATTGTCTCCATCCCCTGCCAGCCCTAAGAGCAGCAGCCAGGTCCAGGGCACGTGAGACTCCATTAATTTTACAAGGAGCTGCTAGAGGGCATCTGGCAGCCAGCTGCTGCTCAATAGCCCCACTCTCACTCTACTGGCACAGCCCAGAAGTTTCAAACACAGTGCAGAGAGGTCTGCCGACAACATGTGTTCAAAACCCGGTGGGACAGACTAGGATGACACCTGCATCCCCACTGCAGACAACGATATTATCCCAGACTTTCCACGCACAAGCTGCCTTCATGGAGGGCCCTTTAGTGATTCAGGGAACCATATTTTAGATTCTATAGAATATCCAGCGTTCATCTGGATGGAGATTAAAGTGCATAATAGGGCTATGATGACAACCCTTGTATCTCTCTTAATTACTCCTCCTGCTCCCTCTGGCTCCAGGCTGCAGTCATGATCCTCAGATGTGTCAGCAGTCCTGCTTTTTGAGGATCCAAGAATTTAGCAGTCGGGAATGCTCAGGGGAGACCTGTGTTGTTTTCAGTCTGCTTCATGTCTTCCATGACTTAACAATTATAATAGAGGGCGGTTGTAGAGAATTAATAAAACAAAGAATCCGGATATATTCTGTGGCAGCGGTGGGGAGGCCCAAAGTACTCTCAGTCCGCCCCTGGTTGCAGGGATCCCAAACCCCACGACACTAGAAGGAGACACCCTCTTATGGTCGTGATGTAAAGATTGCAGTGAGTGAAGGGGTGAGCAGGGGGAGGGGAACAGAGTAAGCGCAAGAGTAATGCGTGGGATAAACATAAAGGAATCCTGTTCAGAAGGAAAGGATCCTCAGGAGCTTAACCGAGATTGGATAGCAGAGCCGGTAGTGGGAGGCGGGGCTGGAGCTTGGGAGGTGGGGATAGTGCGGGGCAGACTTATACGGTCTGTGCCAGAGCCAGTGGTGGGAGGCGGGACTGGAGGTTGGCAGGCAGGGATAACGCTGGGCAGACTTATACGGTCTGTGCCAGAGCCGGTGGTGGGAAGCGGGGATAGTGCTGGGCAGACTTATACGGTCTGTGCCAGAGCCGGTGGTGGGAAGCTGGGATAGTGCTGGGCAGACTTATACGGTCTGTGCCAGAGCCGGTGGTGGGAGGCGGGGATAGTGCTGGGCAGACTTATACGGTCTGTGCCAGAGCCGGTGGTGGGAGACGGGACTGGTGGTTGGGAAGCGGGGATAGTGCGGGGCAGACTTATACGGTCTGTGCCAGAGCCAGTGGTGGGAGGCGGGACTGGAGGTTGGGAGTCAGGGATAGCGCTGGGCAGACATATGGTCTGTGCCAGAGCCGGTGGTGGGAGGCGGGGATAGTGCTGGGCAGACTTATACGGTCTGTGCCAGAGCCGGTGGTGGGAGGCGGGGATAGTGCTGGGCAGACTTATATGGTCTGTGCCAGAGCCGGTGGTGGGAGGCGGGACTGGTGGTTGGGAAGCGGGGATAGTGCGGGGCAGACTTATACGGTCTGTGCCAGAGCCAGTGGTGGGAGGCGGGACTGGAGGTTGGCAGGCAGGGATAACGCTGGGCAGACTTATACGGTCTGTGCCTGAGCCGGTGGTGGGAGACAGGGATAGTGCTGGGCAGACTTATACGGTCTGTGCCAGAGCCGGTGGTGGGAGGCGGGGATAGTGCTGGACAGAATTATACGGTCTGTGCCAGAGCCGGTGGTTGGGAGGAGGGGCTGGTGGTTGGGAGGCGGGCCTAGTGCTGGGCAGACTTATACAGTCTGTGCCAGAGCCGGTGGTTGGGAGGCGGGACTGGTGGTTGGGAGGCGGGGCTAGTGCTGGGCAGACTTATACGGTCTGTGCCCTGAAGAGCACAGGTACAAATCAAAGTAGGGTATACACAAAAGTAGCACACATGAGTTGTCTTGTTGGGCAGACTGGATGGACCGTGCAGGTCTTTTTCTGCCGTCATCTACTATGTTACTATGTAAGAGGGCAGGGAGCGAAGAGGAGAGGGGGATGAAGTGCATGCAAGGAAGACTGGATGTGAGCAGGAAAGGGAGGAGAAGGAGTCCTAAAGGGAAGGAAGGGGGAATAACATGGGAGGAAGAAGGGGGAGTGAACACACCATGACAAAAACATACACCCACACCCCTAACACATGCCATTGGCAAAGGCCCACCCAAAATTGTGGCACTCTTGCTATGGCTGGCAGAGGTCCTCAAATCCCGCCAGCTGAAGATTTCCTCCTCCTCAGGCAACCGGTGCCTGCTGGCTGCTGTTTGGAAGAGCGCTGACTGCCTGAGCAGGAAGAAATCTTCAGCTGGCAGAGTTTGTAGGTATTTAATATTTTGGGCTTGCAGGCGAAGGGAGGGACAAAGAGCAGAGAGCGGAGCAAAGCAGAACAGAGGGGGGCTAGGGACAGGGGGCATGAATTCCATGCCCACCTACCTTGGACTCAGGCCCACCCAAAATTGGCTCTCTGGCTATGCACACATGCACCCCCACCCTCTAACCTTCAAACACCTTAGCACTTCCCCCCCCCCCCCCCCCGACTGAAACACCCTAGCACACATTCACATTCTGTACCCCCCTTCACCCATATACCATCCACAGAACCTCTAGTACAACTCCCAACTCTTCCCAACATTTCATTGTCATCATCAACTTTATTTGACATACAACAAAGTTAAGAGTAGAGGAGTGGCCTAGTGGTTAGGGTGGTGGACTTTGGTCCTAGGGAACTGAGGAACTGAGTTCGATTCCCACTTCAGGCACAGGCAGCTCCTTGTGACTCTGGGCAAGTCACTTAACCCTCTATTGCCCCATGTAAGCTGCATTGAGCCTGCCATGAGTGGGAAAGCGCGGGGGTACAAATGTAACAACAACAAAAAAAATATCAACCACCCTGGAACCAGGTTTGGTCTGAACCAATGAGTCAGTCCTTAGTGTGTGCTGAGATATTCATAAGAAGGTCAGCCTGCCTTACGGAGAGGTTAACGTTGAACACAGAAACAAAATAGAGCTTTTCTATGAGATTTTGAACTAGATTTACTAAAAGGAGCTGCTGTGTTAACACACATTGACATGCGTCATTTACCATGGGTCCCAAGTTTTCCAATGAAATCAATTATTTATGTCTTTGTTGCTCGCCTTGGCTATAATTTGCAATCTGCAACAGCAAAAGTTGAGTATTCCAGCAAGGATTGAACGTTATCAAGGTGTGATTCGGCAGGGGTTGGCCTCTCTCTTTGGCCTCTCTTCCAATCCATGCGGCCAACTTTCACAGACCATTGGCCATGCTGTCTTAGAGATGAGTCGCTAAGGAATTTGTGCAAAGGCAGTAAGCAGGCTGGGATGTATGGTTCTGTTCGCCTGCCTCAGTGCGGACATCTCTCCTCAGAGTTGGGGAGAGGGAACATTTTTCTGACAACTGATTTACTGTGGAGGGTGGGGCGGTTGAAGGGAAGATTAATGCATTTCTGCCAGAGCCCAACAGGTTCACTGAAAAAACATTGTCTTCTGCAGTCATTTCTTGTGCAGTTAGAGTGGCATGTTTTTAATCAAATGTGAAGCAGCCCTGGCAGGTTGAATGGATTAGCCCTCCCCTGTAAGTAACTCTGTCTGCTTCAGTCTCCAGTGGAACAATTTTTCCCAACATTTCACACTTAAGCTTGTCGTCTTTAACTTCATCAGGTTAATGGGTCTTTGGAGTTTTGATCACTCACAATGGGAAGTGTTTAATTCATGCCTCCTTGCCTGGTTCCAGACTGTGTCCCATGGCGTTCCCTTCCTCAAGGAGGTAGCGTAACGCCTGTGCGTTACAATGAATGTCTTTCACAGACATACACTATAATTTCAATTGGCAAAGTTTTTCTGAATCCTGTTTCAGACAAGGTTAGACGCTGCGAATATTCTGCCTCAGAGCTAGGCAGAGAATCCCAGGCTTTTTAAGGTCAGTTTCAATCCTGCACAATTTATTTATTTTTTTTTTAATCTAGTTTTATTGACACTGATTTGCATAAATACAAAACATTTGAAGATTAGAACATTTTGGAGTCGGAGATTGCAAAAAAAATTAAAAAGACAAATCTGGAGAGATTGAGGTTTCTCTTGCTCCCTCAATTTCATGTCTCCCTTAGACTCTGATCGTTCAACCCCCAACACTGCTTAGAAAGAGTTTAAATCTTATTAAAACCGCTCACCAGTCCATAATTACATCATTCAAGAAGATCAATTAAGATGTATTAAGGCAGAGGGTCACTGAGCAGCAGATCCTGCATCTTCTCTAGAATGATCAATCTCATTAAATCCGAGCCTGTGCGCAAGGGAGGGGGAAGCAGAGCAGGCAGCGCAGAGGCGAATATCGCCACAGGAAAGCTTCTGCTGGTGAGGCTTAGGGACCCCTGCCAGCCAAATCAGCAGACTTTGGGGAGGGCCCAAACCTAAATTGGGGGGCCCAGGCCCCCGTGGCTACAACACTGATTTAACCAGATAGGGCCACTGAATCAGCACTAACCGCCAAACACGAGGCTGGCTATTTTTGGCTGGTTTGGAGGCAGAGTCAGTGCCAATATGTAACCAGACAAATCAGACCACATAAAACGCTGTCCTATCTTTATGCGTTGTCACTTCAGGGGTTAAGTGCTGAATATCGCACAAGAGATAGCCAGCTGCATAACCCAGATATTCAATGCCATGGCCATGCCAGCGGTGGCCTCAAAACCACTGACTACTGCGGCTGAATATTTGTCCCCTAAATGTTGATAAAGACCACATTGTTCCATTGTGTTGAGCTACCTGTGTCGAGAGTAATGTCAGGAAGTATTTTTTCACAGAGAGGGTGGTGGATATGTGGAATACCCTCCCGCGGGAAGTGGTGTAGATGAAAACAGTAATGGATTTCAAACATGCGTGGGATAAACAGAAAGGAATCCTATTTAGAAGGAATGGATCCACGGAATCAGCGGAGATAAGATGGCAATTGGGAAGCAAAACCAGTGCTGGGCAGACTTCTACAGTCTACACCCTGATCGTGACTGAATAGATAGGGATGGGCTGGAGTGTAAATTTTAAGGGGCTCCGATGTTAGCTTTTAGTACAAGAAGAGTGCCAGGCAGACATCTATGGTCTGTGCCCTGAGAATGGCAAGGACAAATCAAACTCGGGTATACATATAAAGTATCGCATACTATGTAAAATGAGTTTATCTTGTTGGGCAGCCTGGATGGACCGTTCAGGTCTTTATCTGCCATCATTTACTAGCCTGCTTATTTTCAAAGGAGAAGGTCGGCCATCTTCCGACACAAATCGGGAGATGGCCAGCCTTCTCCTAAGGCCGGCCAAATCGGTATAATCGAAAGCCGATTTTGGCCGGCTTCAACTGCTTTCCGTCGCAGGGCTGGCCAAAGTTCAAGGGGGCGTGTCGGAAGTGTACCGAGGGCGGGGGCGTGCTTAAGAGATGGCCAGCCTCGGCCGATAATGGTAAAAAGAAGGCCGTCTCTGACGAGCATTTGGCCGACTTTACTTGGTCCTTTTTTGTTCACGACCAAGCCTCAAAAATGTGCCCTAAATAAACATAAACATAATAGATGACGGCAGAAAAAGACCTGCACGGTCCATCCAGTCTGCCCAACAAGATAACTCATATGTGTCATTTTTTGTGTATACCTTACCTTTGATTTGTACCTGTCCTTTTCAGGGCACAGACCGTATAAGTCTGCCCAGCACTATCCCCGCCTCCCAACCACCAGCCCCATGACCAGATGACCACCGGAGGGAATCGGCGATAACCTCCCCTTACTCCCCCAGTGGTCACCAACCCCCTCCCACCCAAAACAAAAATTAAAAACACTTTTTCCAGCCTGTATACCAGCCTCAAATGTCATACCCAGCTCCATGCCAGCACTATGCAGGTCCCTGGAGCAGTTTTTAGTGGGTACTGCAGTGCACTTCAAGCAGGCGGACCTAGGCCCATCCCCCCTACCTGTTACACTTGTGGTGGTAAATGGGAGCCCTCCAAAACCCACCACAAACCCACTGTACCCACATCTAGGTACCCCCCTTCACCCGTAAGGGCTATGGTAGTGGTGTACAGTTGGGGGTAGTGGGATTTGGGGGGGCTCAGCACACAAGGTAAGGGAGCTATGTATCTGGGATCAATTTGTGAAGTCCACTGCAGTGCCCCCTAGGGTGCCTGGTTGGTGTCCTGGCATGTGAGGGGGACCAGTGCACTACAAATGCTGGCTCCTCCCACGACCAAATGCATTGGATTTGGCCGGGATTGAGATGGCCGCCATTAGTTTCCATTATCGGCGAAAACCAATGGCGGCCATCTCTAACACCGGCGATCTCTAAGGGCGGCCCAAATGTTGAGATTTGGCCGGCCCCGACTGTATTATCGAAACGAAAGATGGCCGGCCATCTTGCTTCGATAATACAGTCGGGTACGCCGCTTGACGGGGACGGCGTTAGAGATGGCCGGCCCCGTTCGATTATGCCCTTCCACGTTACTATGTTACTTGTCATTCTGCCACGGATCCTACATGTTCTGTGCAGGGGCATATCTGGACTTCAGCGGTAGGGGAGGGGGCCAGAGCTGAGGTGAGGGGGCACATTTACCCCCCCCCCGGCGCCGCCAACCCTCCCGCTGCCATCGCCGACACCCCCTGCCGCCGCCAGCACCACCTCCAACAAGTTTGACCCCCCCCCTCTCGACCCGCCCACCATCCGTCGCCGTCTGTACCTTTGCTGGCTGGGGGAAGTCTTCTTCCTGCGTTTGGTTTCTTCTGCAGATCGCAAGGCTTCATTCTGTTTCTGTGAGTCTGACGTCCTGCACGTTGTACGTGCAGCTAGGGTTACCATTTTGTGTCCTCTGAAAAAGAGGACACATGTCACGCCCCCCTACCCCGCCCCCGCCCCGCCTCATGCCACGCCCCTGCCACGCCCCCTTCAGGTCCGGGTTCCGCCCCTATTCCCCTCCCCCCCATCACATACCCCCCCCTCACTTACTGTCTAGCCCTGGTGGTCTAGTAGCGTCTTCTCTTCGGGGCAGGAAAGAGCCCCCTCTTTCCTGCCCGGAGCGCTGCCTGCCCTTGCCTGCTGCATCCTCCTCGGTATGGCTGGGGATTCAAAATGGCCACCGAGAGTTGAAGCGGCCTCGCGAGAGTTCAACTCTCGGCGGCCATTTTGAATCCCCAGCCAGACCGAGAAGGATGATAGACAGGGGAGGCAGCGCTCCGGGCAGGAAAGAGGGGGCTCTTTCCTGCCCCGAAGACGTCACTAGACCACCAGGGAACATGGTAAGGGAGGGGAGGGGACGGGAGACCACGCGCCGATCGCCCGCCCACACGCCCACCGCACGCACGCGCCTGCCCGCACCCGCGCCCACGTTTGTCCAGAAATCCGGACAAACGTGGGCGGGGGCAAAATCCGCCGGACGCCCCGGACATGCCCTCAAAAAGAGGACATGTCCGGGGAAATCCGGATGTATGGTAACCCTACGTGCAGCAGGACGTCAGACTCAGAAGAAACCAAACGCAGGAAGAAGACTTCGGCTGGCGGGGGTTGGGGGTCCCCCGCCA